>NC_135959.1:57990435-58660597 GCF_053455715.1 Rhinoraja longicauda
CAAATGAAGCTATGTTGATAACTAAAAAGATAGCAAAAGAAAAATCAATGCTTTCCATAATTGAAGCAAAACATTTTGAGCCTATATCTTTATTCTTAGACAAATTGGATTTGACACTTGTTTTGAAGACAAAGTGGTTTCCTATTTAAGGTTGCACAGAAGTTGAAGTTAGTCAGGCCGAGACTGCTTGGGATCAAGGTACTAGCTAAAAACAGCTTTATCAAGACAATTTAATCAAACATTACAATTAAAAGAAAATAGATAATAGGGAGAAAATGGATGAAAAAGAGGGTACTCAAGGAAATAGAATCACACAAGATTTGGGTGATTGTGGAATATTTAATAGGTTAGGCGAAATACCTTATTTGTAAATTTGGCACCACATACATTCTACGCAAAATATATGAGTATTTTAATCATTGGGGTTGAAACCACAGCCCACTATACCTCGGAAGGTGAAAGAGGAAGGAAATAAACAGTTGAGCTGAGACTTCAGGAACTCACTTTTACAAAAAGGGGAAAAACGAGGAACACAACCACCTTTTGACATGCAAAACTGCAAAATGCTACATTGTCCACCCATCTCTTATTTCCACTTATCATCGACACAGGTTTCACATTTACTTAGCTTTTCATTCTCTGGTTTGCTGTTCTTTTTAAGTTTCATTTAGCCAACCATCAAAATAATTTTTTAAGTGTTGATATAACTTATGCTTCCAGAAATGGCCTTACATTGTCAAAACCATGATCTTGCAACCTACTCCAAGAGAGCACTACCCCTGCTAGCTATCCTAAACCTCCTACAACAAATTAAAATCTCTTCACAAAATTTAAATCTGTCAGAATTGCCCCATTTTTCTTTGAACTGCCTAATGTTAGTCATTGCCTTGTTACGCGTCGGAAGAGGCCCGAAATAAAGGCGAGAAGCCGGGTATTTCGGGACGTTGTTTTATTATTCCTCGGTTATCAGACGAGAGCTGCCGGAGGTGGGCACAGTGCTCCTGTCGCGAGCGGCTGGCTACCAACATGTCGTCGAGGTAGACGAACAGGAAATCCAGCCCGCGACACACGGCGTTCATTAATCGCTGGAATGACTGCGCGGCGTTCTTGAGGCCGAATGGCATCCGTACGAACTCGTAGAGTCCGAACGGCGTGATGATTGCCGTCTTGGGCACATCTTCCGGGTGGACCGGGATCTGGTTGTAGCCTCGCACCAGATCCACCTTCGAGAATATCGTGGCCCCGGCCAAATGGGCGTTGAAGTCCTGGATGTGGGGCACGGGGTATCGGTCCTCGGCGGTAGCGACGTTCAGCCGCCGATAATCCCCGCAAGGTCTCCAGCCCCCGTTTGCCTTGGGGACCATGTGGAGTGGGGATGCCCATGAGCTGTTGGAAGGGTGGACGATCCCCAAGGACTCCATCGTGCGGAACTCCTGTCGTGCCAGGCGTAGCTTTTCAGGCGGCAGTCGGCGTGCTCGTGCGTGGAGGGGTGGGCCGGTAGTTATTATGTAATGGAACACCCCGTGCTTGGGAGTCGACGACCTGAATTGCGGGGCCATAATATCTGGAAACTCCGCCAGAACACGAGAGAAATGGGAGTCCACGGACGACAGCGGACATACAACGGGCTCATTCAGCCGCAGCGCAATGGGCTCCATCGTGGCGGAGTGGACCAAGCGCTGCTGCCTGACGTCCACCAGGAGAGAAAGAGCCCGCAGAAAGTCAGCCCCGAGCAACGGCTGGGAGACGTCGGCGATTGTAAACTGCCACATGAAATGGCTGGCGCCGAAAACGATGTGGACCATGCGGACGCCATAAGTCCGAATGTGGCTCCCGTTTGCAGCGGTGAGGATGGGCCCCCACTTCCCAGAACGAATGTCCAGCAGCGAAGGGGGCAGGACGCTCAGCTCCGCCCGGGTATCCACGAGGAAGCGGCCCCCGGAGCGCCGATCCCAGGCGAAGAGGCGGTGAATCTGGCCGGCCGCCGCGGGGACTATTGGCAGCCTGCCCCGGCGTTTCCCGGGAACGTGCACGGCTGGCGGCATTGTCGGGCTGCAGCACCCCAGCGCTGGTGGTAATAACACCAGTGCCTCCTGCTGGTGCTGGCTGGAGCCTGCTGGTGTGGGACTGCAGGTGCATGTGCGGGTGCAGGACCCGCAATGGCCACCGGGGGCGATCTCGCAAGCCTCCGGGGCATAGCTGTCACTCCTTCCACAGCTCCCCCGCCCGACTGGAGAAAATCGGTCGCTTCTCGAATGACGTTTAGCGCGCTGACGTCATCACGGCGCACCGCCCACAGCGTGTCCGCGCACCTGCCGAGGGCCCGGGTGTCATCGAAGGAGGCGTCGGTGAGCTGCAGGCGAATGTCGGCCGGCAGCAGGTGCAGGTAAGTATACTCGAACATCAGGCACGGTCTGTGCCCGTCGAGCAACGCGACCATCTCCTTCAGGAGGCTAGATGGGCGCCGGTCACCGAGGCCCAGCATGTGGAGGAGCCTTTCGGCCCGCTCCATTCGGGTTAGCCCGTAGGTTTGGAGCAGCAGCTCTTAAGGGCTGTATATTTATCGTGGGCCAGGGGGTCCTGGAGGAACTCCGTTACCTCTTCAGCCGTATCCTGGTCAAGGGCTCCCACCAGGTGGAAAAAACGGGTGTCATCCGATGTGATGCCCCGCAGCTGGAACTGGGCCTCCGCTTGGTAAAACCAAACGCGAGCCCGGGTGGTCCAGAAGGTCGACAGCTGCGGTCGGCCTGCGAGCCGGACGGACGGTCGGCTATCCATCGTTTGTCCAACCTAGTATGAATGGACCGTCGAGGTCACCAATGTGGCGCCTCGGAAGAGGCCCGAAATAATGGCGAGAAGCCGGGTATTTCGGGACGTTGTTTTATTATTCCTCGGTTATCAGACGGGTCGAGTCTGCCGGAATGGCTTCGCGCCCAAAACCTTGTCCTTATATACATGGTACCGGACCGCCCCCCTGGGCTGGTCCATTCCCGTGCCGAGGGGTCGGTAGTAGTATGGCCCGACCCTTGGGAGCCGCCACAGGATCCCCCACCCCAGAACCGGAGGCACGAAACGCACTGGTGGTCGCACAACCCGACCGGACCGCGTACGGTAATCGGTCGACAGAGGGGCCGGCGGAGGCACAGTTGGAGGGACAGGTGGTGGGTCCCGGAAGGGTGGGCAACTTCGTGGCCGAGGCTGGGCAACCCGCACCGGTTGGTCAATGTCTAAATGGGCCGGCTTCAGGCGGTCAATTGACACGGCCTCCGGCCGGCCCCCCATGTCCAAGACAAAGGTTGTCTGTCCGTGCTCCAGCACCCGGTACGGGCCCTCATACGGCCTCTGGAGTGGCGTCCGGTGGGCGTCACGGTGCAGGAACACAAAGGTCGGTAGTAGTATGGCCCGACCCTTGGGAGCCGCAACACTATACTTTTATTATTATTACAATGTTTTAATTCAGATTTTACATTACACCTGAAATTGATTTTTACTGATTACTCAGAACTCCAATTCTCCCCCCCCCCCCCCCCCCCCCCCGTTATATTCATTTCAGCAGCTATAAGGTTGAACTTGAACACACATTTTCTCCACAGAACCCAGCCCCCTCAATATACCATTATATATATATTATTCCTAAAGTGCACTAACTTACACGAATAAACGCCACTTCACAAATTCACAAAACAAATTGTAGGCCATGCTAACATCTGTCTACTCCGCATTGTAGCAAAGAATGTCGATTACAAACAGTAAAGTAGCACCCTACTTTATAAAGTGAAATAACCCACAGGATATGAAAGGTAGCACACCCTCTCAGTCAAGGTATACAGCAGCAATAGGAAACTTCCCAGACATCAGAAATCTGGGAATGAGCATATTTAAAACGTTAAATAAGAGAGAAGAACAAGGCACAAAAGAACGAGCCACTTTGGTTTACGACCGCCGAACCCTCCTGTTGATCCGACCCTCCGTCGTCGACTTCTTCAGTCCAGGTCCCGGACAAAGTTTCTTCCAGCGATCACTCCTCGATCAACTCCCGGTAGATGTGCGGGCCCAGCCTTACATCCACCGCCGCACGCACCGCGCTAGGAGGCGGGGTAAACGCGCGGGAACATTCGAAAATTTTAAAAACCTCGCCCGCGCTCATCCAACAGCGGCCTACCTCGCCCAGCGCTGCAAAGTCGGACCTGGTCGACCTTACTGCTCCATCCACCGGCGCTCCCTCGAGCTCAGGTATGCCACTCTTCGACCGATCATCCCGGTCCCTGGACTGCCGGCCCGTGGGCTCCCAGCAAGGCCATCTGTGAAGCGCAGCGGCGTGGTCTCCCTGAACCTCCGCCCGCTGGCGTGGGAGCCGCTACCAGACCGAAGCTCACCCGCTGTCCCTGCTGTCCCTGCTAAAGTGGCCCTGATCAACGCAAGATCCCTACAGAACAAGACCTTCATCCTCAACAACTTCTTACTGCTCACAGAATCCTGGCTTAACCCTGGTGAGCTTGCTCCACTCGTGGAACTCTGTCCTGATGACTATAACTTTTTCACCTCGTCTAGGCTCTCCGGACGCGGTGGGGGCTTAGCCACTGTGTTTAAGAAACATTTCAACTGCCGCCTCCTGAACGCTGATCATTTCTCCAGTTTCGAGGTGCAACTAATTAAAGTAGGCCTAGCCTATCCCCTCTTAATTGTTCTTGTGTATCGCCCACCAAAAATGCATAAGGACTTCATCACCCAATTTGCTGATCTGATTTCTAGCATTTTGCCCAAATTTGACCGGATCATGATTCTTGGTGACTTTAATATTCATGTTTGCTGTCCCACTAAGCCTCTTGTGAGTGAATTTATGCACCTGGTTGAGTCCTTCAATCTGACTCTTCACACCACGGGACCCACTCACAAGTTAGGCCATACTCTCGACCTAGTGTTATCGTCCGGATTCCCAATCAACAACATTGAAACTACTGAAGCCTGTCTATCGGACCACAGCGCTATCATTTTTGACGCATCTCTGCCTTTATCTCCCGCAAAATCTCATCTCCCTGTTCGTTACTCCCGCGACATAAATTCATTGACTGCCAGTAAATTCTCCAAGGCTCTCACAGCTGCCCCCAACATCTGCACTATTGAGGCCTCTCCCCCCCATCTCAGCACTGAAGATCTCGCCTCTTTATTTAATATCACTTGCTCTTCCATCCTGGATTCTATCGCTCCCCTTAAAATGAAAAAGCCTAAGCCCAAAGGTCGGCCGTGGCTCAATGACACCACCAAAGCCCTAAGAAGGGAATGCAGAAAATCAGAAAGGAGGTGGAAATGTGACAAGCTTCAAATTTCCTTCGAAATTCTGAGAAACAATCTTCTCAAATACCAGGAAGCAGTAAAGTCTGCTAGAGCACAATACTTCTCCGACCTTATTTCCAAAAACTCTCATAACTCCAAGGTCCTATTTAGAACAATTACCTCTGTCATATGTCCCGCCCCCAGTACCAGCTTAGTTGGGTCCCCTGCTAAGTGCGAAGAATTCGCTAAGTTTTTCACCAACAAAGTTGAGAACATTAGAATGAACATTTCCCCTCCCACCCGTGACCTAGCTGTCTCACTAGTCTGTTCATCTAAATTGGACTGCTTCCAACCCGTCACTCTATCCTCCCTTGCAAAGCTTGTCTCCGCTATGAAACCTGCAACCTGCCCCCTTGATCCTGCCCCCACTGCCCTTCTGAAGGATGTCATTGCAATAGCCGGTCCCAGCATCCTCTCTATTATCAACAGTTCTCTGGCCACTGGCACTGTTCCAACCAGTTTCAAGCACGCAGTGGTCCAGCCCCTACTGAAAAAACCTAACCAAGGCCCCACCTTGCCTAGCAACTACAGACCCATTTCCAAACTGCCATTCCTGTCAAAAGTCCTTGAAAAGGCAATTCTAAACCAATTAGTGCCCTACCTGCACCAATACACCATCCTGGAAAGTTTCCAGTCAGGTTTCAGAGCCCACCACAGCACAGAGTCTGCCTTGTTGAAGGTACACAACGACCTGCATCTCGCCATCGACACCGGCGACTGTGCAATCCTGCTCCTTCTCGACCTCAGTGCAGCGTTCGATACAGTGGACCACACCATCCTTATTGACCGTCTCCGGTACGCGGTTGGCATTGATGGCACTGCCCTGAGCTGGTTCGCTTCGTACCTCAAAGATAGGAGTTTCGCCATCAACATAGGCAGTTATTCCTCTGCTCCAGCTAGCCTCTCCTGCGGAGTTCCACAAGGCTCCATCCTAGGCCCCATTCTCTTCTCTCTATACATGTTCCCCCTTGGCCAAATCATTCAAAGGCACGGCATTTCTTTCCACTGCTATGCCGATGACACTCAGCTTTACCTCCCCCTGAAACCCAACAACCAGTCAAATTTAAACAGCCTCTTACACTGCCTTGAGGACATAAAATGTTGGATGGCACAGAACTTCCTCCAATTAAATGAGAGCAAGTCTGAGGTCATCCTATTCAGCCCCCCCCCCCCCCCCCCCCGACTCCATCAAATCGATAACAGGCAGTCTTGGAAGTCTATCCTGCCTAGTCAAACCGCATGTCAAAAACCTCGGCATGATATTTGACTCTGCATTAAAATTTGATAAGCAAGTCAACGCTGTGGTAAAAGCCAGCTTTTTCTAATTTCGAACCATAGCTAAAATCAAACCTTTCCTCCAATTCGACGACACAGAAAAAATCATTCACGCTTTCATTTCCTCCCGCCTAGACTACTGCAACTCCCTATACACTGGGATCAGCCAATCTTCCCTGTCCCGCCTGCAACTGGTCCAAAACGCCGCAGCGAGACTCCTGACGGGTACCCGTAAAAGGGACCACATCACCCCGATTCTGGCCTCTCTCCACTGGCTCCCTGTACGGTACAGAATCAACTTCAAGCTCCTCCTATTCACGTATAAAGCCCTAAATGGACATTCCCCCCCCACATCAAAAATCTTCTAACCCCCCTCTCTAACTCCAGGTCCCTCAGGTCGGCCGACTTGGGGCTACTCACTATCCCGCGGTCTAGGCTTAAGCTCAGGGGTGACCGTGCTTTTGCGGTTGCAGCTCCTAGACTGTGGAACAGCATCCCTCTCCCTATCAGAACTGCCCCCTCCATCGACTCCTTTAAGTCCAGGCTCAAAACCTATTTCTACTTCCTAGCGTTTGAGGCTCATTGAGGTGGCGCTGTGAACTGTTTGCGTGCTACTGTATGTTTCATTTTTTTCCTTAGTACCTAATCAGATGTACAGCACTTTGGTCAACGTGGGTTGTTTTTAAATGTGCTATACAAATAAAATTGACTTGACTTGACAAAAGTTGATGGAGCTCAGGGTTAATGACAGTTGCAAACTTGAACTTCCTGAAAGGTCATGACGTGATGACCAACCGTCTGACTCAACCAGACAAAAAAGTTCACCCAAATGCTGACTCGTTCACATTCTCTGAAAGAATTTTAAGACGTGTGTGCTTGCTCGCAATGGATGTGTGTTGAAATGAAGCAGTTATTGCTTTACCAGATCAACCTGGAGCAGAGTTGCAGGAAAAGACTGCACTCTTCATTGAGAAACAAATTGTTGCATAATGCTGCCGATTTACAATATATGTGGTGATCCAGCAAAAACAAAACCCAGTCTTAAGATTGAGGGAGAAATTCTGGCCACATCACTTATCCCAACCAAACAAGTTTCTTATGTACTTTTACTAGTTTACCAAAAATCAGTGTAGTCACCATAGATTTCCACAGAAAAAGCTACTTTCTTGCTATATTATCAGAAACCCCTTGTTATAACATACCATGGGGGAGGGGGTAATGATGTCCATTATTGACAACTGTTCACTATAACTGAGTACGGGATTTTCGAGTATCATTGCACAAGTAGAAGAAACAAAGAACTGCAGATGCTGATTAATGCACAAAATGACACAACGTGCTGCAACGTAACTCAGCCGGTCAGGCAGCATTTCTGGAGAACATGGATAGGTGATGTTTCAGGCTGAGATCTTTCTTCAGACTCAGCTTGGGCCGGGAATCCAGGTGAGTTGACGGCCCCTGCCTGCTGGTGGAGGAGAAGAGGAGAGGAGAGGATCGGAGTCATTGGTCACGGCTGTGGTCGGCAGGAGTGCAGATAGAGATCAGCAGTGGCAGCAGCAGGAGCAGCCTGGAAGCAGCCGAAGAAGCTATGTGGGCCAACAGTGGCAGCAGTATCGGCCTTGAAGAGGGCGAGGTTGGCGTTGCAGCCCGGCCTGGCAGTGAAGGTCAGCCGAGGATCCAGCAGAGGGTCTTGATCCAAAGCACCACCTACCCATGCACTCCAGAGATGCTGCTTGACTTGCCCGACTCCAGCACTTTGCACCCTTCATCATTGCACGTGTTGATCAAAGTAATTACTTTTCAATTTCAATGACCTGGCCAGTGTAACTAGCAGACTATGTTCTTAAAGAGACAGTAGACTGCAATTACTATGGGAGTGCATCATCTGCTGTAACAAAAATCGTTACAAAAAGGTTCATGATAACGAGGGATTACTGTACTGCTTAAATTTGAGCTTCTTTACACCCAGATTGGTTTGTCAGGGAAAGCACCATTTCCAAAGGACTTTGACAGATTCCACTTAAATAACACTTAAAATAAATTCTTAATACAAACTGATAGAAAAATGAACCAAGATATAATTTTGCTATCTGTTCCCTGTCCACTGAGGGGAAAACTGTACAGGAGACATTAATTGTAAAATGAGTTCATCAAAATGTACTCATCTTTAATATCTGACATTATACATGGACTTTCTTTACATATTTTGAAGGCCAGAAATATTGCATCCAAATGCACATTAGTAAAATTAAGATAACTCACATTGAAGTCCAGTAATGCATCCATCTGATTCTGTATAAGGGGCATAGTCTTCAACAATTTATCTGTGTTCATTGTCCTCATCACACCATCAGCTCTGATGAAAAATTATTAAATGTAAAATGTTTATCGAAAACAAATTAACTTATGGATAAGATGTTTTTATACATAACTATACACATAACTATAGTTTTACCAAAATTACTACCACAACAAAATTAATATTTATATTAACTGCATATAAAAAGCGATGACAAAGTTTCTACCAACGATTTGAGAATCTTCAGTCAAAGGAAAATGGAAGAAAAGTCTTAAACTAATTTTAAGACGTAGGTTGATGTACTTTTGTTAAGCAAACGTATGAAGGATAAATTACATATGAAAGAATACTGACAGGAGTTTAAAATAACATTAGCTACTTTGAGCAAACTTGAGAGGAAACTGGTCTTCTACTCCTTTGTGACATCGTATGATAAGGATGCACAGTGAAGTAGTTTGGGATGAAGGCAATAAGTCAGTTATGGTAGTTATCCTTCTCAATGTGTCAAGAGAACATCATTCACTGATGTCTTTGTTATATCTTGGTTACAAACCTAAACATTTAAGTGACCCAGGTTAATTAAGAATCAATGTAGGGCAAACTAATTCAAGACTTTATGTACATTCCTATCAAATAAACAACTGGTTAATGAATGATATTATGATATAGTGATATCCATGTAATATTGCGCGACTGATAGTCACATTGTGTAAAACACTGGACAGCCCATCATTGAAAAGGATGTTGACTTCATGCAAACATTGATTATTACTGCTAGAACAGGCATAACAAATATATTGCTAAAAACATAAAACAGATTTTTTTTAGAACAATATAAAATGGATTAAAGGAATGCAACTCGAGTATTCATGTGTTACTGAAAACAACATTAGCACCTCATTATACAAGTGAAAATATTCCTATTTCCACATGCCCAAAACCCTTAGAAATGCATCTGCTACAGTAAAGATGAAAATGCAATGTCATTGACTTTCTCTACACCAGGGAAAGCTGTCTCAGATTCGATAATTGAAAATACCACTTTTTAAAAATATAAGTGTAGAATTCTACAGTAGTGATCACTTCCTTCCACATTCCAAATAAACAAGCTTTTCTTTTAAACTTGGACATCAGAAGATCCTTCATGAGGGTAAGCCCTCAGAAAACATCCAGCCCTGATGGTGTACCAGGCCATTCTTAAATTCCACATGGACCAGCGGTTTTCACAGAAATCTTCAACCTCGCATTAATGTGGTCCGAGAGATCCCCACTGGCCTTTAAAAAGATATCCATACCAGTACCTTAGAAGAGCAAGGTGACATGTCTGAATGACTCACAACTAGTGACACATGCCCATTGTGCTGAAGTGCTTCGGTTAGTTATGAGTAGAGCTAGGATTTTGTCATATGTGCCTTTTCTTGCCTTTTTTGATGATTTCAGCGAGATGATGCCCTTTTCACAATCGAGTGCCTAAATCAGCCTTTTTTTGCTGTGTTAATGTAACGTACAAGAAAATTTCCACCACCGGGGTGCCACCGTCGATCGTTCATTCATTCTTTTGCAATCAGGCTGTAAGTGGGTGTTAAGTGGTGATTGGAGAGGGGTGGGTGGGGAAGGGTCCAGTCTTTCAAACTGGAGTCAGGCTGTGAGTAGGTGTGAAGCGCTGGTTGGGGAGGGGAGGAGGGGGTATCAGGGTTAAGTTTCTGTTTATCGAACCTGCAGCAGAACTCGTTCAGGTTGTTGGCCAGCTGATGATTGACCAAGGAGCAGGGGGTTTCCTCTTGTAGCTTGTGATTTCTTGCAAGCCCTTCCAAACTGAAGAGTCATTAGCTGAGAACTTGCTCCTCAACTTCTCAGAGTACCTTTACTTGGCAGCTATGATTCCACTTCTCAGCTTGTACTTGGCCTGCCTGTATAGGTCTGCATCCCCGCTCCTGCAGAATCTACCCTCACAAGTGTCGAAATGCCTAAAGTCAAGTCAACGCCTTGTAAAAAGCTGAACGATTTGGTGAGAGTGTACGGGAGTGATATATTCTCTACAGACAACTGTGTGCTGTTTTGCAAAGCATGTGAGAAAGCAGTGAATCATGAGAAGAAATATTTCATCTCCCAGCATGTGCAGACAGCTAAACACAAGTCGGCGACACAGAAACTGAAGGCGGGAAATAGGGAAGCTTGTCTCTTCATTACATTTACTGCTGGCTTCAGTCACAAAGCTGAGTTTGAGTGATCTGGGCAAGGCATCCATTGATGCTGGAATTCCACTGTGGAAATTGGAAAACAAATCTTTCATAGGTTGATTAGAGAAATTCAGAGAGGGACATATACCGAGCGAGTCATCATTACGGGAAAAATTACGTTGACAGCAATTTCAACATTGTTGTGCAAAAAATTAGAGATGAAGTTGCATGCAACAAAATATGGATCTCACTAAACGAGACAACCGATGCTGTGCGGAGATATGTTGCCAACGTGGTCATCGGTACACTGGAGGCAGGTCAACCATCAAAGGAGTATTTGTTGACATCGGAAGTATTGGAGAAGTCAAACAGCTCAACTATTGCTCAGTTGTTTACATCTTCACTGGCTGTACTTTGGCCAGAAGGTATAAAACATGAGAATGTTCTTCTGTTCGTGACTAATGCAACTCCGTACATGAAAAAAGCTGCTCATGCTCTTAAAGTTTAATTCCCAAAATGTTGCATTTGACATGCTTAGCTCACGCACTCCATAGAATTGCCGCGCACTTACGTAGCTTGTTTCCAAATGTCAATCGCCTAGTTTCAAATGTCAAGAAAATCTTTCTCAAAGCACAGTGTAGATCAGGAGCCTAATTATTGATGGGAAGAAGCTGTTCTTGAAAATGGATGTAATGTTTGTCTTTTCCATTTTCCTGATGGCAGCAACAGGATGAGAGCGTAACCAGATTGTGCGAGTCTTTGATTTTGCTACATTTTTGAGATAGTGCTTCCTGTAGAGCCATTTGATGGTGGAGAGGTCAGTTTTCTTGATGTACCCGGCAATGTCCATCATTTTCTGTGGTCTCCTTCATACTTGGGTGTTTGTGTTAGCAAACCAGGCTGTAATGCAACCAGTCAGTATGCTCTCTACCGTACACCGATAGAGTATTCTGGAAATGTCGAATCTCATCAAACCTCTGAAGAAACAGAGGAATTTAGCTTTTTTTGTAATCAGATCAATATGCTGGACCCAAGACAGATCTTTAGAGATGTGCATTCCCCGGGTTTCGAAGCTGACGACTCTCTACACTGCTGTTTCGCCAAAGAAGACCAGTTCATGGATTCTCGGCTTTCCCTTCCTGAAGTCGACAATCGGTTTCTTAGTCTTAGAGTGGAAAATTCTTGTTCTGGTACCGCTAAGTTTATCCGTCTCACTCATGTATTCTGAATAGTAGGGAGTGATGGGACAGAATACATGAGTGAGACCGATAAACTTAGCAGTACCAGAACAAGAATTTTCCACTCAACATAAGCAAGACTAAGAAGCCGATTGTCGACTTCAGGAAGGGAAAGCCGAGAATCCATGGCACACTGGTCAACCCGAGGAGTACCTTCAGCAACAGACTGGTTCCACCAAGATGCAGTACAGAACACCATAGGAGATCCTTCTTCCCGGTGGCTATCAAACTGTACAACTCCTCCACTTCTGTCGTGAGGTGGACTTACTCCCCTCTTTCTTCCCCCCCCCCCCCCCCCATGTTTCATGTAAACTGTGTTTGATGACTGTTGGTAGATCAATTTCCCTCGCAAGATAAATAAAGTTCTATCATATCGAATTCCATCTAACATAGTAGTGCCACATGGCATCTTCCAAAGGACTGTATGGTGACCACGACTACCAAAATCATAAATGCATCTGCAAATTATTGAACCAGTTGATTTTTAAAAAAATATCCAGTAATCTTATAGTTACCAGTGAGGTGTTTACAGGTAGCCTTGGCATCCCAAGGATGGAACTCTGGGAGAAAGTTAAATATCATGAATATTTCTATAGAAAGGTATGAATTATGAACAATACCCAATGACCTCTGCCAGAAAGTGTGCAAGGTCTGCAAGTTCAGAAACTTCTCTCTATTAATGAGTCATGTTCGAGGTTCTGTACTGCTATTCATTGCTGCTATCAATCTTTGATGAATAACTGAATATGGTTATCTTCCCAGAAGAGATAACTATGTACACTTCATCTGAGAGCGCCGTATGAGATTAATGACAAGGTCCACCAAAACACTTTGAAAAAACTGGGACGAGGCCCTTGAATCTTACAATTATCATTTACGATTTCACAAAGCTCCAAACCATAACATGGTAAAGCACTTTTAATTTTAATCATGGAAACAGAAGCAGCATTCAGCTTGCTCTCAAGCTCCTAAAATCATTGGACGAAATGGCAAAAATCATTGGGAGAAATTTGCAACAAAGAAATAGAGCATCTTCTCTGTTCGCCATCATTTATACGATACTGAATTAGGATTAGTAAAATATACACATTGTAAAGTATGACTTCACATTAACATATTCACAAGCCAGTGGATATTGAGCAGATGAAATGCAATTCATAGCCTTCAGCTACATCTGCCTTGGTAAAACAACCAGCACAACTTGAGGATATCATAACCATTCACTATTGTTATTAGTCCTTACCCTCGTTTCACCTTTGTGAAGTCAAAAGCAACCTGCCTGTAGGAAACCGCCTTTTCATTCAGGTATCTACTATAGCGTCGGATGAAAGTAGACATGTCATATCCTTAAACACAAAAATACAACATGATAAAATAAATTGTACCCAATGCAAAATTTACTTGTCTTGGATATTATTTATAAACAATTGGCAAATATTAATGTGGAAATGTGAAACAAATTATCCAGGATCAATCTATACCTAGAAATCCCACACGATTAATCATCAGAATTTTAGCACGAGCATACTAAAACAACTTCATAAACTTAGAAATTCTGATTTTGCAATCCAACCAGAAATACCTCACTGAAAATCCAGTCTCCGACTGCTTATTCGTTGATGAGGAAACACCAAAAAAGGGTCACGTTGTCAAATGGTTACTTATGATCAAAAGGTATTTCAAAAGATTCCTGAGGAAATGTAGTTGAGTCACCCATTTATCAGTGGCCGGGCAAACTTCAAAATAAATTATTGATGCCAGTATTCAATGTTTCAGATGAAGGTTAAGTGGTTAACTACTACATCCGAAGATCAATTGCAAGTGAGATTGTAATCCACACTTTGAGATTAGATTGTAAACATGCCCGTTGTTAAATTCCTTAGAAAACAATTTGTTTTCAAAGCATCATTGTCAAATGCATATAGGAAAAATAATTTGTAAGATTTGTAACCATATGGAAAAACAGCTTTCCTAGCCATTACAATGCCCACATCTCCTTGTTGCCAGAATTACGCTAACTCTTCTGGCACACGAGAGCAAGCTTTCATCTTACACCCGAACTCAAATAGTGCTCGAGTAAAGTTGTGACCAGCCTATTATATCATATCATATCATATCATATCATATATATACAGCGCGGAAACAGGCCTTTTCGTCCCACCAAGTCCGCGTCGCCCAGCGATCCCCGCACACTAACACTATTAACACTATCCTACACACTAGGGACAATTTTTACATTTACCCAGCCAATTAACCTACATACCTGTACGTCTTTGGAGTGTGGGAGGAAACCGAAGATCTCGGAGAAAACCCACGCAGGTCACGGGGAGAACGTACAAACTCCTTACAGTGCAGCACCCGTAGTCAGGATCGAACCTGAGTCTCCGGCGCTGCATTCGCTGTAAAGCAGCAACTCTACCGCTGCGCTACCGTGCCACCCTCTTGGCCTGACTTTTATTACAAACAATGATTGGATTTTTAGATCATGGAAATAGGCTTTTCGGCCCAACTTGCTCATGCCGACCAAGATGCCCCAAATGCAGTTGTGCATTTAATAACTTGAAGAATTTTAGCGGGCTATATCCTCATCTCAACATCTGGTGTATTATCCATCATTCCCTGTATATCCTCAGATGGTCATTGTCATCACTTTCCTCCAACCAACCGTTATTCAATTTGCTGGAAATCCCTTTGCTTGATTCCATTCTTAGTTGTTTGCCTGCAGCCCAAAATCTAGTTTACAAATGGATTATCTTGCATGACATACAGAATCCTAAACAATCTGCCTTTGTCTCTTTCTCAATGCACTGTACCTCCACATCCCACCAGTTCGGGTAAACAGAAATTTGTCTTTACAGAATTCACAAATTGTTTACAACTAATTGAATAGACAGACAGGTAAACAAAATGTATACAGAAAACTAAACTGGTCTGCCAATGACCCCAATTGTCAGCTGCCTATTCATAGGAGGCCACTCGAGATAGTTTTTGGAAAATGACAAAACAAATATCTTCTATTGGCACTTTATAATGATAAGGTATCAAGGTAATTAAAACAACCATCCTTTCTCTTTTGCCTCAAAGCCAATCAAAATTCCTTTGCTTGTAGATCACACAAGTGGAAGGGGCATTACATTTGAGAGGAAAATTTCCTGTGGGAATGCATCCTCACTTGTATCATGGGATTCAATGGGGGAAAAGTTTGCATTATGCAAAATCATAATAAGGACGGTTTCCTCGGAATGCAACCTCTAACAAAGTTAATTAATAATGCAACATATCTTAATGCAACATACCAATTGTAATTAATATAATATAATTAATATAATATTCTGAAAGAGGATAATAGATAAGAAACAAATGAAAGACTTTACATATATTGTTTGCATATGCCTGACAAATCATTTAATCTGAAGACCTTGCACCTCAGCAGTACAAAAAATGGCTCCATTCGCTTTTGTAATTTTCCAAAATTAGATAACTAGTGAAAAAAAATTCTTGCACAATAAAATCCATCTTCATGAAAGAGATACTGATTGACAAATAGGAGACCATTATTCTGATAATTAATTATTACCACTATGTTCATATCTTAAGCGGAATACACCATCTCAATTTTACTATGGAGGCACGAGATTGCACATACTGGAATCTGGAACAAAAAGATGCTGGAGGAACTCGGGGCATTTTTTTGAGAGAAATGGGCAGTCAATGTTTCCTAAAGTCCTTTAACTATACACCTCTCCCAAAGGAATATTTCTCAAGTTTAATATCATACCTCTGATGTCTTAAATTTCTATTTCACATTAGAAATTAGACCCGCAACTAGATTGCTACCAGATAAGATCAAGGTTTTTTTTCCAAGAGCCAAATTAAACTGAATAACCCAGTCCCACTACTCGGGTAACAAGAGAAACCTCCAGCTGTGAGACCAAGTTTAGCCAAAACATTTTAACTGGACATTGAGAATGAAATCAACATATTTCCCAACCTTAATATTATATGATATTTTTAATTATAATTTAAATTGGAGCCAAAATTACTCTGGGGTGGGAAGCATCTGTTACTTCCGAAGAACTAAAAACCAAAGTTGGAATCAACTTTAGACTTATTTCTTCACTCTAATTCAAACACAAAAAATACTACATATTGGCCCAGTAAAACCGGATAATCTGTTATACGACTTTTCAAATCCAAATTTGACGTCTAGGTCAACAGGTGATGTTAACTATACTCTTTTTACAGGTCCCAATCTCCATGCTTCCTTTAAACACCCCTGGTTCTCAAGAGAATTTATGGCAAAACATGCAAATCTGATGTTAATTTAAAGTGCATCGGGACATTCAAACAAATAACATCCGTCTTGAAAATCTCCCACTCCAACACCAAAGTCCAGCAGATTATCCGGAGTTTCCTACCACAAAGTTGCTTGCAAATGTAATAACGCAATTCTAAAGCAAAATTCACTCACCCTGCAATCCACTTTTATCTAAAAAATTGTTCAGGTTGAACAAGGTGTTTCTTGAAGCTAGGTACTGGATAAAACGCTACAAATAAAAATGTCTCTGCATTAGTCATTTTCACCCCAAAAGAACCACACACAAAAATAGCTTTAGACATTAGTTCAAGAGTAAACAAATTATAACACAACTTTGAGATGCTGCACAAATACGAGTACTCAGTGTTGGGAGCCTTAACTAATCACAATCTGTATTTATGTCTTAATTGACTTGCAATATTACACAAATTTAACAGAAAATAGGAAAAACAAATTGGGAGGAGCTGGCAAGAGAATATCAGTAAACAGACTAAAATTTAGAGGACAGAGCAAAATAAGAATGTAATGTTATCTACCTTGGTACGAAGAACAAAAAGTATTTTTAAATGGAGAAACTATACAATGTTGCTGTACACAAACCTGGGTGATGTACAGTAAAGCTAAGTTAACATGAAATTACAGGCAATCCCTGCATGATGGGGGTTGGGATGGGGGGACGGGGTTGCATTCCTAGAATATGGACCAGTGATTTTTCACAATACAAAGCCTTGTCATCTGTACATGAATCAAGAAAAACTGTTGAAAAAAGTTATTTACTTTTTCCACCCCCCACAAAATTTCTTCAGAGCTAAATTTCATCACTAAATTATGCGTAGTGATTGGAGAATTCTCCAAGAGTGAATTTCCATTACCTAAACTGCCACAATGCGGGAGTCGCCTGTGGAGCAATTAACTAAAAAGGCAAATTGAATTGAATATAAATGCAGGCAAAAGTTGCTACAATTGTACAACCTGCTGGTGACAGAACTGAAATATTGCATATAGTTTCACTCCCATTATTCACGGGAGGATAAAGTCAAATTGTAGATATTTCAACAAGTGTTCAAAGTTGAGCAGGTTGGGCACAACTAGCCAAAAATAAAACATGCATCTCAATCCATCAAGAGATGAGGTGCTTTCCATAACAATTGACACCTTGAAATAAAATTCATGTGTTGTAATGTGCTTTACAATATCTGTAGTACATGAAAGACACTATGTTTGGCAGGATGCGAAGAAGAGAAATGTGAGAGAAATAAGTATTTCTGGAGCACAATGCTTCTAATGTTTAATGAGTCAAAAACAGCCTGGCTTTTTAAAATCACACAACTTGGGGGAAACAGGATTTTAAAAAAGGTCACCATATTCAATGTGTTTTACAATCAAAGCAATTTTTAAAAACTTGCCTCATTTCCATAGACCATCATTTGATGCGTTGTGATGAGAGACTTAAATACCACCACCCAGCTGCTGTTCGCAGTTCTTTCAAAAAGGCTATCCGCCAGCTGAGGTATGTTTACATTCATTTCATTCGTACACTGAATCATATCTAGAAAAGAACAGAGAGACGTTAGTTAGTGAATAGCATCTTTAAATGAAAAAAGTTCAGCAACATTAACACCATACAGTGTACACCACCAATGCATTTTCAGTAGATTTAACATTAGCCACATCTCGATGCCACATCTTGGAATATCACAATGAAGTGTACAATTGTTGTAACCAGTTTTCTAGCTTTAAATTAGAAATACACATAAAATTGCATTTATGGTCCCAAAAAACCCTCCAGAAACCAATTTGTTACTATCTTTAAGGAACAAGGTATACATTGCAAAAATCGTTACAAATTTATAAGTCGAAATTTTGCTACAATATTTCAAATGGCTCTAGTTCACTGAATATATTTTCTTGATGGTTGCACACTTCAACTCACTGGCTGATCTGCGCATTGCCAAATATTTGTGCATCTCTAGCTTCAAGGTGTCAATTTTAAATTGAGAATTTTTGTTTGAATTCTTTGGCCCATCGTATTTATGTTAACCATGACGCCAGTCTAAACTATCCCTATCTGCCTGCAAACAGTCCGTATCTCTCTATTCCCTGCCTGTTCAATGTCTACATTTGTCTCGAAACATTGCTATCACAGATGTTCCGTGGCAGCAAATGCCAAGCATCCAGCACTATGTTAAAAAGAAAACTTGCCTCTCCATGAAATTCCCCTTCTCAGTTTATATCTATTCACTCTAGGATTTCCATCCTGGGACAAGGCTATCTACCATATCAATGAATGCTTCTCATAATTTTATAAACTTGTACCAGGTCATCCCTCAACCTTCCACATTCCGGAAAAACAATTCAAGTTTGTCCAATCTTTCCAGTTAACCAATACACTCCAATCAGGAAACATCCTGCTAAACCTTTACTACACCTTTCCTATGATCTGGTGACCAAATTTGTAAACAATACTCCAAGCATAAGCTACTAAGGCGGCACGGTAGCGCAGCGGTAGAGTTGCTGCTTTACAGCGAATGCAGCGCCGGAGACTCAGGTTCGATCCTGACTACGGGTGCTGCACTGTAAGGAGTTTGTACGTTCTCCCCGTGACCTGCGTGGGTTTTCTCCGAGATCTTCGGTTTCCTCCCACACTCCAAAGACGTACAGGTATGTAGGTTAATTGGCTGGGTAAATGTAAAAATTGTCCCTAGTGGGTGTAGGATAGTGTTAATGTACGGGGATCGCTGGGCGGCACGGACTTGGAGGGCCGAAAAGGCCTGTTTCCAGCTGTATATATATGATATGATATGATATGATAATTTAAAGTTTTATATTACTGCAACAGCTCAACAGCTTTTATGCTCAATGCCTCGAACAATGACGGAAAGTTTGTTGTATGCCCTTTTTAACCACCCTTTCCACTGGCATGCCACTTCAGGGAGCTGTGGATATGCACATCAAGATCCCTCCAAACATCAAAACTACTTGGGGTTTACTGTATATTCTCTTGGCATTTGGGGATTTTCTTTGCATTTTGACTACATTTACAATAGGTCTTGCAATCAAGATTCCCGTATCTTGCCATTTTAGTTTTCATTCTCACAGGCACATATAATAATAATAATAATAATAATAATAATGCATTTTATTTATATAGCGCTTTTCATATACTCAAAGACGCTTTACAGAGATTTTGAGAACATAGGGAAATGAATAAATAGATAAATAAGTAAATAAATAAATGAACAGAGAAAGGAAACAGAAGGTGAGGTGACCTTCAGTGGTTGAAGGCAGTACTGAACAGGTGAGACTTCAGCGATGTTTTGAATGTGGTGAGTGTGGAGGAGTCTCTAACGGTTTGGGGTAGTGAGTTCCATAGGGTGGGAGCAGCGATGGAGAAAGCCCTGTCCCCCCAGGATCTGAGTTTAGTCCGGATGTGGGGGGATAGGAGATTGGCAGCGGCAGAGCGGAGGGTGCAGGTGGGAGTGTGCCTGTGGAGGAGGTCGGTCAGGTAGGATGGGGCCAGGTTATGGAGAGCTTTGTAGGTTATGAGGAGGATTTTGTACTGGATTCTCTGGGGGATGGGGAGCCAGTGGAGTTTATAAAGGACGGGGGTGATATGGTCACGGATCGAGGTGTGTGTGAGTAGACGGGCAGCGGAGTTCTGAATGTGTTGAAGTTTATTGATGATTTTTGAGGGTGCGCCATAGAGGAGGCTGTTGCAGTAGTCCAGACGGGAGGTGATGAAGGCGTGGATGAGGGTTTCTGCAGCTGTGGAGGAGAGGGATGGACGGAGACGGGCAATGTTTTTGAGGTGGAAGAAGGCTGTCTTTGTGATGTGTTTGATGTGTTTGTCGAAGGAGAGGGTTTGATCAAGGATGATTCCAAGATTCCGGATGTGAGGTGAGGTGGATACTGGGAGACCATCAATGTTGAGGATGAAGTTTTGGGTGGATTTGGTGAGCGTTTTTGGACCATATAGCTCCTAAACTCTGGTTTCCCGCATTTGGAGAAAATTGTATGCTAAAGGGGCCCATTCCTGTGCTGTACTGCTCTACATTCTAACCAGGTGGCCTTTAAAATAGACTCCCATGGGTCAGATGTGCATTTTCCTGCAAACAATCACTCCTCATCTGCTCTCCCCAGTTACTGCCTAATATTGCTGGAATCAGCCTTATCCCAATTTAGCACTTTCAACCAGGGACCAGTCTGATCTTATCCATTACTATCTGAAAAGTTAAGTGATAGACAATAGGTGCAGGAGTAGGCCATTCGGCCCTTCGAGCCAGCACCACCATTCAATGTGATCATGGCTGATCATTCTCAATCAGTCCCCGTTCCTGCCTTCTCCCCATACCCCCTGACTCCGCTATCCTTAAGAGCTATATCTAGCTCTCTCTTGAATGCATTCAAATAATTGGCCTCCACTACCTTCTGAGGCAGAGAATTCCACAGATTCACAACTCTCTGACTGAAAAAGTTTTTCCTCATCTCCGTTTTAAATGGCCTACCCCTTATTCTTAAACTGTGGCCCCTGGTTCTTGACTCCCCCAACATTGGGAACATGATTCCTGCCTCTAACGTGTCCAACCCCTTAATAATCTTCGATAAGATCCCCTCTCATCCTTCTAAATTCCAGTGTATACAAGCCTAGTCGCTCCAGTCTTTCAACCTATGACAGTCTCACCATTCCGGGAATTAACCTAGTAAACCTACACTGCACGCCCTCAATAGCAAGAATATCCTTCCTCAAATTTGGAGACCAAAACTGCACACAGTACTCCAGGTGCGGTCTCACTCGGGCCCTGTTCAACTGCAGAAGGACCTCTTTGCTCCTACACTCAACTCCTCTTGTTATGAAGGCCAAGATACCATTGGCTTTCTTCACTGCCTGCTGTACCGGCATACTTCCTTTCAGTGACTGATGTACTAGAACACCCAGATCTCATTGTACGTCCCCTTTTCCTAACTTGACACTATTCAGATAATAATCTTCCTTCCTATTCTTACCACCAATGTGGATAACCTTATACTTATCCACATTAAACTTCATCTGCCATGCATCCACCCACTCACACAACCTGTCCAAGTCACCCTGCATCCTCATAGCATCTTCCTCACAGTTCACACTACCACCCAGCTATGTATCATCTGCAAATTTGCTAATGGTACTTTTAATCCCTTCATCCAAGTCATTAATGTATATTGTAAATAGCTGCGGTCCCAGCACCGAGCTTTGCGGTACCCCACTAGTCACTGCCTGCCATTCAGAAAGGGTCCCATTTATCCCCACTCTTTGCTTTCTGTCTGCCAACCAATTTTCTATCCATGTCAGTACCCTACCCCCAATACCATGTGCTCTAATTTTGCCCACTAATCTCCTATGTGGGACCTTGTCGAAGGCTTTCTGAAAGTCGAGGTACACCACATCCACCGGCTCTCCCCTGTCAATTTTCCCAGTTACATCCTCAAAAAATTCCAGAAGATTAGTCTAGCAAGATTCCCCCTACGTAAATCCATTCTGAATCGGAACGATCCTGTTACTGCTATCCAAATGCACCGCAATTTCGTCTTTTATAATTGACTCCAGCAGCTTCCCCACCACTGATGTCAGACTAACTGGTCTATAATTTCCCGTTTTCTCTCTCCCTCCTTTCTTAAAAAGTGGGATAACATTAGCTACCCTCCAATCCACAGGAACTGATCCTGAATCTGTAGAACATTGGAAAATTATCACCAATGCGTCCACAATTTCTAGAGCCACCTCATTAAGTACCCTGGGATGCTGACCATCAGGCCCTGGGGATTTATCAGCCTTCAGTCCCATCAGTCTACCCAACACCATTTCCTGCCTAATGTGAATTTCCTTCAGTTCCTCCGACACCCTAGGATCTCTGGCCACTAGAACATCTGGAAGATTGTTTGTATCTTCCTGAGTGAAGACAGATCCAGAGTACCGGTTCAACTCGTCTGCCATTTCCTTGTTCCCCATAATAAATTCCCCTGCTTCTGTCTTCAAGGGACTCACATTTACCTTGACTATTTTTTTCATCTTCACATACCTAAAAAAGCTGTTACTATCCTCCTTTATATTATTGGCTAGCTTACCCTCGTACCTCATCTTTTCTCCCCGTATTGCCTTTTTAGTTATCTTCTGTTGCTCTTTAAAAGAGTCCCAATCCTCTGGCTTCCCACTCTTCTTTGCTATGGTGTACTTCTCTTTTATTTTTATGCTGTCCTTGACTTCCCTTGTCAGCCACGGGTGCCTCTTACTCCCCTTAGAATCTTTCCTCCTCTTTGGGATAAATTGATCCTGCAACTTCTGCATTACTCCCAGGAATACCTGCCATTGCTGTTCCACCGTCTTCCCTGCTAGGGCCTCCTTCCAGTCAAATCTGGCCAGCTCCTGCCTCATGCCTCTGTAATCCCCTTTGCTATACTGTAATACTGATACTTCTGATTTTCCCCTTCTCCCTCTCAATTTGTAGAGTAAAACTTATGATATTGTGATCACTGCCTCCTAATGGCTCTTTTACCTTGAGTTCCCTTATCAGATCAGGTTCATTACACAACACTAAATCCAGAATTGCCTTCTCCCTGGTAGGCTCCAGTACAAGCTGTTCTAAGAATCCATCTCGGAGGCACTCCACAAACTCCCTTTCCTGGGGTTCATTACCAACCTGATTTTCCCAGTCTACCTGCATGTTGAAATCTCCCATAACCACCGTAGCATTACATTTGCGACATGCCAATTTTAGCTCTTGATTCAACTTGCACCCGATGTCGAGGCTACTGTTTGGGGGCCTGTAGATAACTCCCATTAGGGTCTTTTTACCCTTACAATTCCTCATTTCTATCCATACTGATTCTACATCTCCTGATTCTATGTCACCCCTTGCAAGGGAGTGAATATCATTCCTTACCAACAGAGCGACCCCACCCCCTCTGCCCACCTGTCTGTCTTTTCTATACGTTGTGTACCCCTGAATATTCAGGTCCCAGCCCTGGTCCTCTTGTAGCCATGTCTCTGTAATTCCCACAACATCATACTTGCCAATGTCTAACTGAGCCTCAAGCTCATCCACTTTATTTTCGATACTTCGCGTATTTAAATACAACACTGTAACTTCGGTATTCACCTCCCCCCTCACATCGGTCGCAATTGGCCCTGACCTTACTCTCTTATCCCATCTAGAACTTCCCTTCCCATTTATTCGAGAGTCCTTTGCAATTTCTCCTGTATTCGCTTCCCCTTTAGCTCCATCTTCATATTCCCAATTTGTCAACCACTCCCCCCCCACTACTTAGTTAAAACCCTCACGTGTAGCACTAGCAAACCTGCCTGCCAGAATGTTGGTCCCCCTGCTGTTAAGGTGTAACCCGTCCCTTTTGTACAGGTCACCCCTACCCCAGAAGAGATCCCAGTGGTCTAGAAATCTAAATCCCTGCTCCCTGCACCAACCCCTCAGTCATACATTCATATCCCCAATCTGCCTGTTCCTGTCCTCACTAGCACGAGGTACAGGCAGCAGTCCAGAGATAACCACCCTCGACGTCCTACTTCTCAGTCTTCTTCCTAACTCTCTAAACTCACGTTGCAGTATCTCCTTCCTCTTCCTCCCGACGTCGTTCGTGCCCACGTGCACAACTACTTCTGGTTGATCGCCTTCCCTCGCTAGGATGTTCTGAAGCCGGTCTGTGATGTCTTGAACCCTGGCACCAGGTAGACACAGACCATCCTCAAGTCCCGCCTGCCACCACAGAATCTACTGTCCATACCTCGGACAATGGAGCCACCCACTATTATGGCTCTTCCTGACTTCGGTCTCCCTGGTCGAGTCTCCTTGCCTGGATTAGAGCCGCCAACCTGTCCGCCGCTCGGACTGGAAGCGTCTTCTGCCCCGACAGTTCCCAAGAGGGTGTGCCTGTTTGCAATAGGCACAGCCACAGGGGTCTCCTGTAGTCCACATTCACTCCCCTTTGAAACGGTCTCCCACCTTCGCTCGACCTGGACCCTTGGCGGGACTGCCTCACAGTAGGTCCTGTCCAGGAAACTCTCGCATTCCCGGATGGCCCTGAGGTCATCCAGCTGCTTTTCCAACTCCACCACACGTCCATTCAGGAGCTGCACCTGGACACAGTTCTTGCAGGTGTAGCTCCCAGAAGCTCCAGCGGTGTCCCTACCTTCCCACATCCTGCAGGAAACACACTGCACCAACTTATCTGCCATTGCTTTAGTGTCTAAAAACAAATCAGGCTTAAAAACAAGCGTATCCTCCTCACCTCAGCCTCCTCGCCACCAAAACTTGCTCCCAAAATGCACGCTCTAAAAATTTGACCACATGGTCAAGTTTATTACCCAGTACGAGGTGCAGTACAGAGCCTTTCCTCGTTAGGTTACCCAAATATGTTTTAAGAAACCCTCCTGGAGGCACTTACAAATTCTGCTTTATCTACACCCTGGCACAAAGTCCAATCTCATATCTCCAATAAATGTCACCCACTACAACAACCCGATTGTTTCTATGATCTGTTCCTCCAAGTCTCACTAGCTATGAGACTATAGGGAGGCCAAAGAGATTGCACCTTTCATATTTGAGTCAAATCTTTATAGCCTCACTGGGTGAGCCTTGCAAAGATGCCCTCTCTAAAAAGGGCTGTCTGTCTACATGTTGGGTTGAAACCCTTGATCAGGACTGGAAGTAGAGGAAGAAAGAAAGCCTCAGCTTGAGGACAGATATAGTGACAACAGAGAAGTGAGGGAAAGGTATGGGTTCCTTCCAATAGATAGAGGGGTCGAGCATTGGATGCAAGTCAGAAACAGGGAATCAAGGTAATGGACGCAAATCAGAAACAGAGAATCAAGGTAATGGATAAATGAGGAAGGCAGAACTGGAAAATAAACTGACATGGAAGCTGCAGGTGGCTGCAGTTTTTATTTGGGATCAGTTTTTTAGGATCCATACAGTTTACAGCAAAAAAATATCTCAGCCACTACCAGTGATGAAAGACTGGCAGATTTTCTGGACTACTGGGATATTAATAGGAATAACATCCAACATTTTACACAACACATTTTCCTGCAAATCCCCTCGTTTTAAGAGTGTGCAGGAACCCAGGTCCCAATGTGTGAAAGGGAGGACAGAAATCAGCGCAAGATGAGCCAGATGTTAAACCATCAGGATTTCCAGGAGACAAATGCTGGAGTAACTCAGATCAGGCAGCACATCGGAGAACATGGATAGACAACGTTTCGTAGAAGGGTCCCAACCCGAAACATCACCTACCCATGTTCTCCAAAGACGCTGAGTTACTCCAGTACTTTAATTTTTTGTAAAGCAACATCTGCAGTTGTTTGCTTCTCCATCGCCAGCATTTGTTGTTATCATAGGAAGAAGCAGAGAAGGGCATAGTTTAGTTTATTGTCACGTGAACAGAGGTACTGTGAAAAGCTTCTGTCGCGTGCTATCCAGTCAGCAAAAAGACAATACAGGATTACAATCGAGACAGCAACATATCGCAGCTAACCCTGTAATTCCAAATGCAATGCTCGCAGGAGGAAATACATTGGAATTGCCCTAGTAGCCATTCTTGGACCTTTTCCTCTTCCAGAGGTTTTGGGGAGTAAATGAGAAGCCCTTCGTGGTTAAAGCAGCAGCCATGATAGACAATAATGGAGGAGCGGGAGGGTAATTCCATTGAACTGGTCTTGAGAGGTATAAAAGGCATGAGAAGAAAACAAATTTCAGCTGTGTAAAGACTGCAGGAGATCAAGAATAATATTGTCATTTGATTCACAGTCACTGATAGAATGATTTGGGCCATTTTGATTCATTTTTGGTGTCATGCTGTGGGAAGATAGACACAGAATATAGATTCAAATGAGTCAGAAGGAAAATTTGTAGGATTCAAGGATATTGAGGCTGGGCTTTAGGGAATGATTTACAGTGCCAATAGAACTATGAGCAATTCTGTATTCTGTAGGTCTTCCCATATCTAGAAGTTGTCTTCCCAGTATATTACCCATGCTGGACACCATTATTCATGCAAAACCAGAGGATGTGGTTAAGAAGGCTAAGAAGAACAAGGCCAGACAGGCACATAAAACAAATGAGCAGTGATGTTCATCACCCAACTTCTCCCAATGTCCTGCAAAAGCAGTGCAAACAGAGGCTCAATGTAAGAATTTGATTGCGCTTTGTCGACCATGGCCAGGTCATTTGTTGGCAATAACTGCTTTAAAAAATATATTTTAAAGAGCTATTTTTGACACATTGCTTTGTATGGTTTAAATAAGAATCCACTGCTCACCCTGTCCCAGAATTTAGAGGCCAAAAAAACTCTGTAAACTGAAAGATGCCCAGATAAAGCCAACACCATAAAAGGGACAGTGGGCTGAGGGTTTTACATTGCCTTGGAGTATTTTACATTGCCTTGGAGTATTGTTTTTGGGGTCTAGTGGGCAGATTTTAGAAACAGATCCTACATAATTTATTTTACTTCTTGCACTTATTAAATATGAAGGTCAAGAACTACAGGAGACAGTTTGAAACATTGAGCCTAGTGCCTCTTGGGACACAATTTACAGTGTTGTGGCCCGACCCACAACAAGCCCCTTATTGTTGGAATAAAACTAAGCAATTTCAAGTGTTACCTAGATCATAGGCTGAGCAGCATGAAGCCAGGCACAACGACAGTAGCTATGATATTCTTTGAACAACATGCTCGCAGCAATCAAACTGCAGATGAAATGTACACTAAATATTTCTCTCAATGACAGGTCAACAACTTTCAAAATGTAGATAAAATAAGGTGATGAAGGGCAAAGTTGCCTCCAAACCATCAACTACTGCAAATGGTTCAATTCAAGAAATGTCTAGACTAGCCTGCTAAATCAAACCCTCCCAAAACAATTACTATTTATTAGACATTCCCAAGGAAAGCATTATACCCCGATGATACTTCCCTCTGAACAGTGGTGGGACTGAACTGTGACAGCAATCAAGAGGCACAGTGAATGTGGATTGGGAAGGATTTGCCACGATTGGCCAAAATATTTTAGTTGTGAAGTGTACCAGTATCTGTTGCTGAACTCCATGGTCTGGGAATGTTAACTCAGAAATCAAGTGCTGCAAAGGCAGGTATGTTCAATTGAAAAGTTATCGATGTCAATCCATATGTCAGACACCTCCATGTAGAAAAGATGCAGAAGGAAAATTGGAAGACTGCAATTTAAATCTATGATTTTACAAAACCATTCATTTTTAACAAAAGACCACTTAGTGGACATAAACATGACACAACCTAACCCATTTCTTGCACATGTGGGGAAATCAATTGCTGATTACGCACATCCCATCAGAGTATTATTCCGAGTACAACTCTAGATACTGCTTCTACATGCCAAAGACAATCATCTGGCAGATCACCAAAAAATGTTGATAAACCATTAATATTTGGTGGGAAATAATAATTACCCTCCAAGAGACATTAGCAATCACTCCCTTCTACTACATGACTGGATCAACGGAACAAGTGTTCATAATAATTCCCTGCTAAAAAAAGGTTAATGTCGATTCTTTCTAGGCAAGTATCTAGGTGTTGTGTGCTCTTTCGTTATAGATACCACTCCAATATTACAAAGGCTACAAGCCAAGAGAAGTCTTAAGATAACGCTTCTTAACTGTGTTATAACATTCAGGCTATAACATTCACTTAAAATAGAAAACAAACAAAACAAATATGTTTTTCCCAAGTTACTGCCAGGTTCCCTTCCTATGAACTGATCGCATCCAGAACAGTTTGCAAGTCGGAAACTCCGCCACAAACCGTACCCAGAAGACGAAGATGCCTGCATCAGCCAGTCAATCTATTCTACACCCCTACCCTCACCTGGTCACCAAAACACCTCATTCATGTGTATAGGCTGTACACGTCAGGCAATCATCAGCTGGAGAGGAGCTGCAGTCAGGCGGTGACCCATTCAATGAAACTATGATTGATGTTTAACCTTGGTGTCTTTTTCCAGAACTAAATGCACATGACCTGAATATCTTAACACCCTGAAATCTACCAATCTTAAATGTACTCAGTAGCTGAGCTCCCACGCAAAGAAATCCAAAGATTCACTTTCATATGCGTGAAGAGCTCCTCGGAGTCCTAAATGGAGAATCCTTATTTTGAGTAGAGAAACCAGACCTGTAAAAGTACAGGTAATTCTGCTATAATGCACGATTCCATGCCATAAATTGGATGTGTAACACAGCTGATAAATTAAGGAACACTATGTATTATGTGCGCCAGATGGCTATCATGCGATTTTAATGGGGAACTGGAGAACCACTAAAATGGTACTCTGGAAATTGACAAGCAGAAAAAAAATTATCTTGGCCAAAAAAAACAGGAAAACAAAATATTTCCACAAAACAACCCCATAGTAATCAAACACCAATGTCACTTAAAGTACAGGCTGCTAATTTCACCGTGGGTGTCCATAGAATTTGAGAAGTACTTGCTTCTATTGCCACTTGTTCTAGAGTGCACTATTATACAATGTAACATACAGCCTTCTAACTAAAATAATCCTTCAGCTATTAAAAAGACCTCAGATGTTGTGAGCAAGTGGTGCAAGGTGAAAGTTTTCAGTTAAATCTAAGACTCTTAACAGCATTAATGTAGAGGGGGTCTTGGTGTCCAGGTCTATAGCTCCCTGAAAGTGGCAACACAATAAATACAGTGATAAAGCAAGCAGATGGTATTCTTGCCTTCATTGTTTGGGACATTGAGTACAAGAAACAGAAAGTGGCAATGTGGCTTTATAGGACTAAGGTTAGATCACATTTGGAATATTATGCACAGTTCTGGTCACCCCATTACAGGAAAGAAGGGGAGCTTTGGAGAAAGTGTAAAAGAGGTTTACCGGAATGCTACCTGGATTAAAGGGTATTACCTTTTAGGAAAGGTTGGACAGACTTGGATCGTTTTCTCTGGAACGTCAGAGGTTGAGGGGAGACTTGATAGAAATATATAAAATTATCAGAGGCATAGATAGGGTAGACAGTCAGAACATTCTTTCCAGGGTGGAAATGTCAAAGATGGGAAGGCAAAAGGGGCAAGTTTAAAGGAAACTAGCGAAGAGGGCCCCGTTGGGCCCATTCCCACACCCCCCATTCTCTCCTCCCCCAACCCCAATCTTACTCTCCCCACACACCCCCTTTCCCCACGACCTCCCCTTTTCCCAGTACCCCTATTTCCCCCACCACCAAGCCCCCTCCGGACGACCCGTTGTCCCCCTCCCCAGTCCCCATTCTCAGACCCCGCCACCATTCTCTCTCCCCCAGACACACTCTTACTCTCCCCCACCCCCCCCTTTCCCCAGCACACACCTTTCCCCTACTCTCTCTTGCCCCCAGCACCATCAGGTCCGGGGGGGGGGGGCGGGGAGCGCATCAGTAAAGGTCCGGGGGGGGGGGGGGGGGGAACGCATCAGGGAAAGGTCCGGGGGGGGGGGGGGAGCGCATTAGTGAAAGGTCGGGGGGGGGGGGGGGGGAGATAGCGGGGTGAGGGTCTCCCGGGTGTGGGAGAGAGGAGAGAAGCAAGGGGAGACAGGAGAGGGGAGCCCATACGCACAGAAGCGCCACGCTGAAAGCCTTCAATAAATCAGTAGGAGGGGGGTTGTGCGAGCTCTTCTCACATGGGCATTTCGACGTCACACGCTGAAGGCCATGGAAAAAACGGCTGAAATCTTTTTTTTTTTTACTAAAACCTCTGAAACTTAAAAAATACACGACCGAATCAAATTAAAATATCATTTTCCACCAGCGTTCAGCGTGGTGATTAAGGCGGTGCAAAAACCGTGGTGCTACGGTTCACCGTTTTTGCCGAAATCAGCCGCAATAGCTGAGAGAAAAAATATGACTTTTAAACCTCTGTAACTTTAAAAATATACGACCGAATTAAATAAAAATATCATTTTCGGCAAGCGTCCAGCGGTGTGATTAGGCGGTGCAAAATTTTCTCCCTGCTCGAAAATTTTCGGCGACTGCTGGTTTGACACCAATGACGGTAGCTTGTCGTCTCCTGTCATGGGCGCTGTCGTAGGTTGTCACCAGGTTACTTTGGTTGGCATTGGTGCTGATCCACCTTTTATAAGAATTTTGTTTGTTTGAATAGTGAATTTTGGATATTTTGACCAAAGATTGATGTTTGAAGTTATTGTATTTCAGAGTAGTTTCTCATGACATCTTTTTAATTTCATTTATTTTGACCAATAAAACAAACACAAACATTGCACTGCATTGAAAAGCAAACTCTTTTCATTTATTTTGACATTGCACTGTATTGGGTCTCTTCAGGGACAAGGGCTTCAACCACACAGACCTCTTCTTGGGCTTCTTCTTCTCCATTCTTCTTGTCCTTCTCTCTTGCAGAACGTTAAGCATGAGGGACGCTGCAAACAGCAGGGCTTGCATTTGATGTAAGAGCAATGCCACCATACGTTACTTCCTGGCAGCCATGATGCAGAATGATCGGAGACCCTACCCAAACCCATTTTTGTGCCAAAATTACGTGAAATGGCTACCCCCATTGTCATCAGTTGTGACCTGACAGGGAGGTAGGTTGACCGGTTGTCGTAGCTTGTCGTAGTCACTGTCGTAGGTGGACGCCTAGGTCGCAACGACTGGGTTGTCGGTTGATTGCCGTCGCCTAGGTGGTAGGTTGTCGTAGGCATTGTCGTAGGGTTTTTAAAAAAAAAAGTTTTTTCAGCGATTTGCTACGACTTTGAGTCGCCTTAAAAATCACCGAAGTGGGACAGGCCCTTTAGGCTTTTAATTAAACTCTGTTCTTGAGTAAATCTCAAGTTTACATTCTGTAAATAATGGTAAAAATCTGCAGGTAAATTATACAAATGTGCAAAGACGGTGGAGTTATGATCCCGAGTTCTGCTCTTCCATTACCCTAATAATGATAAGGGTGAAAGATAAAGCAAAAGAACTAATATGTTCAAGGAACCTCACGAAGGAGATGATAGAGCGAGGAAAGAGAGGTAAGTCAAATTTCATCATAGAAACACTTGAGGAACAATGATCATCCCATGACTTTTAATAGTAATAATAATATTAATAAATAGGTAGGTGGCAATCAGAAGCAGAGTAAAACCATCTAATTACTCAGACAGGAATCATAGGTATCACAAAATGCTGGAGCAACTCAGCAAGTCAGGCAGCATCTCTGGAGAAGGAATGGGTGATGTTTCGGGTCGAGATCCTTCTTCAGACTAATATTATGAGAAAATAACTGCAGATGCTGGTACAAATCGAAGGTAAGACTGATGTCAGGGGGGCGGGACAAAGAAAGGATATAGGTGGAGACAGGAAGACAGTGGGAGTGGAAGAGAGGGACAGAGGAACTATCCAAAGTTAGAGAAGTCAATGTTCATACCGCTGGGCTATAAGCTGCCCAAGCGAAATATGAGGTGCTTTTCCTCCATTTCACGGTGGGCCTCACTATGACACTGGAGGAGGCCCATGACAGAAAGGTTAGACTGGGAGGGGGAGTTGAAGTGCTCAGCCACCGGGAGATCAGGTTTGGTTAAGGCGGACTGAGCGAAGGTGCTGAGCGAAGCGATTGCCGAACCTGCTTTTGGTCTCGCAGATGTAGCGAAGTTGACATCTGGAACAGCGGATACAATAGACAAGGTTGGAGGAGGAGGAGGTGCAGGTGAACCTCTGTCTCACCTGGAAAGACTGATTGTCTCGACCCGAAACGTCACCCATTCCTTCTCTCCAGAGATGCTGCCTGACCTGCTGAGTTACTCCAGCATTTTGTGATACCTTTGACATATACCAGCATCTGCAGTTATTTTCCTACAGACAGGAATCATGATGGCCTAGCATCTGGCTCATTAAACAATGTACACTGGGCTCCCTTTTAACTTATGGCCTCACTGGAAAATGGTTTATTATACTGCATAACATCTAAAGTGAACTAAATACATGTTGACGTATTGAAAGGAATAGCCTCCATGATTTTTGGAGTTTTACTGCAATATTTTTATAAAATATAGGGAATAAAAATTTGTCTCTTTTTGGGGGAGGGGGGCTTTACGGCAAAGGGGAGATGGACATTTGGTTTATTGCTTCTCTCGGAAGTGGCATCTTGTCAATCCCTTGCTCCCCTCATTTCTGACACCAATGCACATTACCCCATTACTACCCATCCAATTACACCATTTATGCCTGATCGATAAGGAGCGAGTTGCAGATCATAACTTTTCAGATACAAAAATTATATTCGCCTCACATCCAGTTTATATATTTATTCTAAACTATAAATCTGCGATGCACTACCCTAGTCCTTGAACAATTAATAGAATCAGCTTCAGTTAATGACCCCACCTAAACCAGGCACTAGTGACTCTGTACAGCTCCAGCACAAAACAGCACAAGAGTCCAAATAACCTCTACTCAGTGAAACTATTCAACGTGGTTCTCTGTGTGCTCACAATAATCAAATAGTCAAAACATTTGGATTTAGTTGATGCAGATGCGAAGGGAAAATGAATGACTCCTCCATATTAGAGACAGAGCACAAAAATGGGATCTTCGGCATAACTCAGTCATGCCAACCAATACGCCTCATCGCACACATTGGACCCATACGCCTCTCAACCTTTCCTATCCATGTATCTATCCAAATGTCTTTTAAATGTTAGTGTATCTGCTTTAACTAGTTCCTCTGGCAGCGTGTTCCATATACCCATCACCCTCTGTGAAAAAGTTGCCCATCAGCTTAAATCTTTCCCCTCTCACCTTAAACCATGCACTCTCGCTCTTGATGCCCATACCCTAGGGAAAAGGGTTCACTCAAACAATTCCCTCATGGTTTTAGACACCTCAGTAAGATACGATACAAAATAACTATTTATCCCAGGAGGGAAATTGGTCTGCCAACAGTCAGAAAACACAAGATACACAAAATCAAAGTGACAAGTGGAAGTCCAAGATTGGGTCAGTCTACCCCATGACTGGGGGAGGAATTGTACCGTTTGATAGCCACAGGGAAAAAGGATCTCCTGTGGCATTCAATGCTGCATCTTGGTGGAATCAGTCTGCTGCTGAAGGTGCTCCTCAGATTGACCAGTGCGCTATGGAGGGGGCGAGTATTGTCCAAGATGCTCTGCAGTTTGAGGAGCACCCTTCCCTTCAAGACCACCTGCAATGAATCCAACTCCACCCCAGGACAGAGCCAGCCTTCCTGATGAGCCTGTTAATTCTGTTGACATCTGCAGCCTTCGCCCTGCTGCCCCAGCACACGACAGGGAAGAAGATGGCACTGGTCACCACCGATTGATAGAACATCTGCATCATGTTACTGCAGACATTGAAAGAGTAGAGCCTCCTCAGAAAATAAAGAAGGCTCTGTCCCTTCATATGCAGTGCCTCGGCATTCCTGGACCAGTCCAGTTTAGTCCAGGTAAACTTCAAGGTACTTTTACTCCTTGGTAAACTGCACATCCTCACCCTTGGAGACAGGGGTGTTCTTCTCCTCCTAAAGTCCACCACTAACTCCTTAGTCATGACAGTGTTGAGCTGCAGGTGATTCAGCCCACACCACTCAAAGTCATTGACTACACCTCTGTATTCAGCTTCCCTCCGCTCACTAATGCAGCCCAGCAGTCATCCTAAAACTTCTGCAGGTGGCAATAGACAATAGACAATAGACAATAGGTGCAGGAGTAGGCCATTCAGCCCTTCGAGCCAGCACCGCCATTCAATGCGATCATGGCTGATCACTATCAATCAGTACCCCGTTCCTGCCTTCTCCCCATACCCCCTCACTCCGCTATCCTTAAGAGCTCTATCCAGCTCTCTCTTGAAAGCATCCAACGAACTGGCCTCCACTGCCTTCTGAGGCAGAGAATTCCACACCTTCACCACCCTCTGACTGAAAAAGTTCTTCCTCATCTCCGTTCTAAATGGCCTACCCCTTATTCTCAAACTGTGGCCCCTTGTTCTGGACTCCCCCAACATTGGGAACATGTTATCTGCCTCTAATGTGTCCAATCCCCTAATTATCTTATATGTTTCAATAAGATCCCCCCTCATCCTTCTAAATTCCAGTGTATACAAGCCCAATCGCTCCAGCCTTTCAACATACGACAGTCCCGCCATTCCGGGAATTAATCTAGTGAACCTACGCTGCACGCCCTCCATAGCAAGAATATCCTTCCTCAAATTTGGAGACCAAAACTGCACACAGTACTCCAGGTGCGGTCTCACCAGGGCCCGGTACAACTGTAGAAGGACCTCTTTGCTCCTATACTCAACTCCTCTTGTTACGAAGGCCAACATTCCATTGGCTTTCTTCACTGCCTGCTGAACCTGCATGCTTCCTTTCATTGACTGATGCACTAGGACACCCAGATCTCGTTGAACTCCCCCTCCTCCTAACTTGACACCATTCAGATAATAATCTGCCTTTCTATTCTTACTTCCAAAGTGAATAACCTCACAGGGGTCAAAGAGTTGTATCTGAAGTCCGAGGTGTAGATGGCAAATAGGAAGGGAGGTAGGACTGTCCCCGTGGGGCCTGGATTGCTCTCTACCACGTCCGAGACAGTTCTGTTGCCTGACATACTGTGGTCGTCCAGTCAGGTAGTTGGTGATCCAGGACATTAATGGAGCATCCACCCACATCTTTGTCAGCTTGCTCATTAGCAGTACAGGCCGGGTGGTGTTAAAAACCCTAGAAGTAGAAGTGCTTCCCAGCTTATCCAGGTGAGCAAAGGAACGATGGAGCAGGTGGATGATGGCATCCTCCACCCCCACATTTGTTTGATAAGCGAACTGCAGATGGTCCAGATAGGGTTTAACCAGGGGTCGCAGGTGTGTGAGCATCAGCCTCTCCATGGACTTCATAATGTGCGAGGTCTGTGCCACTGGTCTGTACTCATTGGAGGAGCTAGGATGTGGATCACCCCTTAACTTCCTGCACTTTATGGAATAAAGTCCCAAACAACCAATTCCCCTTATAACTCGTGCCCTCAAATCATGACAACCCCCTCATAAATCTCCTGTGCACTTTTTCCCAGCCTTAAGGTATCTTTCCTGTAGCAGGGCGACTAAAACTTAACACAATACACGTGTAACCTCACCAACACCTTTTGACTGTAACATAACATCTATGACTCTCAATATGCAAGAGACGTTTATTTCCCCATGGCGTTTTCTTTATTCTGTCATTAATTCCAGTAACTTGTATAAAGTCTATACAATGATGATAATCCTTTTAAAAATATACTTGCTCCACTTCCAAGTAATTCCTTTATGTTGTGTTTTGCGTGACCTTAAAGTTATGATACAATACCAACACTTACAAGCTTTTTACTTACTAAAGATAGACTCATTACAAAGAACAAGTCTCTCCACAACAGTCATAAACAGACTAATGGCCTGCCAAATTCCTAAAATAGCTTTCCCAAAATTGACCAAGCACAAACTTAATTAGTTATCAACCATGTTATGGATTTCCATGTACGAGCCAAATATTTTTTCCCTTCCTTCAGGCCCCTTCTTATCACAACCAAGATGAGCAGTGGCATGGCCTAAACTATACATTCAAGAACTGGCAACACTCAAGTTTTACCTTGGTATCAAATCACTTAATTTGCAGTACCTGGTTAAGAGACCAAATCCAGATGAATTGGCAAACAATATCGTAGAACGATTTTTGACTAAAATCCTATATACAGCCTCTAGCAGCAAATGCAACATTTGTTTTTGGTCCTCACACCATCTCTTACAGGTTAATAATCACACCCCAGTGCATTAAAACAGTGCATATGCAAACATCAAAAGCCAATGCAAGGTAATTTAATAAACTTTGGCGCAAGGTAGTAGGTGAATAGAATATTAGATTACTTCAGGTTCACAAATGGCACAAAACTGAAAGGTGATGATGATGCACAAGAATCACCATGTCTGGAAAAAGCCATAGATGAAGGTATCAGAAGCAGTCAATGCAGGGATAAGGGCAGACAACATTACAGATTAAAATAAACAGACTTGATAAAGATTAAGTGTGGTCTGAAGCTTGGAATGGAGTCAAATATGACTGCAAAGTAACAAACACTCATGACTTGAAATTGTTTGTCGTGTATCGAAAATGAACTGGAATAAAATTCTTATTTGCTGTAGTTTTAATGCAACGATAAAATGTACAGTAAATTTTCAGTTATTCCAAGTAAACTAGACCACGATAGTGAAAAACCTAAAGCAAGAAGAGTAATGCAAAGGCCATAATGGTTCAATGCTGGGTAAGGTTGGGGTTAGGGTTGTGCAGGGTGGCTCATTATCTGTAGATCCCTGAGATGGGGTGAGATCAATACCCATAAGGATACAAAGTGCTGTAGTAACACAGCAGGTCAGGCAGCATCACTGGAGAACACAGACAGATGAGGTTTCGGGTCAAGACCTTTCTTCGGACTGATTGTGGGGTTGAGGAGGGGTGGAGGGGTGGAGGAGAGAAGAAAGCTCAAAAAGGAGAGGCGCAGAATAAAGCATGGCAGGTAATTGGTTGACACAGGCAAGAGGATTTTTTTTTGACAGGCAGATGGTTGGAACAGAAATAAAAACAACAGGTGTGAGATAGGATTCAAGAGTTGCAGGCTATAAAAGCAGGGGGAAGAAGGGGGGGGAGAGGGAGAAAGGGGCTTGGAGGGGGAAAACTGGTGAGAGTCCAGGTGGGGCCCCAAGGGAGAAACAGTAAGTCAAGTCAAGTCAATTTTATTTGTATAGCACATTTAAAAACAACCAACGTTGACCAAAGTGCTGTACATCGGTTCAGGTACTAAAAACGAACATACAATGGCACACAAACATAACAGCACATACATAAACAGTTCACAGCATGGAGGAGAAAAAAAAGGGGGGGGGGTTAGAGGTTACACGAAATTCGAGATTTCAACATTCATTCCATTGGGTTGCAAGCTACCAAAGCTGAATACGAGGTGCTGTTCATACAGTTTGCATATTGCCTCACTCTGGCAATGGAGGTGGTCCAGGACAGAAAGGATAATGTGGGAATGAAAAGGAGTGTTAAAATGGTTAGCAACCCGAATATCCAGTGGGCATTGCTGGACTGAGCACAGGTATTCAGTGAAACAGCTGCCGAGTACCCATGATGGACGGGCAATGTATACCACTTTTTGCAAACTTCTTCGCTGCAGTGCTGGAATATCCAAAACAGGCCATGCAAATAGTCAGTATGCTCACCATTGTGCACCTTTAGAAATTGGAAAGAATGACATGCTAAATCTCTTCACAATGACAACAACAAAAAACAGGTGCTGGTGAGCTTTCTTGGGGATTGCATCAATGTCAATGTGCTGGGCCCAGAAAAGGTAAAAAATGTGTTCACAAACAAACTTGAAGCTGCTGACTATCTCCACAACCACCCCACAAATGAAGACAGGCGCACAGTCTGTAGGCTTAACCTTCCTGAAGTCAACAATTTACAATTAACTGGAGAGCAAGAATTCTATTCAGTCCCAGGCAGAGGAACAGAATCAGTAGCAAAGGAATGGAGTCTGAAGTGGATCAACCACTATTGGTTGGGCCTTCTGGCAATTATGGAAGATGTTCCTGCCTTACAGCTTTTAAGTTACAGCGAGCAGCATGTCTGGGCTGAGAGGCGTTGAAGACTAAATCAGACGTTCCAACATTTGATTTTACAAATTCAGAATTTTGATGTCCAAAATTCAGAATTTTACATAAAAATTCATAATATGGCACATCATGCAACTTTTCAGCAAAAAAAGTATGCACGCCAAATGCGCATATACGTTGCGCTACATTCATGTGTGAAAAATGACTTATTTCCAACAGTCTGTAGTTCTTGGACTACATGTACAATGTCAGGCCTATCATGAGTATATTCTGCTATTTATTGAAAAGGTTTATTGAACAGAAATACTTTTTACACCACAAAGAAAAAATGGTTTTGTTTTGTTTTCTCTATTTTGCTTTTTCCTTACACATAATTTATGGCTAAGTTATGAAGAAAGTTTCATTTAAAAATACTCATACCTAATTTAATTGAAGACATACTTGCTCCAGTGGTCTTCAACAGCAAATCACAACAGTCCATGTCCCCCCCCACCCCTCCACTCCACCCCCACTCCCGCCTACTCCCCTCCGACTCCCGCCCTCCCCCCACTCCCGACCCCCTCTGCCCCTCTCCTCCACACTCCCGCCCTCCCCACCTTTTCCTCCCACATCCAGTTCCACTCCCCCCTCCCAACCCCACTCCCAACCCCACTCCCCCCTCCCTTCCTCCACCCCGACCCCCACTCCCCCCTCCCCATCCACTCTCAACATCAAAGGGGCCTCGCGCTACGCGACGAAAGATCGGGGTCGGCGAAGGGGCGAGAGACCGGGCCCGGCGATGGGGAGAGACCAGCGGCATGAGGCGAGCGGCAGGGCGGGGCGAGAGACAGGGCGAGCAGCGAGGTACGTGTTTTGCGGAAAAATGTGAGGTGAAATCAGAATGGCGGAAATGAAATAAGAAAGCAGAAACTATCCACCAAATTCGGAAGGGTTGGGAGTTCTGCTAAATGCTAGGTGGAATTAGCAAACAGATAAAATTGATAGAACGTTTTGCAAATGAAATAAAACATGAGAATTAAGAACTAAATAGCAAGAGATGAACATTGGTAGGATTAACAATGTGAAGTTAGACAACACAAGGTTAATTGAGATAGTCTGTTGGTCACAACAACATGGTAGTGTTAGTGATTATAATCAGAATCTTTTTTGGTACTGTGGTTGGGGAAGGAGATAGAAGGACACTAACACAGGGTTGGTTCTATGATACATGAATACAGAACAACACATTCAAGACACGAGGAACATTTGGAATTGGGGCAATGGTTAGAAAAGATGGAGAAGGGACATCGACAATAAATTTGGGATAGACAAGGAGAGTAACTGAAGACAACCTCAGTTGGCATGGGATCCCGGAAGAAATAGGGGAAGTCAAAAGTTTAGTAGAGCAGGTATTTCTCAAACTACAAACATTTTTTCATTATATATTGACTAAACCCAAGGTCTAGGCCCTTAATTTAATATCTATTTTCACTATGAACAGCATATAACTCTGCCCACAGGAGCACAGGCGTACCAAAACGCATTTTGCTTAGTCTTTGCAGTCAAGATGGGTTGGTTTTTTTAAATACAGAATGCAATACTTTTGCAAAAAAATGAAATAGCAGTACAAGGTCAAAGGTCTTATGGACAAATTGGGCTGCGAGAGAATGAAGAGATGGAAGAAAAGCTAGAGAAATTTCCAATCTTAGAGCAAGAACATGGGTTGGTGGGAGTGGAAAGAGAGAGAAAATTTGGTCAAATTGGAGTGGAAAGCTACAAGTAGCTAATCAGATAATCGTATTCTCATTGTCCACCATGGACTCCTCACAGTTATTACCTGAAAGTGAAATAGGCGGGGACGGTGGAATTAAGAAGAAAGTATGCTGTAGATACGAGCAGCTAGGTTAACATTCACATTCCAGAAGGAACTTGGAATAAAGAGAACTGTGAAACAAAAACAGGACTCGAGCTTCAAACAAACCTGGCAACAAATGGATAAAGCAGCTGTCTGCCATTAAAATTCAAATTTATATCCCTTGGCTTTTAAAGCAGAAATGAGAATAGGTGAAGCATAATGTTATTCAGGATTTATAGAGACAATTATGAATTGATGAAGTCAGTAGCATATTTACCTTAATGGAAACAGGACTAGGTTAGGACATGTACTACTGATACAAGAGACTCAGAGCCGATAGTGTGCAAAAGTTCTTCTTTTATGTTGCCAAGGTATTCACTTCCAGGATCGATGACAGACAGAAACCATTAACATTCAAGGTAGACTACAAGGTGGATTGTGGGAAATAAGGCAAAAGGGTAGAGAAAACATGATTGTAAATTTTCTCACATAAAAGGCAAATGCGAGAGTCAGGTCAATCTGGGCAGTCAAGTTTTCCCCACCCCTCATTTCAATATTTTAATTTATTTCTCTGCATTAATTAAATATTTTAAAACTTTTGACATTTCACAAAAAGGCTGTCATGCTAGAGTTTGATTAATGTGCAGGAATGGAAAGCTTTTACAATACTAGAAAATACTTAAACTCTGAAATAAGCCTCCCCCCACCATTCATCCTAGAAACATATCGTAGTCAAAGTTTAATCAGTAGTTGCGAATAGAAAGAGAAAGAGCTCAAATTAAAATCTTGAGTCTCCAACTTCCTTCATTCGTTAAATTCAATAATCAAGGCACAAACAGTATTGCATTTTATGGAACAAAAAATCTTCCAAAGCTTACCTGTAATAATTATTGCATATCACCATCAAATATATACAAAAGAGGCAAATTGTTCAGTGCACTCAATTATACAATGCATTTTGAAATAAAACATTTAAAAATGTTTCAATTAAAGATTAATATATTAAGAAATAACAGATGGCAAATAGTCTTGTGCTCTGAAGGAAATATTTAAATTAATTTGATGAAATAAGTGACAAACCTTTGCAGCAAAAAGGGAGAAAGGAAATGCAGCAAGAGAACAAAAAAACATTTATCATCGCATTTGAGGATATAGCTACTTTAATTATTTTCCCGGAGTATTCTTCATGGTGGTATGTGCAATCAATTTTCACTGCAACTTCAACAGTGAAGGCACTGTTGGCAGATAAACAGCTAGCAATTCTACTCTTTGCACCTGTTCTATACATTGGAAGACCCATGAAATGATGCATTGACTCTGTATATTTAAACCAATGTTAGATTTGGATCAGTTCTATTCCCATCAAGAAAAAGCCTGTTCTGTTAACGTGAAATGAATGAGCTCCAGTGTAAAAGTAAATAGCTCTGTGCTAACCACATGAATAACTGGCACATTTTCTTTGATTAAAATGCTGCTACGTCATTTTGTTAACTGGCACACTTTCCAGCAGAGATACTGTTGTTTGAGTTCACGAGGCCATTTTTAAGATAAGCTAAACAATGCCGATCTGTACTGTGGCTGACACTTAAATTGGCAGCTGGAACTCTGGTATTCAATTGGTTGATTGTTGATCTGGCATTGTTCCCCAACACATATAGCCAACAAAATTTGCTTTCAAATCAAATTGAAGTCACAGAATGTGACCAAAGATTAATTTTATAAATCTGATAATTAATTAATAGCAAGTAGGATTAATCTTTAATGAATTGGACTATTCAAAAGGAAAATGTTTTTAAACAGGAAAACATAATTTGTCCTTTTAGATGCACACAGGCAAACTTGCACACACACACACACATGTAGACAAACATACAAAGTTCAGGCATTGATGTTAACACCCCAGATAAATCTAATGGAAACAGGATTTGTGTGTTACTTCACTGCTATTACTGTTCTTCAATATTAGAAAACATTGTAAACTACTTTGGTGAAGGCAGTCATTCATTCACAGAATTTCCCACAAATAATTCCCATCATTAGAATTTTTTTAATATTTAAGGTAAAAGAAAATTACAATTTGGCATTTTTACAAACAAACTAGTGCATTTTTACAAACACAAACTATGCTGCAAATTTTATTAGTCAGAGATCCCAAAGCTCTCACAGACACACCAGTTGAACTTCATTCATTCCAGACAAAGCATTCAAATTACTACTCCCCATACCCTCTGCAAACAAGGTCATCACAACCAGCAAGGATAGACAACAACACCTTCACAATAATTCTCAACACCTGTGCCCCAAGAAAATGCGTTCTGACTCACCTACTATACTTCATATACATTTGCAACTGTGAAGCCAAATTCAGTTCTAAAATCCACACGTTTGCAGATGACACCACTGTGGTGGGCCAGGTCACGTAAAAAGACGAGATGAAGTACAGGCAATCAAAAGAGAAGTGACATGGTATCAGGATAATAACCTGTCCCTCAATGTCAGCAAGATAAAGGAACTAGTTATTAACTTCAGGAAACCTGTTGGAGTACATACATGTATCGCACAGAAGTGGTAATGGTTGGGAGCTTAAAGTTCCTTGCGTTAATATTGCCAATGATCTGTCATGGCCAACCACATTGATACGACAGTCAATAAGGCGCACCATCGCCTCTACTTTGAGGAGACTGAGGAAATTCAGCATGTCTCCCGTGACTCTTACAAACTTCTACTGATGCACCATGGAAAGCAGAGTAAATGGTATCATAGACAGTGAAGATGGTTATCAAAAATTATACCAGGATCTTGGTCAGTTGAGTAAGTGGGCAGAGGATTAGTTAATGCAGATAAATGCAATGTGTTGTATTTTGGGAAGTCAAACCAGGGAAAGACCTTCACAGTAAATAGCACAGCCTTGGGAAGTGATGTAAACCAGAGGGACCTAGGAGTGCAGGTCATTCTTCTAAACTCCAGTGAATATAAGCCCAGTGGCATCAAACACTCCCCCATCACTACTTTCACATGAAATGAAGATGATGTCTTTCAAATTCTTAAAAACAATTTGAGTCTGATCTTATATGATTATATAATGAACTAGGGTAGCGTCTATCTTCTCTATTTGAATGTGGAGAGGTTTCCATTCGTGGGACAGTCTAGAACTAAAGGTCATGGCCTCAGAATTAAAGGACATTCTTTTAGGGAGATGAGGAGAAACTTATTTAGGAGAGGGTGGCAAATCTGTGGAATTCTTTGCCACAGAAGGTTGTAGAGGCAAAGTTAGTGGATATTAAGGCAGAGATAGATTCTAGATTAGTACAGGTGTCAGAGGTTATGGGGAGAAGGCCAGAGAATGGGGTTAGGAGGGAGAGATAGATCAGCCATGATTCAATGGCAGAGTAGACTTGATGGGCCAAGTGGCCTAATTTTACTCCTATTCCTTATGAACTTATGATTGTCACCACAATTTGCTTTAAGCGTTTCTTATCTGTGTCAGGATGTTGTGTTAAAGCTTTAAAGCATATACCACCAGATTCTGGGGCAGCTTCTTCCCTGCTGTTATCAGATTGCTTTATTCACAAAATGCTGGAGTAACTCAGCAGGTCAGGCAGCATCTCAAGAGAGATGGAATGGGCGACGATTCGGGTCGAGACCCTTCTTCAGTCTGAAGGGTCACGACCCGAAACGTCGCCCATTCCTTCTCGCCTGAGATGCTGCCTGACCTGCTGAGTTACTCCAGCATTTTGTGAATAAATACCTTCGATTTGTACCAGCATCTGCAGTTATTTTCTTACATTATCAGATTGCTGAAAAGACCTCATTATCCAATGTAGTTTCAATCCCATCTCACTGTGGCCCTTGCACTTTTATTTTATCTGTACTTTCTCTCTGTAGCTATAACACTATTATATTGTACCGTCCCGACCCAAAACATCACCCATTACTTCTCTCCAGAGATGCTGCCTGTCCTGCTGAATTATTCCAGCTCAGATTATTTTTCTCCTTGCACTGTGGTCTTGCATGATTGTATTATTGTATGGTATAAGCACATAAGTTTTTTCCCACTTTATCTCAGTGCACATGACAATAATAAACTAATATCAACATATCCTCGTTGTCTTTGTCCAAAAACTAGGATCTTGATTTTAAAGATTCTCGCTAATATATTGAATAGGGATGTCAGCAGAAATTTCTTTATCAACATGGTGGTTAGAACAGGAGCTTGCTATCACAAAACATACGATGCAAAAACATGAGATGTCACATGCGCATGAAGGAGGAAGATATATACAGATAAGGTGAGAGGAAAAAAGGAACAAATTTGTATAGTGCGTAAACAGTGGAATGGGACAATGTTGCAAAAGGTCTATCAAAAACCTGCAATTACTTTGCAAAACTATGCAAGAATGGTCAAACTTCAGGCTTAATCATATATACACACATTTAAATTTTATCTACATCATTCATCAATAGATCCTTGCCCAATTCTACAGTTATTCTACATTCCCGAGAAACACATTGTTCTACTCTATTTCTTTTTACCAACAAATGTACCAGCATTAAAATCTCAACTCCAGTTCTTCTGCCCTAATGCAGTCATTCTACATTGAACGTGCTCGAATTAGAAAGACCATCTTCGTAACTCCTGCAGCATTGTCTTTATTTAACAAAATGCGATCTTCAAATCAATTTGCAACACATTTCGCAGAGGTTAGATAGATTACCGCTATGAGCAAAGATCATCAGATAACTGCCAAAACAAATGATGCACTCAGCAGATTTTCAGTGTGGCTGGAATACAGTTATGTTGCATGTATATTTAGCAAGATGCATGCTAAAGCCTACAAAGTGCAAAGAAGTACAAATGGTGCAAATACACAACGGGATTGGAAGATGCAACTATCACTTTTTAATGGAGAAGGTACACAATATTTGTGTTTAAAATAAAAACAGCTTTGTTTTCAGAAAACATAAAATGTATTTGTGTAAATAGGTCCCCCTGATCATACACCTTCCATGGGCAGTTATTGCTAGCTCGAGTCCAGTTCATCTTGGACCAAACAGACTACTTCAAGTCGAGACACTCCACATCAAAAATAGTCTGGGACCTCTCAGTTTGTGTGCCTTTTAAAAAAAAAGATTGATAAATTTTTGAGGTACATGGTTGTACAAGGATGACAACAGGGAACACCTTGAGTCAATTGCATAGCTGGAATATAAGCAAATTGCCTTTGAGATAGCTCTCAGTTGTTTAAAATGTTAAATTGCTTTCAAAATAAAAGTTGGGTTTTTTTTGCATGAAATCTAGTTGTTTCCGACTTATTTTTAAAACAATCAGCCACCATATTGAACAATGAGAGGCCCACACCATTCAAATATTTTACCAAACATGCAAAGAAATTAGAATTGTTTCAAGTTCCAAGATAACAAAGTTCCTAAAAAAACACATACAACGTTAATAATGTTTTAATCTGCTCTCCATAATTACAAACGTTTACAAATAGCCATGCGAGGTAGTGAATTTAACAATGCAATAAAAAGTACAATATTTAAAAATAATGGAACACCACCTTCCATCGCAATCTGTATCCAAATGAGATGAATGTACTTCCTTTATTACAGAATGACAGATTCTTGTAAATAACAAGAAGAGACACAATCCAGCATCAAACGCAGAGTCAATATTCCGTGCCTAATAAAAAGGCATGAGCAAGTCCCAGGAGGAAAACAACTTGTATTAAGCACTGTCTTTAAGGTAGATGAACATCCCAACAATGGATTGTGTGGTGTAAGAAAATAACTGCAGATGCTGGTACAAATCGAAGGTATTTATTCACAAAATGCTGGGGTAACTCAGCAGGTCAGGCAGCATCTCAGGAGAGAAGGAATGGGTGGTAATGAAGTAAAAACAAAATCGCCAAAGCAAATGAGACTTTAAGATTACTAAAATCCAGTTCAAAGCAGTAGGTTTTCAAGATACTTAAAGACAGAGAATGATCATGACAAAAGAATGTAAACGCAATGCATTTTTTAAAATTTAGAGATATATAGGCACCCATAAATATTGGTGATGTTTGCAGAGTGCAGGAAACAAAGGAATTAGTTAATGTCATGCTTTGCAGGGCCTGGTGCCAGAGCATATCAGAGAATCTGTTTTTTCCAAATATTAGATGTGGTAAAAGTTGTGGTTTATTTATGCAGCACAATCTGGTAAACTCAGTCTGAGGTGACAAAAAAAATCCAAATACTGCAGTACTTCAGCAGTAACTAGACCAAGTGGACCCGTTGGGCCCAAACCTCTCCTGCATTGGCGCATCACCCTCCTCTCCTCTCTCCCCCCCATTCCCCCATCCCTCCTCCCTCTCCACCACCATCCTTCGCTCCATCCCCCTTATCCTCTCTCCTTGCCCCCTCCCTAGGAGATAGATTTAAACTTAAAAATGTGAATAACTAAAAATATAACACCGATTTCAATGAAACTTCTTCCATTCGCACCAAAGGGACAACGGCGAGTAAGGTGGGCCTAAAATTGTCGCGATATCATGTACCGTTTTGGCTGTAGTTCAGGAACAAACAAACGAGAGTTTTAGTATATAGATTGTAATGTGATACAAGGCAGAGATAAAAAGTGTTAATGATCGTTGTGTGTGCAAATCACAAAAGGAATCCAAAGCTTTTTTTCCGGATCAAACAGAAGACCGAGACTGCACACTCAGGTTTAGCCTAAGGGAGTAACAAGGGTGCAAGGGAATAGGCAACTCCCAGATCTCATGTCACAAACAATAGCAAACTCAGACATTGTAAAGAACATTGACTCTATACCAGCTAATAGAAAGCATTCCATACACTCCATATGGTGAACTGGATAAACACCAGATCAAAATCAGAGATTTTAAGTAATAAGTAGCTTGATTTACCACAGAACAACAATTTCAATTTATAACCATACGAAAACATCCCTGGAGCTTGATAAAAAATATGTAACTATTGAGCTGTGCAAGAAGGAACTGCAGATGCTGGTTTAAATCGAAGATAGACACAAAAAGCTGGAGTAACTCAACAGGACAGACAGCATCTCTGGAGAGATGGAATGGGTGACGTTTCGGGTCGCGATCCTTCGTCAGACTGGTTAGGAATAAGGGAAACGAGAGATATAGATGGTGATGTGGAAAGATAAAGAACAATAAATGAAAGATATGCAAAAAAGGAACGATGATAAAGGAAACACCATTGTAAGCAGTTTGTAGGGTGAAAAAGAGAAGCTAGATAGAGTGAGAAGGAATGCCAGGGGCTACCTGAAGTGAGAGAAATCAATATTCATACCACTGGGCTATCAGCTGCCCAAACGAAATATGAGATGCTGTTCCTCCAATTTGCATTTAGCCTCACTCTGACAATGGAGGAAACAGACAGAAAGGTCTGTGTAGGAATGGGAAGGAGAATTAAAGTGTCCAAGTTGGAGGAGCTGCAAGTGAACCTCTGCCTAACCTGAATGGACTTTCAGGGTCCCTGGACAGGGTCAAGGATGTAGGTATAGCAACAGGTGTTGCATCTTCTGCAGTTGCAGGGGAAGGTACCTGGGGAGGGAACGGTTTGTGTGGGAAGGAATGAGTTAACCAGGGAGTCGTGGAGGGAATGGTCTCTGCGGAAGGCAGAAAGGGGTGAAGATGGGAAAATGTGACTAGTGGTGGGATCCCGTTGGAGGTGGTGAAATTTCAGGATTCTCTGTTGTATGCGACGACTGTCGGGGTGGAAGGACTAGGGGGACTTTGTCTCTGTTGCGACTCGGGAGAGGGGGAGCAAGGGCGGAATTGCAGGGTGATGATGGGAGAGGGGAACGCCTGTTCCCTAGAGAATGAGGCCATCCCGGATGTTCTAGTATGGAACAGCTCATCTTGGGAAACTATTAAACTGCCTCACAGAAGAAGGGTGCGAATGTTTAATGATAAATAAACTGTAGCAGCAAGATACAGATTTCACAGCTACCATTGATGGACTGAAAGGAAATGGATTCATTTCTGACCCAGCTGTGAATATCACTCTAGCAAAGCTCTTGAGTTTTAATGAAGCTACCAATCAGTATCTCTAAACTAAAGAACCTTTCTATCAATCAAAAGTCACACAATGTCAAGAAACAATGTATAAAATAGGAAAAGGGAGATCAAAGCTAGAAAAATCCCACTGTGGAAATCAGAGATGCATGCGGGCTAACAGTAACTAACATTAGTAAGAGGTAAAAGGAAACAAACCAAATGAAAACATCTCCAAAAATACATGTATTAAATCCTTGATGAATTTGAACAGAGCTGAGTTACAAGAGAATAAACAAAAGGATACAGAGACACCACACAAATGGAAAAAGATCAGAACTTTTGAATGTCAACCCCCCCCCCCCCCCCAACCCCATAGAAGAAAAATCCAGTAATCTCAACTGTTTATATTGAGCAAAGGCCCAAATGATTTTCCTGTCATTTCCTGATTTCCCTCTAACAAAATGCCCATTTTGTATCAAAGTGAAAAAATTGGATCAACCTGAAAAATTCACATCTTGAAAGCATCAATGATGTCAGACGTATTGTCATTTTCAAGTTTGATTGCTCTTTTCTGGCAGGACTAAATGCTCAGAAACACGAGAATCAAAAGGCAGACATACGTTTTATCTTTCTGGTCTTGCCTGCACATTGGACAGCAACCAACAAGGTAAAGGAAAAAAAAAAGTAAATGCCAGTTACAGCATGAATTCCGACTAGATGCAGATTTGAATTGACATCACAACACAAGAACCAGTCAGAAAAAAAGCTCTTGCAGAGGGCCAACAAATTTCTGAAGTTGTCATTTCTCCAAGTAGATATCATTCTAAGTATGGAAGTGCTCTAGATGCAGTCTGATCAATAGTCTGCAGAGCAACATTTAAACCTTTTCTATGAGCACTCACAATTACACAAAAGCAGCTGTCAAAAAGTTACCCAGTAATGATTTGATTTTTGTACACAAAATAGTGTTTATTAACATGATGCTCTAATAACTCCAAACACAAGAATCTGCAAATGCTGTCTTACAAAGAGTGTATCTGTTGTGTTACTCCAGCACTGTGTCTTGATTACTTCTAACAGTTTAGTTTTAGTTTTGTTTGGAGATACAGCATGGAAACAGGGCCTTCAACCCACCAAGTCAATCACCCGTTCACACTAGTTCTATGTTATCCCACTTTCAAAGCCTCTCCCCTACACTCGAGGTAATTTACAGAGGAAAATTAACCTACGAACCCGCATGTCTTTGGGAAGTGGGAGGGAACCAGAGCACCAGACCCATGCAGTCACAGGGAGAACTTGAAAACTGCACTACAGTGCCACCCTGCAATTCGGTGGCTCTCAATGTGAATTATTGCAAACCACAATATCTTGATGTACCTAGCTGACTAGGTACCTAGCAGTGTTTCCAGAACTGGCAAAATAAAAACTACCCCCCCCCAAACAAAATCAATGGGAAGAGGTTAAAGCACATAAATCCCAGTGGCAGAACAGGAGGAAAGACAAGAATATAATTACTGGAATACCTGCTGAGTTGCAGTGGTCCATCGGTGAATAAAGGGGAAATGTGGGGCAAAGAACTGGGAGAAAATGGGAGTTCTCAGATTTACATGACAATGTAAGGTGGGAGACTGCATTTACAAAAGTTAAAAAGCAATGACTCTACACATAATGATCCTATGATAATAAAATTACTGATTTTGCAGCAGGAATTTGACAGCAAACTTACCACTGAAATAATTTCTTGGGCCAAATGCAACAAGAATGGAAGTGAAAACAAATCTTTATCTTATTTAAAGTGTCAAAATGTTCTGCACACTTCACCTAAAAACAGTAAAAGTCAGGCAGACAAATACAGTAAAATTGCATGATGCAAATTAAATTAATGATCAGAAAATCCAATTTGTTTATGTTGGCTCAAGACATGCTGGATACCCATCCAGAACTCATTAAATGGTTTTGACTGGTTCAATGGGATTCAACCATCAGTTTAACACATCATCTAAAAATTGAGAATTACATTGATGCTTCCTTAGTCCTGGACAGTATACTGAAGGACTGGAGAAAGATTTGTAATCTCCACCTCCAAAGTCACAGTCACTAACAAATCTTAGTGAAATTATTTGTATGTCAAAAATAACTTGCATTAACATGTTTCACACCATTCTCTTCTGAAAGAATTGCTGCTTGATTTAATACAATATATTTCATGTTACCTTTCCATAAAGCACAAGAAGCCATTCGCCCAGTTCTCTAAGGGACTTCAGAGTTTAAAGATCTCTACTGACAGATTAAGTGACATTTTAAAACAGTAACCTTTAGTGTAGAAACAAGGAACTGCAGAGGCTGATTTTTTTTTTAAATTACACCAAGTGCTGGATTAACTCAACAGGTCAGGCAGTATCTCTAGAAAATGTGGATAGGCAACATTTCAGGTCAGGGCCCTTCTCCACACCTTAAGCTTTGACATATTTAGTTTCCCCATGGTCAAGAGCATCGCATAATCACTTTTATTTAGTTTTGGGTCAGTGGTGTATTTTCTTCAACTAACATAATGGAAATAAGTAGTCAATCATTCACTTTATTAATTGCATGACTGTGGGAATTATCCTAAAACTCATTTTACACATTGAATAGTTGCGACAATTTAAAATCACCACATACTAAAAAGTTTGATGTTCAAAATCAACTATATTAAAATGCATTGCTCCTTTAACCACAAGTTAGAAATAAATGCTTATTACATCACGATCTGTTAATGAAGCCATCACAAATTCCAGGACAATGAATTACTTCAGTAGCTGAAAGACTGATCACTGAATCAGGATAATACGAGAGTCAGATTTGCGAAACGGAAGGAATTACCAATCTGGAAAATGTGTGCGCTATTCCTCAACCCACAAAATACTAGCAAGTTCCAAATAATGAAAATACTTCTGAAATTAGATAACTATTTAATCCGTGAGGTCCCAAACATTTAACTAAAGAGCATCTGTTGTTTCTGACAATAGAAACATCAAATCTGTCATTCAAGACGAATAAATGGGAAAATGCTGATTCACTATAACGTGTTTTTGAGGTGAGGTGTGCAAGTTCTCTTTTCAATGGTAGCTTTCAGACATGTAACCACAACTACCACATCACATAAAACCACAAAAATGTGTACGTCCTGAGACTTGAAGCCCCCACCCCTCAAGCACACACAAACTCCCCACACAAGTTCACAGCGAATGGTACTGCACTGCAAAATAAAAATCCAGAGTAACTAGGACCACAGAGACAAAAGATTTTTTATAAAACTCTACATCAAAAAGCTATGTACCTACTGAACAAAAATCAAGGCCAAGGGCGTTATCTGGGGCCTGTTACCGCAAAAGAGCCACGGAAACATTTCCCCGGCAACGCACAGAATCCCGACAAACGGCTGCTGTTGAAATTAATCCGAATAAAAAGCAACCGGGGCGGAACGCGACTCCATTCAGGACCCTGCCAAAGTGAAAGGAAGCGCTTACAGTCCAGGTGTTTCTTCTTGGGGCCCATGATCTCGTGTGTTGTGGCTTTACAGACGGTTTTGGAGACGGCAGAGCCGGTGACACTGTGCTGAGCGGCGGCGATACGGTCCGTGATACTCTGGCCCGACATCTTCCCTCGTCGCCACAACCCCAGCAGCACCAGCAGCAGCAGCAGCAGCAGGCTCCGGCTCCCTCTCCCTCTCAGGGCTTTAAATCCCTCTCACTGATCAACCCGGCGAGGGAGATGAAGAAAAAACAAACGCCACCCTTCCCGACCCTCCCTCCCACCCACCCACCCAACCAACAAAAAAGTAAACTGCAAACCCCGGAAGGGAAGAGAGTACAAACGCCTGCAGCAGGCTTTTCTACAACAACGTGCACGGCAGCACTCGGGCAGCTGTCGCCACCCAGGGTTCAAATGCTCTTCCTTTCTTTCCCTCCGCCGAAAGGGAGCAGGAGTTGCAGGAAAATGGCGGGTTTGAGCCAGGCTCCTGCCCACTGGATCGTTATCATGTGATCATCCACCAACCCTAGTACCAGCTGGAGCCCATCAGCCAGCCCCAGACTCCCCCCTTCTACAATCCAGACTGACACCCTCTCCGAGCTGGCGCTTCCCTTTTCAGCGCAGGTTCTTTTCTTTTATCCGCTGATGCAACTGCTGATTTGCCGACACGTTTGCAGTATTTACACATGGCACGCCGCGTCAAAAACCCGCTTTGAAAATGTGTAACTCCAACGTGCTAAAATAAGGTTATTAACAATGTTGCACTTTTATGTCAAAAGTAGTCACTGTGGACAACCCTGTAAATCTGGGGAGATTTGTTGGAGGTGAGGCGAAGTGTTGAGAAGAAGTTTGATGCAGTGGGACATCCTTACTTGACCAGAGTCTATACCGGCACTCGGACATTGGTAGATGGATTGGTTATGATCACGGCTTCTACCTCTAGATGGATGGATGAACCTCTTTGGCTCATAAGAGAAAGTGGTTGAGGAAGATTTATTCAGCAAGTATCCTTGTAACAGAAAAGAGAGAACATCTTCTATACTCACCGAATGTCATTTGGTCAGATGGCTTATTTCTTGAAGGTGGGTCATGACCACAGCATCTCTGAAATCTCCTGGCAAGGTTTTGTCTTCCTATACAAAAGGGTTGAAATAATTGATTCACATCAGAAGTACTTCTCTGCTCTGGAATCAAAATCACCCCGACTGCAAATTATATGCACAGCCTGTCTGTGTATGTGTACATTGAGAGACCAAGCTCCACGTCATCACCAATGACCTCACATGGAATGATAGGCATAACACTAAAGATCTGGATCACACAGAACATTTTGTCAACCAATGGCTCCTGCCAATCAATAAAATAGCAAGATGTAAAAAAAAGATCAGTTCCTATATCTCAATAAAGAGAAATAACAATGGAAAATTCACCACTACTTCCAGTTAGCCAACAGAGTCTTCATCTAACTGTGGAAATTAATGTTCATAGACCAAGACTTCAAACCTAACATCAAAATCTGCCAAGCACCAGAAAGAAATCCCCACCTTCCTCTGTATTTCAAAGATATGGACAACATACAGTCAACAGAAGTGCTTCAGGAGTACCACCAAGATTTCCAACAAATTAATCAGATGGGAAAGTGAATAATTGTCAGCACCCTCTGTTGAACCGACATCTCCAACACATGTTGGGGATACTTCAGCTGTATTTATGCAACACTTTACTCCAAGCTCAGTCATGCAAACAGATTTTCAGAAAGAGAGAATTTTTTTAAACATTTTCAAGGTCTCCTTAAAATATGCAACATTCTTACCAAGAAGGAGCCACAAGGAACTGCAGATGCTGGAATCGTGAGTAAAACACAAAGTACTGGAGAAGAAGAGAGAGCCTGCTGCTGGGATTGTGGCTAGACAGTCCCCTCGCCATTCTCTTCAGAAATACTGTCTGATTCACTTGTTTTACTTAACAAGAAGGAACTAAATATGTTTTTCTGATGTAGGGTCTCAACCTGAGATGTCGGGTATCCCTTTGCTTCCATAGATGCTGACTGACCTCGAAGCAGACATTCTCCAGTAGTTTCATTTTTTGCTCTAAATTACAGAACCTGCAGTCTCTCGTGGCTGGATTTATTTCACAACACTAAAGGGAACATGAGTTATAGAAGGATCATTCCCTACCTTGATACTTTCCCTACACCTTCTTCTTCACATCCATCCAGGAATCCCAGCAGCTCTTCCTGGTGAGACAGAGGTTCACATGTGCCTCCTCTAACCCCCTCTATTTTTCCTGTGTTCTCTGTTCCTCTTCCCTGCGCCCCACCTAGATGTGCACCAAATCGCCCCTACTACCATCCCCCACCCCTCCAACCCCTTCAACCTACATTTTTTCACTTCACAATTCACACCTTATACTTATCTTCCAGCCTTTTGTCTCCTTTTTATGTCTGGCCTTTGTCTACCAATCTGCTAGTTCAACCTCCCTCACCTATGTCCACCTATCACTTGCTAGGTTGTTCTCCCACCCCCCACCTCTCTTCCAGTTTTCTCTCCCATTACAATCAATTTGAAGAAGGGACATTACCTATCCATATTCCCCAGAGATGCTGTCTGACCCACTGAGTTCCTCCAGCACTGTGTTTTTTGTTCAAGATTCCAGCATCTACAGTTCTTTGGTCTATTATACATATCTATCTCCTCCTTGAATTATATTTAACATTATCCCAATATATGGCATCACCCTCCTGCCCAGACTTTCAGAATTCTGAAATTTTCAACTCTCTCCATGGCCTTGTCCTCCCCCATCTTCATAACACCAATAAGCTGTACAATTCTCCAAGATATCTGCATTCATTCAATCCTGCCTCTTCTAGATTCAAAATTTTAATAGCTCCGCAATTCAGCTGTCTGAACTCTAAACTCTGAAATTGATTTAAATCTCTCTGCCTCTTTAACCATCATGACATTCCTAAAAGATACATTTGCAAAGTATGCCCAAGACTTATTGGTCACTTCTCCAACTCTGACATGGTGTGGGTGCAAAATGTTAGATTAAAAGGACACAGGGTACTTTAACAATCTATCCCTCCCTACACCCTTTCTCATAAAAAGAACACAGATTCATTGAAACCTTCAAATTCTCCAAATTTCACACAATTCTGTTATGGAATATACATTGGCTTGCAATCAGGTCATTTGTTCAACAGCTGAATTGCCAAGAGAATGTCATCACTACAAAGGTCAAGGTGGTTCAATCACAAAACCCACTTGCAGGCTGGAGAATTCCAGAGATTCACCATTGTCTATGGGAAGAAATTCTTATGCATCTAAGTTTTAAATGACCAAACCTTATCTTGTAACTTTGTTGCCTTGTTTGATAAACTACCATTAGTGGAAACAACTACCCTGATATTCCGCTCAGCATCTTATAGGATTGAATAATTGTGTTTTCTCTCTTTTTATCTATTTTTCTTCCTTTTTCTCTCTATTTTCCCCATTTTTTTCCTCTATCTCGCTGTCTCTATTTTTTCTAGTTTTCCTCTACATTTTTCTCTATTGTTCCTCATTTTTGTGGGTATATGGAATGAGTTACCAGGGTGGAGGGTATATGGAATGAGCTGCCAGAGGAACTAGTTAAGGCAGGTACAATAGTAACATTTAAAAGACATTTGGAAAGGTTTAGAGGGATATGGGCGGGTGGGAAGAATGTCGATGGGGCATCTTGGTCGGCATGGGCTATTTGGGCTGAAGAGTCTGTTTCCATGCTGTATGAATTCAAGATCACTCATTCTTCAAAACACCAAATTGTCTGAACAATATGCATGTTCTATATTAACATAAGCAATGTGTTCAACTTAGCTCTCTTTTTACTTTGAGACATCAAAAGCAAGATGACTCAGGGATAATAGGAGATACAGGGATAATAGGAGATAAAATAGGAGAATGGAAGAAGGAAACTGGAAACCCAGGCAGGCCATCCTGTATTTCATGCTTGTTCTGCTATCTGATTATTTATTGAATTCTGCAACTTTCAGTGCTATTATCTAACTAAAATTGATCATTCAATTTTTAATGTTTTCAATTGGCATAGTTTCAGCAGCATTTTGGGGAGAGAGTTGTGGATTTTCACAACTCATTGTGTGTAGAAGTATTTTTGAACACCAAGATACAAGAAACTGCAAATGCAGTGGTGGAATGAAGCAAAGCAACAATAGGAATTCAGTGGGCCAAATGGCATCTGTTGGAGGGCAATGGACAGTCATTATTTTAGTCAACATCCAGATTTTCTAGCATCAGTGTCTAATTTTTTTGCTCCTTTGTTCTGGACTCTTTTTACCACATCGACCGTCTTATCATCTTAAACTCCTCAAATGTGTCACTTAATAATTTATATAGCTTAATCTATGTAGTTTGTAATTGTAATATAACTATTTCTGCTTGGTATCATTATGCACTGCCCCCTTTTCAATATCAATTTGAAATGTATACTTAAAATCATTTAAACTAACTTACCAACTGAAAATAAAAGCTTTACCTAATTTTCTCTCAGCACCCAATTTCTCCATTCATTTCAATGGGTGCACAGTACCTGCACCAGTTTAACCTAACATGGATTCCACCAAAGAATAAGAAATCTGTGAAAATCCTTCACTGTTAACTCCCTGATGAGTTCACCTGGATAAGCGCAGGTGACGGTGTCTGGCATTCTGCCAAGGGGAAGGTTACATTTCTCTAAAATAACTCAATTACGAGCATATCTGTTCGCAGTTGACGCAGCACTCAATGGAAGATGGCCATGAATATGGAAACTCAATATGAACCTTATGGATGTGTGCACTATGTGTACTTCTTGACTTCCTATGCATACAAATATGGTAAAAGGAGATGTTCCATAGTCTGGAGGCCCTATCCGCACTCACAGTCTTCTGCATCTTCAGTATATCCCCACTTCAGCATGTTTGGTTTGCTCCTCCCCATGCCTGTCCGGAGTCTGTTGAGACTGTGCCAGGTTATCCACGGTTGGTCGGAAGCTGGTGGGAGTTTCTCAGAGGGATCGATTGCCATGTGAATGTCTTCCTGAGATTTCTCTAGTCTCTCTTCCCAGAGTTTGAGCCTTTTGGATGATGCACTGCAGTCCAGGGGATGGACAGAAGAGAGGGAACTTCTGCGTGATTTCAAACGCTGAGGTAGCAAAGGGTGGTCATGTAGGGGGTGTCTTTCTTCCTCTGATTGTCTGAGGCGTTCTTTTTGACTTACAGCTCTTCTGATTTCAGGAGGTGCAATGCTATAGCAGGAGCATTCTAGTCTCGATCCCTGTCAGATTCTACAAGTATCTGCGAATCCTGCTACCACACCACAAACTGTGCATAAGATAAAATATTTGTATACACACAGACATCAATGCATTGACTTTAGAAACAGCTCATAAAAAACCTTGCACTGTTGAATGAACTAGTTGAATACTAGAATTTCCAGAATGCAGTTGTTATATCTGGACGGGAAGTAGGGTGGCAAAAAATTCAAGGCTGATCTATTTTGTCGACACCAGAGATGCAGATGCTAAAATCTTGAGCAAAACCAGACTGCTAGAGGGACTCGGGAGATCAAGCAGTATCGGTGGAGGGAAATGAACAGGCAACATTTCTGGTCGGGAACCTTTTTGCAGACTGATATATTATGTCCCATCCATAATGCTGCTTTAACCATCTGCAAATGACCTTTACACTAGTGAAGAAGTATCTAAAAAATAAATAAAAGGGGACCATGTGCCAGTGTTGAGAGTAAGTTCTAATGCTGCATAACCCAGAGTGACAAAAAATAGTGTCACACTGTCGTATTGTATATAATTTAGATTGTAATACTTAATATACTTTGCACGTCAATAGAAACTACAATTGAATGTAATAATTTCAAAAGAGTCTTGTTCACTCTAGTGAACAACATATTTTATGATTTACAATATATTAAATTCATAAAAGGCAGAATATTTATAAAGTTTCTTCTTTCCTCTTGCCAGCCTCTGACACAAATTCATGTGTAATAGGCACTCTGAAAATGGAATTTAAAATAATATAAGAGATTAGACCGATAATCCTAACATGCAGAGTGAATTACTGCAAACATCTAAGTAATCCTTTTCTAGTTGTTTTTTTTACAGATTAAAAAATGCACGATGAAAGAGGTCCAAGTAAGAAGTACTTTCAAAGCATTGAAAAATATATAGAATCCTTCTTGTCTCCTCGCACATTCAATCTTTCCTCTCCCTGAATCTCTTCCTTTTAAGAATCACCCCAACTCTCTAACTTCTACCCACAGTCTCACGAAATCCCGACCTTAAGTTCTTACAACATTATTCTTCTCTGATCATACCCGCTCACGCACCCTGCAATGTTCCAATAGCCAGTTCCTGATTTTGGTCATGGTAGATGTTCCATTTCCCAACACTGAGGCTGGAATCACACGAGGTTGCTTTGTTGGGCAACTCATGTTGATTGCATACCCAAAACACTATCCCTTTTCTGGTCATAGGAAGAAATCATCATATTGGTAACCAGGATATTAGAGAAGATTCAAAAATGTTCTCAAAGCCACCCTGAAAAACTGTAACATCTCTTTCAAGTCCTGAAAATCATTGGCACACACCTGCTCAAAGTGAGGTTGGAGCATTTGAGATGACACTGAGAACTTCACGTTCATGTACAGGAAGGCCACAAAAGACCTGTGTAACTGACCGAAACTCATCAAACATCTTCTTGTCCAACACCAGAAAAATCAACAGTCTCATCATTCACTTCAAGACCCATAACAGAAGTCATCCAGGATCCTACGATAGGGTTATGTTCCGAGAAACCCATCAGAAACCGAAAATATCGTAAGTCGAAATGCATTGATTACACGTGATCATGTGGCCGGAAGCGAGCTGCGGCTCGCTACGGGTCGCTGCCGTTTGCACCATCACAAAGTCGAAATATCGTAAGTCGAGGCATCGTAAGGCGGGGAGCATCTGTATGTGTTAAAATATGTTTTAGTGTTTCTTGGTTTGTTTTATGTGGGGAGGGGGGGGGGGGGGGGGGAATTGGGGGGAACTTTTTTTCAATTTCTTACCTCGATGGAGATGCAATGTTTCTCCATATCGTATCTCCATCCCCACTGTGGCCTAACATCGTGGAGTGGTGCGGCTTTTCTTGGAGACCGGCCCGGCACTTCAAGCCGTGGCACGGCGTGGACTTTAACATCGTGGAACTGCGATCCTTTGCCGAGGATCGACTATGAAGAGCTCCAACCGTGGGGCCTGTGGACTTTAACACTGTGAAGCCCGCAATCTCTGGTAAGAAGAGGCCGACTCGGGAGCTCCATACCGCGGAGAGTGTTTTAATCCATCCCGACGCCAGAGTTTCGATCATCCCAATGTGAGGGCTTCGGACATCGGACCGTCAGCAGCGGCGACTGCAGATGGTTTAACAACCCCGACCGCGGGTGAACAAAGGGGAAAATGATTGAACTTTATTACCTTCCGTCACAGTGAGGAATGTGGATTCCGCTCTGGTGGATGTATATGTCAAGTTTTATTTTATGTGGCTGTGTGTCTTGTTGCTTTTTACTTAGTATGGCTATATGCTAACTCAACTTTCTCTTCCTCTTCTTTCTTCTCTTCTTAAGCCTTTGGCTCCTTTAGCGTGCATAGGGCATTGACAAATGTCCTCCACCTCACTAGGTTGTTGGCGGTTCTTTCGAGATCTCCCCAGTTGAGCCCACTCCCAGACCTTTCTGCCTGGACACCTCTTCTCCAGCTGTTCCTGGGGCGACCTCTTTTCCTTTTTCCTTGGGGGTTCCATTTCAGGGCTTGTCGGGTGATGTTTGTGGCAGGACATGTGCCTGGCTTGTTCTTTTCCACAGGTCCACATTGCTTACTCAACTTTCACTGTACCTTAATTGGTACATGTGACAATAAATTAAATCTTGAATCTTGGATCTTGAATCTTGAATCTAATGCATCAGAGTATCCTGATTTAAATAGGTTGATAAGCTTCCTGCCAATAAATTGTATGTTTTTCAGTGCGACCATTAGCAGCCATCATTGAAAATTCTTCAGTCACATTCACCTAAGGAACATGTTAGCTGATGTTAACATTCAATCACCTTCCCATGCTCTTGTTTATTGCAGAGGTTAGGGGTCATAAGGTCATAAGTGATAGGAGTAGAATTAAGACTGTTCGGCCCATCAAGTCTACTGCGCCATTCAATCGATCCATCTCTTCCTCCTAACCCCATTCTCCTGCCTTCTCCTCATAATCTCTGACACCTGTACTAGTAAAGAATCTATCTATCTCTGGCTTAAATATCTACTGACTTGGACAGTGGATATATTTTCCACGGCCTTCTGTGACAAATTACACAGATTCACCACTCTCTGACTAAAGAAATTCCTCCTCATCTCCTTCCAAAAAGAACATCCTTTAATTCTGAGGCTATGACCTCTAGTCCTTGACTCTTCCACTAGTGGAAACATCCTCTCCACATCCACTCTATCCACGCCTTTCATTGTTCTGTATGTTTCAATGAGGTCCCCCCTAATACTTCTAAACTCCAACGAGTGCAGGCACAGTGCCGTCAAAAGCTTATCATATGTTAACCTGCTCATGTTAACCTACGGATCCTACTATAAAGGCATCAACGGTTACATGAAGAAGGGAGGAGAATGTGGTTGAGAGGGGAAAATAGATTAGCCATGATCAAATGGTGGAGCTGACTTGATAGGCCGAATGGCCTAATTCTGCTCCGATGTCTAATGGTCTTATCGAGGAGGGTTGGCAGAAAAAATTAAAGCAACTAATTCAAATCAAACAAAACAGGAAATACTGGAAATACTCAACACAGCAGAGAACACAACAAAATTAATGCTTCAGAACGTTGCCTTATCACCAGACCTTTTTTAAAAATGTTACCACCCAAAGTGGATGTCAGCGAAGGCAACAATGATTCAGATAAAACTTGGCCAACAGTGTATCTATTTAATAGAGTTAGTAACCAACAAGTGCAGATTAGATAAAGGGTACAGATCTGAAACTTTGTAATGCTTTACAAATGCTGTCGGACTGCAGTGTATTTCCAGTATTTTATGTTTCCTGCCAAAATTGACTATTCACACATTTGAAATGGGTTAAATAATCTAAACATGGCAAACAGAGGGATGTCACATGAATGTGTTATGCACCGTCACAGTTGAAAGAAGTAAATATTCTAATGAACCAAGATCAGCAGACTGTGTCCTCATCATCAACTGTGCCTCTGGGCAATGGCTTCTGGTGTGCTTTACTGATGTGGAAAAATAAAAACAATAAGGCAGGTGAGGCAGGATCTATGGAGATCAATCAGAGGAATGTTGACATGGAGTGATATTGGCACGGTGCTGATGGTGATGCCAGAGGTTAAGAATAGGGAATAGCTGAAGATTAAAACAGCTGATCATTGTCTAGAAGTCAGTCTCAAGGTTCCAACACACCAGCCTTTAGGCAAAACTTAGATGCACTGGTCAACTTACATGTACCCTTTCTGAAGAGGCAAATTACCAATTTAACTATGGCAATTGGTCCACTGGAGTGATATTCTAATTTCTATTAAAATTTAACATCACATCTATGTGTTTCCTAGATTTTCCAAAACTACCTGTTGGAAAACACAATGGCAATTCAGAGCTGATTGAAAGTCAATGATAAACTGCAATGAATATGCCATTGGGCTTTCTTCTGATGCTGAGAAAATAAAGTGTTCATTTACAATACATGTGATGAGAGGTTAACTTGGACACTTTGGTTGGAGGTGGGGTTCCACACAGAGGAAAGTATTGCTTTTGCCATGTATTGGGTCTCAGTGGAGGAGCAAGATGACAATGAGTATCAGCCAAAATGAAGAGAAAAGCGGGGGGGGGGGGGGGGGGGTTAAAGTTGCAGCCTGCACTATCATTGCAGCTGGATGGATTGACAAGTGCTCAGCTTCCTAGGCTTCTCAGAAGATCTCAGTATTTCATAGGGCTGATAGTTTTGATAGGTGGTGATAGACATGTGGTGCCTCTTAGAAGAAGACATGCTGCCTGCTGTGCTTGGTCACTATTTATCACAAGTGGCTTTGAAAGCAACCAACTCTCATAACTATTTCTGACTTTAGTGTCACTGCTGAAGATATATCCAGGATCTTTCAGTCAGTTCCATAAAAATGAATCGGGAAGATGAGTGAATACATTTTGCCAAGCCAAGGAATTAATGTAACTTTGCCTGTGGTGATTCCAGTCAGAAAGTGCAGGCACTTGAATTATTTTTCAAGTAAAGTATAATTCACTTGAATGTCCTTGACTTTTCGTACAAGCCACACAATTCGAGATCAGCCAACCCGAGAACGGATTAGACAACATAAGAATTAGCCCTCATACGGTGCTATGGGCCAACAGCAACGGTGGAACTGCATTCTACTACAATCTGTAAACTCAGGGCTCAGTCTACCTTCAGTACGCAACTAGGAGAATAGCCCTTGTTCAATAAGAAGGGCATGCTACATAAAATTGAGTTTGCAACCTCACAATGCAGCAACATCAGACTATATGCTTGCCATTTTGCAGAAGCATCATGCCAAAGACCAAGCAAAACAGTCTAGGAGGCAACAGATCATGGTTCTGGCAACTGGACACATAATTACGAATAGATGAATACACAGCTAATAGGAGCATGATATTTACATACTCAACAATGTTGGGACTCAACATGCGAGTGCCACAAACAAGGCTGATGCAAATGTAACCGTCTCCAGCAACCTGTTAAGTGGATGATCCCCCTCAGACAATATGATTCATTCCACATTTGGTTGAAGGCATGAGCTATAGCCTGGTGTAGAGGACCATTTCCCAAATATAGTAGTAAAGACTTGTTCTCCAAAACCAGCAACACCCTTAAGCTAAGCTTTAACAGAATAGTAGCAATATGAAAATAAAGGACAAATACCCAAGAATATTCTAAACACAGAAAGTAGGACAAATCCAATCCAGTTAATTATAGTGAAATCTAACTACTTCCAATCATTAGCAAAGCATGGAAAACATAATTGACAGCGCTATCAAATACTGACATTTACTGACCAACAAATTGTTCACCTATGCTATTTTGGGATTTACAGGAATAACTGAAGGCAAGGAATGACCAGGACCAATTAGAGCCAGCCACAAATGACCTCAGGCTGGTTGAGGTGTCTGGTAAACCCATTGTTGGCAAGGGAAAGTATGATTAGTTTTAGTTTAGTTGAGAGATACTGCGAGAAAGCAAGTCCTTCAGCCCACAGAGTCCGCGCCAACCAACACTTATGCTGGGACTGTGATGGGACACTTTTTACCTGCTGAGATGAACGCAATTCTGACTACTCTCAATAAGCTAAACACCTCTCAGTTCAATGTTTCCATCATAATCCTGAACATGCATTTTCCCCTGACTGTTGCACCATCATTACAGTGATAGACACAAAAAGCTGGAATTTAAAACTATGAACAGCAAATTCCATCCGAGTGAAAACATCCTGGCTTGGAAATAATTTGCTGTTGTTTTACCATTGGAGGTTGCAAACCTTGTGAGTCACTACCCAATAATACTATGGGAGTAGTATCACTAGAAGGACTGCATAACTTCAAGGCAATGAATCAAGAGCAGTTGGAGATAGGGAATTAATTCTAAACTTGCCAATGCGAGTCACAGCAATATTCATAAACCACAAGGGTTTTCACTCCATCTTTGTTTAACTTGCCTGCAACTATATAGTTTATATCAAATTCTTCAGTGACTAACTCAGCGGGACAGGAAGCATCTCTGGAGAGAAGGAATGGGTGACCTTTCAGGTCAAGAGCTCAGGTTGAGACCATTCGGGTGTCTGGACATATCCACAGATACCTTGGAGACACAATTTGAGGAGATACCATTATTACTTATACAACATTGCACAACAGAAGCTATTCAAAATGCTGGACAAACAAGATATTACTCTAAGTATGCATCATCTGTGGATAAAACACAGAGAACGAAGAATGCTTTATCAGCCTCGTATATTACTGCCCAATAAAATAGGGATTTCTTTACTGCTGTAAGGTAATTAGTTATCACTATTCAATACTGTTCACAAATTACCTTTTTCAGCAGCAAACCACAAATCCTCCTAACTTAAACTCACACTTTAATTCCCCCTCCAATTTCCGTCCTGGGCCTCCTCCACTGTCAGCATGAGGCCAAATGCAAATTGGTGGAACAACACCTCATATTTCACTTGGGCAGCTTACAACCCAGCGGTATGAATATTGAGTTCTCTAATTTTAAGTAAACCTTGCATTCTCTCTCTCTCTCTCGCTGTCCTTCCCTCACCCTCGTCATCCTACTAGTTTCACTGGTGTCCGGCTTAGTTTAACTGTTCATAACCCCCCCCCCCCCCCCACCCACCCCGTTTTCACCTCTTGCACAGCCAACAATGGACCATTGAGGGCTCAACCTTTCCAATATCATCCTTATTGGCCTTGATTTTTTATTTTCCTACCTTTCGTTCTGTCCTCCATACGTTGCTCTTGACATCACTCTGATATGTTAATCTTCATCTCATCTGTCCACAAGACCTTTTTCCAGAACTGTAGGTGCTCTTTTAAGTACTTTTTGGCAAACTGTAACCTGGCCATCCTATTTTTGCGGCTAACCAGTGGTTTGTATCTTGCAGTGTAGCCTCTGTATTTCTGTTCATGAAGTCTTCTGCGGACAGTGGTCATTGAAAATTCCACACCTGACTCCTGAAGAATGCTTCTGATCTGTCAGACAGGTGTTTGGGGATTTTTGGGGAATAAAAGTTTCCAAAGGTGATGGAAAGACTGGAGGAAAGACTAGGTGCTGAGAACTCTCTTATACCTGCATTAAGGAGGCATTTAAATACACCTGAGCAATTACAAACACTTGTGAAGCCATGTGTCCCAAACATTATGGTGCCCTGAAATGGGGGGACTATGCATAAACACAGCTGTAATTTCTACACGGTGAAACCAAAATGTATAAAAATACCCTTTAATAAAACCTGACAATGTGCACTTTAACCACATGTGATTTTTTCTATTACAAATCTCAAATTGTGGAGTACAGAGGCAAATAAATAAATGATGGGTCTTTGTCCCAAACATTTTGGAGGGCACTGTATGAACATTCCCTTGTGGAACCATCCTAGTAAATTTATTTTGTATCCTTTCCAAAGCTTTCACATCAACAATGTTGTGCGATTTATTGTTCATTATCATTCATTATTAGTGTAAACACAACCACATTTGGTGATATAACAGTTGTGTTATATTTCAGCCTAATTTCATTTACTGTGGCAGAACCAATTTTAAATCACTGAAATCTTTTACGTGTATACAACCTGAAGTAATTGAGAACTCATTTATAACACCTTAATATAACTGATGATTGATTGTGTAACACTAGCATGAAGTACTGTGGATGCTGGTAATTTTAAGATAAAGCAGAAAACTTTGCAAATAATCGTATGGCCGGGCAGCATCTGTAGAGTGCAAAACAGAAGTAATAGAGTTAACATGAATCCTCTAAAAGAACATGAGTTGGTTGGGAGTAAATTTGTGATTTCCAGAACATTAGCACCAAGAGACACTGGAGTTGAGGGTTTACAACTGTGTTCCAGATGTTCTGTGCATATGGCACATATATGTATGTGCAGAGGCTGCTGACAAGCACAGTAATGTGCTCACTAGCTTGTTCACTTTTGCACGTAACAGAGATAAATGTGCACCAAAGAGAGATGCCCATTAGAGGATTGAACAAGAGGGAGCTGCACAGGATAGTAGAGAAGGATGCCATGTCATAGTCAGACAGGCTCTGCGCCCGTGATCTTTTGGAAGAGTAGTTCCAAATGAAACTTCTCAGGTTAGTCAAAGACAATATTTTTTCAGCCTCCAACAGAAAAATTCACGCTCTGCTCAACCTGGTAGTTGCCCATTGCTTCATCTTTGTAACCTGCAATCTTTCCAGGTTGTTACTCACAATTTATAATTAAGTACTTAAAAGGTAGATCATTGATTAGCCATTTCCTAAATTTATCTAGAGATGATAACAGCCAGAATAAGAAGGTACTCGGATTTGCCTGTCCATCCTGAATTCCGAAGAGTTCGGGTTCTATTAAATGAATAATGGAGACAATCAAGTTCACCTACAACAATCAGGAGATCCAGAAAGAAAAACTATTGCAAAAACGAAGGAGATTTACACAGGTCTACATTAAATTATTTGAGAGATGAGGCGAGGCTTTTATGTTTTTGCAGTTAAACATCTAAGATGTTTATTTCATTCCAGATAGCAGACTTAAGGATTCGCTCGCAGGAGACAAGGATTTATCTTTCAACCCTGGCTCATATTCTTCCGAAAAATAAGGCGGTTGACAGATTAGCATTCATGATATCACTTGTAATTTGAATCTTGAATTATTGCACTGATCTTGTTACGGGGGGAGATTTCTTTATTTTAATGTCTTGATTCAAAAATGTTACATAAAGCTGACATAAGAAAGTAAATGGACATGGATTGGCAACCGTGTTTAGGAGAATAATAATACTATATCAGAATAAATTATGTCACGAATTACAGATGGATGAAATAGTTTGATGTTACCATTTTTTTGCATCATGGTAAAATGGCCTTAATTATGTTAATAACCTCTGGCGCTCAAGACAAACAGGGAGAAACCAATTTGGGTGTGTATGATGCCTCATCAGCAATTACATGATCTAACACGATCTGCTCGAGACAAATCTCAACAGGAATCCTTTTTCAGATCTTAACACCACTTCTACTTGCAGCACAGAAATTTGTAAACTCAAGTCTATGTACAATCTAGGCTGGTATTCTAGTCTGGGTTATATCGGGCTGCAGTTTTTTGGATGAGGAGCTAAACCAAACTTGCTTTGAATATCTGTTTATAATCTCATTGATAAATAGATTGATAAAGGTTGCTTCCTTTATGCAAATTGGTTGCTGTTGTTCCATAGCTCCAACTGTTTCTATACAATAAAGTACTTCCTGCTTACAAAATAATTTGAGGTGATCTGAGTGTTGAAAGGTTTTTTAAGATGAAGACATGTCTTGACTGACGAAACAGTGTCTAGATTTAGAAATTTAGAAATACAGCGCGGAAACAGGCCCTTCGGCCCACCGAGTCCGCGCCCAGCGATCCCCGCACACTAACACTATCCTACACACACTAGGGACAATTTTTACATTTACCCAGTCAATTAACCTACATACCTGTACGTCTTTGGAATGTGGGAGGAAACCGAAGATCTCGGAGAAAACCCACGCAGGTCACGGGGAGAACGTACAAACTCCGTACAGACGGTGAGGAGAAATATAAAAGAAAGAGCACAAATGGAAGAAAATGTCCCTAATGTGAAAATTAATTTGCATTGCTGTCCAGAGACTCAGACCATGTCATGACATACAGGATACCTTGATTGTCTCTAGAATGCTGCGTCTATTACCTTAGTAATGCTACATAAATATCATACATATGAGATTGTAAGATTGAAAATCGAATGGAGTAACCTTTATCAAGCATCTCCTTGGCAACTGTGAGAGACTTGATGAATAATTGAAGCAAGAGCTATGTTGCCATAAGGTGTGTAAGAAATGTTGAAAATGCTTTTTAGGTACCTAGATGGGTCTAGAGTTATCCTTCTTTTTGTGTCAAGGAGAGTCTCCAGATCAGAGAGTGCTTCATTATGCCCAACATTGTGCAGCCGAGAGAGATTTTCATTTGGGAGAGCACAGGGCCTCAATCAGCTTCATTAACAAAATCATAGAGGAAGAAAAAGGAGCATGTGATCATTTATTTCAGCTGTTATTCAGGATACAAATAATGTCTTAATATTGCAGACGTTTGCCTTGTATGAATCAGATTAATGAAAACCTACTGGAGATACAGGTAAAGTACTGAGTCTCAGGCAACTGATGGTCCTTCGCCTCCTTTAATCTGGACAAAATTACGAGAGTGCTCTTGAAATCTCCTCTGGAAGTCCCCCCGAAAATGTGGCACCCAGGCTGGGTGAGGCAGTTGATCTCGACCTCTTCAGGACTTCTGTGGCAAATCGAATTTGGCCCCTGCGGGGGCAGCAGGCGTGCCTTCTCTACCGCATTTTCGGCAGATTTGGCAAATCTCGGGTCGTCAGCCGGGAAAGTGGTGCCTCTGCTCCGCGGGCGGCTGCTTAGCTGACCCTCATCGTGACTTCCGAGGGCAACTAGGTAACCGGCATCTGGCCTACCCATGCAAGAAATGCTGTAAATTTTATTTACATTTAATATTTGTTTTCTTTAAGTATCTAGCAGTCCTTGGTGCTTCAGAGCCACAGGAGATGTATAATTAGTGGTTCTGGTTGACTATTGCGCAAACACCTCGTAAGTGGTTATCTCGCGCAGTTCAGAGGTTATAGTTGAATTATTATTACATGACCTCTGTTGGTCCGGCTAAAAGTTAATTCGGCAAGGCTCTGGAACCAAGAGTGCTGGAAAATCGATGGTGTACCTGTACATGGAACTGCAGATGCTGGAATGTTGAGAAAAACACCAAGTGCTGGAGGAACTCAACGGGTCAGGCAGCATCCATGGGAATGGACAGGTGAGGTTTTGAGTTGGAACCCTTCAGACTGAAAACCTCAGAGTCATAGTGTGGAATCAGACTCGTTGACCCAACTTGCCCATGCCGACCAACATCCCCCGTCTACACTAGTCCCACCTGCCTACGTTTGGCCCAAATCCCTCTAAACCTATCCTATCCATGTACCTGTCTAAATGCTTCTTGAACGTTGCGATAGTACCTACCTCAACTACATCCTCCAGCAGCTCGTTCCATACACTCACCACCCTTTGTGTAAAAAGGTTACTCCTCAAGTTCCTATTAAATCTCTCCACCTTCACCTTAAACTTATGTCCTCTAACTCAAACCAACTGTTAGGTCAAACACCTCTCCTCCTCCTAGCATCCCTCCTCCTTTGTAGACCCAAGATCTGACGACCACTCATCATGATAATGTTTCACGATAATCAATGAAGAGTTGCCACTAGGGCAAAGTGGCGCAAATCAATAAATATTATGTAAACTTGAAATACAGAGAAATTTAACAAAACACTTTTTTGTCCCTTGTGATGGTTTGTACCCTCGTGAAAGTTTTTTTCGAAACTAGACAAGTAGCTGCTCCTCCAACAATGCCTCCTGTGTAGAATCCAGTGTGGAGATTGGTTACTCAGATGTGTAACCTGATTGCTGAACTATTTCAGCCTTTGTCCCCTGAGTTATGGAATCCTTGAGGATTGGGGTGACATAATTAGAGGTATGAAGCAATCTGTGATTAAGGTTAATAGCAGGAGGTATTTGAATAAACGCCCCCTTTTTGCATTCGATTCTGAGTGAAACAGTCCACCATTCTGTTGCGGACTGGTGAAGATCAGTGATTCATTGTAAGCTATCAGATATCCACCATATTTAAAGCAGCAAAAAAAAAATGACGTTAAAGATCTAGACACTATACGAGACTTTCATGGAATAAAATATGATGGTGGCACGAAGCTCCATAGGCTTGATGCACCTCCCCATGGCAGATGGTCTTGTAGTTCATCACTACTCCATTACTAATTGAGTTAGACTCCACTATCCATTCTATCACTTGCTCACACATTTGTTTGTTTTCAGCATCGAGGTGACGTACTGATGCATATGTTGCTTACTTTTTCTTAGTCATCGCCCATTTAGTGAGGCATTTGTTCCCGTTGAGCAAATGTCAAAGGGGAATTGACAGTTCCACAATCTGATGCCGCTGCCTCCCCATCCTCCTATCTCCTTCCACCTATATTCCTTCAACTGCGTTCACAATTTTCACCTCTTCTAATCTTATCTCACAATCTTTTCAACTTTGGCCTTTGTTCAACCACCTGTTAATCAATCCCCGTCCTCACCTGTATCCACCTGTCACTTGCCAGGCTTTGTTCTGCCCACACCGCTCTTCCTGCTTTCTACTCAAACCCCCCACCACAATCAGTCTGAAGAAGGGTCCTAACCTAAAATATCATCTATGTTCTCCAGAGATGCTGCCTGGCCTGCTGCGTTACTCCAGCACGTTTTGTATTTTAAAAATAAAGCAAGACATTGATCAGATATAGAAAATCCAGAAGAAAATAAAAGTTAATTGAGCATTGTCATTGGTGACCCTTGGATTATCTTTGATCAGAATTTACTGGCTTTATTTTGCACTAAATGTTATTCCTTTATCATGTATCTGTGCACTGTGTATGGCTCGATTGTAATCTTGTATTGTCTTTCCGCCAACTGGTTAGCACGCAACAAAAGCTTTTCCCTGTACCTCAGTACATGTGACAATAAACTAAAGCTGAACTGAAACTGAACTTGCAGACAATGTCATTTATGATTTTAATACTGGTTGTTTAAAAATTATGGCAGGGCAAATCCGATGAGATGGAATTAACATGGTTTTCTGCAAAAATAAGTTTGAATTTACAACATCTTAATGGAGTAAATAATATGACAACATCTTGAAGGATTTCTTGGACAGGAAGACTTTAGGGAAGGGGCAATAGCTTACCATAATTGAAGCTAGAAATAGGAAGTGAATGGTGATCACTTTGATGGAATTGTATTATAGGCTCTCCAATAATCAGGGGGAATTAGAGGAGCAGACGTGCATGGAGACTGGGATAAATAATGAGACAGGGAAATAATTCCAGGGGGATTTGTCAAAATAATGGGATGGGTTCAGTGTAATGTATCCTTGAAAGAGACAACGCCATTAACTGAAATGTTAGAGCTCAAGTCTCTGGAGTCAAAGCTGGTTTAAAAACATTGTGATTCAGATATGATTACATTACTGACAGCACCAACCTTGCCTCGCTCAGACGGTGAGACAATTGTTTTTGTGATGATAATCCCATTAATGTGTTATTGAAGTATATTATTGTTGTAGGCATGTACCAACATTTAATTCAAATGAAAAGCATTCACTGGCTCACTCCCTGGAATATGTAGAAATGCATTAAAAAAATTATGAAAGTGTCAGAGAGTAAAAGTGAGAGGGGCTCGATGGAAGAATTTGATCCAGAAGGTCTTGACATGGTGGATGCAGGATGTTTCTCTTGAAATAAATTAAAATTAGGGTCTGCTATTTTTAAAAAGGTCACATGCTTAAGACACATAAGTCAAAATATTTTCTTTCAGGATGTGTAAATCTTGGAACTCTCCTTATCAAAGGGCAATGCAACCAGTGTTTGTACTTAGGGCAAAACCCAAGATCTACTAGATAAGAGGTTTAAACAATATCGGTGGGGTATATGTATATGAAGTTGATCCTGAGGTTACAAAAGGACAGGCACTATTTTATTGTATGTCCCTGAAGATTTTAAGGATCCAGTGAGCTACTCGTGCTATTAATTTGTAGGTGTGCATGCAAATATCAACAGCTGGATTGCAGCTCACTCACACCACCTCAGGAGCAATTGGAGATCCGCAATCAACACTGTCCTCACCAGTGAGACCTGCATTAAAAAAAACTGAATGTAAGTTCACAACTCATAGGAGCAGAATTAGGCTATTCGGCCAGTCAAATCCACTCTGCCATTTAATCATGGCTGATCTATCTTTCCCTCTCAACCCCAATCTCCTGCCTTCACCCCGTAACCTTTGACACCTTTACTAATCAAGAACCTGTTAATTTCCGCTTTAAAAATACCCAAAGACTTGGCCTCCACAGCCGTCTGTAGCAATGAATTCCAGATTCACCAAGAAATTGCTGATCTCCTTTCTAATGGAACGTCTTTTCATTTTAAAGCTGTGTCCTCTGGTTCTGGAGTCTCCCACTAGTGGAAACATCCTCTCCACATCCACTGAGGCCATTCATTATTCGGTGAGTTTCAATGAGGTCCCCCCTCATCCTTCTAAACTCCGGCGTACAGGCCCAGAGCCATCAAATGCTCATCATACATTAACCCAATCATCCCCGGGATCATTCTCGTACACCTCCTCTGGAACCCCTCCAACGCCAGTACACTTCTCCTCAGACATGGGGCCCTAAACTGCTCATACTCCAAATACGGTGGCACGGCAGCGCAGCGGTAGAATTGCTGCCTTACAGTGCTTGCATCGCCGGAGACCCGGCTTCGATCCTGACTATGGGTGCTGTCTGTAGGGAGTTTGTACGTTCTCCCCGTGGCCACGTGGATTTTCTCCAAGATCTTTGGTTTCCTCCCACACTCCAGGCGTACAGGTATGTAGGTTAATTGGCTTGGCGTATGTGTAAAATGTCCCTAGTGCATGTAGGATAGTGTTGATGTGCGGGGATCGCTGGTCGATGCAGATTCGGTGGGCCGAAGGGCCTGTTTCCGCGATGTATCAGCGATGTATCTCTAAAAAAAATGCAGTCTGAACGTCTAAAGCCTCAGCATTACAATACTGTTTTTATATTGTGGTCCTCTCTAAATAGATGTTAACATTGCATTTGCCTTCCTTACTACCGATTCAACATGCAAATTAACTTTTCAGGAAGTCTGCGCCAGTACTCCCAAGTCCTTTTGCACCTCCAATTTCTGAATCCTCTCCCCATTTAAAAAAGTCTACGCTTTTATTCCTGCATGATTGCACACTTTGCTATGCTGTATTCAGTTTGCCACTTCTTTGCCCACTCTCCCAACCTGTCTACGCTACCTGCACCTACCATCGTATCATCTGAAAACTGGCCACAAGGCCATCAATTCTATCACCCAGATCATTAATATACTACATGAAATGTAGCAGACCCAACACCTACCCCTGTGGAACATCGTTAGTCACAGGCAACCAACTAGAACAAGCCCTCATTATTCTCACTCTTTGCCTTCAGCAATTCAGCCTATCTTCTATCCATGCTAGTATCTTCCCTCTAATACCATGGGCTCTCATCTTGTTTAGCAGCTTCACATGCAACACTTGATCAAAGGTCTTTTGAAAATCCAAGTAAACAACATACACTCAGTCTCCTATTTTACTTCCTCAAAGGATTTCCCCTTCACAAAACCATGCTGTGTTCAGCCTATTTTATCATGTGCTTCGAAATAGAAACCTCATCCTTAATAATGAACTCTAACATCTTATCAACCACTTTAGTCAGGCTTCATGGTCTGTAGTTTCCCTTCTTTTGCCTCACTTTCTTCTTGAAGAGTAGAGTAACATTTGCAATTTTCCAGTCGTCTGGAACCACTCCTGAATCTAGAGATTCTTGAAAGAGTACTAATGCCTCCCTCAATCTCCAAAGCTATCTCTTTCAGAACCTGGGGGTGTAGTTCATCCGGTCCAGTTGTCTTATCCACCTTCAGACCTTTCAGCTTTCCAAGCAACTTCTCCTTAATAATTGCAACTTCACTAACTACTGCCCCCACTCTCTTGAATTTCTGGCACGTTGCTTGTGTCTTCCACTGTGAAGACTGTCGCAAATAACATATTCAATTTGTTTGCCATTTCTTTATTCCCAATTATTACTTCTCCAGTGTAATTTTCCAAGGCTCCAGTCCCACTCGTGTCTATTTTTTACACTTTATATATCTGAAACACAAACTTTGAAATGCGAAGTCTACTTCTCTTTCAGCCCGATCTACTCGATGAGTACTCATACATGCTAGGGTGAGCAGACCGAGCCAGCTGGTGAAGCTGCTACTTCACAAAGTCATTATTTTTTTTCCATCAAGATAGTGTCGGGCAGCACAGTGGCACAGCTGTTGTCCCTGTGACATTGTGGGCTTCCTTTGGGTGATCCATTTTCTTCCCACATCCCAAAGACATGTGGGTTTGTAGGTTAATTGGCCTCTGGGTTGTCCCTAGTGGATGAGAATGTGGGATAACAGAGAACTAGCGTGAACGGGTGATCAATGGTCGGCATGGACTTGGTAGGCTGAAGGGCCTGTAAGTATAAGAAAATAACTGCAGATGCTGGTACAAATCGATTTATTCACAAAATGCTGGAGTAACTCAGCAGGTCAGGCAGCATCTCGGGAGAGAAGGAATGGGTGACGTTTCGGGTCGAGACCCTTCTTCAGACGCCTGTAAGTATGTATCTTTACACAATTGGGAATGTGCAATGAAGAGTTGCATTTAAAAAATGAACAAACCAATTCTGAAATGCTAAAGAATGACACAAAATGCTGGAGTCACAGCTGGTCAAGCGGCATCTCTGGAGAACATGGATGGGTGGGCGTTGTTTCATGTCACGACCTTTCTTCGGACTGAATTTAAAACACTAACACTGTTTCTCTTCCAATCCGATCTACGGAGTAGAAACAATGAACCGCTGATAGGCACAAAATGTTGGAGTAGGTCAATCAGCAGCTCTGGAGAAAATGGATGGTTGACATTTGGGGTCTCAGGTCTCGTCTCGGTTCTCCAAAATATTCCAGATAGAATTTAAACTGAAGGTGGTCGGGACCTTTCTTCAAAACGGCAGATGCTGGTTTACAAAAAAGAGACACAAAGTGCTGGAGTAAAGTGCTCAGCGGGTAAGGCAGCATCTCTGGAGAACATGGATAGGCGACGTTTCAGATCGACGGTTGAGATGCAGAGACGGCGCTGGAGGAGCAACACCACGTGCCGCGAGGAGGGGGGAACGGTCGCACGGCAACGTGCGGAGTGACGTGACGGCCGTGCGGAGTGACGTGCTTTCTTTGTGGGCACCATGTCGGAGAGTTCGGCGCGGGCGGACATGCCGGCCAAGAGGCAGAAACTGAGCGACGAGAACAGCAATCCCGACCTGTCTGGCGACGAAAATGTAGGTGCACAGCACGGGGTTGGGAGCGTGGGGGGGAGGGAGGCCGTGACATCCGCGACGGTGGAGGGAACAAACCCTGGTGTAAAACCTTTGCCGCCGCTCGGATTGAGCCCGGGGAGGCCTGCGGTGCGGAGTGCGAGCATGTTGGCGGGCAAAGACCGAGCAACCTATGGCCTGGCTTCCCTCCCTTCTGCCGCTCACCCTTTCCCACTGCTCGTCAGTGGGACTCTGATCTGGAGATACCGGTGCAAGCAGAGAGCGGCTTTAAGCCGCAGCGAAACAAGGATCTGCAGAAGCTGCTTTACGAAACAAAAAGGACACAAAGTACTGCAGTAACTCAGCGGGTCATGGACCTGTAACTTTAAAGGGCAACGGTATCACCCTAACAGTGCGAATAAAATGACCCGTTGGAAGAAAGTTGTTCTGGTTCATGTCATGGGGTTTATTTCACTTACTGCATTGTAATAGACGGTGTCGTGCTGTGGTGGTATCTTTGCCAGAAATTCTGGCGTTGCTTCCATCTACTGTGCACCGACTGTGACTACAAGTCTCAAATTGGTCTTGTGCTGGTCGATTTACGATTAAATTTGGCGTTGAAATGGTTGCATTTGTTTGATTCTGCGTTAGTAGGAATTTAAGGGACCTGGTGTATTATTCTGAGGTCAACACAAAAAGGTATTCATAAAGAAGGTGTGCCAGTGTCTTTACTTGGAAGTTGAAAGATATTTAGTATGTCACTGAATACTCTATAACAGGCCTTTATTTCTGAACCATAGAAAGTTGAAACAAGGAACTGCTGATGCTAATTTACCAAGGAAAGATACAAAATTTTAGAGTAACAGCTGGCCTGGCAGCATCCCTGGAGAACATGGATCGGTGATGTTTTGGTTCTGAAGAAAGGTCCTGACCCAAAACTTCATCTATTCATGTTCTCCAGGGATGCTGCCTGACCCGCTGAGTTGCTCCAGCATTTTGTGTCTTTCATACTGTAGAAAGTATCCAGACTGGCTACATCATGGCCTGGTATAGAAATTCCAACTTGCTGAAACCCAAGAGACTAGAGAGCGTGATGGATACAGCCCAGTCCATCATGGGCACATCATCCCCATCGCCAAAAGAATCTATGGGATGTGCAGCCTCAAGAAGGTGACATCTGTCATCAAGGTTTCCCACCCTCTGGGTTTTGGCCTCTTTTTACTACTGCTGTTGGGCAGGAGATAACGAAGCATGAAGTCCCATGCTTTCAGGTTCATGAATAGCTACTATCTTACAATCATTAGTTTCTTGATCGACCTGCGCAACCGATCTCAGCAATGGAACGCTACTGATGATTTGTGTCAGAAGGAACTTCAGAAGCTGGTTTAAACCAAAGATAGACACAAAAAGCTGGAGTAACTCAGCAGGATATGCAGCATCTCTGGAGAGAAGTGATGTTTTGGGATGAGACCCTTCTTCAGTCTGATGATTTTTTCCCTGATCTTGGACTTGATTTCCTAACAGTGCTAGAGAAACTTGGCAAGCCAGGCAGTGTCTGTGTAGGGAAAATAATAGATAGGGACCAATTTTCTAACTCAGTCTGAAGGAGGGACTTGATCCAAAACATCACCTGTTCTTTTACCTCAAGAGATGCTGCCTGGCCTGCTGAATTTCTCCAGCAACTTGTTTTTGCTCAAGATTCCAGTATCTGTAGTCTCTTGTGTTTCTGACTTGTTTTTCTAATTATGCTTGCGGTAATGTTCTTTCATTTTCATTGTCTTTCATTTCAATGTCTTGCATAATTTTTCTATAACTTATATTTTGTGTGTTGACTGAGTCTATGTTCCTGTGATTGCTGCAGCAGGCATGATTTTTGTTATGCCTGCTATACAGGGTAGAGATTTTGAGGCCATCTTCAATCTCTCGTTACGAAGGTCAAAAGTTTCCACTTGTTTTAAAAGGGCATCAATAATACCACTGCCCAATAAGAGTATGTTGAAATCCTCAATGACTGAAGTGTGTTCAGAGGTTGGTTATGATGCATGTTAACCCCTATCTTGGCAAGGACCTGGACACTGCAATTTGCCTACTGCCACAATAGTACAACAGGGGATGTGACTGGCTCTCCACTCATTGGACCACTTGGACAATAAGGGCACTTATATGACGCTATTATTTGCTGACTGCAGCTCGCTTTCAACACTCGTCCCCTCCAAGCTTGTTATCAAGCTTGTCCCGATGCAAGTGGATCTTCAACCTCGTCATTGGCAGACCACGATCAGAATGAATTAGCAACAGTATTTAATTTTCTAACCATCAGCACAAGAGCACCTCAAGGCTGTTCTCAGTCCTCTGCTCTGTTCACTCAATACCCACGACTGTGTGGCCAGATGCAGTTCCAACGCCATCTTTAATTTTGCAAAAGATACATTCATCATTGGCTGAATAATGGACAATGATGAGTCTAAGTGCAGAAGGGAGATTGAAAATTTGATTGGTGCCAGGGCAATAATCTTGCTATCAACAAGACCAAGGGGCAGATTGGTGACTTTAGGAGGGGAAGGTCAAGGATCCACAACCCTGCCTTCAACGGGTTGCAGTGGAATGAATCAACTACTTAAAGGTTTTCTGCGCTGCATCTGAGGACCTGTCCGAGGTCCACCACCTTGATGCAATCATAAAATAAGCCCGTCAATACCCGGAAGATTGAGATTTGATATGTTGACAATATTCTGGAACTTCTACCGATGTACAGAAGAAAGCATACTGTCTAGTTGCATCATGGCTTGGTTTGGCAATGATCATCAGGATAAAAAGATTACAGTGAGTGGTAGATACTGTCTGGTTCATCACAGGTACTGACCTCTCCACCACTGAATGGTTCAATAGGAAACAATAACGACAAATGACCAATAACATCAAAGACCCACTTCATGCTGGCCATGATCTTATTTTACTCCTAACGTCAGGAAGAAAGCATGAGTCTGAAAGCTATGACCACTGGCAGACCTCCCAACCCTTCCGAATTTGGCAGAAAGTTTCCGCTTTCTTATTTCATTTCCGTCATTCTGATTTCGCCTCACATTTTTCCACAAAGCACATGCCTCGCCTCGCCGCTATACTTGCCTCGCCGCTCGCCTTGCCGCGGAGCGTGAGGCCAGTTGATGTTGAGAGGGGATGGGGGGGTTGGGGTGCAGGGGAGGGGGGCAGGGGAGTGAGAGGAATGGTGGCCGGGGGGGGTGGAGGAAGGGAGGGGGAGAGTGGGGGGAGTAGGTGGGTGGTGGGAAGTAGGGGGCGTGGATAGAGGGGGGGTGGGGGGGGTCAGGGTTGGGGGGAACATGGACCGTTGTGATTTGCTGTTGAAGACCACTGGAACAAGTATGTCTTCAATTAAATTAGTTATGTGCAGTTTTTTAAATGAAACTCTTTCTTCATAGCTTAATCTTACATTTTATGACCATAGTTTTTATTCAATACCAAGATACCAAGAGAATTGGGATGTGTAAGGAAAAAGCAAAATAGAAAAAACAAAACAAAACAATTTTTTCTTTGTTGTAAAAAGTATTTCTGTTCAATAACCTTTCTATAATATTAGAATATACTCATGATAGGCCTGACATTGTACATGTAGTCCAAGAACTAGACTGTTGGAAATAATAGTCGTTTTTCACACGTGAATATAGCGCAACGCGTACGCGCATTTGGCATGCATATTTGTTTTGCTGAAAAGTTGCATTACGCGCCATATTATGAATTTTGATGTAAAATTCTGAATTTTGGACATCAAAATTCTGAATTTGTAAAAATCAAATGTTGGGAGATCTTAACTTTTTCCCAACAACATCAGGCTCTTAAACACTGCACCACACTAAACTCAGCTATGAGCTTCTATCGACTGACTGGTTGTACTAAGGACTGAGCTTTTTACAATAATACAGTGGTTATTAATTGATTGCGTTTTTTGTTTATTGTCTATTTACAAGTCTATTATGCTGCAAGTAAGAATTCTGTTGTTGGCACAAATGACAGCAACAGGCTTTTCGGCTCAATGTCTGTGTTGAGTGTGATGCCAAGATAAACTAATTTCATTTGGTTGCACATGATCCATATCGGTCATTCCCTACTGTAACTGCCTAAACCACCACTCCTGGCAGCGCAGTCTAGGAACCCACCTACCATGCCTCATGAAGTTTTATGATGTGCAGGTGAGATAGAGATTCACATACTCTAACACACCCACTGCATATTCTCTAACCTCATCATCATTCAGTGCTCCTAGTGTGGACTCCTTTACATTGGCGAGACCAAGCATGGACTAGGCCAGTGCTTCTTAAACTGGTGAATGGTTCACCCAAGGGTGAATGAAACTAGCGGGGTGCATGAAGGGTGAATGATTTCATATATATAAAATTATATACAAGGGAGAATAAGATGAAAATTACCAAAAAACATAAGAAAATTTAGCCGAGGGTGAATGAAATTTTGTGATAAAGACTCATGGGTGAATGAGTTTAATAAGCACTGGACTAGGCGACAGTTTCACCGAACTCCTGCACTCTATCTGCATGCCGGATCATTCTACTTCCCCATCCCATTTCCAGACTGATCTTTCTGTCATGGACCTCCTCCATTGTCAGAGTGAAGCCACATGCAAACGAGAGGAACATTACCACATATTCCACTTGGGCAGCCTACGACGCTACAGTATGAACATTGAATTCTCCAATTTTGGATAACTAACAAATACCCTGCCCATCTCTTCCCTGTGACACACTTGGAAGCGCACCCATTTCTCCCACAGTCTCGCCACCCTTTCCACCCCCCTCCTCCACCTATATCCCTTCATCTGTCTTCACATTTCACACCTGTTTCTTAACTGCCATTTGCCTTTTCATCCCTGATTGTTGTGCAACCATCTGCCATCAAAGCACTCATCACTGTATCCACCTATCACTCACTGTATACTGCCCCCACCTCTCCCTCCTCCATTACAATCAATCTGAAGAGGGGTCCCAATCCAAAATGTTGCCTATCCATGTTCTCCAGAGATGCTATCTGACATGCTGCACTTTGTTGTTTTTTTACTGTCTGACTATCCTTGGAAATCTTGTTGAAACTCTGAATCATAGTCACACTACACAAATGTGGGCCTTTTGCTGAAATGTTTTATTAAAGTTTAATATAAATGTTGCTGCATTTATCTTCCATGATTTTTAAATGATTATGATTTTAGTTGTGTGCTGACTTGTGATGTTATATAAATATGAAGCCCCACAAAAGCCATAATCTCTTTGTAAGATTTTTGTGTTAGTTTATTGTTCTACTTGTTTATAGGATGATGCTGCCAGCATAGAGAGTGGTACAAATACAGAGAGACCAGACACACCTACAAACACACCAAATGTACCTGGACGGAAAAGCTGGGGGAAAGGAAAATGGAAATCCAAGAAATGCAAATATTCATTCAAATGCGTCAACAGTCTTAAGGTTTGTGTGAGTGAAAATATCAATGTCTGATATTCTAACCGGACTCGTATAGCGCCTAATGGCCTTTTCAGAATTTTATTCCTTTTCTTGTGTTCATTTTAGTGTAAGTATTTTCTTCCAGGCCAATCAGTTCTACCAGGTCAGTGCTCTGTGTGTTAACATTGAGGGGTGTAAATGTACTTAAAATATTGTGGGCAGAATGTTATACCATTTGTGACCTAACTTGATTAATAACTACCTAGCACAGATTGCTTGCTTGTTCACTCTATGCTGGATTTTGCTACTTAAGAGCCTCCCAAAGTCTTCTGGTTCTGAGATTTTTCTGTGTGATTTGTGTCACTTCTCTTGCTGCCTTAGATGTGGAGAAAATGTTTCTCCTTGGGATTATGAATCTAAGGACCATAAATAGACATTAGTGTCTAAATAATTGGAATTGCCCTCTCTGGCAGTTTTCCATTCCATTAAAATGAAGAATCTATGTTTTCCGGCAGAATTGTGAAAAGTTGGTGCTCTGCCTTTAGATTGCATGTACTTCTTAGTATTGGAGCGTAATGCTCCTTGAGGAAATTAGACTTCCATTGGCATGTAGTTGTCTGATCCAAATGATTAATCTGGCCTATTCATAAAAATAATATGTACGGTTGATTTAAGGGAAGGTTTGATAAGTATAGAATGGAAAATTATATGGAGTGGGCACAAAGGCGAGCATTAATCTGTTGGGGTAAATGTGTTTTTGTGGTGAAATTTTATGTAATTCTTGCATCCCTCTGAAATCTGGCACAATCTTCCTTTATCTGCTGATTTCCATAGGAAGAACAAGTTTTACTCATTTCTTTATTATTAGGGAGCATGTTTACTTTTTAAAACATTCAACATTGTTTTTAAGACTTTCATTTGCTATAGAATAATATGCCATAACCCTGACTTTTTGATGAGAATTACTTGTTTCTAACTTCAAAAAGCTTCCATCATAATACAGGTTAAACATTTTTCTGAACTGCTGCTTACGGTTTTTGCATTACATTTGCAGAATAGTTACTTAGGTGTTCCTAGGAAGGAATATTGCCAAAAAATTCAAGTGATGAAAGCTGATGTGATGATATAAACCAGAATTATTGACATACCATGGTTTGCCTTTTATAACCTGGGCAAATCAATCTGGGGAGGCACAGTGGTGCAGTGGTAGAGTTGCCTTACAGCTTCAGAGACCCAAGTTCGATCCTGACTATGGATGGTGTCTATGGAATTTGTACGTTCTCCCTGTGACCGCGTGGATTTTCTCCCACGCTCCAATGGCGTACAGGTTTGTAGGTTAATTCGCTGCGGTAAAATAATTGTAAATTGTCCCTCGTGTGTAGGATTGTGTAGTCTACAGGTTGATCGCTGTTCGGCGGGGACTCGGTGGACAGATGGGCCTATATCCGCGCTGTATCTCAAGTTTAAAAGTCTAAATAGTTTGCCAAAAGACTATTTCAGAAATTAATCAGAATGCACATTTAAAAAAATTATACGACATACATTTTTGACTTTGTGCAGACTATTATAAATATATAATTAGAAATTGAATAGTTTCTAATAAAGGGCATACATTTTATTTTCTATGAACTGAGATTACAAGAGAAAAATATAAAATAAGCAATGCAACCACGTGAAATTTTCAAATTGGAAAAATTCTACTATGATTGGGTCGTTATCACGAATATTGACCATTATATGGATATTAATAATGGCCTCTTGACAGCATTGTTTGATGCTGCAATATTTTGCAATGCTCCAAACTAAATTTTAAGCAAGGAAATTATTATTTTTGTTTTGTAGGAGGATCATGGTCAACCACTTTTTGGAGTACAGTTCAACTGGCACAGTAAGGAGGGAGATCCTTTGGTCTTTGCCACTGTTGGCAGCAACCGGGTCAGTGTTTCAAATTATGTGATTTAACAAAAATGTAACCACAAATTTACTTGTTAACTGCTTTAGCAGAAGGCTAACATTTGGACTGGTGTGCTGAATGACCTGTTTCCATGCCACGTGACTCAATGTCCTATATTCCTTCTACAGTTGGAATTTTGATTTACTTCTGAAAGCTTAAAAAAATGTCGTGGTGGAGCCCATTATTCTTATTTCCCCAAAATTATGCTGCAAATTGCACTTTTATTTTGGCACAGAATCTGGCCTGTTATATTTCAACGGGGATTGTAAAAAATTGATTCAGAGGCATTGGGGAAATTACTTTTAAAATTCTTTTGATGTTATTGGTAGAGTTAGTTTATAAAAAGGTTCTTTAGTTCAATTTTAATAGCATGTAAATGTCTATTTAAAAATATTTTAAAAATCATTCAGAGGTTTTATAGTTGGCTAAACCTGCACTAGCTTTATCTGGATATTTTAGGGCCTCCACACTATCCTTGGTGCATAGAGGCCAAATGAGAGAGCCTGTTCACATCTGGCCCAGGTATTGAGGATTTAGGTGAAGAGGTGGCATTTACATATAACTGGCTCGGTCCTGCATTGTTTGATCTCTCTATTCAAATTCTCTCTTTTTATTTGGACTAGGTCACACTTTATGAATGTCACTCTCAAGGGGAAATGCGATTATTGCAATCATATGTGGACGCTGATGTATCCTTTGAATACAGTCATATAATGATGGGATGTGAAGTTGGTACTTGCGGAGAGATAACTTTATTTTGTATGCGCTACTAGGTTACTTAATGCCTCAAATTTTAAAAGAGCCATTTTCAACAGGATGATCGGTTTTACTTTGCGGAAGTGAGTAAAGTTCAAGGGCAGTCAGTATCATTGAGCAACAGAATCTATGTCAATAACTGCATCAAAATTAAATATTAGAGTAGGAAGCTGGCATAGAGATTTATTTTTAATAATTTGAAGGGCTGAAATTTTTTCCAGCAGATAACTGGATTGGGTAAAAGCTAAAATAGATTTTAAATGGATATTAAACTTGAATGTAATTATGTTAAATAATAACATATACGTGATATCGGGGTTTAAACCTCGAAAGAATTAAGCAAAATTATTTTGCCTGTTTGAAAACTTGGTGAATAAATCAAAGGAGGGATGTTTCCTCATTCAGATTGGAGGAAGAGTTGCGATTTAAAAAAATAAATTAAAAAAATGCAGAAGCAAAGACAAATGAATAAAGTTTATTTCAGTATTGACAATAACTTGAGCTAATCAGACAGACGAGAACTTCTACACATGTGCGTGGACATATGACAGTAATACAAGCCACCCCCTCTTGTCAGTGGCTGGATCAAGGGGCATTATCCGAATTATTAATCCTATCTCTATGCAGTGTATTAAAGTGAGTATGAACAGGTGTGAATGGATCATTTGTATATTACATTTTACTAATGACTATTTTGCTCTTGTTTATGAAAAGAAAGAAAACAAATAATGTAAAAGGCCAATTCCTCTTGGATAAATTTTAATAATCTTTGATCCTCCCACAAAACCATGACTGTGACAAATTTGTGCCTTTTACTTTAAAAAAAATTTGTTTGAATTAAATGTTTTTGAGTTTCAAATATAGCTGGTTCTAAATCAAGCTGTATTGTTCAGAGCTTTGGTATGCTGTCAGGTGAAAAAAGATAAATGTGTCCTTTATTTTTGAGAGACTTCCTAATCACATTTGTAATACTGCTTCTTTCAGTTAGAGCTTCATTGTTGTAGTGGTAATCATGGATGTCAAATGTTGGTCCATAAAATTGTGCGATAACTATCTGGGTTTCAAATATTTGATAGTAACTCTACTAGGGACAAATCCACAACTTCTAGGGACTTGCTTGGTCTATGCAGTCACCCAGATTTGCTCAGGTTATTTTTTTTCTCTATAAAATGCTGTGGTCTGTGTAAAGTTTAGAGGTTTAATAAAGGAAGGAGTTATATAATTGCTCACAATCTTGGAAGATGGTGAGTTTCTTTTTATATTGACAGGTGAAATAGACTCGCTGTTTACATTGGATATTGATGTAAACCAAGAAGTTTTATACAGTTTAAAGACCTTATTTCATGATCAGATGTCAATTTATCCCTTCACTAATTTACAGATTAATTTTAATTTGAAATTATAAAACTTGAATAGAATTTATGCAAAAAGTTACAAGAGGCTAAATCACTGGACTTTTTCCCAGTTTCAGGTTGTCTGAACATTTCCGATTTTGAAGGGAGTTAATAATTAAGGTATAGCACAACTGTCAATAATGCTATTTTTGATGTTAGGTGTGGAGATGATAATGATGGATGTTATTTCATTTGGGAAGTCAATTCTACTTGCAGAAAATCTTTAGAAATCAACAGTTTACAAATTATATTGGTGCTTTTATAGTCAAGGTATATTTTCAGTTTATTAAGTTGCTGATTTAAAGTAGATTAACTTCATTATTTTAAGTAAGTAATATTTATTCATTGTAAGTGATATTAACATGGCCTTCTTCCCTCTTTATTAATTGTAGCACTATGTCGGACATGGTAATGCGATTAATGAACTGAAATTCCACCCCAGAGAGCCAAATCTTCTTCTTTCTGTGAGCAAAGGTGAGCTGACAGTTAACCAGCTTGTTAACTAGCTTAGTTTTTGGGGTTCTGTATGGGATTGAAAACATATCTGACAATTCTTTTGATGGTTGGCTGCAGATACAGCAATGTTTTGCTGGATGGAAATGTTGCCTTGAACCTTATGGTAGGAATTGGATGTTATACTGTTTATATCTGCTTAGAATTAAATTACATCTTAATTTAAAAACTTTACAAATTTTAAATTCAAAAGTTTGTCTCTGATTTTTAAAAGAATATATTGCAAAGCAATCAAGTCATGTATTCTGATTGAAGGTTAAACATGAGTTGTGGAACAACTGAAGGTTATAGTGTCACTATTTGGGAAACGTTTTGCACAAATTCCCCTCAGATGCAAGAGCCTTTAGTTTGTCAAAATATTTTTTAAACCGTGCAATCTGTGTGAAGTATTCCACCCGAGGCTAAATGGAACGAACCTATGTTTTACATTAGATCATGCACTAAGGTTTTGGAACATCCAAACTGACACTTTAGTTGCGATATTTGGAGGCGTGGAAGGACACAGAGATGAAGTTCTGAGTGCAGTAAGTGACCAATGTTGTTTTATTCTGTTGTAATATTCTGCTTCTCTGTGTAACTGAATAAGAAATAGAATATAGAAAGATACAGCACAAGAACGGGCTATTCAGCCCACAATTTCTGTGCTGAACATTATGCCAAGGCTATCACTTATCTACTTGTACATAATCTTATTCCTTCATTCTCTATATATCCGTATGCCTATCCTAAAGTCTTTTAAATGGCACTATCATAATCTGCCTCCACCACCACTCCTGGCAGTGCGTTGCTGGCGCTCTTCGTATAAAAAATCTTGCTCTACACATCTCCTTCAGACTTTCCCCCTCTCACCTTGAGCTATGGCCACTAGTTTTTGATTTTTCAAACCTGGGAAAAAGATTCTGATTACTGTATTTATCCTCATAATTTTATATACTTCTTTCAGGTCTCCCTGCAACCTCTGGTGTTCTAGAGAAAACAATCCAAATGCAGGGACTATATTGATTTTTAAATTTTTTTTAAGTCTTTGCATGTTAATAATTGGATGATCTAGAGTGCACTGTCGTCTAATTTCTAAATGTTACTTATTGCATGACGTTTCAGCTTTGTAAACGTTTTCTCTCACCATGTCAAATACCATGATTGCATTTCGGGCCAGCAGAGTAGGAACATGACAACCAGAAATTATGCTTGTTGAGGTGATGGAGGTTTATTTGCATCATTAAAGTGGGATTTTCAGAGTAAATTGCAGAGCCCTGAGAATGTTGTAGAGCAGACAAATCGAAACATACAGATACATAGTTCCCTGGAAGTGGTGTCACAGGGTGGTCAAGAAGGTTTTTGGTTCTTTGAAATTTATCATTAAGGGCATTGAATGTAGAGGTTGGGATGTTAGGTTATAGGTGTGCAAGATGTTGGTGAGGCTGCATTTGAAGTATTGTGTTCAGTTTTGGTCACCCTGTAACCAGCTGTAATTTGTGATAACCAATGGTTAGAACATTGGAAAAACTCTTTCACGTTGCCATGAATTGTATCATGAATTATTTTTTCTATATGTTCAATGTGTTTTGAGGTTTGAGTTTAATGTCTTAACTGATATATTGTACATGTGCTAGTGAAGTATGTTGATAAGTTCATTGAGGTTATTTGCTGAGGATTGAAAAGTACAATATGATCCTGCATTCTTATATTTGGGTGCTTTCAGCAAATTAAATGCAGTCTTAGGAATCTGGTATAAAGGACTTACCTTATGGTTGACATGTAAGAGTTTGCTATTCTCAATGCCCTGATATATTAAATCGAAATTGAAGATTTATCATCAAACTTAATGGGCATTGCAGGTACATGGCAAGCCTGTTAAGAATATGCAAAAGATATTTTGTGACCGGTTGACATGATCATTGTGTTGTTTTACCTTTAACTTCATTTATAGGATTTTGATCTTCTTGGAGAGAAAATAATGTCTTGTGGCATGGATCATTCCCTTAAATTGTGGCGAATCAACTCAGAAAGAATGTTAAAGGCTATTAAGGCATCAAATGAATATAATCCAAGTAAAACTAACAGGTAACGTATTTCAATACTCTGCCTTGTTTGTTACATTGCCTTTAGGATTTGCCATGATAAGTTCATTTATAATAAATGGTCTGCTTTTTTATTTGTTGCCTTAGCAGATAGGTAAACTGATATCTTAAAAACTTTGCTGTGTGTGTTGAAGTTTATAGATATTTCACAAGTATGTACAAGATAAGAAACCCCCAATCATTCCTATAATTTTGCAAAAAATATAGTTAATTTCCAGCATCCTTGCTTTGAATTTGGGTTTATGTTGTAATCATGTCTGCCTCAGTGTCCACATTGTAGTACATTTTTGTATAAATATCTGATTAATACTAGATAGTCTGGATGTACATTTTTGTGTAAATATCTGATTAATACTCATTAGTTCTGGATTTTCATGTGAACTCTGCTTTTAACTGCTTATGGATTCTTACATTTTGTAAAATTTGTGCAGTTTTGCAAAGAGCTTTAAAATTACTATTAATTGTCAAATTCTGTTTATTTTGAATAGCTATTATTAATTTGACTTATTGATTCATGTGCAGGCATTGTATAAAATATTTTTGTGCATTGAACTGGCCAGCAATTTAGTGCAACAAAGGTCTCTGTGTCTGTGCACTGCAGCATGGAAGTCATGATTGTGTTGAAAGTCTGGTGTAAGTGCATCTAGCACCTCATCATCTTGGATATCTCATTCTTCAACTCCATTCATTTGAATATGCTGCATGAGAAAGTTATGTTTAATTAAATGTTCTCGATTTTACTGTGTGCTATTTTTTTTTGTATTGTAGGCCATTTGTGTCACAGAAAATTCATTTCCCTGATTTTTCTACAAGAGATATACATAGGAATTATGTGGACTGTGTGCGGTGGCTTGGAGATCTGATATTATCAAAGGTGAACATTTTGTTTTTTATTCAATCGGTCGGTAACTTTTTGAGTACAAATAGATTTTTAGCATTGAACTTGCTTTTGCTCCAGGTGAGATGTAGATATATAGCAATGAAAAGTCTCTTCAGGAAAAACTAGAAATCACGTGAAAATAAATTTGCTTTTAGTAATGTTATACTTTGAGGATTGATAATTGCATTGGATATTTCTAATGGACTGCGGAGCAGACTCAATGAACTGAATGGCTTAATTCTGCTCCCATGTATTATGATCTTATGATATTTTCTGTTATTTGGGAATTGTGTTTTAAAATGAAATGTATGATAAGCATGGAATGTTATTCTTTTATCAAAAGGTTTTGATGGCACTTGTTTATTTTGACATGCAGAATTGTTTTATAACTTCTGCATTATGAATGCTGACCACAAACATTGATGGTTTTGTTATTTTTGTTTCAGTCTTGTGAAAATGCCATTGTGTGCTGGAAACCCAGCAAAATGGAAGATGACATTGATAGAATAAAACCAAATGAATCAAATGTGACAATACTGGGAAGATTTGATTACAGTCAATGTGATATCTGGTACATGAGGTTTTCAATGGATTTCTGGCAGAAGGTAAGAATAAAGTATATAGAAATGTTTAGTCAATATAATTTAGTAGTAGATTTCTATCTTATTAGTTTATTGGTTACATGGCTGCCAGTAACCATCCTAAGGGTTATGTTCTACTTTATTGAAAGGATTTCAACGTTAATAAAGAATTATAGACAACAGGATTAGGTGAGTGGGGAAGAATACAATTGTATGTATAATAGTTCCTCTGCTAAACTTGTAATGTTTTTAATTGAGTGGCTTTCTGTGTTTATTTTTTCATGTTTGGGTTTATTGCTGCTATCAATTGCTGAATATTGGGGTTTTGATTTCAAGATTAACATGCAAGTAATAAAGAATGATCAATTGTGTTGAGTTAATTGGTCAGTGCCTTTCAAATGCTAACTATTCAATTATTAAAATCTAGATTTCTTTTTAAAGATGCTGGCTTTGGGTAATCAAGTTGGAAAACTTTATGTATGGGACCTTGAAGTGGAAGATCCTCATAAGGCTAAGTGAGATTTTTTTTTCATTGTCTTTTGTAAATTACATACTAATTTCAAATCAACGTATAGGTTCTCCACTTTTTTTGAAATTATGAACATAGTGCTTTCTGTGGGCCTGCTATCAAAACATTCTGGTGAGACTCGCTTTATTTATAAAAATGGAGGCTGGTTTACACAAATGTTAATTCTTCCATCTTGTATAGATTTCTAATTTATCCTTATCAATGACCGAACTTGCTGACCAACACACTTACGTCTCTTACTTAACTAGATGCTTATTGTATAACAAACTGCTAGGTGTGGCTGAAGGTGAGATTATCCGAGTTTACCTGTAAGTTTTATGATTAACTCCAGAACTTGCAAAAGAAAAAGAATGCTAGTCCATTGTGCAAAATAATTTGTGAATTCTACCATTTGTGAACTGCTGCCCATTAGTTGATACTGCAGCTAAACTTTCGAATATTTTCTGATTCTGTCTTTTTTTTAGATGCACAACACTGGCTTATCCAAAATGCACTGCAGCTATACGCCAGACCAGTTTTAGCAGAGATAGCAGTATTCTCATCGCTGTTTGTGATGATGCCACGATTTGGCGCTGGGACCGACTTCGATAAAAAGATGTCTTCTGAATCATGCACCAATGACACGAATATTTTCTCAGCTTGCTTAGGCTAATTTTTATTTTGTTAAATAAATTGTGTTGTCTGTGTAGATTTGCTCATGCAATCTGCACAGTTTGACTTTTTCCATTATGCGGCTTGTTGTTGCCTTTATTCTGTCAATAAATATATATTTTTATATACTGTCTGCCTGTATGTTAATATGGTTGGTAAATCATGAACAATTGCATTTATAATTACAATAAAACTGGTATAATAACATTCAACTAATAATTTGAAGAGTTGACTATGCTGCAGCTAATGTCTAAAAACATTTTCTCGCCTGTGATGCCTTTGCACTGGACTTTAGAAGATCTGAAACCGACCAGATGTTGGGAAATGGGATTGGATTGCCTTACACTGTTAGGTAGCATAGACGATCTCTTATGCCAGTACGGTCTTTGGTTTTGACAAATACACCTAAATTTGGACAGGCCACTGTTCATTAACAATTCTTCAATCTGCTTGGTTAAGGAGATACAAGAAACCATAGATGTTGGTTTACAAAACAAAAACCGTGCTGAAGTAATTCGGCGGGCCAGGTAGCATTTCTGAAAGACATGGATGGGAGACGGGTCCTGACCCGAAACATCACCTATTCATATCTCCCAGATGCTGCCTGACCTGATTTATTCCAGCACTTTTATTTTGCTTGGTTATGGAAATGCCCAAATGATTCAAGTGCAAAATTGCAATAAAACGAAGTGCTCAAAATATTCAACAAAGTAACATCTAAGGAAATAAGTAAGGGTTAATATTTTAAGCTTGATGACTCCATTGACCTGGGACTGTATAATCGTAACATGAGCTCGCCTTGTTTTCATTGTCCAAATACTTCAGGAATTCAGTTTAAAATCAATTTAAACTGAAAGGGGATTATATAAGTGCTACTTTGGGTTCTTTACTGCATTACTCACTAGAGCACCATCGTCTGTGCACTGAATACACTTGTACCATTTAGTCAGGCATATGACATGATAACAAACAATACATTGAATCACAGATGGTATATAGATGGTATATATATGTGCCAAATGGCCAAAGGACTCATTATTTGCAGTGAATGAAAAATTGACTGATCTTTTCCAATTTGGGCAAACCAAACAGATTACATGGTTGCTTTATAAAAAATACCTTTAAATCTACAACAATCACCCTGAACTTCCAGTTGCCCATCACTTTAATTCTTTATCCCACTCCTCATATTCTCTAGATTTGTCCTCCCAGCCTGTTCCACTTGGAATGGTGGAATCATCTTTCATCTGAACTCTTACACATTTTCATAAAATCAGCCTAGCATTTTAAGTTCACCATCAAATTTCAAGCATCTATATTTTGTTTTCTACTAATTAATTTATCACCATCTATATGTTTCCTCTGGACCCTTTGCACCTGCTGTGCTTTTCAAAGCTATAATAGCTGATCGTCTATTTCAATACCATTGTCCAGTGTCCTCTCACACCCCAAAATATATGCTAAAAATATGGTCAATGACTTGGTCTCCAAAACATCCTCAGTAATATTCTCTGCGCCACTTGTCATTTTTTATCTCAAAATCAATGCTCTTCAATGTAGTTTTCAAGGTCAGTTTGTTGTCACATGTACCAATTAAGGTACAGTGAAACTCGATTACCATACAGCCATACTAAAAAAAGCAACAACACGCACAACTGCATAAAAGTTAACAAACATCCACCACAGTGGATTCCTCACTGATGGAAGGCAGTAAAGTCTAATCTTCCCTCTTTATTCTCCCGTGGTCGGGGGAGTCGAACCACCCGCAGTTGGGGCGATTGAAGCTCTCGCGTTGGGATGATCAAAGCTCCCACGTCAGGCCGTTCGAAGCTCCTGTGACTTGGAGCTCTCGCAGTCAGTCCCTAACCAAGGACCGCAAGCTCTGCGATGTTAAATTTCGCAGGCTCTCGCGGTTGGAGCTCAGATAGGTCCCTGTCAAAGGGATCGCCAGCTCCGCGATATTAGGCCGCAGTGTGGACAGAGATACGATCTCTGTCGGGGTAAGAGATTTTAAAAAAAAGTTAAAACAATCTAAATACTAAAACATACATTTAACACATGCTAAAAATAACAAATAAGGAAAACGACAAAACAAATTTGGCGAGGCAGTCATTGCTGGCGCCACTCAATGGAATCCCAGTGAAGTATGTTTGATAACCTGATCACTAATGGCTAATAGACTGCCACAAGTTCACTGTCCCGAGTGAAGAAAGTTGTCTTTCATCTTAGTCCTAAATACTGTAATTGTTTACTCAGACTATGACCCCTGGTTTCAACATTTCCCTTTCCCTTCCACCTCTAGCCAGGGTAAACATAAACATCATCGTGGATTCAGCCTGTTAAGCCCTGATGGAATTTATGTTTCAGATCAATTTCATCTCATCAACTCTGAAGGTATTCTGGTGGGATGCATCTTAGTATGAGAACTGTGCTGCTATTGACTGCTTGAACCTACAGAATGGTGAACACAGCCCCAGCTGGAGGAACAGCATATTCTGCTTGGGTAGCTAACAACCCAATGGTATGTTGAATTCTCCAATTTTAAGTAATTAACCAACAACCTCCAACCTTCCTCCCAATTTTTCCCTCCCACCTCACCTTGCTACTCCACTTTCCTATCCTCTCCCACATTCTTCCTCCCTACCCCAACCTTGCTTTTATGAGAAATAAAATTGAGGGGGAAAATGACAAAACAAACCACGTTTCAGCAATTGGGCCGTGGAAGTGGGCAAAATGGCTGTATGCCAGCACTTTAGACAAAGGTTCTCTAATCCAAGCAAGAACTTTCACCAGAATGTAATTGGAAACAATTTAATTAGCCTTGTTTGGAATAAGAGATTCCAGAAATGCCTCCATTATTCCTGTCGTCCTTTGGAGCCAGACTTCATATTGACACCTAGAACTTTCAAAAGAAATGCAACGGAACGATGTAAAGACAGCATTTTCTGCTGACATCTATGGATGGAGGATGAAAGTCGGTAATAAAACCACTTGTAGCATAAGTCAGATGTCAATCAAATAATGAATAAAATTACTTTGAATGGAAGCAATCATGAAGAGTTCAGTGGGAAAGTGCAGGAAGGAACTGCTTGTTTACACCGAAGATGGACACAAGATGCTGGAGTAACAGCAGGACAGGCAGCATCTCTGGAGAGAAGGAATCGGTGACATTTCGGGATGAAACCCTTCAGACTGAGTCAGGGGAGAGGGAGATATGGAAGGGCACAAAGAGCATGTCGGGTGTGAAAACGACAGATCAAAGCAGACAATGCTGCTGCCCAAGTGAAAGAGATGCTTCGTTTAATTTACGTTGGGCCTGATTCTGACAGTGGAGGAGGACCAGGACAGAGAGTGGGAATGGGAGGGGGAGTTAAAGTGTTCAGTAACCGGGAGCGGAGGTGTTCAGCGAAACGATGGCCCAGTCTGCGCTGGATCTGACTGATGGAGAGGAGAGGAGAGGAGAGGAGAGGGCGTTACCCTGCACGGCGGGCGCGTTTACCATGGTAACCGTAGTAGGCTTGGGAGCACTTCCGATGTGAAAGGTCGAAGGGCGGCGGCGGCGGCGGCGGCGCTGCGGGTTCCAGAAGGTTCTGCGTTTCTCGGCGAGAGGGGCGTTAACATGTCAAAAACTGGTTGGAGTTGTGGACGAGGCGCCTAGCGGCGGCGCGGCTGCCGGGGCAACATGTTCGGATGCCTCGTTGCGGGGCGATTGGTGAGTTTATTCCCCGGGTCGGCACCGGCTCCGTGCACAAGACCTGCACCCTTCCTAAGTTGGGCTTCAAGTGTTTCTTTTTAAACCAAAACAAATTGGCGTCTGAAAAACAGCGCGATTGTTCTGGTGAGTGAAAAGTAACAACGATGGAGGCTGGGGGTGGGGGTGGGGGAGCGAAGGGGTTTCAGAAACGACGGGATAGATTGACTTCAGTCCAGTTTCAATGCTGTGGCTGTGCCGTGGTTTGGGTAGATGCTGCCTTGCGTGGCGAGGGGCAGTGCTCGCTTTCTAAGGTGCGAAGGGGGCAGCTCTCGTGTGGCTGTCTGTTCCCGCATCTGGCTGCTCCACACCAACGACATGTGCTTATAGTACTCGAGCCTCACAAATGGCTTCACTAGAGTTGTTATCAAAACAAATTTTCACACAGAGCCACGTGAAGATATTTCAGAGGACCGACCTGCGCAATCCCAATCCTGCCTCGCAAAGGAACGCAACGGATAACTCTTGGATTTGTTTTCTAATTGTCTTTTTTTTGTTATTGTACAATCACTTTTTCCCACCGTCTTCCAGAATGCATGTGTAATTTGTATTTTTGTGTTGTCCGAGTCTGTATGCCTGTGATGTCATGCGAAGAAAGATCCCGACCCGAAACGTTGCCCCATCATGACTTCCAGAGACGCTGCAAGCAAGATTTTCATTATGCTGTGCCTCACCATACTTGTGTACATTACAATAAACTTGACTACAAGTACAAATAAAATGATTTTCCAATATGTTGGAGAAAGAGGAAAGGTCTCGGAACAATATTCTGGTGTTTAGGTGGCAGTTGAAAGCATAGGCACCATTTTTCTGAAGATAGTGGAAGAATTTGAAGACACTTTGAAAATGTGAGAATTCTAGAATTGAATATTTAACCAGCAGACAGTGCAAGTTAGCAAGCACAGGGGTGATGAGCGAAAGGGACGCTGTAAGTTGGAACATGCCCAGTAGTCCTGGTTAACTACAAATCAATGGTTCAATTGTATTTTATTTGTCTCGGTACAGTGAAACACATTTTTGTATACAGTTTGGTACAAGTATCACAATACATAAGCACTTAGATCCATTTTAGATAAACATTTCAGATACAGTCCAAGTGTATAACAGTAGTACACTGAGTCAGTGTACAGAGTTGTCAGATTTGGTGCCATATCCAAGTCCCATTTGTTACGGGTGTAGAGTTCTTAACCTGCCCATTGTCCAGGCTGCGTTGCACGGTTGGCGTGGCTGTTGGTGTACTCCACTGCTGCTCCACTGCTCTGTGCCGCAGCAGGCTGTGTCTAGTGCACATGCTAGGCTTCTTGGAGTGGCGCTTGGTTCAGTCGAGCCCCATGCTGCAGCAGAGCCTAATCCAACACAATTCCTCCAAGCCTATTGCTCCACCGTTGAGACACTACATTGCCTCCGGCAACTGGTCCGCCCACCGGTCGTCCGATTCTCTACCCTCCTACAGAGTGAGCAGGGGCCGATGTCGGGCATGGCCTTGGCACAACGGTGCTGACATTCTGCCGTGCGTATGTTGGAATAGTCAGATATGGAGGAAACAAAGGTATGGATGATGGTTTTGGTGATCGGAGCAGATAGCACAGTGGTAGAGATAGTGCCTTACAGCGCCAGAGACCCGGGTTGGATCCTAACCCTGATCCGGATCCTGATCGGTGCTGTTTATATGGAGTTTGTACGTTCTCCCTGTGACCATGTGAGTTTTCCTCTGGTGCTCCGATTTCCTTCCATACGCCAAAGAAGTACAGGTTTACAGGTTAATTTGACTTCTGTAAATTGTGACGAGTGTGTCGGATAGTGTTAGGGTATAGAGTTCGCTTGTTGGCACGGACTCGGTGGGCCAAAGGGCCTGTTTCTGTGCTGTATTTACTTCAGAGATACAGCATGGAAACAGACACATTGGCCCACCAAGTCCACACCAACTAGCAATCCCCACACACAAACACTATTCTACCGGACTTGGGACAATTTACATTTATACCAAGCCAATTAACCTATAATACTGTACGCCTTTGGAGTGTGGGGGGAAACCGAAGATCTCGGAGAAAACCCACGCGGTCATGGGGAGAACATACAAACTCAGTACAGACAAGCACCCATAGTCGGGATCAAACCCGGTGCTCTAGCGCTTTACAGCAACTCTACTGCTGTGCCGCCCACTGTATCTTTAAACTAAACTTAATACGCGTGGAAATGTGTGATATTACTGGGTAAAAGTAATGGCCAGTGACTGTCCTGGCCACAAAGCATATGTGATTGGAACCACACTTCTGGGTCAAATAGCAAACAAAGGTTGTGAAAAGCTTAACAGGCGTGTGTCCTCATATTTTACTTAAAGCAAAGTTCTGCTCATCCTTGTGATGAAGTTCTTTGAGAGGTTGGTAATAACTCAGATCAACTCCTGCCTCAGTAATGTCCAGGACCCACTCATTTCACCTAACCCTGCAACTGATGGACAGAGGATGCGATCTTGTTGGTGCTCTACTCTGTACTGCAACACCTGGACATCTGGAACATGTACGTCAAGCTGCTGTTCGTCGACTACAGCTCATTATTCAACACTATTGTTCCTTACAAAGTCATCGTGAAACTCGGGGAACAGGATCTCTGCTCCTTTCTGACAAGCCACAATCAATGCAGATTGGCAGCAAAAGCTCCTCCTTGCTAACCATCAGCAGGAGTACCTCGAGGCAGCATGCCCTTGCTCTACAATTTAACTATAACCATGTAACCAGATGTAGCTAAAATGGTACCTTTACATTCGACGAGGATAACCGTCTTTGGACAAATGACGAGTAATGATTAATCGGAATATAGGAACTGATGGACAAACTGGTTTAATCGTGCTAAAAAGAATATCTTGCAGTCGATGCTGGCAAAACCAAGGAGCTGATTGTTGACTTCAAGAAGGGAAAGTCGAATAGCATGTATGTCGAAAATGGTGGAATGGCAATGGAGAGAACCGACAGCTTCAAGCTCTCGGATGTAAAATTCTCTGATAATCTGGCCTGGCCCAGCACATTGATAAAAGCTCTCCAGTGCTTCTACTTCATCAGAAGTTTGAGGAAATTCAGTATGAGCTGAACACTTCATTGAACTTACACAGGTATTTGGTGGAAAATATACTGACAGTTTGCATCGTGGCCTGTCCGACCTAATTTCTAATTAGAAATTAGAACACCCAGAAAGAAGGAAACCGCAGAAAGCAATGGACATTGCTTGGTCCATCTGACCTCTCTACCGTTGAAGGGATCGACAGAGTGCACTGCTTCAGAAGGCAGCTAATATCGTCAAAGACCCACCACACCAGCCTGACTATGCTCTCTTCTTGCTGCTACCATCGGGCAGAATGTAGAGCATCCTCAGAACTGTTACCTCCAGGTTCAAAAAACGCACTTTCCATCAGTCATCAGCACCAAACCACTTTTCACAACCACATATTTTGATGTATGGCACTATCAATGTAAGATTTATTTGAATAACTAGTTAATTGTATATTTCTCATTAATCTTGCATCTGATCCAAAGTTGTAAGGGTGCATCAGGTAAGGTTTTCACTGTTCTGGTTCATATCTTGGGCATATGATAAACACTCTTGAGATCTCTTAAAAATCATCCAGTACTATGTGTTCCACAAGCACTTGAAAAAAACAGAGACATGAATAAAGGGAAGGAATGGGGTGGTGATGTTGAGATAGTTTGCTTTCAACTATTGAACTTTATAATAAATTTTACAAGCCCCCCCGAGACTGATATTTTTCTATAGTGTGCTGCCCAAAACACAGTGCAGTACTCAGCGCAGAATAAATAGGAGTGAAGGCTAATCTCACTTTTGTATTCCATGCCCTCTGATAAAACGTGTTTCTCTTTCATTGCCTATTTTAGCAATGTGTTAGGATATTTAAATTTCATTTCTGCCAGCTGTAACAAAATCCCACCGGTAGCTACCACTTCTCCTCCCCACTCCTTTCACCTTCCGCAGAGACCACTCCCTCCGTGACTCCCTGGTCAACTCATCTTTCCCCTGCAAATGCAAGAAATGCAACACAATCTCCTTCCTCACTGCAGACTAGGTGACCGATTTGCAGGGTACCTGTGCTCTGTTCGCAGTGGCAATCTCGAGCCCCCAGTTGCATGCCACTTCAAATTTTCCCATTTCCGCACTAATCTAGCCATCCTTCCTTTTATCTAATACTTCCCATTATCACTTTCCAAGTTATCAGGTTCCAGCACTGGTAGTCTTTGTGTTCCAGCTTATCACCCACCAGCTGCTGTCTTCACTTTTACCTTCCTTTCCCCTCCATGGCTCCAACTGCCTTAGTTTTTTGTCTGTCTTCATCTATCATTCACCTGCCTCTGTCTCTCAACCATCCCCTGATCCTCCCCAGCCAGGCTGCATTTGCCCATCACCCTTCAACTCTCTTTGACCCATTAATCACTAATGCCACCTATTTCAGCATTCCTCTTTATACTTGCAATCTTTTCTCTCCATTCTTAGACCTGATGTAGGGTTTGAATCTAAAACATTGACAATACCCAACCCTCAAAGATGTTGCTATGCCCATTGGGTTTCTCCAGCAAATTGATTATTGTGTTTAAGTACCATTGTTCCTTCGCCATTTAAGAAAATATTTCTTTCTTTCTTGCATCCAAAGTAGACAACCTCATCCAAGGACTCCAAGGAATAATATCCTAGCTTGCCCAACATCTCTCTATGGCTGAAGACTGCAAGTCCATGAAACATTCTCATGAATCTCTGTGCTTTTTCCAGTTTCACGATATCCTTCCTATAATAGTGTGCAAAACCTGAACACAATACCCCAAATGTGGCTTCATTGATGTCTTGTACCCTGGTCGTGTTACCCATGGCAGGCAATCGATGGGAAAGCTCCTGACAAAGTGTGGCCTAAGAAGACTACTTCAATGGTGGATCAGGTGGAGGATGATGGCTGGCCAGCAGGTGGAGCATCACAATGGCTGAGAAGGTGGATGAAGGCTGCAGCAGGGAGAAAATCCCAACAGTCGTGGAGCCCATGCCATTGGACCTGGTTCTGTGTCTGTCTCTGTCAAGGACCATGTGGTGGGTTCTGTTCACTATGTCCCCACATTAAAAGTTGTCAGGCACAGGCATCCACCTGGAGGGACATAACACCTGCAAAGGCTGTGGCTCCAATATTGGCTTTTTCAGCCATCTCAGGTCCAACAGAAAACACCCACCAGAAGGACGATCATACCTTGAGTGATCACCTATGACGATTCTCTGCCTTGGATTCAGATGTATATCTCCTTTCATATGCATATTATTGATATTATTGTGTGAGCAGCCTAATTTAATAATTTATTCATTTGCTCTCTGAACTGGTACCAGTTTAACATGGTGCAAGTTTAGCAATCTTATTGATTTCGGTGGGAAGAAATCATAAGATTCAGTCTTAACTTTAGTACCAAACTTTGTTTTCATTTGAAAGTAACCTCTAACACAAAAGTAATCATTAATATTTATTATAGGATATATATTTAATATGTGTGTTATCTTTGCATGAGAACTGTACAATTACTACTATTACTCACAAGGTTAATGGTAATTTCAACAGAAGGTGGAAGACAATGTTTCAGTGTTGTTGAATGGACTTCTATTTTCTATCAAATACTGGGTAATTTGGACTTGGGAACTGGAATTGTGCAATATTAGAATTTTGGGATTTTCAATAAATTAGTGGTGGGGTTAAAACCAAGTATAAAATATAACATATTTTCAATTTTTTTTGTGTAAAAGAAATATAATTTAATTGAGTGTGAGCTGGTCTATTGGCCTTGGTGTAGTGGCCTGGCGGAGGCCAGAGAAAAGGCAAGACGCCAGGCAGTGTTTAGTTAGATTCTTTATGATCCACGCCTTCCCTTGGTCTGGCTTTTAACCCCTTTCACCTGTCCGTCACGTAACGAGGGGGCTGACCCGAGGAGTGGCCTGATCCGCCACAGGACCCCCCCCAAGAACCGGAGGTACAAAACGGACAGGAGGGCGCACGAGGCGACCAGCCCGGGTGCGCACCATGACCGGCGCAGGGACCGGCGACTGACCGACAGGTGGAGGGGTCGTAGCAGACACTGGAGGGGGTAGCTTGGACGGGGGGCGACCGCGCGGGCGGGGCTGTGCAACCGGCACCGGCCGATCAATGTCCACGTGTGCCGGCTTCAGCCGTGCGATCGAAACAGTCTCTCTGCGACCCCCCATGTCCAGAACGAATGTGGCCGAGCCGTGTTGTAGGACCCGGAAGGGGCCCTCGTACGGCCGCTGGAGAAGTGATCGGTGTGCGTCCCTGCGCAGGAACACAAACTGGCAGTCCTCCAGAGCGGCAGGGACGTGTGGCTGGAATGTCCCATGACGTGATGTGGGCACAGGTGCCAGCCTGCCCACCGTCTGCCGAAGACGTTGCAGGGCGTCAGAAGGCTGCTCCACTCGACCGTGCGCTGGTGGGATGAACTCCCCGGGAACCGTCAAGGGGGCCCCGTACACCAACTCGGCGGAGGAGGAGGCCAAGTCCTCCTTGGGTGCGGTGCGGATCCCCAGCAAAACCCACGACAGGGCGTCCACCCAGTCTGGGCCCGTGAGCCGAGCCTTCAGGGCAGCTTTCAGCTGGTGGTGAAAGCGTTCCACCAACCCGTTCGACTGTGGATGGTACGCCGTAGTGTGGTGTAGGCTGACACCCAAGAGTCTTGCCATGGCCGACCACAGTTCCGAAGTGAACTGTGGCCCCCGGTCGGATGTAATGTCCAGTGGCACCCCGAACCGGGCGATCCAGTGAGCCGCCAAGGCCCGCGCGCAGGTGGCCGTCGAGGTGTCTGCCAGCGGAATGGCCTCCGGCCACCGCGTGAAGCGATCTACCACAGTGAAGAGGTGGGTCATGCCCCGGGACGGCGGCAGCGGCCCCACGATGTCTACATGAATGTGGTCGAAGCGCTGCCGAGGGACACGAAACTCTTGCAGAGGCGCACGCACGTGTCGCTGGATTTTTGAAGTTTGGCACGGGATGCAGGTACGTGCCCAGTGTGCGACCTGCTTACGCAGCCCGTGCCACATGAAACGGGAGGATACAAGGGCCACCGTCGCCCGAATGGAGGGGTGAGACAGCTCGTGGAGCACCTCGAATACCCTGCGACGCCAGACGACACGGACGATGGGCCGTGGCAGGCCAGTGGAGGTGTCGCACAACAGTGTTGTATCCCCGGGGCCACAGACAATGTCCTCCAGCTGCAGGCCGGACACGGCTGTACGATAGGCGGCCATCTCCTCGTCCCCCCGCTGTGCGGCTGCTAGGGCGGAATAGTCGATCCCCCCGGCCATTTGTAGGACGGCGTGGATCGCGGGTCTAGACAGGGCGTCGGCCACCCTGTTGTTTTTTCCCTCCACGAACCGAATTGAGGTGGTATATTCCGACACATAAGCCAATTGTCTCTGTTGCCGCGCAGACCACGGATCCAAAACCTTGGCGAACGCAAATGTGAGTGGCTTGTGGTCTGTGAACGCGGTAAAGGGTCTCCCTTCTAGGAAGTACCGAAAGTGGCGTACCGCGAGGTAGAGGGCGAGGAGCTCCCGGTCGAACGCGCTGTAATGCCGTTGGGCCCCGCTGAGGTGCCTGCTAAAGAAGGCGAGTGGCCGCCAACACCCGTCGATGTGCTGCTCTAGCACCGCGCCGACCGCCACCTCCGAAGCGTCCACGGTCAGGGCGGTTGGGGCATCCTCCTTAGGATGGACGAGCATCGTGGCCCTGGCCAGGGCCTCCTTAGCCTGCTCAAAGGCCGCTCCTGCTTCGTCGTCCCACTCGACCTCCTTGCGGCGACCAGCCATGAGGTGGAAGAGTGGGCGCATAGTTCGGGCTACCGACGGCAGGAAGCGGTGATAGAACGAGACCATCCCAGCGAATTCCTGCAGGCCCTTGACAGTGGTCGGTCAGGGGAAACGGCGGACAGCTTCGACCCTGTCCGGAAGAGGTACCACCCCTTGTGGGGTCACCCGATGGCCGAGGAAATCGATGGCCGTCACCCCAAAACGGCACTTGGAAGTGTTGATGGACAAACCGTACTCGCTGAGGCGTTTACACAGCTGGCGGAGGTGGGTGCAGTGCTCCTGCTTCGAGCGGCTGGCCACGAGTACGTCGTCCAAGTAGACAAAGACGAATTCTAGGCCACGGCACACACAGTCCATAAGCCGTTGGAAGGCCTGTGCGGCGTTCTTCAACCCGAACGGCATCCGTAGGAACTCGAATAGGCCGAACGGGGTGATGATGGCAGTCTTGGGGATGTCATCGGGGTGGACCGGGATTTGATTATATCCGTGCACAAGGTCCACCTTGGAGAACACGGATGCTCCGGCCAGGTGGGCATTAAAGTCCTGGATGTGCGGAACCGGGTACCTGTCGGGAACGGTCGCGTCATTTAAGCGCCGATAGTCCCCGCACGGTCGCCAACCCCCGTCCGCCTTGGGGACCAAGTGGAGTGGTGACGCCCACGGGCTATCGGAAGGGCGCACGATGCCCATTGACTCCATCTGATGAAACTCCTCTCGAGCTAGACGGAGCTTGTCTGGAGCGAGACGCCGCGCTCGGGCGTGCACGGGTGGCCCGGTGGTGGGGATGTGATGTTGCACCCCGTGCTTGGGAGTGGAGGAGGAGAAGTGGGTTTCCACAATGTCCGGGAAGTCCGCCAGGATGCGCGCGTACGTCGCATCCACGGACGACAGGTGTCCGACGTTGGGGGAGACCGGCCTCAGCGTGCTGGAGTGCACCAGGCGCTGCCGCCCGACATCCACGAGCATGGAATGCGCCCGCAGGAAGTCGGCGCCCAGCAGCGGCTGGGAAACATCGGCAATGATGAACTGCCACGTGAACCAGCTGTCGCCGAAGTTAAGGGCGAGCTGGCAGACCCCGTAAGTGTTGATGGGGCTACCGTTCGCCGCAGTGAGGAGGGGGCCGTGTTTGCCCGTATGGATATCGGCGGTGGAAGGAGGTAGGACGCTCACCTCTGCTCCAGTGTCGACGAGGAACCGACCCCCGGTGCGGCGATCCCGAGCGAACACGCGATGGATCTGGCCGGCCGCCGAAGGGATCACTGACGGCCGGCCCTCGCGTTTCCCGGAAAGGCACAGGGTAGGCGACATTGCTTGGCGTTCGGTCCCCAACGACGGTGATAATAGCACCAGCTTTTGCTGGTGTCCGGTGGTGGTGCAGACTGGGATGCCCACCAGCGACCTCCGGTGGTCTCCAGCGGTATTGGAGGTGGTGCTGCTTGGGCCGACCACCAGCGACCTCTGGTGGCGTCTGGCTGAATTGTCGGCGGGCCGTGCGAGAAGGACGTGCCGGCACCGGGGTTCCCTGATGGCGGCCGGATTTCGCCGCGGGGGTCGTCCTGAAACGGGGTCGACGGCGGCCCCAGCTTGCTGTTGGCCTTCCGACGCCGCGGAAAAGACGGCTAGGGCTGCCAGGTCCTCCTGACGGGACATCCAAATTTGGTCAGCCGCTCGCCCAGCCGCTGCGTGTCGGTGAAGGGGTCCTCTGCGAGCTGAGAACGGAGGTCGACGGGGAGCTGCCGCAGGTAGGCCTGCTTGAATAAAAAACAGGGCGGGTGGTTGCCCATAAGGGCGAGCATGTCCTCCAGAAGGGCCGACGCCGTCGGTCCCCGAGCCCCCCCCTGGCTCATAACGCGAGTTGCCCTCTCGGCGTCGCTGAGGCCGAACCTCCTGATAAGGAGTTCTTTCAGGCCCTTATATTTGTCATCCGCGGGGGGGTCATTAAGGTAGGGCTTTACTTGCCTTGCTGTCGCCTGGTCCAGGGCGCCGACGACGTAAAAGTACTTCGTCAAGTCGACGGTTACCCCTCGCACAGCAAACTGTGCCTCTGCCTGCTGAAACCAGACCTCAGGCTCTTCGGTCCACAGGGTCGGGAGTTTGAGGGAGACGGCCTCGAGGTCGGCAGGGCCGAGGGCGGCAGGACCGGGTTGCGCGAGGGCGGCAGGACCGGGTTGCCCATTGTTCGACATCACTACGTGTGATGTCCGTCGAGGTCACCAATGTAGTGGCCTGGCGGAGGCCAGAGAAAAGGCAAGACGCCAGGCAGTGTTTAGTTAGATTCTTTATTAGGCTGTGAGCTGGTGCCCACAGCGTAGTTCTCCAAGGGATGATCCACGCCTTCCCTTGGTCTGGCTTTTAACCCCTTTCACCTGTCCGTCACGTAACGAGGGGGCTGACCCGAGGAGTGGCCTGATCCGCCACATTGGTTTATTAATGTTATGTGGACCAAGATAAAGTGAAAAACTTTGCATACTATCCAGTCAAATTATGCCATTCATGAATTCAATCAAGGCATACATATGTCCATCAACAATGCAATCAGAAAGATACCTGATTGCAGAAGGTATTTATTCACAAAATGCTGGAGTAACTCAGCAGGTCAGGCAGCATCTCAGGAGAGAACGAATGGGCGACGTTTCGGGTCGAGACCCTTCTTCAGACTGATGTCAGGAGGGCAGGACAAAGGAAGGATATAGGTGGAGACAGGAAGATAGAAGGAGATCTGGGAAGGGGGAGGGGAAGAGAGGGACAGAGGAACTATCTAAAGTTGGAAAAGTCAATGTTCATACCACTGGGCTGCAAGCTGCCCAGGCGAAATATGAGGTGCTTTTCCTCCAATTTCCGGTGGGCCTCACTATGGCACTGGAGGAGGCCCATGACAGAAAGGTCAGACTGGGAATGGGAGGGGGAGTTGAAGTGCTCAGCCACCGGGAAATCAGATTAGTTAATGCGGATCGAGCGCCGAGCCTGCGTTTGGTTTCGCCGATATAAATAAGTTGACATCTGGAGCAGCGGATGCAATAGATGAGGTTGGAGGAGGTACAGGTGAACCTCTGTCTCACCTGGAAAGTCTGTTTGGGTCCTTGGATGGAGTTGAGGGGGGAGGTAAAGGGACAGGTGTTGCATCTCGTGCGGTTGCAGGGGAAAGTGCCTGGGGATGGGGTGATTTGGGTAGGAAGGGACAAGTGGGCCAGGGAGTTATGGAGGGAACGGTCTCTGTGGAACGCAGAAAGGGGAGGGGATGGGAAGATATGGCCAGTGGTGGGGTCCCGTTGTAGGTGACGGAAATGTTGGCGGATGATTTGTTGGATACGCTGGCTGGTGGGGTGGAAGGTGAGAACGAGGGGGATTCTGTCCGTGTTACGTGGGGGGAGGGGGAGCAAGAGCGGAGCTGCAGGATGTGGAAGAGACCCTAGTGAGAGCCTCATCTATAATGGAAGAGGGGAAGCCCCGTTTCCTGAAGAATGAGGACATCTCTGATGCCCTAGTGTGAAACACCTCATCCTGGGCGCAGGATGCGGCGTAGACGGAGGAATTGGGAGTAGGGGGATAGACTTTTTGCAGGAGACTGGGCTACTTCTACAATTTTGCAATCTCTTGCAGACCTGATGCCAAACTAAATTATGATGCACCCGGATGGATGCTTTCTATGATGCATCTGTAGAGGATGTTAATGGTCATTGGAGACATTCTGAACTTCATTAGTCATTTGGAGGCCTTTGTGTGCTTTCTCGGCTGTAGGTTCATTACAGTTTCTCCATCTGGGTCAGTTGCTTTCCATGAGTTCACTTTCGAGAAGGCTGATCTGTCACCTACAACAGTGACCTTGGGTACAGTTGCATCTGAGGCTGTCTGGCGGATTATATCATTCCACCAACTTTCTGTCAAAACAAGCATATAATGCATTGAGCTTGTGGGATGCTGGCCGACTTCATTTTGTAGCTGTTTTAGCATGCAAGCCTTGCCACAATGGACAGGTGTCTGTGGTTATCCTGAGACTAGATTGGTCTAGAATTCATTCATGGCTTCCTTGATGGTATTGCAAAGGTCACATACAGGTTTCTTGTACCTATCGGGATCATTTGATTTAAACACTGCAGACTTGGACTTCATCTGGGAACGGACCTCACTGTTCAACCTTGGTTTCTGGTTATGTAACAGTTGTATTGTTTCCTTTGGGACGCATTACTCTGCACACTTACTGCTGGAGATTATTGTGTTAGTCATACTCATTTAGTTAACCGCAGAATCATTGAATCTGAATTACACCGACTCAAAGTAGTTGCAAAGGATCTTATCCATTTCCTCAAACCAGCCAGGAATGGTCTAATTTGATAAAGTGAAATAAGCTGTCCATCTCCTTGGAAAATGAATAATGAATAATATAGAATAATAAACGAATTACCTATACAGATGTGTTAATTGTTTAGTGAACCCATGCATGGTAAATCAAATGTAAAAATGTTAGCACAACGTTGCGATTGATTATCAGAAGAATACAAAAGGGAGGGAAGTTGCATTAAATTTATATCGGATCTTGATAAAACCACACCGTTTGGATCTCTACATTTCAAAGGATATTGGTCAGATGCAATTAGGATTTCCAATGTGAATATTTCATTCGGGATTCTCAGGTAGTGGGGGTGCCGTTGGGTTTATGATTTTGAAGGCAGCAAAAAAAAAAAGCTTCCATGTGATGCATCCAAAAATAAGAGGCCTCTGTGCAGATTAATGCCAATGAATTTAAGGGCTCTGGAGAAATTTTTAACCCGGTGATAGGAAATGGAACATGAATAGCAAGGATACATTTCTGAGAAAGAAGGATTGCATATGAAGGCAAAAGGGTAAAAAGACTATTTGATAGAAAGAAGAGCATGCTGGGCATAAAAACGCATATTGGTCTGATGAAATAAGATTTCATTTTGCCTAGTACAAACATTATTGAAATATGTTTGTTTCTGTTTCTGATATTGATTTCACCAATGGTGTTTCTTTCTAATGATTAGGTACAGACAGATGCACAACAAGTTGCAGAGGGGAAATTTGTATTTAATCTTCCTGATTATGAGAGTGTCAATCACGTGGTGGTCTTTATGCTGGGGACAACACCATTTCCTGTAGGAGCAGGAGGATCTGTGTATTTTTCTTACCCAGACAAGAGCGGAATGCCTGTATGGCAATTATTGGGATTCATAACGAATGAAAAACCCAGTGCAATCTTCAAAATATCACGTTTAAAGACGGGTAAGTAGAAGTTGCCTTTCAAAGTAGTGTCTTTTAGTATAGACATAAAGAAAAAAATGACCGATTTGGATATTTTAAAAAACCTAACCATAAAAATGCTTTAGTTGTTTCTTTTTTAAGGTGTTAGCTGTTATATAGGCAAATCAGGAACGACTTTACACGCAAGATTCCACAAGTGAATTAAGCAAATACTTGATATTTGTTGCTGACGGTTATCAGATACAGTACTTTTAAGTGTATTGGTATTGAGATCTTTCATGTCTACCTGAAAACTCAGACAATGCCTTAATGTAATAATTCATCCAAAAGCTATCTTCCACAGCAAAGCTGGCATTCATTTATTTGCTCAGCCATGATGCTTCAACTCATATTTCAAACTCAACATAGAGCTAACACCACCATTTGTTTCTGGAGAAAAAGGATGGGTGACATTTCGGGTCATCAGATCTAAAGAAGGGTCCCGACCCGAAACGTCACCCATCCTTTTTTTCTAGCGATGCTGAGTTACTCCAGCACTTTGTGTCTATTTTCGGTTTATACTTGCATCTGCAGTTCCTTTCTATACACTGGTTCTGAGATAATGCAGCTGAACTGATGCTTTAATTACAACATCTAAAATTCACTACTTAATAGACAAACTGCAATTGGTTGCTGCCCTGGAATCTCCATGGTCGGAATGCACTTTCATTCACCTGGACTAGTCTTTCTTGCTGACCTTCATCTTTGAATCAAATTGTGAGATTTGGATGGTGACTGGAACATGACAGTAAAGAACAAAGCGAAGGTATCACAAAAAGCTGGAGTAACTCAGCGGGTCAGGCAGCATCTCGGGAGAGAAGGAATGGGTCTGAAGAAGGGTCTCGACCCGAAGCGTCACCCATTCCTTCTCTTCTGAGATGTTGCCTGACCTGCTGAGTTATTCCAGCTTTTTGTGATACCTTCGATTTGTACCAGCATCTGCAGTTATTTTCCTAAAGAACAGAGCTGCTGCTTAAGAATGCCCTTGTCAGAAGGCAAAGCTAGGCTGGACTTGTCTTCTGGCAAGGTGTTATTGACTTTTATCAGTTTTTAAATCTCTGTTCTAAATCAATTTAAAATCTATTAACATCAAAATAAATAATTAAAAACATTCAAGCGATAACAGAAATAATTAGACATTGTCATTTTTAATTAACTAAGCTTCGCCTCTGCCTCCTCAACCGAAATTCTCCTTTGAAATTAGTGGGGCTTATTATCCTCCACCAGGTTTGATCTGGCATTGGATCTTTTTTTTTTTTTTAATTTATATTTTTATTAAGAAATATGACACATGAAAATGAAAAACAATGTCAGTTCAATGATGAGAATCACAGTTAAAGGATAGAAACAAAAATGGCAATACTACAATCAAAGTACTGTGTATCTCAATAGATTGAAATAAAAACTAGTCATACTTTCTGTGTTTCAAAGATATAATAAAACAAAACAAAGCAAAACAAAAGACCAAAAAAAAGGAGAAGGGGGGGGGGGGGGGGGGGGGTCCGTTAGTCAGGAGACAGAGATTGCAGAGAGTGGAAAAACGTTAAAAAAGATTGCCACTTATTAAAATTTGTATCAGAATTGCCACTCAGTGAATATCTAATCTTCTCTAACTTTAGAAATGACATGATATCACTGAGCCACTGAGAGCTGGACTTTTGTACTTTTGTAAATTTCCGACAAAGTCTTTGCTGCGTACTTTATTTAAATCATAATCTAAATATTTTGTTTGGAAACAATGCTTAAATAATTCAGAACCGTTGTGCTTTTAAAATAAAATTAAATCATTGTGTAATTTTAGCATTGGGATATAAAGGTGATGTACAACTTCATTTCAGATTTATGATCCTTTGATTGCAATGCGGTTTTGTTTCCATGATTTTACATTTGATTGGACAGGAGTTTATGTTGTATGCTAGATTTTTGAATATGTGCATATTAAAAGCGTGAATTTGTATCACCTTAAGAAGAAGGTAGCCAGCATCCTTTTGGGATGATGAATATTGCACAGACTCAGTCAGTTGCCCAAATTGGAATATCTGTGGAGCCCATGGAAATATTGACACAGCAGACTCCAGAAGCAAGTGCAGCTGTTTCAACTGTTGATTCATTCACACAGGTAAGTGCAGAAAAAAAGGTGTTCAGAGAAGTTTAGAAAGGTAAATAAAATAGTCGTTTTAAAGAAGGAAATTGGACTAAGAACAATGTTGAAACATTTCAAATTTGACTTTTGAAAAGTCACTGTGCAGAAATAATAAACCTTTCTTCTAATTTCTCATTCTGGAAGAGGGTTTGATAATCAAACATTTGTTGTAACATTAAAACAGGGCTTGTGCTACTCGGCGCTAAACTTAATTTTTTTGTGGTGAATGTAAAAAGTAAATGTAGCAAACACATTAAAACATTTAGAAGTGGGACAGTTGGTGTGAAGTTAACAGCAGTGACACAAATCATGCCACAGCTCCTAATTTAAATTGTTCACAAATATGCATGTTGATAATGACATGCTTCATTCACGTTTTTCTGATTTACTTTGGTAAATACTGCCCCACATTTTAATCAGTTGGATCAGTAAATTGCATTAAACTTATTTTCCAGCGAAAGAATGTAGCTTCAAATCATTTCTAACACTTTTCGCTTTTGTCTGGCGCATATTTTCACTTTTTATCATTCGTGTTAGATCAAACAATAGCTATTATACTAATAACAGTTTGTGTAGAATTTCTTCAGTATAAAACTATTTTGAGTTCTGTAAAATGCTTTTGCCACCTAACTTTGAATTGAGAAAGTTGAATGTTAGTGACCTCTGTCCCACAGAGATCAGAAATAGGAAAATTGTCCAAAATATCCTTAAATTATGAATATTCAAGCACGACTGATGATTCGTTGTTTTATTATTGTGAAAAGAACAACTCAGACTTGTCTCCTTTTGCAATCATCTTTGCAATTATCATTCCAGAATAAACTAATTTTGAACTAGTTTTCTTTTTTTTTTTTTAAGGATGTCTTGACTTGGTTTATGTGCAAGTTTATTTTTTGAAATAATTGTCAATTCTGGGCACAAATTTTGTACATTTAATTTCTAACTATGTTTCTCTGAGACTTTGTTCGCTTGAGTTTAGAGTTAGTACCTGTTCCCTCCCAAAAACTACACATACTTTACAGTTAGGAACCAAGTTCAAGTATATGTTTTGAACTGTCCTGCAGCACGCAATAGTTTTATTTCAAATATTTTATACTAGTGTTTGGAATACTCAATTTTACAATCTGATTGCCCTTTAAATAATTTATTGTACTTTCAGTTTACACAGAAGATGCTGGACAATTTCTATAATTTTTCAACCTCATTTGCACTGACCCAGGATCGGATGACCCCAAATCCTGCTGAGATGTTTATTCCTGCAGGTATTGTCTTGAAATGGTAAATATGCATTGTTGATGTTTTGAACCACAAGTATTGGTACCTTTTTTTTCCTGTACACATACCTTGATCTAATTACTAGCTTTGAAACAAAATTCTTGCATCCAGGTACAGTGAAATATTTATGTATTACATGTTTTTCAAGGGGAAAACAGCCAAAATGCCAGTTTGAATTTAAATCTCGAAAGAAGACAGACAGGCCTGCATGCATGGGTCAGGAGTATTTTCAGTGCAGAGTGAAAAAAAACGTGATGGAATGTGATGATTATGTAGGGTGTGAAGTGTTTTAAGTATATGCATGAGGATCTCATTGGCATCTGTGTATTGAAACTTGTTTGTTTCATTATAATACAATCACTGCATAATTGGTTGTTGCTAAATAAACAATAAATCACATTGCTAGCAATAGGTTCTCTATTTTCTTATTGATGCCAATTGAGCATTACCTAACTTGTATTTCTGGAATATATATATTTTTTGAAGAATAATTATTATCTCAAAATGCATTATAAATGTTTCCAATAATTTATTGTTATGTATCCATTTTACAACTTTCCTAAAGTTAGCATTCTCTACCTGCAACCTTTATAATCCATTTCTAATAAACTTATACTAACTTTTAAATAAATTAATCTTTTTATAATTTTTGAAGAAATTCTTATTTCACATCATGGATAATTTCAGAATGATCTATGCATCTTTTGATGTTTAAAAGACATCAAATCAGAAATAGGCATACATGTACCCATCTAATTGTACTCCCTTTAATCTGAAACAATCTGTTACACTTGTAAATGTCAGATTCAATGGAACATGTATTAACTAAATAATTCAGGTATACAAGGTTATATATTAAAGAGGACTCTGGCCTTTATTCCAACCACCTGCTATAAGAATCCTTCCCTTACTTCTGTATCTATTACCTGCCACGCTCAGTCCTGCCTCTCCTGTCCTACAGCTTTTTTATCTTTCCCCCCTCCCCCACCAACCCCACATAATCAATCTGAAGACGGGTTTCAATCCAAAACATCATCTATCCATGTGGTGATGCCTGACCTGCTGAGTTACTCCAGCACTTTGTGTCTATTAGTGTATTAATCAGTGTCTGCAGTTCCTTGTTCTTACATATTAAAGAGATTGGTTGTACAATATTATGTTTTTTTCTGTAGATTTTTTTCTCAAGATCTCTTATTTTCGCCATGGAGCTATGAAAATATTTAGTGAGTTCAGTCGCATTCAAGGAAATCTGTTGTATCATCTAAGCCTGTACGTGCTGGTTTGTTTTTTTTGGCTCGCGTTGAACTTCATCGGGGCCAATCTCTGTGGATAGGGTAGCAACGTTGATTATGTCTTCCTCTGAAAGAATTTTACCTATACTAATGTTAGTGTCAGCTTGAACATAGTCTTCTGCTGTGGCTGGTGTCGGATATAGACAATAGGTGCAGGAGGAGGCCATTCGGCCCTTCGAGCCAGCACCGCCATTCAATGTGATCATGGCTGATGTGCTGTTGCTGTGCTGTTTGGACAAAGGAAGATAATTTTCATCAATTATGGGTTATCACCAAGAACTGTCGATTCTGGTTGAATATCTGCACATCTCCAGCAGATGGATATCGTGGTGGCTGTAATATCTGACCAAGCATACAGATAAAGCACAAAACTCAACAAATGTTCACCTGATGTGGGGGATCATCATCCGGACTTGTAACAAAATACTGTGACAGGTACTTCTGGTAGTGAGGTTTGAAGTTCTGAGTGATGCCACCATTCATTGACAATACGTGTGATATGTCGGGTGGGAGAGAGTAGAGTTTGATGTTGGTTAACCCTGGACTTGCTGAAGAGTGGTTGGTAGCCTTATCTACAAGAAGAATCACATGGTGACCATGTAGACACATTTGGTTTGTCAGTCTTTTGACCACTTGAGAAAAATGTCTGTGGTCACCCAGGCATTGTAATTGTGATAATCACAGGTGATATTTGTTATAGCCTCAGGTGACACAGTGAGGACGGGACACTTGAGTGGCGATCAGAGGTTGTCATCTGCATTTGTACAAAGATCTTTGTGTTCGGCCATGTTGTCACAGTGGGATCATCTCTCAGCTGGAGTCTACCCTCCTTATGCAGCCATAGCCCCAGCACTGGCAGTCTCTCTATGATGAGTGGTTGTCGTGAGCTCTCCCAAGCCTTTGAGAAACAAAGACTGATACGAAAGTTTAGAGTGTTGTTCGATGTACAAACTAATCTGGGTTCTATACAAGAGACTTTTGTCCATGAACGCTTGTTAGGCTGCTGAATCACATGGTATTTCTCTCTGCATCGTTCAGACATGTTTGTATAGTTTATAAAACAATCTGAATGGATGGTATCATTAGCTATTTTACAGTTAATTCATCTCTTGTAGGAGGAGGAAGAAAATCATTATTGCAGTCAGTGTTTGACATTTTATATATAATTGAAGAATTCCAAAGGAAGAGATTGATTTAAAAAGGCCAGAAATTACCAGCTTAATTTCCACAAACATGCCAAGAAAACCAATGTTTTTTTTTTCTTGATAAGTTAATTATGCTGCTAATTCCTGTATTGTTTCTTTTTTCCAATTGTCAGGTATGAGAATTTTCAAAGAAGACTGTCCCAAAATCCATATTTTTGGAAATCATAATCCATATGCTGCGGAAGTTAATTGTAACAACCAACGCTGTTCATCTGTTTAAACTGATCTTTACAAATTCTTTTTAAGATGTCAGTCTGAATACAAACTTTCGTAATAATCAAGCTGGTTTGAAAATTATTTTGGAATACCTGTCATGGTTGTGTTTCAATGGATAGTAAGAAACATTTTAATCATGTTTGAATTGCCATTTATTTAATGAATTGGAATTAATTGAAACTGTTTAAAAGCTGTATTGCATTGTTAAACTTTCATTATATTATTAACATGAATGGGTTGTCAGTCATCCAGATAAAATGTCCGAGGGATACAAATACAATTCTTTAAGAAACTGCAATTAATTTCTTGTCATACCTTAAAAACTCAATTTTTTAATATTCCCCCTTTGTATAACTTAAGGGTGGCTGTGTTTTAAAGAAACAATTCTTAAGTTTAAATGTTATGAGCGATATACTGATTTCTCAGTTCCAGTCAGTTATATGGTATACCTTTACATGAGACATTACTTTTCTTTCCCTGTATTTCTAACATCTAATACAGGGGGGGACTGAAAATTTGGATTGCAAAATTTTGAAGTGCTTAAAATGCAGAGTAATATTTACATGCTAGCATGCAACATGGCCAAAATTCTGCTCAATTTTCAGAATCAATTGAACCTCAATTGTTTTGAAATATGGCTGGTGGAGCCCCTTTGCCTTGTGTGGAAATTGTGGTTGCAAATTAATGGATAATAATGCATGCCTATCGAAATTTTATGTTTAACTTGACTGAACATGTTCCTGTAGTATTGACAAGGTATTATGCTTTACTTTATATAGATAGACCAATACAAATCTATCTGTCTCTGCAGGTACAAAATGCAGATGCTGAAACCTTGAGCAAAATCCAAAGTGTTGGAGGAACTCAGTGGGTCAGGCAGCATCTGTGAAGGGAAAAGCGAAGAGACAGATGACGTTTGAGGTTGGGAAAGATCCCAAGCGTAAACATCATCAATTCCCTCCACAAATGCTCCCTACCCACTCAGTTCCTCCATAACTTTGTTTTGCTTTCCGCCTCTGTACTCAAATCCTCTTCAAAGCAAAGTCCTTACAGGAAATGCTGAAGAACATGTTGAAACCTATGGATGGTGAAGGGGTGGAGTGAAGGAGGAAAGGCAGAAATGTGAGGGGAAAGCAAACTACAGAATAAACTGTCGAAATGGTAAAGATATGCAGCAAAGAAAACACATAGGTAGTGCAATGCAGCCCACGTCAATCAACACTGAAAGTGAATAATACAGTGTTTGTAAATTGATAAATGGTACATTGAATATTGTATTGACTAATTATTGCCCTAAACATAGAAATATTGTTGCCTTGAAGAGACTGTAGTCATTCTTAATTCGTTGAAAGGCTTCCAAAACCGTTGGCTTTTGTAAATTCTTCAAGTACAAGTTGACAACTGAATGTAGAATTGGAGCCGCATGAATCTAAAATTATTCTAAATTGTACTGGGATGTCCAAGAACTATTTGTTGTTCTAACTATTTATTTGAAATGAGGTGCACCACTATTTCATTTCAACAAGTAGTTTCTGAAACTGGAAGAGAATGATCAAAGTTGAACTTTCTCAAGATCTTTAAGATTCAACAAAAATAGTGAGTTATGTTGGAAAATAGTTTACAACTAAAGTTTTTTTTAAAGTGCCCATAATTCACCTTTTGAATTTTGGTTAAAGCATAGCTTTTAATATTAGTGTTCTTCCTGCCTCATGAGTTCATCTCTTTTACTATTAGAAGGGCTATATTAAAGATATTTTACATAACTTTCTAGGTGTCTCCATTAGCTAATTAGAGCACATAATTGTAGATATATGCCTCCAATTTAAATTAAATGTCATAATATCAACAGCCATTTGTTTGAAGAAAATGCCAACATCTACTACTCATTTGGTCCAGGAGTGTTTACTGAATTAAAAGTTCAGCTGAAAAGACTAGTTAAAAACAATAATTTTCTCCATTTATCACTTCCCCTTTTAATATTTTGGAACCTCAATTAAAAAATGATTCCATCTTTAAATTTGGGAACTACCACTTAATGCTTACATAATCTTTGTACTTCAACTTTTAGTTTTCAGATGTATGTGCATCATACTAGCAAGTAATAATCTCCTGGAGCACAGGAGCATAATAAATTATGAAAAGAAAAATGAAGAAATTTACTCAAGTTCTGCCAATGTGGCCTTCACATGGCCACATTCCTTTCTTTTACATCTTTATATCCACGTCCAAGGTTAGGCTGCCAACCAACAACTGGTATAAGCTATCTGAGCCTTGCGCCTGCTTCCTGAACTTTTCAATTGAATCTTTTGAGATAAAACTGCTTTTTAGACCAGTACTAATGTTTTTGCCTTCAATGAAGGATTTCTTCTCATTGTAGTTTACAGTGGCCACAATTATGCCATCGCCATTTCCTGCAGCTGTGGCCTTGTCCTTTCTCCTCACAATTTGGAATGGTAATAAGATTCCCTTTGTACTCGCCCACACACAAGCTTTTTAGACATAATGTATAACCGTGTATCTCCTCTGTCTACCTCCTGTAATGCTGATGCAAATCATATATTTCTCCCTCCCTCAACGTTCTCTGAATGAGCTTCCTATTGAAGTATAACGGGAATGGATGTTTAGGACTGAGATATGGAGGAAGTTCTTAATTGAATTGGGATTGATTTTAAATTCTCTACTCCTCTGCTCAGTTCGGTATATTTGAGACAAGCCAATATAATTTATGTGCCAAGGAATATGGAAAAGTGTGGGAAGGTAAGGAATTAAGTGGCTTATGAATATTGGAGAAAGTTGAATGACCTGCTGTCATGTTCATTTGGCAAGTTTGGATGAGTCAGCTGTTAAGCTCTGCTGACTTCCATCCAATTGCAGACCTTGCTTTTTCTCCTTTTGTTTGCTGGAAGATTGCCATCTGCTGGAAAATGTTTCAGCTGTTATGTCATCGACTTCAAACAAATATTGCAGAAGTTTTGTAGCCTGCTCTCCAGTATTTTTAGGTTTCCATTTTTTTCCAGCAACCTTTGAATTAATAGCACCAGTTGGTGAGAGTGACAAATACATTAGAATATATATTTTATTGGAACTACAAACATCCAGTCCAATGAAATGCCCAGTGAGAGAGTATGCTTAAAATATGAGGATTTTTCCTCCGGATCCAATGTACATGGTAGAATACATTATCATACTTTCATGTGTCAGTAGAAATTCAAAGAGGTGTAGATTGTTTTGGGGGCATAGTTTGTTTAAAAGGGAATAGACAGTCTCTGATTTTATGTCATTTGCCAGGATGAAAATTTACTTCTGGCACAAGTTTTGGTGAAATTTCTTATTTTAATTAACCAATTTGTTATGAACTGTGGGCAGATCAGTGAAACAGAATGTGGAATGTAACACTCAATAAAGTTTTATTCATTTAAATCTAAATGTAATTCAAGTATATGTTTGAGGGAGATCTGATTTAGAAGAATAAAACATGCAACAAGGTTTCAATGCATTAAACTTTCCACCCCAATCTTAACACCATCATTTTCCTTATGACGAACACTTGAGAAAGATTCATCAAAGGTTCCCTCTTTGCTAAAATATGAAACCTCAGTGTACTAACCTATATATGTTTGTTCTAATATTGAGCTAGCTTAATATGACATTTCACCTTCTTCAGTTCTACTTGCCTATATACAAAATAGTCACTTAATTAAAATGATTTAATCATTGTTATTTTGCTGGCAGAGTTATGTTGCTCAAATCAAATTATTTTAATGCAAAATAATTAGGATTAGGTTAAGATCTTGAATAGACACATCCATTATTTAATCGCACAACTGAGATTTTAGTTTATATTGCTACTAATGTGAGTTGGAAAGAATTTCTGGTAATACCCTGCATTACTGTTTTAATAGTTTGGTTGAATCATATTGAAGACTGATCATAGAAAGATTTTCAAACTAAATTCCAAACCAAATTCAGGGCTGGAATCATAAATTTAGGAAAATGGCTCTGGTTATGACATAAGACACCATATTTTATACATCTTTGAATATTACCATGAGTATTTTGTTACCTTTGGGAAGATGTTATGAATGACACATTGTTTAAAATATATATTTTTTACTTTAAAAAAAAAAAGTATCAAACCCAAAATAGTGTTGGTGTTTTGTAAACCCATCCTGTGACATGATGCACTGTAATATATTTATTTGGTTCCATTGAAAATATTTACATTTCCTGAAGAAACGCCTCTTCCACAATCTCATTCACAATCTCGGCTGGCGTGTAGGTATACTGGGGTGGAAATTACAACACTGCAACTAGCTACAAGCCCTCCCCAGCTTACAAGTGCCCAATCTTTGAAACAATCCCTTACATATGAATAAGCATATGGGAGACTGGCTGAGTGGATTTGCTGGTTGCTGATGGAACGTAGGTATTTTTCGCTGTATGCAACTGTTGCCTAGTCTACACTTGGTCTTGCCAATGTAATGGAGGCCAGGTCAGGAGCACAAAATGCAGTAGGCGAGGTTTGAAGAACAGGACATGAACCTCTGACTCATCTGGAAGGGCTGCTGGGATCCCTGGATGGAGGTGTAGGGACAGGTGTTACATCTGCGGTTGCAGGGGAAAGTATCTGGGAATGGTGTGGGTGGGAAGGGATGAGCAAATCAAGGAATTGTAGAGAAAGTTGTCACTGAAAAGTGGATGGGAGGATGTGACTGGCGGGATCACATTGAAGGTAGCTGAACTATCAGTTTAATCCAGTACGGTTTTTACATTTTCCCTTCTCATAATTCCCATAAACTAGAAATTGGGATCACCGGGTGGTGCCAGCAATGGCTGCCTTGCCAACAGTGTCTGTCCCTTTGTGTTTAAATAATATGTGTTAAATGTATGTTTTTAGAGTTCTTTAGCTTGTTTTATGTGGGGGGAAACTTTCTAATCTTACCTCGACGGAGATGCGATTTCTCCCCCCCCGTATCATATCTCCATCCGCACTGCGGCCTGCCATCTAGGAGTTGGCGGCCTTTACTGGAGACCAAAGCTCCACCGCGGCCACCTGCGGGACTTTAACATCGCGGAGCTCGTGATCCCTTTGCCAGGCATCGACCTTGGAGCTCCAGCCATGGGTGCTTGTGGACTTAACATCATGGAGCCCGCGGTCTCTGATCAGAGACCGACATTGGGAATTCCAAGCCGCAGGAGTTTCAACCGCCCTGACGCGGGAGCTTTGAATGCTGGCTGCGAGAGCTTTCATCGCCCCGACGGATGATTCGACTTTCCCAACCGCGGAAGAAATAAAAAGGATAAAGATTGGACTATTTTGCCTTCCATCACAGTGAGGAATGTGGGGAATCCGCTGCGGTGGATGTTTATGTTAACTTTTATGTATTTGTGTGTCTTGATGCTTTTTTTTATATGGCTGTATGTTAATTTGCATATCACTGTACCTTTATTGGTAAAAGACCTTTGAAACCTTAAATAATACTTAAGTATCTTTTCTAACTAATTTCCAGTCCCTGTTATAAGTTTAATGTTATATGGTCATGGGCTTAAATTGCAGCCACATCAATCATAGGTCGCTTCAATATTTTTTCATCTTTGAAAGTACAAATGTGTGGAAAGGAACTACAGATGCTGGTTTGAAGAAGGGTCTTGACCTGAAACATCACCCTTTCCTTCTATCCAGAAATAGTCCCGCTGAGTTACTCCAATATTTTCTGTGTCTATCTTTCAAAATTATTTCTTGAAACATGAGTAAAGGTGGCTGAGGGCAAAACTTAGGCATCAGTGCATTCCTCCTCTGTCCCATCTTTTAGTCCTTGTACAAACCCTCCACTCCTTCCTCGCTGTTGAACCTTTCATTGAGTTCGTTGAACGTAAACTCTGTTCTCTGCAATTGCTGCCTGATCTGCTGAGTATTCATAGAATTCTCATAAACTAGAAATTGGGATTATTCTCCCTAGTACAGAGAACACAAAGAGACATTGGATTGTGTATGGCTTTGACAGAACCCGTATCTTTTGATCAGGAGTAAGTAGGGGAAAGTGGAGAAAGGTGTTTTCAGTGAAAGTTAAAAAGTTCAAAGTACTCAGCAGGTGCAGTAGTTGTTACAAAGAGGGAAATAGTTGATGTTTATGGATGAATAGGCTTTTATAAGTGCTGGGAGATAGGTATATTATAGGTTAAGACGCAGAAAATGTTTGTGGGGTGGGAATGAATAGACGAGGAAAGAAAGTAAGTATTGATTGGGTAGAATGCAGGAAAAAGTATGACAGTACGTGTGTAAGTTAAAGATGTATGGAAAGGGCTGATTTGTCAAGGAGTGCCATGAATAGGAATGCTAGAATCAAATTTTGAGTTTGGATAGTTATGGTGTCCAATGCTGGAAATGAAGTAGGCAAGTTTAATTTGAGTTTGATGTTGACAGAGTAAGAGACAGAGAGATTGGCAAAGAATATAGATTGAATGTGGTAGGTTACCAGATGGCTAGGCTTATACTAAATAGGGGTTAGGAGGGCCACCCAATGTGCACTTGAATTTCCCATTGTAGAGGACACTGCGCTCTGAACACAAGAGTACAAGGAAACCCCTGTTTCATCCTGAAATAATTTTGTGCACAGGATGGAAAGTATGGGTCATCTGTGATTTTAGTCACACAGAAAAGTGGCATGGAAAGAGGAAAGGTTTATTAGTGGCAATGGAGGAATGAACCAGTTATGGAGCGTTTTGAACAGTGAAAGAAGAGAGCAGGGGAATACCGTATCAGAAGTGTCTTGAGGTCTTGATATCAGCAGAGGATTATTGGTTGAATGGAGGTTGTGAAGTGAAAGGTAAAATCAAGAGGAATCCTATAATGATTTGGGGAAGGAAAGGAAAGGGTGAGAATAAGCATGAATACATTAAGGAGTTATGTTAATTTATGTGGAGTACAATCCTTGCTGGAAATAATGAAGATGGCTCAGTAACTTGAAGAAACGAAGAATTATTTATTTGTTTATTGAGCTGGAATGACCTTCCTCATATCATATATATACAGCCGGAAACAGGCCTTTTCGGCCCACCAAGTCCGTGCCGCCCAGCGATCCCCGTACATTAACACTATCCTACACCCACTAGGGACAATTTTTACATTTACCCAGCCAATTAACCTACATACCTGTACGTCTTTGGAGTGTGGGAGGAAACCGAAGATCTCGGAGAAAACCCACGCAGGTCACGGGGAGAACGTACAAACTCCTTACAGTGCAGCACCCGTAGTCAGGATCGAACCTGAGTCTCCGGCGCTGCATTCGCTGTAAAGCAGCAACTCTACCGCTGCGCTACCATGCCGTCCTGAAGAGATAGATTGGAAGTGCGGAAGTAGATTGAAAACCAACAATTGAATTGTATGAATATTTTAGTAATAATACTGGGAGTACTTTTTGGATGCAGATAGGAGACAAAAAGAACAAACATGAGTGGTTTACATGCTGGTTGTAATGCAACTAGAGATGCGAAGCAGGGAATGTGAGGTGCCTGGTATGGAAGGAAATTCATTAAAAAGCAGTAAAGAAAGCGAAGCATAAACTTATCATTTTCAAATATCTTGCCCAAACTGGGGCCTTGGATATCCACAATTTAGTATGTTGTGGTTGCAAAGATAATGTAAAATATATTTAAGTTTGCTCTCTTTACAAAGGTAGGTGTAAAATAAGCCAGTAGGATGCAAAGTCATATTGAAGGTTGAGCAAGCAAGAAGATAGCAGATGGTGTGTGAAAGGAGAAAATGTGAAGTTATGCATTATGGTAGAGAGAATAAAAAAACAATTAAATGGTGAGAAACTTAAGTATTGATTTGCAGGAGTATTTGATGTATTCATTCATGAGATGCAGAAAGTTAATATACAGGTTATCCAGCACACATTGGCCTATGTCATATGATGAGAACTTACAGGTATGTATTCTTACTGAAATTGTATTTATTCACAAAGTGCTGGAATAACTCAGCAGGTCAGTCAGCATCTCGGGAGAGAAGGAATAGGTGACGTTTTGGGTCGAGACCCTTCTTCAGACTGATGTCATGGGGGGCGGGACAAAGGAACCCCCCCCCCCCTGACTTCAGTCTGAAGAAGGGTCTTGACCCGAAACGTCACCCATTCCTTCTCTCCCGAGATGCTGCCTGACCTGCTGAGTTACTCCAGCACTTTGTGAATAAATACCTTCGATTTGTACCAGCATCTGCAGTTATTTTCTTATACTTACTGAAATTGTACAGGCTGTTGGTGAGTCTTCATTTTGTATGCTAGGCAACTTTGATCGCCATATCCACATGTATGTTTTTTCTGGAATTGTGCAGAGTAGATACATTATATTGATTCTGGGACAAAAAGAGTCTTGAGGAGTGATTCAGTGTGATTTGGCTTGTAACGCCATAGTTCAGAGGAATAAAGGGATGATCCCATTCATATAACCAAGATTCCAAGAGTGAGATAGAGACAGGTTAGCTGTGGGAAAGCTATTTCCTGTAGCTGGAGAACCTAGAACTGGAGATTGAGCTAGGGGGGGGGGGGGGGGGAATGGGATTTACAAACTTATCCTATGACTTACAAAATTTTATGACGGAGATTAAGATATTTATATGTAAAAATGTGTACATTTTCAATGTTTAGTACCTCAGAGGACAATGGGAAGTCTTTTATTGTGTAAAGACGATACATTGTTGTACACAAAGGAACTGGGAGTATGTGAGGATGAGGAGAGAGTAGAATTGAGGCATGGTATTGGTCTTGATCTAATCAAATAGTTAGAGGCTGTACTTATTTACTCCTTTGATTTTGCATGTTTATTTTGTGATTACAGAATCATCAGTGGTTGTACCTAGAACATAGAACAGTACCGCACAAGAATAGGCCTTTGGCTCCCTGTGTATGTGCCAATCATGATGCCAAGAACATAGACCCCAATACCTATCCAAAAGACTCTTAAATGCCATTATCATATCTGCCTCAACCACCAATGCCAGCAGCGCGTTCCAGGCACTCACCACCCTCTGTGTAAAAAAACGTTCCCCCGAACATCTTTAAACTTTGCCCCATTTACCTTAAAGTTATGTCCTCTGGTATTTGATTTTCCCATCCTGGGAAACACGTCCTGACTATCTATCAATCTCTGCCTCTCATACATTTATATACTTCTATCAGGTCTCTCCGCAACCTCCCAGGAAAACAATCCAAGACTGACAAACCTCTCACTGTAGCTAATACCTCCTAATCCAGGCATCACTGTAGTAAACGTCTGCACCCTTTCCAATGCCAATACATCCTTCTTGTAATGAGGCAACCAGAACTACATGACATATTCCAAATACCGCCTAATGAAAGTCCCTAAAAGCATCATGACTTCCTGACTCATACAATGCCCCGTATGATTTAATAACATTACCTATTACAATCAAATGCATACAAACGTCTAGTAATTTATATTTAAAACTCAGATTTGCTTTTCAAAACATGTACCATTTTATGGAGTTCGACACATTTATTGTCATAAAGTCCCACAGAGTTGCACAATATCACTTGGATGGACACATCAATTTTGCTCCTCTGCAGATGATGATGGAAAGCTTAACCTTTTGTAATGCTGTTAATTACCCACATTAATTCTTGTAATCTTGCTGATTCTGCAATGGTGAGTTGCTTTTCAATTTTAAGTTATTTCTTTCCATTTTCCTAACTTATTAATTATGCTGAACATAAGCTTGTTTGTCCTCTGTTTCAGGCAGAACAGTGGCCCATTTACACATTCTTTGAAAAAATACCTTTTTGCCAGCAAAGCTCTTCGGTAAAGGTCAAATTGTGAAACATTCTGAGAATGAGCATTAGGAGATTTTATTTACAGTACAAATCGTATAGTTGCATATCAGGTGAAAGCATAAGGGAATACCTTTATTCATTAGATTACATTCTAGTCGTATGAGTATCTTTCAGAATAATGTGTAGGAAGGAAGTGCAGATGCTGGTAAACCAAAGATTGACACAAAAAGCTGAAGTAACTCAGTGGGATAGGCAGCATCTCTAGAGAGAAGGAATGGGTGACATTTCTGGTCGAGACTTCTATCTTTCGGAATAACCTATTCTACATGTCTTTGGTTCTGAAGGTCCTCAAATAATAATTATTGTTGCAATATCACTTGAGTTTCTATAAGCTGCTGCCGGATTTCTTTCTTTTCCTCCTTTTTTCAATACTTTGATTTTCCTCTCATCTGTCCTTGATTTTGGTTCATCAATTGCCAGTGGCTTCCTCGTTCTTGGGATTTCTTGGCATACCCACTGCTAGAAACTATGCATAAGGACGTCTGCCTTCTGCGTCCCGACAATATTAAAACATTCTCCAACTTGTGCTGAAATTTTCTATAATCAGTGATCACTTGGGAAAAGTCAAGTCTGAAGAAGGATCTCGACCCGAAACGTCATCCATCCCTTCTCTCCTGAGATGCTGCCTGACCTGCTGAGTTACTCCAGCATTTTGTGAATAAATATCTTACATCACTTGGGAAAATGTCAACTGCTTAAATTTCCAGCACTTCTTTTAACCAATTTGCAATCATGTTTTGTTTTAATGACCAGGATTGTTAACAGTCCTGCATTGCATACTACATTCAGCATTTAAATGGAAAATGAGCTGCCACACACTAATTTGATGTCGGAAACCTTCTGACTTTTTCCCTTTTAAGACCCCAGTGAGACATTTCATGCAGAGTTAATGAAGAATTGAGAAAGCAGAGAACTGTAGGGCCATTTGTCTCTTTAAATCTGCTCTGTCATTTAATAAGATCACGATTGATCATGCAAATTCACTATTCTGTTCCATCTGTCTCCACATGTTCCTTGATACCTCTAGCTCTAAAAATGACAAGTACTCCTTGAATAATATATTTCATGATTTGGCTTCAACTGCTTTCAGTGAAAGAGGACACAATAGATTCACAACTCTGGGAGAAGAAATTTCCCATCTTTATCTTTTAATTGCTTACTCACATTCGTGCATCTAATCTGCAATCCTGTTAGAATGTTATCGATTTCCCCTGTTCTTAAAATCTAATGAATATGTCTAATTGATCAAATCTCCCTTCTCATGCCAGTCAGCCATCCTAGGAAAATTCACAAAACTCTACCCATGGCAAGAACATCCTCAAAAAGGAGACGAAAACTGCAGCAATACTGAAGTTATGTTTTTTTTCCAAGATCCTTTACAATTGCAACAAAACTTCATGTTTCTGTACTCTGACAGTGAAGGCTATCGTCGCATTTGATTTCCTAATCACGTTTATCTTCAATGATTGGGGAATGCAGACATTCAGGTTTGTCATATCTCCCCTTTTCCCAATCAATCACAATTCAGATAAGTTGGCTTTCCGTTATCGCTACCAACATAGATAACCTCACACGTATCCACATTATATCCAGTTATACAGTATATATAACTGCCATTGTATACTACTTCCTCAACCCCCTCCCCCAAAGGAAAACAGAAATACATAACAGGGCATTGGCTGTGGAGAGAGAAACACAGATAACATTTCAGGTGGACGAGGCTTTGACAGCGAGGGAAAAAATTAGTCAGCTCTAAATTGCACGGAAGATGGAAGAAGGACTGATGAGATGAATTGAGCATCTCTGATAGGTGAAGCCAGGGCTGCATTGGGGACGAGTTATGGATAACGTTATTTGGTTATAGATTGACGTCAGTTTGAAGGAAACCAGTTTGAAGGAAACCAAGAACAAAGGTATATCAAAAATGTGAAATATAGATAATCGTTAGTTTCCATCTTAGATTTCCAGCAGTTTTCTTTTAAATGATCATTTCGGATTGACAGCTCTTTTGCCAAAAGTGAGAAACCGATCATGTTTGTAGTTACGGACTGCACTACACCAAAGGGCGCAAAGTGCTGGAGTAATTCAACAGGTCAAGCGGCGTATCTGGAGGACATGAATAGGTGACGTTTCGAGTCAAGTCTGAAGAAGGGTCTCCAACCGAAACGTCACCTACCCATGACATGTTCTCCGGAAATGCCGCCTGACCTGTTGAGTTGCTCCAGAACTTTGTGTTTTTTTAAAGATGGAGAAGAGTGGGAAATTTTGAGAGGGAACGCCTGCTAATATACAACCCAGAAGACAGATGGCGTTGATGTAATAGGAGAGAGGATGATGACAGCTTGATTATCACTGTTAACCAGGTTGGAGGAGCTGTGGAGAAAAGGGACATGAATGGGGCAGGAGATGGATAAAGCTGCTGGACCTGTAACAATGCAGTGTACCACATTTGCTGGCGAAAGAAAACGGCCTTATGCGATGCAAATAGCAATTACCAATTGGGTTTTTAAGTGATGGTCCTTAATTTGCTGGCAGGGGGCTCCAACGGACAGACGCGTGCAGCCGCCCCGGGCCAGCAACTTCAGAGGCAAGTCTGGGAAAAGGTTGCGGGACGCGCCGGTCCACTTCGATGCCGCCGCCTTCGCCGCCTTCGCCGCCACCCGAAGAACACATGTCGTCAGCGACGTCACACTAGGTAACCGAGTTGGGGTGATAGGTTGCCTGTCGCGTCCTAGCAACGGCGCCGCGGGCGGGTTGATGCCGGAGGCGGCGGCTGAGACAAAGGGTCGCCGAGCCAGCGGATCCGTGCAGCGGGCAACACTGGACAAGTTAAAGCAGCAATGCTGGACACCATACAGGGCGCGATCTTGGAAATTGGCAGACGCTTTTTCCTAACTCTCTCCAACCTTTCGGCTGATGGTAAAGATTTGCTCAATGACATTTAATTGAACATTTACAATACAATACAATATATCTTTATTGTCATTGTACCCAGGGGTACAACGAGATTGGGAATGCGCCTCCCATACGATGCAATAATTTAAGTAATTTAGACAACAGCAACCCAACGAAACGAAACAATTGTGACAGTTTTAGACAGGGTAAAGTGCAAGTTGATCTATGCGTTGTGGCCATCCGGCTCAGCAGGACCGGTTCATAGCAGTAGTTAACTAGTAGGTTAAGTTTGAAATCAATTATTTTTCATTATTGGACATAGTGCTGGAGTAACTTAGCAACTCAGTTACTCCAGCACTTTGTGTCCTTTTGCATATTAACCAGTATTTGCAGTTATTTATTTCTACTCATTTTCATTATTGGCGTGAGATGCACATTGAATCGCAGCGGGTAATTTATATTTAGGGTTTTTTTACGAGTTGATGATAGTTAAACGCCGTAGCTGCCTTTACTTGTTTTGCTGATTCCTTCACCGCGACTTTTTTCCTCGTCAGATATTGTGAACATATGGGCAAATGTTTCTGCTTTCGTGGATCGCCACATGTCCCTCCAGAAGGTAAGATTTCTCCGTGCCTTGGAATTTGCACACTGCTGTGGATAAGTAAACCCCCGAAAGCAATGGGAAATAAACACGGCTGCACAATTGCAAGCTTGAACTCGGCAAACCTGAATGAATATGAGTAAGGTTGAGAGTTAACACTTCAGCTTATATTTCTCCTTGGATACGAAATGCACATTTATTCGTTAAAGTTTGCAGGTATGAATGTGAACCAAGAATGCTGACATATGATAAGCTAAGTTACATTCAGAATTATAGAAAAGTATAAGCAATTGACAAATCTGTTAATCTTAGATTTTCAAATATTGCGTTAATGATCAATGATAAGGTTGTTCATAAAATTACATATTTATTTTGTGTCATGTACTTTGTATTTCAGGGAGTACATATCTCAGGATTGGGGACTTTTACTTTCTCACAGCAAAGGTTGGATATTGGACATAGATTGATTTTATTGCAAAGGCCAGTATTTGTAATATCTGAAAAATTCCTGCAGCTCCATGGATTATCGCGCCCAAAACAGCACGTATCTGGTAATAAGTCATCTTAATGCATCAATAATCAAATGTATGTCAAATACGTACTATAGAATACTAAAATTGAGTTAGTAGCCAGTAGTATAGAATGGAGAATATATGAAAAGAGTTAATAAGACATTTATCAATTGAACCAAAAATTAGTAAAATAATTGTCTTCATAGCAATGTTCATTTATTATTAAATTTATCTTCATCTAAAAAAAAGATTAACTTCTATTTGAATTCACATAGTACACCCTCATTCATGATTCTACACAAATATTTCAGTTACTACTAGACCAAGTGGACCCGTTGGGCCCATTTCCTCGTAGGGGGACAGGGAAGGGGAGAGGGTGTGATTGAGTGAGCCCTGGACCCAAAGCCTCTCCTGTATTGTAGCACCCTCAACCCCCCCCACTCAATCTCCCATATCCCCCCCTTCTCCCCCCACTGACCCACTCCATCCCCCCTACCCACCCCCACTTGCCCCTCCCCTACCCCCACTCCCCCCGGCCCTGCCTCCACCCCCATTTCCCCCTCCCCTCCCCACCCCTATTCCCCCACACCCCCACCTCCGTCCCCTCACCTAGCCCCACTCTCCCTGCCCGCACCCCACTCTCCCCACACCCTAATCATCCCTCCTCCCCGCCCCCACTCTTCCCTTCTCCCCACCCCCACTCTCCCCCACCCCCTCTTCCCTTCTCCCCACCCCACCCTGCCCTCCTCCCCACCCCCACTCTTCTGAGGTGAATAGGAAACATATAACAAAAAACACATTAGTCTAAAATTAGGAGTCGTACGGCTGATATCTATAAACCTAGAAAAAAAAATTCAGGAGAATCTTCAATGCAGAGAATCTGGAACTCACAACAATCAATAGCAATTGAGGCAATGTCCCATAGGACGTTAAGGGAAATGGAATAGAAGATCATGTATGATGAGCATTTGATGGCTCTGGCCTGGACTTATTGGAGTGAGAAGAGATTGGTTTCATGCATGAACTTTGGAATGTACTACTTACCTCAGTTGACCTGACACTGAGCTATGCTTTCTTTGGGCTGTGTAAACATTTGCTTTGCTTTTTTAAAATTTCAGAATGAAAGAGGAATTTTATTTTGGTAGCAACATATTTCATCAGAATGACGATATAAATTATCTATGAGAATCACGTACACTAAAAGTTTTGTTTGCCTTTACATTTCATGCTATCAGCATCTGCAGCGATTCACTGTTTTTGTGCAGTGATTATACTTTTGGTATTCAGAACTTGAAACCAGAAGAATATCATTTTAAGTGTGGAACAGTATGTAATTCCTTTAAATTTCTATAAGAGTTCCCCTATATATTATTGTCAAATGTCAAGGACCTCTGGATTCTGTCTTGAGCAAAGTTGCTTCCATATATATATATTTTTTAATTGTGAAAGGGAATAAGGAGTTTGAAAGAGCTTTAATGTAATTTCTAGTAATTCTTTATCCCTGTAGCATCAATTTTCCATTATCAACTTTTCTTACTGCACTTCGCCCCAAATGGCTATTTTTAAAATAAATTCTCAACAGTATCACAAGGCTCTATGAATGCTGGAGATGATGGGGTTTTCCAGAAAGTGACATCACAGGTAAACAGGGTATGAAAAACACTTTTAGCATGCTGGCCTTCATCAGTCAGGACATTGAGTTAAGAAGATGGGAAGTTATGTTGCAATTGTTCAAGCCATTGGTGAGGCCACATCAGGGGTATTGTGTCCAATTTTATGTCACTCTACTTTTGGAAAGATGCCACTCAGCTAGAAATAATGCAGAAAAGGTTTACGAGAATATTACCAGGACTCGAGGGGCTAAGTTATAGGGAGAGGTTGGGTCGGCTATGACTTTATTCATTGGAGTTTAGGAGGCTGAGGTGTGATCTTATACAGGTGTATACAGTTGTGAGGGGAATAGAATGAATGCAGTCTTTTTTGCACAGTTGAGAAATCAAGAACATAGTTTTAAACTGAGAGGGGAAATACTTAATAGGGACCTGAGGGGTAACTTTCTAGATTAGCTTTTTAAGGGCAACTAGACTAGAGGGCGGCACGGTAGCGCAGCGGTAGAGTTGCTGCTTTACAGCGAATGCAGCGCCGGAGACTCAGGTTCGATCCTGACTACGGGTGCTGCACTGTAAGGAGTTTGTACGTTCTCCCCGTGACCTGCGTGGGTTTTCTCCGAGATCTTCGGTTTCCTCCCACACTCCAAAGACGTACAGGTATGTAGGTTAATTGGCTGGGTAAATGTAAAAATTGTCCCTAGTGGGTGTAGGATAGTGTTAATGTACGGGGATCACTGGGCGGCACGGACTTGGAGGGCCGAAAAGGCCTGTTTCCGGCTGTAGATATATGATATGATATGATGATATGATTAGCATCTTGATCAGCATGAATAAGTTCAGCCAAAAGGATTGTTTGCATGCTGTATGACTCTATGACTATAAATCCAGATTAGCTAAGTCATTCAGCCTGTATGTAGATGAACATTTTAAAAGATATTACTAAATCACAGTAAATGGTAGAAAATCATTCTTATTCAACATGGTGGAAAATGCTATTTGCAAATCTTCTCGTAATTCTCCTTTGTTATTCATGTTGATCATCTTTGTCCTGGTAAAATTATGCATAGAGGTAATAGACAGTCAAAAATATGTTTTATTATTTGTTTTTTTATAGGTGACATACCCATCATTGACCTTAATTTTACATTCCTTGCTTTGGAGAGTCCTTATGATCGAGATACAGTTGAAGGATGTGTCAAAGAGACTTTGCAGATCATGAATCGTTATATCGCCTGTAACCGTGAAGTGAATTTCACATTCAAAGATATTGGTATGCTAGCGATTCGAAACAACAAGGTCAAAATGAAGTTTTATAGAGAATTTCTTAATGCCATGGATGGTAGTGGAAATTTAGTGAAAGCTCTTTCAAATGTAAGTATAACAAATTTTTTTAAAAAACAAAACAGAATAAATATGAACGGTGATTATTTGAAGCACTGGTTGCTTGGTAGTGAAGAATGAAAAATAAATTGAATGTATAATGTGAGAATTTTAGAGATGTCGTGTTGATCAAGTTGATATCCATAGCACGGAGGATTACAGTTCTTCACGTATTGTTTACATTCTATAAAGGCTTTTGTTTATCACCCTTTCAGGCAGTGTATTGAAGACTCCTACCAACTATTAGGTGATATTTCAGGTAGATGCAAATGCATTGGAAGCAGTTCAGAGAGGTTTATAGGACTAATTAATGGATGTAATTTCATTAATTGTAATTTTGTAAATTGTAAATTTCCCCGGTGTGGAACGAATAAAGGAACATATAATAATTATTATGGGCAGGTTATTGTATGAGGGAAGGTTGGTCAGGCTAAGCATGTAATTATGGGAGTTCAGAAAATGAGAGGGGACTTGATTGAAACATAATATCCTGAGGGGTCTTGGCAGAGGATATTTGATCTTGTGGGAGAATCTAGATGAATGGGACCACTGTTTGAAAATAATGAATCGCCCATTTAAGATAGATGAGTTACATTTTTTCCTCAAGGGATGGCGAGTCTTTAGTACTCTCTTCCTCAAAAACGGTGGAAATAGAGGCTTTGAATATTTGTAAGGCAGATAGATAAGCAAAGGGTGAAAAGTTACCCATGGAAGGTAGCAACACAGAATGAGGTAGCATTCAGATCAACTATGAATGAAGCAAACTTGATGGGTGTGTGTCGCACCCCTGCTCCTAATTTGTACGTTGAGCTGTTCTTTTTCAGAACCAGAAGTTGTTGCAAATGAATTTCTTATTCATAGCATGTATAATGTGAGAATTAGCATAGCATGGAAAACAACATAGCATGGAAAACAATGAGAAATTAGATAGACGATAGGAATGATGCAAGAAGTAATTTTACGCTGATATGGTCCATGGAAGTAGGTATAAGCCTTCCATAAGTGTGGGTGGCACAGTGGTGCAGCTGGTAGAGCCACTGCCTCACAACTCCAGAGACTTGGGTTAAATTCTGACCCCGGGTGTGGTCTGTGAGCAGTTTTTATGTTCTCCCTGTAACCACATCGATTTCCTCCAGGTGCTTCGGTTCCTCTCACATCCCAAAGACGTGCAGGTCTGTAGGTTAATTAGCCTCCGTAAATTGCCCTGTGTGTAGGAAGTGGATGAGAAACTGGGATAACATAGAACTAGTGCGAACAGGTGCTCAGTGTTTGGCATGGACTCGGTGGGCCAAAGGGCCTGTTTCCATGCTGTATCTCCAATATCAGCTTGTGTTTCTAAAACCACATTAAAGCAATAGTCATTTGCATTTTGGATATTACATGCAATCAGATAAAAGTATATATTTTCTTGTGCAGTATTTATTTTATATTTATACAGCAGTAAGTGTACCTGATAATGGGATTTTGGCACAAGCATTGAAGTTATGTTAATAAAAACTTGTTGACATTATGTGGTCCTCTACGGATTTTTATCTAGTGCAGAAGAGACAAATGTGAAAGAGTTGCCCAGTTCAAACAGTTTAAGGAAATATTCAGGTATGCACTGAAGCTCAGGGAATGTATGGCCACTCACTACGTGGTCGCCTTTCAACATTTGTTTCCTTTGCCTGATAATGAATTGGTTTTTGCCATGTCATTTTTCCTTGCTCTAAAGGATGGATGTATGAGAACCAGGAGAAATTAGATCACAGATATTCAGTCATGCCAGTTACTGGTCGCTCACATCCAACCAAGTTTATCACAGTACTGGATGAGATCCAGTTGCACAATTTAAAGGGAAAATCTCTGAGTAAGTCCAAGCCCTTGAATTGGGGAGGTCCACTTACCCAAGTTACCTTTCTACTGGTTTTCCGTTCGGTTTCTCCTTCCTACTCCTACTCCTCAAATGACATGCAGCCATTCTGTTTTGGTGGGTTCTGAGGTCGCAATTGTACCAACCTTCTAGCACTGATCATCCAACATGAGACCTCTTTCCCCAATAGCCAGATCAACCAACCACCAATACTACCCTTTTCTGTCCCCCCAACAAATGCTGATCATAGCCCCACCACTAACCTTCTCCATGCTTGCATGCTCCCCACATCGCCTCTCTGACCCGCTATTGTTGGTCTTACAACCCTCATCACTAACAATCATTATTTGCCACTTCTCACTTCTGCCCATCTTCTGATCCATAATCTTCCTCCCTGCCCTGGCCATGCTACACATAAAGTCTTTCCCACTGTGATTTGCTTGTCCTACTCCTATGTGCTCTCTGCAAGATCAATGGCTGTTCTAAGGTTTTTTTAAAATGATTTTCATTTGTTCCTTAATTGATTAATTGAGACTCTTATCTCATTTTTATCATCATCATATCATATATATACAGCCGGAAACAGGCCTTTTCGGCCCTCCAAGTCTGTGCCGCCCAGCGATCCCCGCACATTAACACTATCCTACACCCACTAGGGACAATTTTTTTTTAACATTTACCCAGCCAATTAACCTACATACCTGTACGTCTTTGGAGTGTGGGAGGAAACCGAAGATCTCGGAGAAAACCCACGCAGGTCACGGGGAGAACGTACAAACTCCTTACAGTGCAGCACCCGTAGTCAGGATCGAACCTGAGTCTCCGCCGCTGCATTCGCTGTAAAGCAGCAACTCTACCGCTGCGCTACCGTGCCGCCCTTTGTTTGGTAAATTATTGTGTACAAATAGCCTTTAAAATATGGTGAGAAAAATAATAATACTCATTGTCTGCAACTTGTCGACAATAATATTCATTGTCTGCAAAGAATATTGAGGATGTTAAGATGGTGATGTATATTTGATTCTTACTATTCTTGGACAGAGGATTTGCTGGCAATGTTAAATTCTTTAGTAATGTTACACAAATCTCAGATTTGTTCCCACAATTCCACAATCCCTGTTTCTCCATTTGGTTTGCCTCCACATATCTCTCAGTATATTGGTTCAGTTCTGTCACCAGCTTTTCGTCTGTCTTTTTCCTATCCTTCATATCATATCATCATATATATACAGCCGGAAACAGGCCTTTTCGGCCCACCAAGTCCGTGCCGCTCAGCGATCCCCGTACATTAACACTATCCTACACCCACTAGACAATTTTTACATTTACCCAGCCAATTAACCTACATACCTGTACGTCTTCTAACCAACTCCTTTCATGTTCTCTCCTTTTTGTGTTGCAAGTAATATATTGTGTCATGTATCTCTCCCTGGTTTACATTGATTCAATTCAGTCCTGTAATCTACCTATTTACTGCAAGTATTACTCTATTTTTGAGGCGTGAAAAAAATGTAAGCAGGTTGGTTAGTGTGATTCATGTTGTGAAGGTGACACAAAAATTTGAAGGAAATAATGAATCTGGCCAACCAAATTCCAAGAATAGGAAGAATAACTGAATATTTCAGAGCACATGAAGAAATCCACTAAAGAGAGCACTAATGGCACTTAAAACAGCTTCAAAATCCACAGTTGAAAAAAACCCGGAGAAGTTACAAATCCAAAAATATAAACAGGAAGTGCTGGAAACTCTCAGCAGGTCATGGAGCATTTGTGGAGAGAGAAGCACAAGTAATAAAAAAATTGTTAAAATAAGTATTTTCTCAGGAGATTAAGAGCAAAATAGGACCTGTGTTGGGGCATCTGCTGGACTCTAGTGAGAGTCCAGGGGGACCCATCTGAAAATGACAGGGATCTGGTTGAAATAGGTTTTACTATTTGCTGAATGTCAGCCTTGTAAGTGACTAAAGCTTCAATACAGAAGATAAATTCATCAGAATTATAAAAACATTAATAGTTGCATAAATTTGGTTTGCATTCCCTTGAGTTTACTGGTTGAGGGATAACCAATATCTTCCATTAGGTCCAGTAGCATGCTCCTCTTATAATCGGAAGGTTCTTCATTCAAATTCAATATCAGAGATTTGAGCTAGTCCTTAGATTAATCTCTAGCACAGTACGGGGAACAATGCTGAAACGTTGGTGGTGTCTTTTTGTGAGACATTAATCCATCTGCTGTCTCGGTTGGATGTAATCAATCCGATAGATGTATTTTAATGAGTGAAAGGGATGTTATTCCTTGTATCCTGGACAACATTTATCCCTCACTCAATATCTTTAAAGGACATTATTTGATCACTATCACATTGCTATTTGTGGCAGATTGCCAAGCACAATTTGACTGCCATATTTCCTACTTTACAGCACGGACTGGAGTTCAGTAGTACTTTAATTCCAGTAAAGAGCCTGAGATATCATCAAATGAATGTGCAACTGCTTTTTTCTTAAATAATAGTGACAGCTCTAGAGAAACTATTTTGGTGAGCAAATCCAAAACAAAGGAAGATCAACTTTAAATAAGAGCAGGGCCATCATGGAGTGGAATCCGGAGGAGATTTTCATCCATGGGATCATAGAAACTTTTTCCTGTAAAGACTGAGGATGCTTAACGAATTGAACCTCGTTTGAGGTTGTTAACCAGTTAGACCAGTTAAGGCATAAGATAAGAACAACATATTGACATAGCCGAGCTGCAGAAGAATCAAGTCAAGTCAAGTCAAGTCAATTTTATTTGTATAGCACATTTAAAAACAACCCACGTCGACCAAAGTACTGTACATCAGTTCAGGTACTAAGAAACGAACATACAATGGCACACAAACATAACAGCACATACATAAACAGTTCACAGCGCCCCCTCAAAGGGCTTCAAACGCTAGGGAGTAGAAATAGGTTTTGAGCCTGGACTTAAAAGAGTCGATGGAGGGGGCAGTTCTGATGGGGAGAGGGATGCTGTTCCACAGTCTAGGAGCTGCAACTGCAAAAGCGCGGTCACCCCTGAGCTTAAGCCTAGACCGCGGGATAGTGAGTAGCCCCAAATCGGCCGACCTGAGGGACCTGGAGATAGAGTGGTGGGTTAGAAGATTTTTGATATGGGGGGGCAAGCCCGTTTAGGACTTTGTATGTGAATAGGAGGAGCTTGAAGTTGATTCTGTACCGTACTGGGAGCCGGTGGAGAGAGGCCAGAATCGGGGTGATGTGGTCCCTTTTACGGGTAACCGTCAGGAGTCTTGCTGCGGCGTTTTGGACCAATTGCAAGCGGGACAGGGATGATTGGCTGATCCCAGTTTATAGGGAGTTGCAGTAGTCTGGGCGGGAGGAAATGAATGCGTGAATGATTTTTTCCATGTCGTCAAATTGGAGGAATGGTTTGATTTTAGCTATGGTACGAAGCTGGAAGAAGCTGGCTTTTACCACAGCATTGACTTGCTTGTCAAACTTTAATGCAGAGTCAAATATCACGCCAAGGTTTTTGACATGCGGTTTGACTAGGGAGGATAGGCTTCCAAGGATGCCTGTTATCGTTTTGATGGAGTCGGGAGGGGGGGGGCGAATAGGATGACCTCAGACTTGCTCTCGTTTAGTTGAAGGAAGTTCTGTGCCATCCAACATTTTATGTCCTCAAGGCAGTGCATGAGGCTGATTAAATTTGACCGGTTGTTGGGTTTCAGGGGGAGATAAAGCAGTGTGTCATCTGCATAGCAGTGGAAAGTAATGCCGTGCCTTTGAATGATTTGGCCGAGGGGGAGCATGTATAGAGAGAAGAGAATGGGGCCTAGGATGGAGCCTTGTGGAACCCCGCAGGAGAGGCTAGCTGGGGAAGAGGAATAATTGCCTATGTCGATGGAGAAACTCCTATTTTTGAGGTAGGAAACTAATCAGCTCAGGGCAGTGCCATCAATGCCAACCCCGTACCGGAGACGGTCAATAAGGATGGTGTGGTCCACTGTATCGAACGCTGCGCTGAGGTCGAGAAGGAGCAAGATTGCACCGTCACCGGTGTCGATGGCGAGAAGCAGGTCATTGTGTACCTTCATCAAGGCAGACTATGTGCTGTGGTGGGCCCTGAAACCTGACTGGAAACTTTCCAGGATGGTATTTTGGTGTAGGTAAGGCATTAATTGATTTAGAATTACCTTTTCAGGGACTTAGTGTCTAACAGAGAGAAACTGTCCCATGTATCTATCAGAATACAATATAATAATATGATGCTAGGATCCATGAGAGATGAAGCAAGGTGGCTAATGAGCAGCTGGGCCTGTTTGTGATAGTGGTCTTTTTGAACTGTTCAAGTCGTAAAGCTAAGGCTAACATGGGTTTCATAGCAAAACCCTTTAAGTTGTCTTGCATCCCATTCTTTTTCTCCGAGATTCTACTCTATGTTTTCTCTGGTATTAAGGTCAGCGAAGACACCCAAAAGCAATAATTGATTGTGACACAGTCAATGGATAGATTAAATTTTGGATCAGGGTTCTTCAGACTTCAGAATAGCACCGGAGGTTCAATGTCATTAGTCAAATCCAAAGAGCTTTATACAATGTAGCAAAAAGTTAAATGATCTCAAATGAGTGCTCATGTTCACAAATGCATTTTAAAGCACAACATCCTACCAACGACACTACCAATGTGGACAATTATCAATCCACTACAACACCTGTACTCACCTTCTGATGATTTCCATGATTTAATTCCAGATTTTCAAATGTACCATTAAACACTTGGCATATTTATGAGGCGCACACCACAAAGTTGCAAGCCCCAGACTTCAAACTTGCCTCTTTCCCTTCCTCATTTCAGATATTTAAGAAATGCAATTGGTTAGGCAGTGGGGGTATATCAAGAAAGCAATGATGATGAAGGCACACTGGCATTACATTAGATACTAACACTGTTCTTAATTTAGCATAGGATTGAGACACGAGGCCAGGGGCATGCATGACAGTTCAAAGGTGAAGTTTCACATTTCACGCACCATCTACTGGCTTATATATTAAGTGCTGAAGATAACTTAGCCAAGTACTTAATATTTAACTCTGTAGAAGATACTTGAAATTCTTGTTGCAATGGGAAGCATACTTAAATGCAAGGAGCAAGGTAATTAGCAGTAATGCATCAACTTGGACTGAGACATGATGTTGTGTTTGGAATCCATAATTTCCATGGTGAAAGTGGTGGTTAACTGTGTCTATATAGATGTGGACTCAAAGTTGTTGCAATCTTTTGGGGTTAATGCTGTGGCTTCCTTTATAGCTGAAGCAGTAACCGTCCAATGTCTGTCGAGTGCAGAGGAAGTTCAGATTTTAATCATGTTGTCAAGTAAGTTTAGCCTGCTGCCATTATTGATGTGAACTGTACTGTGCTAAGTGGTTGCAGAGCATCAAAAAAGTCTTTCGATTTGCCCATTATCAAGTTACATGAATTGTTGAGCAATGCTTCAGAAAAAATGGGGATGATTCCCTGGAGTATAGTTTTGTTATCCTTTTGCAGGAAAATAACATTAATTTCCTTCTCCACTCCACCTTCGCCCACCCACTATCACACTATTCCCTGGCTAATCCAGTTTGTATAAAATGTAAAACAAGAATCTGCAGATGCTGGAAATGTGAAATAAAGACACGATCCTGTAAGTACCCAGCAGGAGATACCAAGGAGAAATTGAGTTATTTTTCAGGTTGAAGGACTTTTTTTTCTGAACTTGGAAAGAGAGAAAATAACTTGGTTTTATCTTGCAGTGAATACGGGAGGATAGGAAGCTTTGTACGTGCCAGGTTGTTTCTTATTCATGTTTGAGTTTTTTTGACGAGGTGAAGAAAGTGCTCAATCAGAGTAGCGTGGTGGATGTTGTCTACGTGGCTGCAGCAGAGAAATGGCGGATGGAGTAAGGCATTTGATGAAGTCATTCATGGAAGGCTGATCCGGATGATTAAGTTGCATAGGATTCACAGTGACTTGGCCATATGGATTCATAATTGGCTTACTGGTGGAAGACAGAGGGTTATGATGGAAGTCTGTGACTGGTGGACTACCACGGGGATCTGTGCTTGGATATCTGTTGTTTGTGATACATATAAATGACTTGGACATAAATGTAGATGGGTTGTTTAGTAAGTTTGCAGGTGACACCAAGATTGCTAGGGTCGCAGACTGAGGAAGGCTGTCAAAGTATGTAACGGGATATAGATCAGATACAGAAATAAGCAGAGAAATGGCAGATGGAGTTTAAACCGCCCCAATACAGGAAGGGAGTGGCGATTTGGAGTTGAGGGGAGACCTGATAGGATACATACAATTCTGACAGGCGTAGAAAGAAAGGGTAGACAGTCGGAACTCTTCCCTGGATGGAAATATCAAGCATTAGAGAGGATAGCTTTAAGGTGAGAGGGGCAAAGTTTAAAGGAGACATGTGGGGCAAGTTTCTTACACATAGGGTGGTGAGTGCCTGGAAAACACTGCCGGGGTGGTGGTGGAGGCATATGCAATAGTGGCATTTTGGAGACTTTTGGGTAGGTGCATGGAAATGTACAGGATGGAGATTTATGGATTATGTGCAGGCTGATTAGAATGCAGGCATGTTTGGCACAGACATTGTGGGTCAAATGGCCTATTCCTGTACCATTCTATGTTCTGTACTCTAGGTTTTCATGGGAATAGGTTGTGGAGGTTATGAGATCAATGAATTAATGGGGAAAGTAAGAGTGAGGGAATATAAAGAAGGGACAATAACAAGTTACAAAATGCAGGCGTGAGATATGCTCAGCAAGTCAGGTAATGCTAACGGAGAAAGGAAATCTGAGCAAAAATCACTGATTGATGACAGCAGATCTGAACAATTGTAATATGGACTATTCATGCTAAAGTGGGGCAGTTTGCAACAAAGCCTAAAGTCAACCTGCCCACCCAGATATTCCAGTTCTCGGAGATTTCAGCATTTATGTTTGCATTAACAATTGACCCTTATCAGGTTTACATTGCACTGTTTAATCTCCATCAACCAATCATTATCAAGTGTGCTCTTTACATGCTTTAATCCTAATTATTTTTCATTGTTGACCCGAGAAAGTGAACTAAACAACTGTGGAGTATTAAACTTTTGATGCTGCAATATTTCTTGGATTGGGTAAGAATTGTGTAGGAGATCTGATGCAAGAACTAATGATGTGCCTGTGGCAAAGAGTCTATCTTCATTATTGTCATTCACCTTTTGTGGAAACGTTATGCTGTGCCAGGATTTTATTTCAATTAGGTAATTTGGGAACAGTATTGTCTACAGTATGTTGGAATTTTGCAGCCATAGAAAATATAGCAAGGTAACAGGATATTCAGCCCTACCTGTCTATGATAACCGGTGGGTGCCCTTCCACATTAACCCCGTTGGCCAGCACTTGGATCATTGTCCTCATTGTTTAAGCTAAAATCTACCAGTTGGCACCAGCAATGGCTGCGTCACCAACTGTCTGTCTGTCCCTTCCATCTTTGTGTTTGTATGTGTTAAATGTGTGTTTTTAGTGTTCTTTAGCTTGTTTTTTTGTGAGGGGGGAGTTGGGGGAAAAATTTTCTAATCTCTTACCTCGACGGAGATGCAATTTCTTTCCCTATTGTATCTCTGCCACACTGCGGCCTAACATCGAGAAGTTGGCGGCTATTGCTGGAGACCGACTTCGAGAGCTCCACCGTGGGAGCCTGCAGACTTAACATCACGGAGCTCGCGACCCCTGCGGGGGTCGACTTTGGGGATCCAACCACGGGTGGGCCTTTGGACTTTAACATCGCGGAGCTTGCGATCTCTGGTTAGAGATCCGCCCCGACGCAGGAACTTCGACCGCCAGCTGCGGGAGCTTCGATCGCCCCGACTGCGGATGGTTCGACTGCCCCGACCGCGGGAGAATAAAAGAGGAAGAGGATTGGACTTTATTGCCTTCCATCACAGTGAGGAACATTGGAAATCCAACGTGGTGGATGTTCATGTTAACGTTTATGTAGTTGTGTGTCTTGTTGGGTTTTTTTTTGTATGGCTGTATGGTAATTCGAATTTCACTGTACCCTAATTGGTACATGTGACAATAAATTGTCTTTGAAACCTTGAAACCTATTCAAGTGTTCATCTAAACATTTCAATGCAGTCATCAATTCATCTTTGATCACTCTCTCATTTCAGTTACTTACAACTCTCTGGGCGAAGAAGGTTCCGACATATCCCTTATAAATCTATTCGCTCCTACCCTAAACGCATGGCCTTTAGTTTTATCTATCTTGATGTGGGGAAATTTTTCCTGCCGCCTACCCTATCTATACCCCTCATAATAATGTTATATATCTCAATTATGTTCCCTTTTTTTAAATCTGATTTGCTTCAGTGATAAAATACCTTATAACTGAACTCCTCCATCTTGGTGACTTTGTCTGCACCTTCTCCGGCTCTCTCACATCGAAATTGACTGAAGTTTAATGGTGTCCCCATCTCCATAGAGATAAGTCATTCGAAAGAGTTTTTGCTCCACATGGAATGTTTTTGGAGATATAACCAAAAAGGTTGATGAGGGTAAATGTTGTCTGTATGAATTTCAGCAAGGCATTTAACAAAGTTCTGCATGGTTGTCTGTTCTGGAAGGTTAGATCACGTGGGATCCAGTGAGAGCTAGCAGACTGGATAGAAAATTGGCTTCATGGAAGGAAGCAGTGTGATGATGGCTACTGTGGTACACCTGTGGTGTGCCTCAATGATTGCTGCTAGGCCCATTGTTGTTTGTGGTTTATATAAATAATTTGGATGTGAATGTAAGTTTGCAGATGACACTAAAGTGGATGGTATTGTACATAGTGAAGATTGTTATCAAAGGTTACAACAGGATCTTGCTCAGTTGGGCAAATGGCTCAGAGGAATGGTTAATGGAGTTTAATGCAAATATATGTGAAGTGTTGCATTTTGGTAAGTCTCACCAGGACAGGACCTTCATGGTAAATGGCAGGTGTAGCGGCAACTTTAGTCTTCCCTATAAAGCTCCAAAGCTTACCGTTTGACGAAGGAAAGGGAGAGATATTTCTTCCACGCAGATGACAGAAAGATCTTCACGACATCTCAGTATCATGAATCGTTTATTAAAGCAATAATACAAAGATCGGCATATCCACTGTCATCAATCTGTTTGTTAATCTGATAAGATCTTATTATCTTACCAAGTTCCTTTGCGACCTGTTTCTGCTAAGACCCTATATCTCAGCAGTCTTCATCGTGATTTGTATGGCCACTAAAATCTTATTATCTTAGCAGGCTCCTGTAGTTACTGTATGACTTGCTAACCCTATGCCAGCAGGTTACTGGTGTGCCACTGAAGCATTATGTCAGTACTGGGTAAATTATACTCATGATCTGACCCCGCCCATGGCACCTCCCAGTCCATATACGTAAGCCAAATATTAACCTCAGGACAATCTGCTGGTCTACAAATATAATACAGCAGGATACAAAGTAATATGACAATATACTATAATAACTAATAAACGCAAAATGGCTCCTACACGCCGGCCCCTAATTGTTCTAAGTGTATAACGCACCAATTACTAATGAACATTAAGAGGAGCCTAAAAACCTCCTACTAATAAAAAAAAAGGCATGCACTATATATTGGCATCAAATCTGCTGTAGTGATTCTTCAATCTTCATGGTCACCAGTCTTTGCTGTACTCGGGTATCAGCTTCCAGTAGCAAACATATCTTGGTTATCGGTCTTTCCAAGATGTTGCTCTTAGTCTGAAGTCGAACTGTGCGCACAAAACCTTGTGCATCTGGTATGGTCTCCAATATTCTGCCCATTAGACAGGAGCTACGTGGTGCAGCAGAATCGACCACCAGAACAATGTCACCTGTAGCAAAGCTTCTTTTCACCTTTGACCACCGTTGTCATTCTTGGATCAGAGACAAATATTCTCATATCCACCTTTTTCAAAAAAGATCTGCCATATATTATATCTGTCTCCGTCTACGTCTGATGTACAAATCTTCCTTCCCAAATAGTCCAGGTGGCAATATTGCTTGCTTTTCAACTGAAGAAGATGGTTTAAGCGCTTCCAGGTCCATTGGATCATCAGAACTCTTGGTAATGGGTCGATCAGTTAGAATTGCTTCATCTTCACAAATTAAAGTTTGCAGTTCTTCATCGTCCAAAACTTGTTGTTTAAGAACAGCAGCACATTATGAACCATGCGGATCAACCGTTTTCAAACACCACCATGATGGGATCCTGCCGGAGGGTTAAAATACCATTTTATTTCTTGCAGAAGCACAACATTCTTGATCTTGCCCTGATTCAAGTCATTGAATGCTTCTTTCAATTCTCTTTCTGCTCCAATGAAATGTGTGCCATTTTCTGATCTTAAAGATAAAACTTGACCTCGTTGACAAATGAATCTTCGTAATGCTTTGATGTACGAGTCTGTATCAAGTGTATATGCAACCTCAAGATGTACTGCCCTGCTAGTCACGCAAGTGAAGATTACACCATACCTTTTAATCAAACTTCGTCCTCTTTTGACCTCTCTGGGACAGAAGTAGTCTACTCCGACATCTGTGAATGGAGGTTCATCTGGTTGAATTCTCACTGGAGGCAAATCTGCCATCATTTGCTCCCCAATTCTTCTCCGCTAATTCTTGCACACAACCCAGTCTGTTATAATTTTCCTTGCAGCGGAGTTAACTTTGGTAATCCAGTACCTTTTACGGAGACGAGACAGCATATGATTCCTTCCTCCATAACAATAATGTAGATATATGGAAGTCCTTCGAGGGAATAATATGGTGTTTAACCTCTTCAGGCATCGCTAGTCTATGCGGGCGACCTCATACTCTCAAAAGTCCATCCTGCAGCACTGGATCCAGTTTGTATAAATTACTACATCCTTTGACGGTATTACCACCTTCTAGAACTGATAGTTCCACCTCAAATCTTTGTCTTTGACTGAAAGAGATTGTGAGAAAGGTTTTCTGGACGTAAACATTGTCCTTGGTTTAAAGATTTGCACCTCCCTTTCAACCCTTTCTTTCAGCTTGCCAGAATCATTTTCAAGGCTACTCACAGCAGCCTGAATTTCCTTTCTCTTTCGAGTCCACTGCAAGAGCATTGTCTTCACCTTGAGAACCCAAGCTACTGCAGTCTTCAACCTCCTCCATGATGAAAAATACACCGATCAGCCAAAACATTATGACCACTGACAGGCAAAGTGAATAACGTTGATTATCTTGTTACAGTGGCACCTGTCAAGGGGTGGGATACATTAGGCAGCAAGTGAACAGTCAGTTCTTGAAGTTGATGTGTTCGATGCAGGAGAAATGGGCAGGAATAAAGACCTGAGTGACTTCGACAAGGACCAAATTGTTATGGCCAAACGACTGGGTCAGAGCATCTCTGAAACAGCAAGCCTTGTGGGATGCTCCCAGTCAGCAGTGGTGAGTACCTACTAACAGTGATCCGATAGGGACAAACCACAAACCGGCGACAGGGTGTTGGGCGCCCAAGGCTCATCGATAAGCGAGGGCAACGAAGGCTAGCTCATCTGGTCCGAACCGACAGAAGCTCTACAGCGGCACAAGTCACAGAAAACTTTAATGGTGGTCACGGGAGGAATGTGTCACAATACACAGTGCATCGCACCCTGCTGTGTATGGGGCTGGACACAGAGGATCAACAGCATATTAGGCAGGTGGTCATAATGTTTTGGCTGAACAGTGTAAGTAATCAGAGAATTCGTGGGGTTCAATTGATCCTTGATAATGACGTTCATAATAATGTCTTGCTTAACTTCTGGATCATTAACTGCAATTGCAGATTCCAAGTGATATTTTGGCCATTCCCTATCTGATTTGCAGAGAAATTCTCGTCGGATCCATCTTTCGCAGCTTAAAAAGCAATCTGCATTTAGTCCTCTAGATGCCTCATCTGCAGAATTCTCCTTTGTGCCAACATATCTCCATTGTGATATATCAGTAGCATCCCTTACGAAGGAGATTCTGTTTGCTACAAACGTTGGAAAGCATTTGGTTTCATTGTTGATGTACTTAAGCACCGGTGTGCTATCGGTCCAGAAAATGGATTTGTCCTGTTGAAGCTGTAATTCTTTTCGCAGCATTGTGTCAACTCTGGAATTTCCCATTATGAAGTCGTGACCAGAAACTCCTCTTGGCTTGCAATGGATTGACAGCAGTGGCAGGGCAGCCATTCCCATCCCTGCTGTCATGGTCTCTTCTCAGTACACCACCCAGGGTAGTTTCATTTGTAACAGAAGCTGACAGTAATATATCAAGTTGCACCTCTACTATTTTCCTGTCTCTGAGCCTCTTCGCTCTATAACCACACTGAAGTATCTTGTGCTGGGACTGAAAGCTGTCAAGTATAGGTCTAGGTTTATTATTGTCACATGTACTAGAGTACAGTGAAAAACTTTAGCTTATGCGCTATCAAATCAAAACAGATAACATTATACATGAATTCAATCAAGCCAAAAGCAAGTACAACATGTAAAAGAGATTTCAATGTTTGGGCAGGTTGTATGGGATGTGTGATGAGTATCAGCAGCTTGGGAAAGTGAAATGTGTACTAATGTGTAGAATGGAAAGCACAGGATTATCAGAACATGAAGCACAGGAGCTCCATTTCAGCGAGGAAGAGGAATCTTTGATCTTAATCTTTTGCAATATTTTTGTTAGGTCTGTGTTGTTTGCAGCCAAAATGCACCCAGCTTTTGAGAATAACAGGGTACCTTTAAATAAATAGGATTGTGAAAAAAGTCCTGAATTTTCATGCGGCACAAATGAACAGCCAATTTCTTTAATTATAGTCCTTGACACTTTCCTTGTCTTTTTACTTCCTATGTGATCAGGTTTGCTTCAGCAGCATAGTGTACATTTTCTGATCAGAAATGGAGCCATACAAATTTCTTCCTTGCAGTGAGTCAGGTCATGAAAAAACATCATAATGTCTGCAAAATTCAAAGCAGTTTGTGCCTGAATTTTGTTTTTAAATGGTTAGACTCATGGCAAACATTTTTTTCATGCAGTATATGACATACAACATTGTAATTATTTGTTTTGAGATTGTTTCTTTCATCAGCATCAAACTAAAGTGCAAATTGACACAAAACTGATACCGAAAAACGGTTCGTTTATATCTGAAATGCTCTGTTTGTGTTCAATCTGAAATGTATATTTTGTTTGAGCGGTGGAACATCTTTCATTTATTGAACATTTTATTTGTGTTTAAAAGGAATAGTGTATACTCCTATTAAGTATTTAAATACTGGAGATTGTGACTTCAGTGCCAAAAGCAAAAAACAAAGACTTTGAATATACAGAGGTACATTGAACATAAATATGTGTAGAGAAAAATGTATAAGAAACATCATATTTCAAAGAGAAAAGATGAATAAACAACACTCACAGATAAACTTTGGTAACATATGATTTTTAATTTCCAAGACTTTTTTTTAACCAATCACTACAATTCTCTCTTCAAACAGAGACCTGGAACTGCAGACTCGATAAAATCTATCAGAGATGCATGTTCAATTCGGCCTGCTACAACTAATTCTGTTCTGTTTCCCAGGTGAGAACCTTTGTACATATTCAAAAGTAATTCTTGAGAAGAACAGAAACATTTATTGTTTTATCAATGTCATTAAAGATATAATGATAATATATGTCAATATAAACAGAAAATGTATTGTCAAGATTATAATAATTTCTTATTGGCAGAATCATCATTAAACATTTTTCTTGCAGTTAATTATTATACATCAGAGGTAAACATTTGTTCTAGTAAATTGAGTGCTGTACTGAGGTATTCTTCCATTAAAGAAGATATGTTTTAGATTAAATATTAAACTGAGTAGTTATTTGTCTGTTTAGATGGTTTAGAATTCTCCACAATAGGGAATGCAAACCTGGTGTCTTGGTTGTAGAATCATAGAATTACCACACAGAAGGAGATCTTTCACTTTTGTATCCACGCTAGCTTTTTATCCAATAAATTTACTAGCTCCACCCAATTTCACCTTCTTAGCCTTAAAAAAATGTCCTTACCATATAATTATCCAATTTCTTCTTGTACGCCTGCCTCTACCATATTTACAGGATATGCATTACAGATTCGAAACACATGCTATTTAAAATAAGTTGTTTTCATATCACCATTGATATGAGGCCTGTCATCTCTAGACCTCCATCTCTCCACCAGTGGGAACAGCCTCCTCCTATCCACTCTGTCCAGATCCCTCATCATTTTATATCCTAATCAGATATCCTCTCAGTCTTCATTTGTCCAAAGAAAGTAGTCCCGGATTCTCCAAACTATCCTTGGAACTGTAATTCCTCAACTCAGGAACCATACTTGTGGGTCTCCTCTGAACACTTTCCATTATTTTCACATCCTTCCCATAATCTATCAACCAGAAATTACCCCAATGCTCCATCTGCGATCAGACTAGTGCTTTATAAAGTGAAGCATGACTTCCCTGCTTTTATACTCTCCACCTCCAATGATGAAGTGCCAAATTGTACATACCTTATTAACTGCTTTCGCCACCCACTCTGTCCCTTTTATTGCACTTAAATCTCCAGATTGGTCTGCTCTTGCAACCTTTATACTCTATAGGCCTCTGCTTATTCTTCCTACCAAAATGCATCACCTTATATTTTCCCACACTAAACTTCATCAGGTAAATGACTACCTATTTTACCAGCCTGTTTGCATCCTCCTGCAATTTATCACTTGTCTCTTCAATATTGATAATATTGTTACCTTTTGCATCATCTACAAATACCAAAAATATGGCTTGTGTCCCCAAGACTACGATCAAAAAGCAATGGCCCTAACACTGATCCTTGTGAAAAGCCAGTATTCAAAGGTTTCAAAGGTCTTTTATTGTCACGTGTACAAATTAAGGTACCGTGATATGCAAATTACCATAGCCATATTAAAGAAAAAGCAACAAGACACACAACTACATAAAAGTTAACATAAACATCCACCACAGTGGATTCCCCACATTCCTCACTGTGATGTAAAGCAATAAAGTCCAATCTTCTTCCTCATTATTCTCCCACGGCCGGGCAGTCGAACCATCCGTCGGGGCGATCGAAGCTCCCGCAGCCAGCGGTCGAAGCCCCCGCGTCGGGTGATCGATGCCCCCGCTTTGGGGTGATCGAAGTTCCCGCGTCAGGGCAATTAAAGCTCCTGCGTCGGGGCAGTCGAAGCTCCTATGGCTTAGAGCTCCCGAAGTCGGTCTCTAACCAGAGACCATGAGCTCCACGATGTTAAAGTCCGCAGGCTCCCGCGGTTGGAGCTCAGAGGTCGATCTCTGGCAAAGGGATCGCGAGCTCCACGATGGTAAGTCCCACAGGCTCCCACGGTTCGAGCTCCCAAATCGATCTCCAGCAATAGGCCGCCAACTCCTCGATGTTAAGCCGCGGTACGGACGGAGATACGATACGGAAAAAAATTGCATCTCCGTCGAGGTAAGAGATTTTAAAAAGTTTTAAAGGAAAGAGCTAGGTTTTGAAGGAAAGAACAAAGAAATGAGGAAGCAGAGAAATCTACGCAGGGAATTCCAGAAGTTAGGGTCATGCTAATTAAAGGATTCCTTGAGTTGATGGGGGAAGATTGAATCCAATTCAAAGAAACAGACTTCAGGTCAAATAAACAGCTAAAGAAAATTGAAACCATGGAGTACAATAAAGGATTTGGATGATGATACAGAGTTGAAGGGGTAGAGAGCTGGTGTGAATGTGGTGGGATAGAGAAGACAATGAATAGATTCATTGCAGGAAACGCTACTGCATAAATTTATTGATAGACATGAAGGTAATGGTGCAGCAAAGGAGCTCTGTCAGCTGCAACACTCTGCCACCCTCTCGAATAATGAAAAGAGGGGATAGAAAGAAGACGCCATCAATAAACTTGTGAAAACTGGCCGAGACTGGAGTTTAGAAGGATGAGAGAAGATTTTATAGAGACATAAAATTATGAAAGGACTGGACAAGCTAGATGCAGGAAAAATGTTCCTAATGTTGGGGGAGTCAAGAACCAGTGGCCACAGTCTAAGAATAAAGGAGAGGCCATTTAAAACTGAGGTGAGAAAAACTTTTTCATCCAGAGAATTTGTGGAACTTTCTTCCACAGAAGGCAGTGGAGGCCATTTCACTGGATGAATTTAAAAGAGAGTTAGATAGAGCTCCAGGGTCTAGTGAAATCAAGGGATATGGGGAGAAGGCAGGCACAGGTTACTGATTGTGGATGAACAGCCATGATCACAATGAATGGTGGTGCTGGCTTGAAAGGCCGAATGGCCTCCTCCTGCACCTATTTTCTATGTTTCTAACGTAAAATAATGTAAAATGTAATGTAAAATATTAACAAGATGTAATTGTTAGGGTTAGTTGTTAATATCTATGGACTATTTGTTATCCTTAAACATGTGTGTTTATACCTGTCTCTCTTCGTAACTTAACCACTCTAAAGGATTCAATCAGTTGATGGCAACGATCGGAAATCAGTGATTCAGACAATCAAAGAAGAAAGTGAAAGGGAAAATGATGAAAATCTATGTGAACCTCAAAGAACTGAAATAAGCAAAGAAAATGAACAAACTGAAAAAATTAAGGAAAAAGAGAAATGTAGAGAGACAACAGGTATGCAAAAGAAAAATGTTCTTGACAATTTTATTTTCTTTAAAGAAAAAAAAGTAAAAAACTGGCTCACCTTTATGTTTGATTTATTGCCAAATATCAGATGGGGTATGTGTGAGTGTGCATGTGTATGTTTCAAAAAGGGAGTTCAAAACATCCCAATTCCCCGGATTAGCTTCAGTTTATTTTGTTTAAAATTAATCTCTGAAAGTACTTCAATTCACTGTTCTCAAATGTGCTTTGATTTACTTATGTCATCTAGACTATTTGTGTCTCGTTAATATCTAATTTTATTGCTAAATTTTGTAAGAGTATTATATCGAGTGGCATTAATGTTGCATCGGGGTGGCCTGAGACACAAGATCATGACTCGAATTTTCATGGTACTGGGATGGCAGGTAGAAGAGCGTCTGTAAATGGCGATATTAAGATGGGAGGGTAGAGTAGGTGTTGGGATGGTCTTGCCCACTTTGACAGGAACAAATTCAATTTATTTTCATGTTTTATGAATGTTCTTGTTGGCAGCTCCATTATTGATTTGAAGTAACTGAACCTAGTCACTGTTTGTAGCTGCAATTGTAGTCCTATTTCTCTTTCTTTCTCTGTACGGAGACATCCATAAGTACAGTGTCCTCCATAATGTTTGGGACAAAGACCCATCATTTATTTATTTGCCTCTGTACTCCACAATTTGAGATTTGTAATAGAAAAAAAATCACATGTGGTTAAAGTGCACATTGTCAGATTTTAATAAAGGCCATTTTTATACATTTTGGTTTCACCATACAGCAGTGTTTATACATAGTCCCTCAATTTCAGGGCACCATAATGTTTTGGCAAGCAATGCCATGTAAATGAAAGTAGTCATGTTTAGCATTTTGTTGCATATCCTTTGCATGCAATGACTGCTTGAAGTCTGCGATTGATGGACATCACTAGTCACTGGGTGTCTTCCCTGGTGATGCTCTGCCAGGCCTGTATTGTAGCCATCTTTAGCTTATGCTTGTTTTGGGGGCTAGTACCCTTCAGTTTTTTCTTCCCCATATAAAAGGCATGCTCAATTGGGTTCAGATCGGGTGATTGACTCGGCCACTCAAGAATTGACAATTTTTTAGCTTTGAAAAACTCCTTTGTTGCTTTAGCAGTATGTTTGGGATCATTGTCTTGTTGTAGAATGAACCGCTGCCCAATGAGTTTTGAGGCATTTGTTTGAACTTGAGCAGATGGGATGTGTCTATACACTTCAGAATTCATTGTGCTACTACCATCAGCAGTTGTATCATCAATGAAGATAAGTGAGCCAGTACCTTCAGCAGCCACACATGCCCAGGCCATAACACCCCCACGACCATGTTTCATAGATGAGGTGGTATGCTTTGGATCTTGGGCAGTTCCTTCTCTCTTCTATACTTTGCTCTTGCCATCACTCTGATACAAGTTAATCTTCATCTCATCTGTCCACAAGACCTTTTTCCAGAACTGTGGTTGCACTTTTAAGTACTTCGTGGCAAACTGTAACCTGGCCATCCTATTTTTGCGGCTAACCAGTGGTTTGCATCTTGTGTGTAGCCTCCGTATTTCTTTGTTCGTAAAGTCTTCTGCGGACAGTGGTCATTGACAAATCCACACCTGACTCCTGAAGAATGTCAAGACAGGTGTTTGGGGATTTTTCTTTGTTATAGAGAGAATTATTCTGTCATCAGCTGTGGAGGTCCTCATTGGCCTGCCAGTCCCTTTGCGATTAGTCAGCTCACCAGTGCTCTCTTTCTTCTTAATGATATTCCAAACAGTTGATTTTGGTAAGCCTAAGGTTTGGCTGATGTCTCTAACAGTTTTATTCTTGTTTCTCAGTCTCATAATGGCTTCTTTAACTTTCATTGACACAACTTTGGTCTTCATGTTGATAAAAAGGCAATAAAAGTTTCCAAAAGTGTTGGAAAGACTGGAGGTAAGACTTGCTGCTGAGAACTCTCTTATACCTGCATTAAGGAGGCAATTTAAAAACACCTGAGCAAATACAAACGCCTGTGAAGCCATGTGTTCCTAACATTATGGTGCCCTGAAATGGGGGGAACTATGTATAAACACTGCTGTAATTTTTACATGGTGAAACCAAAATATAAATGGGCTTTATTAAAATCTGACAAGGTGCATTTTAACCACCTGTATTTTTTTCTATAACAAATCTCAAATTGTGGAGTACAGAGGCAAATAAATAAATGATTGGTCTTTCTCTCAAACATTAGAAATGTATAAGGGGTTGGACACGTTAGAGGCAGGAAACATGTTCCCAATGTTGGGGGAGTCCAGAACAAGGGGCCACAATTTAAGAATAAGGGGTAGGCCATTTAGAACTGAGATGAGGAAAAACTTTTTCAGTCAGAGAGTTGTGAATCTGTGGAATTCTCTGCCTCAGAAGGCAGTGGAGGCCAATTCTCTGAATGCATTCAAGAGAGAGCTAGATAGAGCTCTTAAGGATAGCGGAGTCAGGGGGTATGGGGAGAAGGCAGGGATGGGGTACTGATTGAGAATGATCAGCCATGATCACATTGAATGGTGGTGCTGGCTCGAAGGGCCGAATGGCCTCCTGCTGCACCTATTGTCTATTGTCTATTATGGAGGGCACTGTATTTGTGGTTGTATTCTGTCTAAACTACCAGATCCTTTCTTTTTTATGTACATGATACGTATGTGAATATCTATGTGTGTATCTGAAGATATGCTTCTATCAATGAGGACAAGACATTCTTTTGCACAACTGCGCATGAGAAAAAAAAATTGTAATTGAAAATTAACTTAGTGTAGAACAACCTTCCTGGTGTGTCTTGGATCTTGTGAGGAAAATTCAACTTCTGACTTTTTGGCAGGACCTTTGTTTGTGTTAGCAGAGTTTTCACTCGCATGGATGAAGTCAATTGTGGTGCAATGTGAAACGTATCCACTATCTCAATCCCATTTGTCTGAAAAGGATTTGTTTTTATTTTTTCACAGAACAACCAAATTTTATTGACTATAATTCTCCTGTAACCAAGCCTTTTAAAGGGCCAACACGCAAACACCATTCTTGGTCTTCATTAAGACCTGTGACCTCCTGCAACCTTAAATACAACTTAACATCTGTATCTTTATTGCCTTGAGGAATTACAGTCATTCTCTGCTTCCAAACCTTAGGATCATTTCAGCTACTGCTGCTGATTTCTGCCATACCTCTCAGTTTGTTGCTCAGGCTGTCTTAGAAAGATCACCCCAAAAACCGTACTAAAAGAAAGAAGCTTGCATCTACTTTCTCTTTAGTCCACAGGAACAAAGCATTTGCTGAGATTGTAGACTTCTCCGAAGTACACACAATCATAGCCTATATCCATGCAGATATTCCCTGGTAATCTCTTGCAAGGAGAGGGAAACAATTAATATTTCAGGTCCTGGATCCTTTATTAAAACTGAGAAAGAGTGAAAACAAGTTATCTTTGGGGAGCAGAGAAGTTGGGAAGGGTGGGTTAACACAAAGAAAATATCTCTGATCGGGGAAGACCATCGCTCTATTTTTGATTTCAAGTAACTGAACCCAGTCACTGGATGTAGCTGTCTTTACTCTTTCTCTTTCTTTCTCTTAATGTTATATAGGAATTAAATTCATATTTGCAACACATTAACAAATAAAGATGCTTGATGGTAGGGTCATGTTACATGCCAAGCTGGCCATACTACACATGGTAGGGTCATGTTACATGCCGAGCTGGCCATACTACACACGAAAAGACTGACGACTGAGCTGAAATGATGACAGGCAAAAATTGTCACTTCTGATACAAATCGAAAGAAAGATAGTGTGAGTTGCCTAAAGTTAAAGATAATGTTTTCTGAAGTGTCAACAGTGTGATCAGTGTGCTCAGATGAAAGATGAGATATTGTTCCTCAAGTTTATGTTAGGATTTGTTTTAACGGCACAAGAGCCATAAGTAGAAAGGTCCGAATGGGAGTGGACTAGTGAATTAATGTGGGAGGAAACCAAGATCATAGTCAATCCCACAGACTGAACAATCAACCAAACCATGTCAAAGAGCTGTATAATGAACACTGAGTGCACTAGATTGGAAGAATTCAAAAAACTTGTGTGGGAAAAGAACTGCAGATGCTGGTTTAAATCAAAGGTAGACACAAAATGCTCGAGTAACTCAGCGGGTCAGGCAGCATCTCGGGTGAGAAGGAACGGGTGACGTTTTCGGTCGAGACCCTTCTTCAGACTGATGTCAGGGGAGGGGGAGGGACAAAGATAGAATGTAGTTGGAGACAGAAAAACTTGTGGGAGAACTGGGAAGGGGGAGGGAATAGAAAGGGAAAGCAGGAACTATCTGAAGTTAGAGAAGTCAATGTTCATACCACTGGGGTGTAAACTACCCAAGCAAAATATGAGGTGCTGGGTCAGTTTGTGCTGGGCCTCACTCTGACAATGGAGGAGGCCCAGGACAGAAAGATCAGATTGAGAATGGGAGGGGGAGTTGAAGTTCTGAGCCACTGGGAGATCAGGTAGGGTAAGACGGACTGAGCGGAGGTTTTCAGCAAAACGATCGCCGAACCTGCGCTTGGTCTCGCCGATGTAGAGAAGTTGACATCTGGCGAGCCTCATCGACAATGGAAGAGGGGAACCCCCGTTTCCTAAAGAATGAGGACACCTCCGATGCCCTGGTATGGAACACCTCATCCTGGCATCCAGATGCGGCGTAGACGGAGGAATTGGGAGGAGGGGATAGAGTCTTTACAGGAAACAGAGTGGGAAGAAGTGTAGTCAAGATAGCTATGAGAGTCAGTAGGTTTGTTGTAGATGTGGGTCAATAGTCTGTCTCCTGTGATGGAGATGTCGGAATTGTTCCAAGTAAATTTGAGAGCAGGATGGAAATTAGTGGTGAAGTTGATGAAGTCAGTGAGTTCTGCATGGGTGCAGGAGGTAGCACCAATGCAGTCGTCAGTGCAGTGGAGGTAGAGTTTGGGGATAGGGCAAGCGTATGCCTGGAACAGGGATTGTTTTTACGTACCCTACAAAGAGGCAGGCAGGCCCAGGTGAGTGCCCATAGCTACGCCTTGGATTTGGAGGAAGTGGGAGGAATCGAAGGAGAAGTTGTTGAGGGTAAGGACCAGCTCTGCTAGGTGGAGGAGAGTATTGGTTGATGGAAATTGGCTGGTTCTGCAGTCGAGGAAGAAACGGAGGGCTTCAAGACCCTCCTGATGGGGGATGGAGGTGTAGAGTGACTGGACATCCATAGTAAAGATGAGGGAGTGTATCCATAGTAAAGATGAGATAGTAAAGATCAGGCAGCATCTCGGTTACTCCAGCATTTTGTGTCTACCAACTCAAAAAACTTTTTGGATCCCTCAATGGGGAGAAGGGAAGAGGTGAGAGTACAGGTGTCGCATCTCCTGAAGTTGTGTAGGAAAATACTGCAAAGAACATCATGAGGGGTCCTGGATCTAAACATTACCATTTATTTTCCCACAGATGCTGTCTGACCTGATGAGTGTTTCCAGCATTTTCTGTTTTTATTTCCGATTTCCATCGTCAGCAATTTTTTGATTTGCATTCTCTTGCAAGGAGAGCTTGACTGTAGCTCTGGCGGGTCCCTTTAGACCCATTGCACAAAAATATATAGACAGTGCTCTTCAAGTATGTTCAGGTCTGAGGTGTTTGGAGAGAGCAAAATATGTGGATTGAACCAATGAATTGTCAGCAAAATCATCCTGGCAGTACACCATCATTCTATGCTATAGATTTTCTACATTCTGCATGTGAGCTACCAGTTCTTGTTTTCAGTGCTGGGAACTTTGATTTGTATCATATCTTGGGTTAAGCAGAAATGTTGAAGTATATAATCCGACACAGTGTCTCCCCTTCCGCCATTCTATTTTAATTATCTCAGGTTGAAACGATCATATACATTTTTCAGAATAAAGCAAATTGCTGTAAGACCTCAGCAGGGAAGGCAGCATCTGTGGAGACTGCGAATAGTCATATTTCTCTGGTTACATTACACATTTTTCCACTCATCGTTCGCATTCACATTCATTTAACTCATTCTGCAGCAGGTTTTGTAGAAAAATAACTGCAGATGCTAGTACAAATCGAAGGTATCACAAAATGCTGGAGTAACTCAGCAGGTCAGGCAGCATCTAGGAGAGAGGGAATGGGTGACGTTTCAGGTCGAGACCCTTCTTCAGACTGATATTCAGTCTGAAGAAGGGTCTCGACCCGAAACGTCACCCATTCCCTCTCTCCTAGATGCTGCCTGACCTGCTGAGTTCAGCATTTTGTGATACCTGCAGCAGGTTTTAGTTGCCCATCATACCTTTCATTGCTGACCATTTAGTTCCCACTTCACCAAACCTTCAATTTAGAATTCTCATCCGTGGGTTCAAATCTTTTCTTGATTTTAGTTTAGAGATACAGCGCGGAAATAGGCTCTTCGGCCCACCGAGTCTGCACCGACCAGCATCTCCGCACATTAACACTATCCTACACACACTAGGGACAATTTACACTGAAACCAAGCCAAATAATCTACAAACCTGTAAGTCTTTGGAATGTGGGAGGAAACCAATGATCTCGGAGAAAACACACACGGTCATGGGGAGAACGTGGAACCTCTGTACAGACCGCACGCATGGTCGAGATCGAACCCGGAGTGCTGCAAGTGCTGTAAGGCAGCAACTCTACCACTGTGCCACCGCGTCGCCCTCTTGCCAATGTTGCCAATCTCTAACTCCTAAGCTTCTCCAATCTCACACCCACAACTTTGCCCTAAAACCTTCACTCTTCTAACTGATATTTTCTGTATCAGGCCTTCCCTTCTTCCCACCACTAAAAGTTCGGTCTTTAGTAATCAAAACACAACTTTCTCAAATTTCCTGCTGAATCCTCCCGCCTCTTCACTTTAATATTCTCCCTTCAGTTTTTTGACAAAGCCAATTCCTTTAAAATAATGTTGTCTTTTGTTCACCATTTGCCCCATTAGACTTAAATGAAACAGTTTGACATTTTTCCTGCAGGTAATTTTGGATGAACATTTCTCTTGCTAACTTTTGTGTTGTCCAATATTACTTATACTGTCTCTTCCCCTCCCTCATCTCACCTTCGCAACATTTGGCTCTTCCTGTGCTTGGCTGAGTTCACCCTCGGCCACCTTGTATATCAAAAAATGAATGACGTCAGTGTCTTTAAAAAGTATGGGACCAATTTAAATTGCCTAGTGAGAGTAGGGTATGAGTAGTCCAATTTTAAATTGCATTGCCATTTTCTTCAATAAAATAAGAAAAATGACCCATACTTTTAATATGCAAATAAGGGTCATATTGTAAGACTCTCGTGCAATTGTGACATAGCAATGAGTGGAGCATGACTTGGCAATGGTTATCATTGATATTCATTATTGAACTCAATAATGTGCAGTTAAAGACATTGTTGTTCCATAAACAGGTAAGCTTATAATTATTTTTGTAGGGCAAAGTGAAGGATGATAATTCCTCTGACTATCAATAAACATGCAACCTTTTACTGTGTGAAGTGCTGATTGACTTCAGAAACGCTTACTCCAATATGTAGGTGCTTTAACCTATAACAACCTTGTAGAAACATAGAAATATAGAACAGAGAAACATATAAAATAGGTGCAGGAGGAGGCCATTCGGCCCATCGAGCCAGTACTGCCATTCATTGTTATCATGGCTGATCGTCCCCAATCAATACCCCGTGCCTGCCTTCTGCACATATCCCTTGATTCCACTAGCCCCCCAGGAGCTCTATCTAACTCTCTCTTAAATCCATCCAGTGATTTGGCTTCCACTGCCCTCTGTGGCAGAGAATTCCACAAATTCACAACTCTCTGGGTGAAAAAGTTTTTTCTCACCTCAGTTTTAAATGGCCTCCCCTTTATTCTAAGACTGTGGCCCCTGGTTCTGGACTTGCCCAACATTGGGAACATTTTTCCTGCATCTAGCTTGTCCAGTCTTTTTATAATTTTATATGTATCTATAAGATCCCCTCTCATCCTTCTAAACTCCAGTGAATACAAGCCTAGTCTTTTCAATCTTTCCTCATATGTCAGTCCCACCATCCCAGGGATCAATCTCGTGAACCTACGCTGCACTGCCTCAATTACAAGGATGTCCTTCCTCAAATTAGCGGACCAAAACTGTACACAATACTCCAGATGTGGTCTTACTAGGGCCCTATACAACTGCAGAAGAACCTCTTTACTCCTATACTGAAATCCTCTATTGTGAAGGCCAACATTCCATTAGCTTTCTTCACTGCCTGCTGTACCTGCACGCCAACTTTCAGTGACTGGTGTACAAGGACACCCAGGTCTCGCTGCACCTCCCCCTTACCTAACCTAACTCCATTGAGATAATAATCTGCCTCCTTGTTTCTGCCGCCAAAGTGGATAACCTCACATTTATCTATATTATACTGCATGTGCCATGCATCTGCCCACTCACTCAACCTGTCCAGGTTACCCTGCAACCTCCTAACATCCTCTTCACAGTTTACACTGCCACCCAGCTTTGTGTCATCCGCAAACTTGCTAGTGTTGCTTCTAATTCCCTCTTCCCAATCATTAATATATATGGTAAACAGTTGCGGCCCCAACACCGAGCCGTGCGGCACTCCACTCGCCACTGCCTGCCATTCTGAAAAGGATCCGTTTACTCCTACTCTTTGCTTCCTGTCTGCCAACCAATTTTTTATCCATGTCAACACCCTACCCCCAATACTATGTGCTCTAATTTTGGTCACCAATCTCCCGTGCGGAACCTTATCAAAGGCTTTCTGGAAGTCTAGATACACTACATCCACTGGCTCCCCTTCATCCAGAAGATTAGTCAAGTGATTTCCCTTTCATAAATCCATGCTGACTTGGGCTTATCCTTTTACTGCTATCCAAATGCACCGTTATTACCTCTTTAATAATTGACTCCAGTATCTTTCCCACCACCGAAGTCAGGCTAACTAATCTGTAATTCCCCGTTTTCTCTCTCACTCCTTTCTTGAAAAGTGGGATAACATTAGCAATCTTCCAATCCACAGGAACTGCTCCTGAATCTATTGAACATTGGAAAATGATCACCAATGCGTCCACTATTTCTAGAGCCACCTCCCGGAATACCCCGGGGATGCAGACCATCTGGCCCTGGGGATTTATCATCCTTCACTCCGTTAGTCTACTCAATACTATTTCTCGCCTAATGAAAAATTATTTCAGTTCCTCTAACCCCCTAGATCCTCTAACCTCCAGTACACCTGGGAGATTGTTTGTGTCTTCCTTAGTGAAGACAGATCCAAAGTACCTGTTCAACTCTTCTGCCATTTCCTTGTTACTACCCATAATAATTTCACCCGTGTCTGCCTTCAAGGGACCCACATTTGACTTTGCTACTCTTTTTCTCTTAACATATCTAAAGAAGCTTTTACTGTCCTTCTTTATATTCTTGGCCAGCTTCCCCTCGTACTTCATCTTTTCAGCCCGTATTGCCCGTTTTGTTACCTTCTGTTGTCCTATGAAAGTTTCCCAATCCTCTGGGTTCTGGCTACTCTTTGCTGTGTTATACGTCTTTTTTTAAAGTTTTATTCTATCCCTAACTTCCCTTGTCAGCCACGGTTGCCTCCTACTCCCCTTAGAATCTTTCTTCCATTTTGGAATGAAGTGATCCTGCGTCTTCCGGATTATGCTCAGAAATTCCTGCCATTGCTGTTCCACCGTCAATCCTGCTAGGATCCCGTTCCAGTCTACCTTGGCCAGCTCCTCTCTCATGCCTTCATAGTCCCCTTTGTTCAACTGCAGCACTGACACTTCCGATTTAACCTTCTCCTTCTCAAATTGCAGATTAAAACAAATCATATTATGATCACTACCTCCAAGAGGTTCCTCTACCTCGAGTTCTCTTATCAAATCTGGGGTTCATTGGACAACGCTAAATCCAGAATTGTTTTTTCTCTGGTAGGCTCCATTACAAGCTGCTCTAAGAATCCATCTCAGAGGCACTCTAGAAAATCTCTTTCTTGGGGTCCAGAACCAACCTGATTATCCCAGTCTATCTGCATATTGAAATCGCCCATCACCACAGTGGCATTACCTTTCTTACATGCCAGTTTTAACTCCTGCTGCATCTTACAACCTACATCCAGGCTACTATTTGGGGGTCTGTAGATAACACCAATTAGTGTCTTCTTGCCTTTTCAATTCCTCAAAACCCACAGAGACTCTACTTCGTCAGTCCCTATGTCTTCCCTTGCAAGGGACTGAATTTCATCCCTCACCAGCAGAGTTACCCCACTGCCTCTGCCCACCTGCCTGTCCTTTCTATAGGATGTATAACTCTGAGTATTAAGTTCCTAGGCCCGATCCCCCTGCAGCCATGTCTCTGTAATCCCCACAATGTCATATCTACCAACCTCTAACTGAGCCTCAAGCTCATCTACTTTACTTCTTGTACTTCGCGCATTCATATACAGTACTTTTAATTCCTTACTCATCTCACCCTTCACATCGATCCCTATTACACTTGGCCATACTCTATCTCTTTGTGAGCTTTCTTTCTCGTTAATTCTGGGGTCATTAACTATCCCATTATTCTCTTTCCCTTTAACTCCATCCTTGACTATCCCATTTGACACCCCGCCCCCCCCCCCCTTATTTAGTTTAAAACCACCCGTGTAGCAGTGGCAAACCTGCCCGCCAGAATGCTGGTCCCCCACCTGTTAAGGTGCAATTCGTCCCTTTTGTACATTTCCCCTTTACCCCAAAACAGTTCCCAGTGATCTAAGAATCTAAATCCCTGCCCCCTGCACCATTTCCTCAGCCACACATTCAGGTTATGTATCTCCCAGTTCCTGCTCTCGCCAGCACGAGGAACTGGAAGCAAACCGGAGATAACCACCCTGGAGGTCCTGCTTTTCAGCATTTTTCCGAGCTCTCTAAAGTCACGCTGCAGAATATTCATCCCCTTCTTTCCAACATCGTTTGTGCCAACATGCACTACCACTTCCGGCTGTTCACCTTCGCCCTTGAGGATTTCCTGCACTCTGTCCATGACGTCCTGGATCCTGGCACCAGGGAGGCAGCACACCATCCTCGAATCCCCTCAACAAATCTGTGATCTGCAAAAGTATCCATGGGAGCATCCATGAATCTACTGTGATTTGAGCACTTCAATGTTAATCCACCTTTCACACTGTACTCTATCTAATCTCCACTCTAATCCCTCCCTCTCCATCTGTTTGCTACCATCGGTCTTGGCTTCAGTCCACCACCAAAGAGATAGAGCATTAATATTAATCATGCTCAAATAGGTGAGCATTCTGTGGACGTGTTCCAGGTCCCAGCACTTCTCAATTAATATTAATAGGATTTGAAGTGCCCTTTTGGGGCATGCCTTCCTGCGAGAGAGGACCACATTACAGACTTTCTATCCTAATAATCCATTCTTTTACAGAAATGCCTCTTGTCAAGCACCCTACTATTAGACAACCTCTGACTCCTACTAAAGCCTCTTCTGTAGGTCTGATGGACAATTTTCAAAGAACTGTTGAACCCAAAGATTTATCGGAAAGGTAATATCTAATTTTGTGGCACCCCATTTATTCCTTGTTTCTTTTATTAAAATTTTGTGCATTTGTAAATCATATGTTTAAGTTGCAAAAGTTCAAATTGGGTGAATTTTCAATTTTGACATGCTGAGCACCACACTCGTATGTGATACTACAAAGTAAGTAAATAAGATTCTCCCCACTGTTTTTGCAATGAAGCTGACTATCTAATTGAAAAAACATTGTGCTGTAAATACAATTTAATTTTGCTGCTAACTTTAATCCAAAAGTTGCTGCTTTCATCAATGTGCACCCTGAAGAGGCTTCCAAAGAGGTTTTCATCAAGGCCAATTGGATTTCTATTTGTTCTATACTGTTTGATATTCAAAAAGGAGATTGAATTAATGTATTGCCATTTTCTTTCAACACTTGTACTGGTCTTATCCATTGTTTTCCATGCCAAACATCCCAAGCCTTCTAAGGAAGTAGAGGTGTGGGTGTGCTTTCTTGGCCATAGCTTCAATGTGGATGGTCCAAGGATTGTTGGTGATATTTATTCCTAAGAAGTTGAAGCTCGCGACAATCTCCTCTTCATCACCATCAATGTATACCAGGTTGTGTGTACTACTTTGCTTCCAGAAGTTGATCACAATCCTCTTTGTCTTGCTGACATTGAGGGAGATGTTGCTGTCTTGGCACGAGGTTACAAGGTTCTCAATTCCTTCCTGTACTCCATCTTGTCATTATTTGATATCCGGCCCACTGTGATGGTGTCATCTGTGAACTTGATATTGAGGGAGAGCTGCGTACGTTCACTAGGTTAATTCCCAGAATGGCGCGACTGTCGTATGTTGAAAAACTGGAGCGACTTGGCTTGTAGACACTGGAATTTAGAAGGGTGAGAGGGGATCTTATTGAAGCATATAAGATTTTTAAGGGATTGGAGATGTTAGAGGCAGCAAACATGTTCCCAATGTTGGGGGAGTCCAGAACCAGGGGCCATAGTTTAAGAATATGGGGTAGGCAATTTAGAACAGAGATGAGGAAAAACATTTTCACTCAGAGTTGTAAATCTGTGGAATTCTCTGCCTCAGAAGCCAGTGAAGGCCATTTCTCTGGATGCTTTCAAGAGAGAGCTAGATAGAGCTCTTAATGATAGTGGAGTCAGGGGGTATGGGGAGAAGGCAGGAACGGGGTACTGATTGTGAATGATCAGCCATGATCACATTGAATGGCGGTGCTGACTCGAAGGGCCGAATGGCCTACTCCTGCACCTATTGTCTATTGTAAATTGAGTTGGATTTGGATTTGGCTGCACAGTCATGAGTGCGTAAGGAGTATAGGAGGGGGCTGAGAGCACATCCTTGCGGGGCACCAGTGTTTAGGATTATCGTAGAGTATGATTTGTCACCTATCCTCGATTAATGCAAACACATTTCTGAATTTCTACAATTCTGAAACTGCCTAAGGATGGATGAGATTTAAGGTAGAATAAAAAAATAAGCCCCAAAATTATGTTTAATGTTTTGGATTTTTTACGCAGGGGAGCAGAGTGTAAAATTAACAAGTAACATGAAAGAACTGATTAAAAAGCATAACCTGAATATACTACCCCATACATATCTATTTTTACAGATTAAACAGCAGTCTGTAATTCACTAGGCAAGTGTTGGACTTATCTTGACTATAAACTTTGTTCATAAGCCTTGTAAAGGATTTGCATTATTTATGATGTCATTTTGAGGTTAATGTTTTATATGTTTAATAAATTATTAATAGGTTAAAGTCATTAGCCTACATGATAACCAAAGGTTTCAATTATCTCTTTGAATTTACTTAACAATAACAATGGTCTGAGAAATGTGTTGAAAGGAAAACAAATAGCATCTGAAACAAAACTCTGTAAAGGTACAATAGGTTATTTAGTAATGGATACTGCAAGTCAAAATGAATGCCCAATAAAGATAATAAATTGCATTCATTTTTGAAAAAGTCACATTTGTTTGCTACACTTTTCCAGCTTTTAGATAGAGGACCATTCACAATAACTAAGATGGACTAGATTTTATATGAAGGTTCCCTAAGAACACAATTTAGTAAAGCTAGCCGAAATTTCAAAAGTAAAGGTCTGCTTGATCATGGACAGATGGCTGAGTCAGAGTAAATGGAAACCAGTTCCACTGTTTTGACTACACTCTTACATGATAGTAGTACATTCAGATACACTATGTTTCACCCCCCCCTTGTGCACCTTTCTCCTATTCTAGTCATTGACGTCCTCATAACTGAACTCTGCTTCCAGTTTGACTGTGTGACATTGAATTCATCAATGTTTCTACCAGTGCAGCAGGATCTTACTGCATATTCCCACAGTCCTGCTGAGATATTTGACTGCAGTCTCCATCAGGTTAGCAGGTTCAGTGGCTCTGTTCACATGAGAGGGAGAGAGGGAGAGGGGGAGAGAATTTTCTGGGTAATTTATATTTGTTCTATTTTTTGGAGTTGGTAGATTAGTTTAAATGTACTTAATTACATCTACTATTTTTAAGTTTTCTAATTAAAATTGGCTTTTAAAAACTTGAGTAAGGTTAAAATTTTAATTGTTCTTGGAGATTTCTCAATGCCTGTTGACAATTTTGACTGCTGGTTCAGCTGAAGACTTTAGCTGATCCACTTTCAAAACATTTCTACACGATTTTCAATTGGAAAGGCCTGTGTGGTGTTGGGTCTTACCGATCAGAATGGAGCTGGCTCCATTAAGGAAATTCACATCAGGGATTGTGCTCAAGAGTGAAATTAACAGGAAAGTGGAGAGCACGGATTGTTCACAGCCCTGGTCTATTATGATGAACATAGAACCATATGCATGGAAACCAGCCCTCTTGATAGGGTAGACAGAGGTATTTCTAAATGTCTGGGGAGAAGGACACAAATAAAGGACCTACATTTTGCTGAAGTTGCATGTTGGTCCATTTGTGCTAGCAAGTTCTGGATTTCTACATACAACTCACAAATAACCTAATAACTGTTCATCTTTTATTCCTCATCTTTCATAGATTCATAGAGTCATATAGCACAGAAATGGGTCCTTTGGCTCACCATGTCCATGCCGACCTTTGTGTCCATCTATACTAATCTCATTTAACATTATCAGGACTGTAACTTTGTTTCCTTACTCATATAAGCATTAATTTAAATGCCATCTGCATGTAGTGATTGTATCTGATTCCAGCACCTCCTCTAGCAACACATTCCAGATATCAACGACACTCGTACAAAAGATTATCCCTCAGATCCCCTTTAAAACCTGTCCTCTCACCTGAACACCATACCCACATGTTTTTGACATTCGTACCAATGGAAAAAAGATTATGACTATCCACGCCATCGCTGCCTCATAATTTTATATACTTCTGTCATTAGCCCCCTTCACTCCAGTGAAAATAAGTCAAGCCTATTGAATCTCTCCCCATGAAGTCCTCCAACTCAGGGAACATGGATCAAATGCCCTGTAGAAATCCATATAGCCAATACCCACTGCCCTGCCCACACTGATCTTCTGTGGTACCTCCTCAAAGTAAAACTTAATCAAATGAGTGAGACAGTTTTTCTCTCGCACAAAACCACATGGACTATCCCTGATCACTCTCTGCTCCTTGAAATGCATGTATAGTGCATTCAGAAAGTATTCAGACGCCTTAATTTTTTCCACATTTTGTTTCGTTACAACCTTATTTTAAAATGGATTAAATTCTTTTTTTTATATCATCAATCTACACACAATACTCCAGAATGAAGAAGTGAATACAGGTGTTTAGAAATTTTTGCAAATTAAAAAGAAATAACTGAAATATCACATTTACATAAGTATTCAGACCCTTTGCTATGACACTCAAAATTGAGCTTAGGTTCATCCTGTTTCCATTGATTATCCTTGAGATGTTTCTACAACTTGATTGGAGTTCACCACTGGTAAATTAAATTGATTGGACATGATTTGGAAAGGCACACACCTGTCTATATAAGGTCCCACAGTTGACAGTGCATGTCAGAGCCAAAAACAAGCCATGAAGACGAAGGAATTGTCCGTAGACCTCTGAGACAGGATTGTGTCGAGACACATATCTGGGGAAGGGTATAAAACAATTTCTGCAGCATTCTAGGTCCCGAAGAGCACAGTGGCTTCCTTCATTCTTAAATGGAAGAACTTTGGAACCACCAGGACTCTTCATAGAGCTGGCCACCAGGCCAAACCGAGCAATCGGGGGAGAAGGGCCTTGGTCAGGGAGGTGACCAAGAACCCGAAGGTCACTCTGACAGAGCTCCAGAGTTCCTCTGTGAAGATGGGAGAACCTTCCAGAAGGACATTTATATCTGCAGCACTCCTCCAATCAGGCCTTTATGGTAGAGTGGCCAGACAGAAGCCACACCTCAGTAAAAATGCACATGACAGCCCACTTGGAGTTTGCCAAAAGGCACCTAAAGGACTCTCAGACCTTGAGAAATATGATTCTCTGGTCTCATGAAACCAAGATTGAACCTTTTGGCCTGAATGCCAAGTGTCACATCTGGAGGAAACCAGGCACCATACCTACGGTGAAGCATGGTGGTGGCAGCATCATGCTGTGGGGATGTTTTTCAGCACCAGGAACTGGGAGACTAGTCAGGATTGAGGGAAAGATGAACGGAGCAAAGTACAGAGAGATCCTTGATGAAAACCTTCCAGAGCTTTCTGGACTTCAAACTGGGGCAGAGGTTCACCTTTCAACAGGACAACGACCCTAAGCACACAGCCAAGACAATGCAGGAGTGGCTTCGTGACAAGTCTGTGAATGTCCTTGAGTGGCCCAGCCAGAACCCGGACTTGAACCCAATCGGACATCTCTGGAGGGACCTGAAAATAGCTGTGTACCGATGCTCCCCATCCAACCTGATAGAGCTTGAGAGGATCTACTGAGAAGAATGGGAGAAATTACCCAAATACAGGTGTGCCAAGCTTGTAGCATCAAACCCAAGAAGACCTGAGGCTGTAATCGCTGCCAAAGGTGCCTCAGCAAAGCACTGAGTAAAGGGTCTGAATAGTGTAAGAAAATAACTGCACATGCTGGTACAAATCGAAGGTATTTATTCACAAAATGCTGGAGTAACTCAGCAGGTCAGGCAGCATCTCAGGAGAGAAGGAATGGGTGACGTTTCGGGTCGAGACCCTTCTTCAGACTAAATACTTATGTAAATGTGATATTTCAGTTATTTGTTTTGAATTACTTTGCAAATATTTCTAAACACCCGTTTTCACTTTTTTATTATGTGTATAAATCGATGATAAAAAACTGAATTTAATCCATTTTAAAATAAGGCTGTAATGTAACAAAATGTGGTAAAAGTGAAGGGGTCTGAATACTTTCTGAATGCACTGTGCCTATCAGTTAGAATTTCCCAACCACTGACAAGAGGCTCACTGTCCTGTGGTTCTTCGGCTTATATGTGCTGCCCCTCTTAAACAGAGGAACAACTTTTGCTATTCTTCAATCTTTTGGCACCTCACCCGTGGCTAATGAAGATGACAAACTTAACCTCAGAGTCCAACCTTCTCCACTTTTGCTTCTCATAGCCTCCTGGGATAGATCTCATTTGCCCTGGGGACCAATTCACACCAATGCTTTGCAAGACATTTAACACCAGCTTCCCAATACTGACATGCACCAGACCAGCAATGTACCTTTTTCCTGAGCTCACTGTTTCCTTTTTAATCATTTGTTTTTCTCAATACATCTTCAGGTTGGCTTCTCCATATCGTTCTTTATCCTGCCAGTCTGCCATTCACAGTACAAACATGCAGGCAGCAAAGATCAAGACACCGCCAGCCACGGCCTGCTCTGGTCATTGCCGGGCAGGACAGGTATGTAACACCTTAAGTGCTGAGGAATCCCATTAGAAATTGTATTACTTTTCATAATAAGTCATTTCTGTATTGTGATCTTGTTAGACCACTTTGAAATGAAAACCACTGAACCAACATTCGATCTTGAGGGATGCAATTTCTTTAACAACAAAATCCTTGAAGGGTTTGGGGCAATTTTTTGTCTTCTAAAAGGTCTATGCCATTTGTTTAAGAGGGGCCTTGGCATGGTGAAAAAAGAGAAATGTAACATTGTCTCCATATATAAAAGCAATTCTCCTGACTATCAGAAGGCAGAGAAGAAAACGGCCACTCGAAATGACGAGATTCTCTTCATAACATGCAAAATATTTATTTATGTCCCTCATGTTATTGGGTGTCAAGAGTAATTACAAATGTACTCAGGGGATCCAAATAAGTTAATTGAAAAGTTTCTAGGGACTGAAGAAGGGTCCTGATCCGAAAAATCACCCATTCTTTTTCTCCAGAGATGCTGCCTGACTCGCTGAGTTACTCCAGCACTTTGTGTCTATCTTTGGCATAAACCAGCGTCAGCAGTTCCTTTCTATACACTCATTGAATAGGTTGCCTGTCCCATCAGTTTAGCACAGATTCACCATGAACAAAAGTTTTAAGATGTTTACACAATTTTAATTCTGCACCTTATTTTCATGTGATTCCCATTCTCCCATCCCTCTACAATTGTAGGCAGTCCACAGACATGCCTTGAATTTTCCAGTGTGACTTAAAAAGTACCTTATCTGAGCCTTATTTAAATTGGGTTACATTTCACGAGGCTACGTTATTTCCACTGTTTGCTCTTTGATTTACCAACACTGACATTTTTTTTGGCTTTGCAAACTAGTTTGAAAAACAGCATCTCACTTTTCTGATGTCTTTCCCGAGGTCCTGGTGGACAGTGAAGTGAAGAAATGAGCAATATTTCCCCCGAAACCATTAAAACACCCGTAAGGTAGCATGATTATTTTTCCAGACAGAGCTGTACCAATTGCACCAGACTAAAAAGAAGGTCGCAAGTATTTGTTGCAACACACAACCTGTTCTGTGACATTTACTCAATGATATGCCTCTTTGCAAAGTGTGGCTAAATGCAATTTTTTTGTTGTAGTTTTGCATGCTTTCAAATGATAGTTGAAATAGAAAGAAACATATTGTGTTTCTACCATGCATTTGCAGACAGCCTCATCTACTGTTTCCGGTGATCTTGGTGTGGGCTCCTATATATACCAAGCATAGACTTGGTAATTGTTTTGCTGAACACCTACGCTCAGTCTGCCTTGGCCTATATGATCTCCCAATTGCCAAACATTTTAACTCCCCTTTCCATTCCCAGACTAACCTTTCTGGCCTGGGTAGGGTTGTCAACTGTCTCGTATTAGCCTGGACATCCCGTATATTGGGCTAAATTGGTTTGATTGTCCGCCCTTGTCCCATATTAGGCCCGGGGGGCGCTGTAGGCCCAGACACTGTAGGCCTGGACACTGTAGACCTGTGGGGCGCTGTAGGCCCGGACAGTGTAGGCTAACGAAGTGTGTTTGTGGAGTCGGACCCAGTGTGTTTGCCAAACGGAGGTTGCGTGGCAACCCGCCTCCCGGCCCAGGCGGCCGCCGTTGGTGGAGCGGGAGCACTTGGCCGCTGGCTGGGTGAGGTCACCGTTTGTCCCTTATTTGGGAGTTGGAAAGTTGGCAACCCTAGTCCTGAGCCTCTTCCACTGTCATTGAGGCCAAATGCAAATTGGAGGAACAGCATCTCATATTTTGCTTGGGCAGCTTACAACCAACCCAGTAGTATGAAAATTGATTTTTCTAATTTCAAGTAACTCCTGCATTCCTTTACATACTTAATATCCAGCATTCTCATCAGTTATTTATATCAGCAGATTATGCTGGAGGAGTTGAGTATAGGAGCAAAGAGGTCCTTCTACAGTTGTACCGGGCCCTGGTGAGACCGCACCTGGAGTACTGTGTGCAGTTTTGGTCTCCAAATTTGAGGAAGGATGTTCTTGCTATGGAGGGCGTGCAGCGTAGGTTCACTAGGTTAATTCCCGGAATGGCGGGACTGTCGTATGTTGAAAGGCTGGAGCGATTGGGCTTGTATACACTGGAATTTAGAAGGATGAGGGGGGATCTTATTGAAACATATAAGATAATTAGGGGATTGGACACATTAGAGGCAGGAAACATGTTCCCAATGTTGGGGGAGTCCAGAACAAGGGGCCACAGTTTAAGAATAAGGGGTAGGCCATTTAGAACGGAGATGAGGAAGAACTTTTTCAGTCAGAGGGTGGTGAAGGTGTGGAATTCTCTGCCTCAGAAGGCAGTGGAGGCCAGTTCGTTGGATGCTTTCAAGAGAGAGCTGGATAGAGCTCTTAAAGATAGCGGAGTGAGGGGGTATGGGGAGAAGGCAGGAACGGGGTACTGATTGAGAGTGATCAGCCATGATCGCATTGAATGGCGGTGCTGGCTCGAAGGGCTGAATGGCCTACTCCTGCACCTATTGTCTATTGTCTATCGTCTATTGAAAGTTCAAAAAGGATATTGTGGAATATCTATATTGCTACGTACAAAGTGTTGTTGCTTCGGTTGTAAAGAAAGCAAACTTCAATGCTAGCATTTATTTCGAGAGGGCTTGCACACAAAAACTGGGATGTAATGCTGAGGCTCTACAAGGCGCTGGTCAGGCCCCATTTGGAGCATAGGAGCAAAGAGGTCCTTCTGCAGTTGTACAGGGCCCTAGTGAGACCGCACCTGGAGTACTGTGTGCAGTTTTGGTCTCCAAATTTGAGGAAGGATATCCTTGCTATTGAGGGCGTGCAGCGTAGGTTTACTAGGTTAATTCCCGGAATGGCGGGACTGTCGTATGTTGAAAGACTGGAGCGACTAGGCTTGTATACACTGGAATTTAGAAGGATGAGAGGAGACCTTATCGAAACGTATAAGGGGTTGGACACGTTAGAGGCAGGAAACATGTTCCCAATGTTGGGCGAGTCCAGAACAAGGGGCCACAGTTTAAGAATAAGGGGTAGGCCATTTAGAACTGAGATGAGGAAAAACTTTTTCAGTCAGAGAGTTGTGAATCTGTGGAATTCTCTGCCTCAGAAGGCAGTGGAGGCCAATTCTCTGAATGCATTCAAGAGAGAGCTAGATAGAGTTCTTAAGGATAGCGGTATTTATTCACAAAATGCTGGAGTAACTCAGCAGGTCAGGCAGCATCTCAGGAGAGAAGGAATGGGTGACGTTTCGGGTCAAGACCCTGCTTCAGACTTAAGAATAGCGGAGTCAGGGGGTATGGGGAGAAGGCAGGAACGGGGTACTGATTGAGAATGATCAGCCATGATCACATTGAATGGCGGTGCTGGCTCGAAGGGCCGAATGGCCTCCTCCTGCACCTATTGTCTATTGTCTATTCTGAAAAACTGTGGTTTCTGCGAAGGAGTGGGTTTCATTGACAGTGCCTTCTGGATTTCTACATTTAACTGTGCACGTGCATATTCCAGAAGTTGTCATACATTTCTCTTCTATTATTATAGTGAGAGCAGAGAGCATCACTCATTTTTCACCACCAATCGAGATTAACTTTTAGAAAGTGTAATTGCAAGGATGAGAATATTAAAATAAATATTGAAACCTTTTGTCATGAAGTAATTTTTCCAAGGAATGTACTGAGAATATCTAAGGTATTTATTCACAAAATGCTGGAGTAACTCAGCAGGTCAGGCAGCATCTCAGGAGAGAAGGAATGGGTGACGTTTCGGGTCGAGACCCTTCTTCAGTGTGAAGAAGGGTCGAGACCCAAAACGTCACCCATTCCTTCTCTCCTGAGATGCTGCCTGACCTGCTGAGTTACTCCAGCATTTTGTGAATAAATACCTTCGATTTGTACCAGCAGCTGCAGTTATTTTCTTATACTGAGAATATCTAGTCATTAGAAGCTTTTGGAACATGTCTTAAACAGGAGGGTGATCCAACTTTATTTTCTGTTGTGTGATATCACAGGAGCTATGTTATCTTTGCATGCAACGAGGTCTGAAAAATTTCCCAATTGATATTTCGGAAAATAGAAGAAGAAAAGACCTGGAAGAGGAACAATTACTGCAGCAATATCAACAAATGAAAGACCAGGAGGTCCTTTTCCAGGAGCAGGTATATTAACAAAGTGTAAACAAATATTTTTATTGCACAGGCAAAAAAATACAATAATCTGGCTATAAAATGGAAATCGAACAGTGGATAATTATGATAACATTTTAAAAGAATTTGGCATCTCGTTTTCAAGTTCTTTTGAACATAAATTTCTTCAGCTTGTAAATGCATGGTATCTTTTATGTAGCAGGTCATCCCAAGTGCATCATAGGGCCATTAACATACTAAACTAAAATGAACAACTTCAATTGTGTCCATATTATGTTCCCATTTCCCTGAATTGTGGCCATTTATTAAAGATGTTTATATTCTTCTGTTGTCTCTTTCACAACTTACTTACCTAATAATGTTTGTATCATCTATCAATTTAGCAACCATAATATAAGTGCCTTTGTCTTGTTTTTTTACATAAATTATAAATAATTGAGTCCTCAACGTTAATCTCATGACACACCACTCATTAAATCTTTTCTGAATTAGGTCCTCTGTCTTCATTGCTTGTGAGAGTTGTCAAGGACATTGAATATATATGAAATAACACAAGCACAATTAATTGTTTCTTTTTATTTCGTTTACTTGAATAGTAATGTGTTCTACAATTATTCTCATGGTATTTTGTTTTAACACCATTTTATTGTGTTTCTTTCATCAGTGTGAAATGTTGGCTGGCAGAGAATATAACCAAAGGATTTCAGCATTCAACGCAGGAGTCGCTGAGGCCAAAAAGAGACGGAAGAATTCAAAATGCAAAGATGCCTCTGTAAGACTTGAGCAGCATATCAGAAATTTTCTGCAAGTGTTTTATTTGCGAACTTGAATTTTTACTTTTAAAACTATAATTTAGTGATCAAAATACAAATTATTTATTGGCAGAAACTATAAAATCTGTAAATAGGGTATTTAAGATTATGCTCATTTGTTATGATCCAGTAATCCTGTAGTAAGTGGATAGGGTAGAAATGTTGCCTCCATTTTTAACTGCAGCAAGCCACAGCCGAGACTGCGCAGTGAGGACCAGGGCTTCTCCTTTCACCATGTTATAACTCCTCTATCAGCCCCTGCATCACCACATCCCTTCCGTCCCTGACTTACCCAATGCCTCCTGGAGATGAGGCCAATACCCAAGTTTATTGCAACTACATGGGGGAACTGTGTCTGGAATTGCAGGAGATGAAGGTAGATCATTCCGATTGTTAAAGAGACTCCAAGACTCATTGAGATCAGTCCATGTGGCTGGATCTTTTGGTGTAGAGGTATGCCATCCAAAAATAGCACATGATGAATTTAACCACCAGAAGTTCTCTTGGTCAGTTTTATAATAGACTGATTTATCAGTGCCATGAAATGGATTTGTTCAGTGGTAGTTAAAAATGTTAGAAGCTCTTCCATTTGATGTGAAATTAGGCTGCTGTCTTCATCAATGCTTTTTTTCTTTGAGCTCCGGATGCCAATTGCATACAAAGATGTTGGTTGGAGGTTTCAAATCCATTTAAATAACAATGAACCTCAGACAGAGGATTATAATGAAGAAGAGGAGGGTAGACACAAAATGCTGGAGTAACTCAGCGGGTCAGGCAGTATCTCAGGAGAGAAAGAATATGTGACGTTTTGGGTCGAGACCCTTCTTCAGACTGATGTTAGGGGAGGGGGCGGGACAAAGATAGGATGTAGACGGAGACAGGAAGACTAGTAGGAGAACTGGGAAGGGGAGGGGATAGAGAGTGGAAGCAGGGACTACCTGAAGTGGGAGAAGTCAATGTTCAAACCGCTGGGGTGTAAACTGCCCGAGTGAAATATGAGGTGCGGTTCCTCCAATTTGCGCTGGGCCTCACTCTGACAATGGAGGAGGCCTAGGACAGAAAGGCCAGATTGGGAATGGGAGCGGGAGTTGAAGTGCTGATCCACCGGGAGATCAGGTTGGTTGAGATGGACTGAGTGGAGGTGTTCAGCGAAACGATTGCCGAGCCTGCGCTTGGTCTCACCGATGTAGAGAAGTTGACATCTGGAACAGCGGATACAATAGATGAGGTTGGAGGACGTGCAGGTGAACCTCTACCTCACCTGGAAAGACTGTTTGGGTCCTTGGATAGAGTCGAGGGGGGAGGTAAAGGGACAAGTGTTGCATCTCCTGCGGTTGCAGGGGAAAGGACTGCCAACAACTAGATTTTTACTATGAAGCATATAAAAGGATGTGATTGCATTGGAGGGATTTTGACTATCTGCCCCATCTATGCCTCTCATAATTTTATTTACTTTCTATTAGGTTGCTCCACAGCCTCTTTTCTTCTTGAAAAACAAGCCAAACCTGTACAGTCTCTCCCCATAACTAAATTCCTACATTCAGACAACATCCTCAATAGTCAATAGTCAATACTCAATTTATTTGTCACATACACATAAATGTGCAGTGAAATGAAAAATTACTCGCAGTTCAACAATAAGACCAATAAAAATAAGCAATAAAAATATGCAATAACACATACAATCATAAACCAACACCAAACATCGCAGTGAGTCTCCTCCAGTCACCTCCTCACTGTGATGGAAGGCCAGAATGTCTTTTCTCTTCCCCTGCCGTCTTCTCCCACGGTTAGGCTGTTGGAGTTGCCACATCGGGGCGGTCGGGGCTCCCGACATTGAAATGCAGCGCCGGACGGTGAAAGGTCCGCGGCGGGCCGACCCAAGCCCCACGATTCGGGGCGGGCGAAGACGCTGCCACTGCCGTAGCTCCCGATGTCGGCCCCCACCCAGGGGCCTGCGGGCTTCCGACGTCCAGGCGGCCCGCGCCGAAGCCTCCGGAGACGAGTCGCAGCCGCTCCTGCAGCATCCGAAGGCAGCCAGCGCCACAGGTGGTGAGTCCGGGCCGCGGGCTCTGCGAACCAGAGCCCAGGTGGTCCCAGCTGGAGGCCGCCAGCTCCAGGTGCATGGCCAATGATAGGTCGCAGCGGAAACGGAGACACGACACCGAAAACAAAGGTCGGGTCACCTTTCGGGAGAGACACTTTTACAGTTCCCACCCCCCCCCCTGCACTCTTTTCAGCATAATCACATCCTTCTACATGGTTCATAGTGCAAATCTAGATGTTGCCAGCCTCCACTGCTTGCTCTCCCACTCATCCAGTTTGCAGTGGAATCAGATGGAAAAACAACTTTTAATTGGTATTTAGACAGAGACTTAAATAGGCAAGAGGAAACACAAAGAACTACAGATGCTGGAATCTTGCGTAAAACATAAAATGCTGGAGTAACTCAGCGAGTCAAGCAGCATCTCTGCAGGACATGGATAATCCACTTTTTGGGTCAGGACTCTTCTTTGGATTCTTCTTCGTCTGATGGCATGTCCCTACCTGAAACGTTGCCTATATATGTCCTCCAGAGATCATGCCTGGCCCACTGAGTTACTTCAGCACTTTGTGTTCTATTTAAATAGGCAAGGCATAGAAGGATATGGTCCTCATGCAAGCAAATGGAACAGTGGAAATCGGCACAAAGGTTGACATGGATGTGGTGGTGTGGATTCTGTACTGTACAACTCTTTGACTCTGTGGAAGCAATCCACTTGACATTGGTATGAGGTACAATTCAAAATCATCCTTTTGTGTTTGATCCCTTAGAAGTCCTTTCAGAACGGCAGGTTAGCTTGCACATGTCTCTGGATTTTGTACTGGAATTATGAAAGCCCTAATTAGTGAATGCATATTAAGTTAGAGAACGTTAGACATTGCCTTTGCCTGTATTCAGTGTACTTAAGGTATTCTCAGAATACCTTAAGGTATACCCTTGTGAAATTCACAAATAAATCTAGGTGTGGTGGGCTCACATTATTGTGCTCTACGTCAACGTTGCTTGATAAACTGAGCTTTAATTATATGTATTTTAGTCAATGTAACCCTGATCTCCCAATCTATCATATTGCAGCCCTTGCAAATTTTCTATCTGCACTTTCTCTGTGGCTCTAACACTGTATTCTGTTTCCTTTCTCTTTTGCACTCCTGTTGTATTTGTTGTGTAGGTCAATTGCATTGTATGATTTCAGGTACATGTGACAATTATAAACCAATACCGACACTAATACCATTTTTTGTCGTTGTGAGAGTAGGATCTTGTACAACCAGATTTTTGAAAATTAGATAAAAATATTTACATTTTTGAATGTACAATTTAAACAAAGCAGAAAGAGAAAAAAAAGATATAAATTATTTTTCGCGGTTTGCTTTCATTAAGACCTTGATAAATCAAGTTCTTTACCTTTAGTCTGAATAATCACACGAATTACTGGATGAGCACATCAGATTTATTCCACCGTGGGGTTCTTCCCGTGAGAATCTCCAGACACAATACTAGTGTCTGAAAAGATCTCAACTCAGGAGAGGGGAAGAACAACTTTTCCACGATTGTTTACTTTTTTATACAGAAAAGAAAGAGGTGTGACATAAAGAAATCAAGGACCAATTACAATTCTAATACAATTCCCATGGTTACAGAGAAAACAAAATCATTAATACAGGTCACATGCTCAGAAACCAAACCATATTAATATAAGTCACATGCTTTCGGGGAAACGCATCAATTTACCAAGAGTGGATTCAAAACTTTTCCTACGTTCACACGCGCCCATATAAGGAGTTGTTATTGAGAAGGAAACTTTCTTTATCTCTTATACACGAGCAATCTCGCAGCTGCACGACCTTCCTCTACTGGGCTACACAGGGCTCACACAGTCAGAGAAGGGAGTAATACTCCTCTGTCTACTCCCTATCATTCATAAAAGGACAAACACATTCCATCGCAATGATAACATTTCTGCCACAAGCATCCATCTTACTGCTTGTCACTGAAAATAAGCATTCATTTTATATTAGCTAAGACAACAACAAAATATCAATATCTCTAATTAACTATATCAACTAATAGCATAGATTCCCAACCTGACGGATGTTTCATAGACGCAGTCACTGCATTATTTGCACATTGGCCCATGATATGTGGCAAAGTGCTTTTACAGAGATTGCTTCAAGGCAGCCTGTGACATGTCGTTCAGTGATAAATTCCTAATTCCAACTTCTAGTGGCCATGAGGCAAGCCAGTCACGCTGAATGATCCTGGGTGGAACATTACTTCAGAGTCACAGATCAGTGCATTTGTGAAGGAACGAACTGCAGATGCTGTTTTAAACCAAAGATAGACACAAATTGCTGGAGTAACTCAGCGGGACAGGCAGCATCTCTGGAGAGGAGGAATGGGTGACGTTTCGGAACGAGACTCTTCTTCAGATTGCATTTGTGAACTCCGCATAACACATCTCAAGTGCCTCAATCATTACAGAGGGGCGCCAGCACCTTAATTTACAATAAAACTATAGGGAATGCTTTTTTTCACATGTTAGAACTGTGGTCTTTAATTCAAGCATTGTTGACTACTTTCAATGTGATGTGTTTCTTGTTTTTTTGACAGCTATTTGGATAGGTCATAAAACACAAAGTGTTGGTCTAATGTCTGCCATCAAGTAATTAAAATGAGCTCTCTATGATGATGACATCTCCATGGGCAGCAAATGTGATGATAAATGAAGCTTACACACACACTAAATGTTTTGTTCCTTGTTTATTATATTGTTTGCAGCATACTCTGATTACATATTCTGCTGTGCTGCTGCAAGTAAGAATTTCATTGTTCTGTCTGGAACACATGTCACTTGACTCTTGCTCCAGGGGTGCCTCGTGATAGCAATTCCTGGATGGATGGGAACTCAGCAAAAATAAGCAAATGGAATAGTTGGAGCCATCCACTCCAAAGCAGGCACAAAATGATCTATAGTAATAAAACCAGGAGGAACTCAATGGGGTCAGGCAGCATATGTCGAAGGAAATAAGCAGTTGACATTTCAGGTTGGATTGAGACCCTTCAACTGTCAATTGTGCTCCACAGATGCTGCCTGACCCGCTGAATTCTACCAGAAAATTGTTTATTGTTCCAGATACTAGCATCTGTAGTCTCTTGTGTCTACAAAAAAAAAATCGCCTCCAATTTCTACATAGATGTAGAAAATGTAATCCTCTATTTTCATTTAGAAAATAATTGCATAACTTTTTTGCATTTGCAATATAATTCTCTTTGTTTGCAAAATAATTATTTTGAAGCAGATATTATGTACTTACACAAGGAGAAATAAAATTACTAAGAATTTTATGCATGATGTACCTTTTGAAGTAACATTTGGGATTTCCTTTTAGAATGGATACATATTCCAAAAGAGACTCTTAACACCACCAGTCATTATAAAACAACAACAGTATGCACACTGTTTGAAAAACCAGATGGCAGACAAAAGACAAAGAGACAACAGAAAGAAACAAGATGAAGATTTTCTGGATCGCTTAGAACAAGTACAGTTAGCTGAAGAGTATGTGTTTTCAATTCATTCTTGGAATATTAGCTACATTGTAAAGGAAGTATTTATTTCAAATCCAAAATAATCCCAAAGGCATTGAGAAACTACCATATTTAATTTTATTTTGCAATAAGGCAAGGCCATATTTGGATGTCCATAGCTAATTGCCCTTCAAAATGTGTTGGTGCACCTTGAACCACCTCAATCCTTTTATTGAAGGGACTCCCACAGTTAAATTAGGAATGTCAAGATTTTGACAATGAAATATTGGAAACATATTTCTATTAGAAAGGCTGTGCATACACACCCTACATATTAGGGGCAATCTTGGGGGGGGGGGGCTTCAATCGTTATATTCATGAGCTCCTGAATTTTCTTCTTAAAGACTTCACAATTCTTTTACTTTCTACCTAAACCTGATCAAAAATTGCTTCGCTATTATTTATTGGAAAACGTTCTCAAGTTCTTTGGGTGTTGGCTGTTCATTCCTGCAAAATAGCTTGAAATATTTTGTTGCTTTAAGGCACCTATAGTGTGACAGCATCATATTGTTTGGGAGAGACACTTTTACAGTTCCCACCCCTCCCCCAAAGAATATCTTTTGTTTTGCAGTCTTGCTGTCCAGAGAGAAATGTATCTGAAAGAGAAACAGGAACAAAGAGATCTCTATAAATTGGCACTGGATAAACAGGTAACAAATTATTCATTTAGAGTTAAGGCAATAAAATACAAAAAATAAATGAGAGAATTACAATTAGAGAAAGCTATACAGCAACTTTTGAGGAACAATTATTTGAAAAGCACATCCTCCTGTTAGCGTGCAGTTACTGTAGGATTTATTCAACTGTTAAGATAATTCTATTTCCCTGATGAACAATATGTAAACATAAAATCACATGATGATAAGGGTGTAAATTTTACAAATGTTGATTTTCCTCTGGAAATCGGTGTTACCTAGAACAATTATCAGCCATGTTCGAAAAATGGAGTATCTTACAAACATGCATCTGGGCTATGGGATGCTGTGATTTAATTATTTGATTCTATTATTGGTTGTCACAAGCAGAAGTATTCCTTAACCAATATAACAATTTCTCTTGATCAATATAAAACATCGATAAAACATACAAAGGGGTAGAGTGAGAGTGCGTGAGTGGTGAGAGACTAGGTGCGAAGTGTGTGCGTACTAGAGGGAGGGGGATGGTGGTGGTAAAGAGTAGGTGGTGGAGTTAGGGGGATAAATTGGAGAATTCAATGTTCATACTGTTGCCTGTAAGCTACCCAAATGGAATATGAGATGGTGTTCTTCCAGTTTGCAACCACACTCTGGCAGTGGAGGACTGAACAGTTGGTAAGGGATTGGTAATGGGAAAAGGAGATAAAATGTTTAGCAACTGGGAGCTCCAGCAGACTTTCGCAATTGTTCGAGCGTAAGTGTTCGACAAAATGGTTGCCTAGTCCATACTCAGTCTCGTCAATGTAGAGGAGACTACATCGGAGGATGTGAATGTAATGGACGTGGTTGGAAGAGGTGCACGTTAACCACTGTCTCACTTAGAAAAGCTGCTGAGTTCCCAGGTTGCATGTGAGAGAGGTTTAAGAAGGTGTTAAATCTCCTGCAGTTGCAATAGATGATGGGTGGCAGTCACTGCATCAAAGACTTTAGGAAGAAAGGATTCACTCTTTCCCATCTCCCACACCCCCCCCCCCCATATGATTATGGATTACAATTTATATAGATCAGCAATAAATTTTAAATTAATAGTTATGATCTTAATGACTATAAGACAAATAAATACAGTGAAACAACGTGGATTGTTAATGAAAATTACCATCTGAGCAAGATCACGAGATAATAAAAGAAAATAACAAACAGTCATATTTAGACTCAATGATAAGTAAGCAAAGAAACATAAGTTAATCACATTCTGTTTATTATTAAATACTTGGTCTGAAACCTGCCAATTAGTTAATACATTCGGTAAAATGCCAAAAAATAGGTTGTTCACAAATGTAATTATTAGTTCTTCCATATTTAGAAAAAAGAGAAACCACGTCAGTTGCCAGCATTTGTCCCTGATTCTTCTGGGCCAATCTTCGGTAGTTCTGACATGAATGGAAAGGCAGAAGAACAGAAGCAAGTTGCACGTAATCTTTATAAGGAGCAGGTGCAGGCTGCAGCTGATCGTAAGAAATATGACATTCTGAATCAACTCTATGAACAGAAAGCAGCCACGGAAATACTGGAGAGAAACAGGAAAAGGTAAGTCAAGGTTGCTATTGAGGGCGTGCAGCGTAGGTTTACTAGGTTAATTCCCGGAATGGCGGGACTGTCATATGTTGAAAGACTGGAGCGACTAGGCTTGTATACACTGGAATTTAGAAGGATGAGAGGAGATCTTATCGAAAAGTATAAGATTATTAAGGGGTTGGACACGTTAGAGGCATGAAACATGTTCCCAATGTTGGGGGAGTCCAGAACAAGGGGCCACAGTTTAAGAATAAGGGGTAGGCCATTTAGAACTGAGATGAGGAAAAACTTTTTCAGTCAGAGAGTTGTGAATCTGTGGAATTCTCTGCCTCAGAAGGCAGTGGAGGCCAATTCTCTGAATGTATTCAAGAGAGAGCTCGATAGAGCTCTTAAGGATAGCGGAGTCAGGGGGTATGGGGAGAAGACAGGAATGGGGTACTGATTGAGAATGATCAGCCATGATCACATTGAATGGCGGTGCTGGCTCGAAAGGCCGAATAGCCTCCTCCTGCACCTATTGTCTATTGTCTATTGTTAACTTTCCACATCTGATCTTCTGCACTTTTCACTTGCCTCTGATTCATAAATGTGCTTTTATTTTGGGGATGAATGTATTTAAAACTATGAGGTACATAGATAGGGTAGAACAATTTTTCCAGGGTGGAAATGTAAAAGTCTAGAGGGCATAGGTTTAAGGTGAAAAGTTTACAGGGCAAGTTTTTTACACAGAGAATGGTGAATGCCTGGAATGTACTGCCAAGGATGTTGATAGAGGCAGATATGATTGTGGCATTTAAGAAGCTTTTCGATAGGCACATGGATATGCAGGGAATGGTGGAGGATGGATCATGTGCAGGCAGAGGAGATTAGTTTAACCTGACATCATGTTTGGCACAGACATTGTGGGCCAAAGGGCCTGTTCCAGGCTATACTGTTCTTTGTTCTATGTTCTGTGTTTTATGGAACATGGGCATACTGAATTTGGAATTGTGGGCTGTTTTATCCAGTGGCTTCATCATGTGAACTAATGGATTAAATCATTCTTTTTTTAATTGTTTGGCAGAGAAAACGAGGCAAGCTTCTTTTCTGCTCACATTTTTTTAAAGATGGGGATAAGTATATTGAAAGTTTTTCATTAATATGATCAGGAGTAGCATTAATTGGTTCTATATATATACATACATGTGATTAACAAAAATCAGTCAAAGAGAGAGGGCCAAATCATAATATTAACATTTTTTTAAATACACAGCTAATAACCACAAGCCCAAGTTAATGCTCATAAGCAAATATCCTCACGCTATTCTTGATTACAGGTGAAAATGGGCACTTCTTTGGGGTAGCAACATAGAAACATAGAAAATAGGTGCAGGAGTAGGCCATTCGGCCCTTCGAGCCTGCACTGCCATTCAATATGATCATGGCTGATCATCCAACTCAGTATCCTGTACCTGCCTTCTCTCCATACCCCCTGATCCCTTTAGCCACAAGGGCCACATCTAACTTCCTCTTAAATATAGCCAATGAACTGGCCTCAACTACCTTCTGTGGCAGAGAATTCCACAGATTCACCACTCTCTGTGTGAAAAAAAACTTTCTCATCTCGGTCGTAAAAGACTTCCCCCCCTTATCCTTAAACTGTGACCCCTTGTTCTGGACTTCCCCAACATTGGGAACAATCTTCCTGCATCTAGCCTGTCCAACCCCTTAAGAATTTTGTAAGTTTCTATAAGATCCCCCCTCAATCTTCTAAATTCCAGCGAGTACAAGCCGAGTCTATCCAGTCTTTCTTCATATGAAAGTCCTGCCATCCCAGGAATCAATCTGGTGAACCTTCTCTGTACTCCCTCTATGGTACTCATGTCCTGCATCGTAAGTTTAGTTTAGAGATACAGCGCAGAAACAGGCCTTTCAGCCCGCTGAGAGCACACCGACCAGCGATCCCTGCACATTAACATTATCCTACACACACTAGGGACAATTTATACCTATACCAAGCCAATTAACCTACAAACCTGTACGGCTTTGGAATGGGGGAGGAAACTGAAGATCTGAGAGAAAATTCATGGGGGAAAACGTACAAACTCCAGACAGCACCTATAGTCAGGATCAAACCCGGGTCTATTGGCGCTGTAAGGCAGCAACTCCGCCACTGTGCCACCCTTCAGTTATCAGATTGAGGAAAAAAGGATACGTCAAGATTCCATCACATGCTTGAACTAAAGTTATACGATTGCTTTAAGTTTAAATCACTCTCAAAGCAATACATTTTTGTTAGCAATTGCAAAATCTAAGGCAGTCTAGTAGCTGAGTTCTACAAGAAGTATGAGACAGAAAAGAGTGGGTTAGAAAATTACTTTAGAGCATGTAAAATGATGAACTGCTGTAGGTAGCATGTAATAATTTTTATAAACTCAAATGCTACTGGTTGAAGTAAGATAATTGGAACATTACCATGGCTTGGTATATTCTGAATATAACATTTCCATTATAATCTAATTTCCTTTCTTTTGGTCATCTGCCTTCAGATTGACAAAAGGAACATTTGTGCAAAAGACACAAATATCCAATTTAAATTAAAGGGAAATGTGTTTTGTTCCCTCACTGACCCATACTATTATACATGCATATATAGAATAGCCTAGGGCAGAAATTACATACAGTACCTCGGAAATAGGACAACCAGGTCTGACATCTGACATCACTCAGCCACAAATCGAAGGTATTTATTCCCAAAATGCTGGAGTAACTCAGCAGGTCAGGCAGCATCTCAGGAGAGAAGGAATGGGTGACGTTTCAGGTCGAGACCCTTCTTCAGATGCTTGTACCAGCATCTGCAGTTATTTTCTTATATCACTAAGCCACAATGTAACTTCTGAATTTGTGCTGTGAAGCAGGCACAGGTAGATGTTTCATCTGAGGTTTGGCACGAATGACGATACAGTACTTTCTCAGTATAAGACTTATGTGTTCAGGTTTGAATCCATAATCAAATCTCTGGCAAGAGTGGGTGAACTAACAGCTAATTGAAGGATTAATGAATCTTGTACAGTTTTGCTATAATTTTGTGTCACGTGGTTAGTTTTGGGGCAAAATACTTTTAGCTGGTTAGTTTGATTGCCAACCAATAAAATTATTAAAACATATTTCCACTGAAGTGTTTTGGACACTATCTGTAAATACGATAGTGTATCATTTAAAATTTGAGTTTACATAGAACATAGAACAGTACAGGACTGGAATGGGCACTTTGGACCAGTATATTTATGCCGAATATGATGCCGAGATAAACTGATCTCATATGCCGGTACACAATCCATATCCCTCTATTCCCTGCACTTCCATGTGCCTATCTAAAAGCCTCATAAATGTCACTAAAGTATCTGTCTCCACCACACCCCTGGCAATTTGTTCCAGGCCCTCACCACTATCTGTGTAAAAACAACTGCCATGCACAGCTCCATTAAACTTTATCCCTCTCACCTTATAACTATATGCCCTCTAGTATTGAACATTTCCACCCTGGGGAAAAGTTTTTGACTACAGTATCTATCCTTTTTGATTTTATATACTCCTATCAAGTTTCCCCATCACCTCCGACATTCCAGAGAAAACAGTCCAAATCTATCCAATCTCACAGTAGCTGAAACCCTCTAATCCAGACAGCATTCTAGTAAACATTCCCTGCACCCTCTCCAAAGCCTCCACATCCTTGCTGCAATAGGGCGATCAGAACTGCATGTAATACTCCAAATGCGGCCTAACCAAAATCCAACAGAGCTTTGGAGAAGGTAAATCTTCTGTTCAGTTGTAGAGATTTTGGTGTATCTGTGGCCCAGTTGGCAGCACTCACCTGTAGGCCCTACAAAAGTCCATTGATTTGAGTAGGCTGACATCCAGTGATAGAACTAAGAGTGTGCTACACTGCTGGAGGCGCTATCTTTAAAACGGATTTATCTGAATGTAAGGAAGATAAAGTCTTTCACAATCTCAGGAAATTCCAAAGTAATTTATAATCATTAAAGTATTTTGAATTTGTTTAAGTATAAACCAACATGACTAAAAACAGATTATTTGATCACTATTGAAATATAGAAAATATATGTTAATTATCTTCTGTGGGGTATACAGTTTAGTAAATGTGATGCCTAAGTAGAAGGAAGACACCACTTTGTCATTCTGTTACTAATCAAGTTTAAATATTTTCCACAGTCTATTAGAAGAAGGTAAAAAGCGGTATGAGCATTTACAGACAATGCGTAGAAATTTAGAGGAAGCCTGGGATGAAAATGTAACTATGAAACGATTGAAAGACTATGAACAAAAACAACATTCAAAGTAAGATTACGAAACTATCAAAATCATAAAAATTATACTCAAATTCAAGTTTAGCAGTACCCATAGGAATTGCTTGATCTGTTAAGTTAATATTGCTTAGAATAATTTAAATGTTCTTTTAAAACCTGTGCATCCTAATAGTAAGAAGAATAACCCTCATGTTTTTGAAGTTTAATATACACCAAGAGGATTCAGCTGTGTTAGAAATGCTTTAAACTTGTTCTGAAAGTGTCATTCCTGGCCTTCATTTTCAAGCACATTTCAATTTTGAGTAGTGAATGAACTTGCAACAAGAAAAGATGATTATTCTAAACTTTGGAGTTCCATTAAAAAAATGGACAAAATTATGACCAGGAATGAAAAATCAATGTTTTTTTCAGTGAACTTCTGGACAAATTTAACAGGAGAGTTGTCGATGGATTGGTTCTCTTTCTCAGTGACTACAGTGATTTTTAAAAAATCGCCTAAGGAAGAAAACTGTGCGGGGCACAGGATAGAGAGGACATTACTTGAAATTGTTGTAATTCAAGTGGAATATGAGGTGCTGTTCCTCCAGTTTGCGTGTGGCCTCACTCAAGAAATGGAGAAAGATCAGTATAGGTATTGGAAGGGAAGTTGAATTAGTTAGCAACCGTGATATCCATCAGGCCTTGGCGGACACAGCATAGGTGATCACCTGTTATCCACCAACAGTAGTGATAATATTTCAAGTTTTGATGACAGTGTCTGGTAGAACCCTTTATTCAGCTTCCTATTCACTAAACAACTGGTTAAACATGGTGTGATTTAATATTTCATACAGTAAGATGGAGATCTTTGAGTCTATGTCAGCTCTTCAATCATTCATATCAGTCCCATTACCTCTTTTATTTTGCTGTAATGTATTCTCTCTTACTCTATTCACCTGCCATCACCTACAGTGGTAATTTACAGTAGCCAATAAACCTGCTGGCACAAATTTGGGATGCTGAGCAAACTGGAGCATCTGGTGGAAACTGACTGCGATCACAGGGAGTGTAGGAAAAAAAACTGCAGATGCTGCTTTAAATCGAAAGTAGACACAAAATGCTGGAGTAACAGCGAGTCAGGCAGCAACTCGGGACAGAAGGAATGGGTGACGTTTCGGGTTGAGACGTCTTTGTCCCACCCCCTCCCCTGACATCAGTCTGAAGAAGGGTCTCGACCCGAAACGTCACCCATTCCTTCTCCCCGAGTTGCTGCCTGACCCGTTGAATTACTCCAGCATTTTGTGTCTACCTTCAAGATCACAGGGAGAACATGCAAACTGCAGGCAGACAACCCCTGAGGCCAGGATCAAATCATGGGCTGCTGAAGCTGTGCTTTTGTGTGATCAAATATGATTTGGAATTAAATAAGCAATGGAGTGAATTCTATGGTCAGTGCTAAATGAATGGTGTCAGTCATTACTTTAATTTGCTCACACTCTCATGGATAGAAAAGGTTTAGAGGTCTCTGGGCTAAATGTGAGCAAATGGGCTAGTTCAGGAAGGTACCTTGGTAGGCATGGACAAGTTGAGCTGAAGGGGCTGTTTCTCTTTGATAAATTTTAAGGATAGCGGAGTCAGGGGGTATGGGGAGAAGGCAGGAATGGGGTACTGATTGAGCAGGAACGGGGTACTGATTGAGAATGATCAGCCATGATCACATTGAATGGCGGTGCTGGCTCAAAGGGCCAAATGGCCTCCTCCTGCACCTATTGTCTATTGTCTAACACTATGACTTACCATTAGATTCAATATTGAAACTCATTTGCCTTCATGAGTCAGGGTATTGAGTGCAGGAATTTGGGCCATTATATTACAGCAGTGCAAGACATTGGTAAGGTTATAATTGGAGTACTCTGTATAGATCTGGTTGTCCTGCTGGGGAAAGGATATCATTAATATGGAGGGAGTGCTGAAAAGATTTTCAAGCATATTACTGGATCTACAGGGTTTGAGTTATGAGAGGTTCTGGAGGATGGATCATTTCCCCCTGATTGTAGGAGGTTGAGGAGTGACCTTATCATACAAGGTTTATAAAATAATGTGTGGCATAGAAAAGGTATATAGCCACATTCTTTCCCCCAAGGTAAAATACTCTAAAACAAGAGGGCACAGGTTTAAATTGAGATACATACTTACTGAGAAAGTACAGCAACTTAATTCAGTGTGTTACATTGCCAAATCTTGTAGCAAGATAAGGACATAGCAATGCTTTTGGAGAAGCAGGAAACTTTGATAACAACTTCCTCATCTTTGTTAAATCAATCCACTTGAACTGTTGCACACTTTACTGAATACATCCAAAAATATGGCTATCAGAGTCGACCACAGTTTGCATATTGAAAATACTTAACATGATGCACCTTAAGACCATTGAATGTCTACCACCAAGGAGGACAAGAATTTCAAGAGGGTGGAAACAGCACCATTTGCATGTTCCTCTCCAATCGTGCATCACCCCTACTTGGCAGTATGTCACTGTTCCTTCATGGTTGATGCGTCTAAATTCTGACACTCCCTCCCAATAACATTGGGGAAACCTTCACCTGAAGTACAACAGTGGTTCAAAAAGGCATCTCACCAAGAGAGTCAAGATTGTTTTATTGTCATAACAGACCAATCATGAGATGATGGATAGTTGAGTTGAAGGTCTTCAATATTTAAGCAGCTGATCATTTAATAATTAAGCCACAGGCAATGCTAACTAACTTTGATTTATTTCACAGAATGGGAAGCATTTTTCTACTTGATCAATGTAAGAATTACCGGCGATGTTTTCAGTGTAAGCGACGCTTATCAAATTGTGGGGAGACAAACATCTGGAGCAATACATTCTTTACAACTGGAGCATAAGAATGACCCTATTCCCAATAAGTATGGACAGTCAACTCCTTTAAAAAATAATGAAAATTCAAAAAATATTTTAGCGATTAATAATGTTTCAGTACATTTCTTTAGTTTACTGTGGAGCTTGTGTTTTCATGGGTGTGTATGTTGCATTGTTAATTACTTTTGTCTCATCAAGAAGTTTTTTCACCATCTTATAATAAATTCATATTGCAACATGGGTACCTTTGAAATCATTTCAACCCTTGAACACATCAAGGCAAATAAAAACAAAAAGATACTGCTTTGGGACTTTTAATTATGAGATAAGAATTTGGATATCTTTTATTTTTTTCTTTAAAATCTCTTGGAAGCCTCTGTACAAAAAATACCCAGAAATGCATATATTTGAAATCAAACAGTGGTTATCTGGGCTACTTAGCATTCAAATTAATTTTTATGTTAAATTTGACCAATCTGATCTCCACTTGGAGATCATTTTTATTTCAGTTTTACATACATCTTATTTTTCTATAATAAATTACAACTTTGGGCAGAAACTTTAAATTTGTCGCTTGGTTATTAACCAGGCATGTGTCTTTGTTTTTTATTTATTTTCTGTACTCTAAAGATTGACATTCTGCAATTAGCTTCTGTTCTAGCTACTCCTGCCGTAATTATGGTAAAAACAGTTAATGTGAATGAACTGAAATGAAATAAGAACAGAGTTAACAAAGTAATATATAAACAATGTGGAAGACATACTTAAGAGCTGTAAAACAAAGCTGTATGCATTTTAGATATAGACCTACAGATTGTGTCTAATCAAGTCGAACAGTTTTTCCACAATACGTGTTTTCGTTCATGTTTATATGTCCCATAATTCACATAGTAAGTAATCTCAGGGGATCTCAGGGAGTTGGGGGAATTAAAAAACACTTTTTCATCTCTGTCAAAGTATAAGGGTCATTTGAAAATCTGGAATTAAACACAACCAAATTAGGGAAAGGTTGTTGATGAATTTCTACACAAATTGTTATTGGAATAGAGCATCTTCATTACATTTTGGGACATGAAGTGATTTTTTTTCCTGGGATTCCAAACAAAACAGCTATGTTGAGGTTTTGTTTTTGTCTGGAGTTAAGCATTCTTGGATTCTTGCATGATAGCTTCTCCATTTCGGCACATCATTATAAGTAAATCTTGGCTCTGGTCCTGGCATGTTTTCTCTGCACTCCTCATTGAAGTAGGACCTGCTCCCTGACCGAGTGGTAATGGTAAAGTCATGGCTACAGTGTTTCATGAGGATACAGAGAGGGAACACTGTTCTGTTGTTCCTGACCGACCAAAGAGCCAATTTTAGTAAGTTATCCATAGGTACTTCTGGAGCAATAGGATGAAAGGTTGGTTAGAGAGTGCCTTGAAGTTTTTACCTGGTCATTGCTAGTGATCTGTCCCGTTTTATTATGTTTTGGTTTTATGCAGGTTAATTAGGTAAAACTGGCAGTTTTTTGTTTCCCAAGCTTATGAATTAGTATTATGTTTTTTTAATAACAATCTGTAATCTCACTCTCACTAGCTTTTAAACTTCAGATGACTTAATTTACCTAATCCAAATTCCTTGATTGGAGTGGTAACATTTGTACCCATATCTCCTTCTTCTTGGACCTGTAAAAATGAGTCTGGTCGCATACCCATTATGCTGTCGTTCCCAATTCCCCTCTAGATTAAGTTCCTCTTTGCCTTCTGTTTACCTTCTTGGTGTCCTGGTGTCAGATTTTGTTTGGAAATACTCCCATGGAGTGTGTAAGGTCATGGGTTGTCAAAAATAGGTATTAATGTATTCTGCAGGACATTGATTCCTGATGTCATTCAGAGACGGAGGAGAACTAAGAATGTATACAAACTGGAACCCTGTCATTAGTTTTCTTTGATAAACTTGCATGTCCTATTGAAATATCAGGAGAAAAGTTACCAATGGCCATGGTGGATAGAGCACAATATATAATTCTGAGGCTAGAAATGTTCAGGGCTACTGTTTTTGTGTGCAGCTTGTGGAGAAAGTAATTTTGTTTTGCGATTTGAAATATAATACAATATGTTGCTGCTAACATGATATTATGTACTACATGAAAACAGACAAGCCAAATAAGTGCCACAAATAGAACAACTAGCTCTAGGGAGAATCTCTAGAACGACTAGCTCTAGGGAGAATCTAACCATCTATACTTGACATTCATTGACATTACATTTGCTGAGTCTCCCCATCAATATTCTGGTAGCCATCTCTGACCAGAAAGTCAGCTGAATCCACCGCATACATATTGTTGGCATAAGAGCAAGTCAACGGCTGAGTAAACTGTGGTAAAGGACTCCCCTCCTGACACCCCAAGGCTTTTCAATCACCCACAAATGGGGAGAGTGATGGAATACTTTTCACTTCTCCTATTGAAAGTGAGTAGCACAAACAACTTGAATGAAGCTCAAAACCACCCGGGACAAAACAGCCCATTCAAACACCATAAACATTAATTCCCTCCTTTGAAAGTGCTCAATGATTGCATTGTGTACTCTGCGATTTAAAGATCCAGGCCACTCGGACAACACCTCCCAAACATTTGACTTCTACCAAGTAAGATAGTCAGCATGCCCATGTCAACACACCAATGCTTACCTTCCCTCAGAGTTGCATACTATCCTGACTCTGAACACATTGTCATTTCCTCATTGTTGCTGGTTCTAAATCCTGGAACTGCCCATCCTTCAGTACTGTGGTAGTACTTCATCAGAAATGCTGCAGAGGTTCACAAAGGTGGCTTACCACTACCTACTTCAGGGCAATTAGGAATGGCAATAAATGCTGGCCTTACCAGTGACGACTTGATATCAAAAACAAAAATTTAAGAACAGTGTTCACCCTTTGCTTTGAGAAATTGACAATGAAACAGTACTTCAGGACTTTCATAGAACAGAAATGATAAGTAATCTGAAAGTAACGTGAGGTTAGTTTCAAATTACGTATTGTTTGCTACACATCTATTAATGGTCAAAACATTTTTTGAACAAATAGCATTATTTATATGTTAAGAACAATACTAATTGGCAGGAAACAACATGAAACTAAATATAAAAAACTGCAGGTTTAAACAGGGAGATTTCTAAAGCAGTATGATTTTGAACTAAACAAATTACTTTGTTTTACTTTGCAAAGAAATGTATTGCCTGAAGTACAAAGTACAAAGGCATGTTGCATTATTTATCTGCATTATAATGATTGTATTATTTAAATATGGCATGAAATTAAACATATTTGAATGCATTAATTAACATGGTTTTTTTAAATGACTGTTTCTGATTTTTAATCTTGTTTATTAAAAGTTAATAAAGTTTCTAATTTCAAAAATAAAATGCAATTTCTGTTAATTGGGGGGTATAAATTCAATTTATGTCCATGGTTTCGGAGGTGAGCAGCCTAAATTCACCACCTGGCCAGTGAAACCACTTGCTTCATCAGGCCTGATTAGCATTCTAAAAGCATCAGCTGTGATGGAAGCAGCTGGGAAAACTGGAAGCTACACAGAAGAATCAAATGAGGAGGGAGAAGTGAAGAGGTAAGAGCTGCATCTGTGAGATGGTTGTGGAAGTTGGGCTAAATGCTTGTGGTCAAGAGAAGGGAAATTAAATATTCATGAAGGGAAATGCACTGTAGTGGATGAAAGGGAAAATGAAGGCAGTGAAATGATTGTGAATATTCCTATACTTTGTCCTAACATTGGAGCTTACGACCGAGACAGAGATCTGAATGCTGGTGATCTGATGCAACGTGACAGTCAAGGATGATGGGGAAAAAGGGGAAATAATTTATCTGGGAGGAAGTTGAACTTGGTGGAAGTGTGGGGGGTAGAAGGTAAATATTTTGTGTGGGGTTGTGCCTGCATCTGGGTCTGCATTTTTAAGACTGTGTTGCACTTTGAGTGTCTGATTTCACGTGTTTTATGTTTTCTTGCAATGTTGAAAAGATTGGAAATGGTCACAAATGCATTTACTTGGGGTCAAATTAAGATTCATTTGTATAGTTCTGATTATCCAATTATGGTGCAATTTGTTTTCTAAAATTTCTAAAGATTATAATACTTCCTAATTGTCCACTTGGTGGAGCTGAAGAATTGTGGATTGAATTTGAGGGATATAAATGGCTGCTCCAGTCAATTGTCATGTATAAATAATACTGGAAAACTTCATTTGCAACCTTAGCAGGGTTGCTATTAATGTCTGATGAACTCAAAGTAAAGATTGCAGCTTTCCTACTGATCTGACACGAGTTGTAGCGAGAGTGTCTTGCAGCCAGCTGCACTCCAGTGCTATGTGGCAGATTGTAGTTGGCAATCTGCATCCAATGTACATATCGTGTGAGCAGAGCTTGAGCATCCAATAAGCCATTGGCAGGGCCATTCATGATAGTGGAGGGGGGGTTTGTGGGGGGGTGGGGTCATAAGTGATAAAAGCAGAATTAGGCCATTCGGCATATCAAGTCTACTCCACCATTCAATCATGGTTGCTCTATCTCTCCTTCCTAACCCCATTCTCCTGCCTTCTCCCCATAACCCCTGATTGGTGGAGTGGTGTATGACAATCAGCTCTTAATTAGTTTGCTTGATTCCCATTTAGAACTACCTCTGTCATGATTGCAAGCCTGGTGTTTTATGCAAAGTGATTAAAAATGTTGATCAGGTCATCCTTCTAGGTGAAAGTTAGTCCCCAGTTTTCACGCATTCTATCCTTTTTCATTGCTTAGAGCTGGGTTAATGGGAAATTGAATTTTTGAACAGCTGGAAGTAGCTTTTATTTGGATATAGTCCTCACAAATTCAGAGTTGCCCAACTGATGCCACTTATTGTTTAAAACTAAACACTTGTCAACAGCTCAGTGATTCGCCTTTCCACGATGGCAAAGTATTACTTGGGTTTCTGGTCGATGTGGCTTAACTATGAATTGGTTTTACTGAATGAGTAATTATAAAAATTGGATAAAGAACTATACTTGTATGGGGACATTGGTTCGGGAGAGTGGTGAAAATGATTGAGATTACTCTGGGAAGAAAGTGGCAAACGAGAGGTGGGGAAAGAGCAAAGCCTGGCAAGTGGCAGGTGGATCATTTACCTGGCTTTGCCCTACTTGCATCATTTTCAGCTTTCACTCCCTACTCCAACAATCGGAAGAGGTGTCCCGACCTGAAACATCAGATGTCCATTTCCTCTATAGATGTTGACCCATTGAGTTCCTCCAGCACTTTGCTTTTTGTCAAAGGCAAGTGATTAGTAGATATAATTGAGGGAGTGGGGGAATGGTTGGCAGATGGGTGGAGTAAGTGCCAAAGACGTGAGGTGAAAAGGAGACAATGATGTCAAATAATGAAAGAGGAGTGAAATCTGATGCCAGGGAAAGGGGGATAAAAGGAAATATGGAACTAGGGGATAAGGATAAGGATAAAGATTAGGAATTAACGCATCCTTTTCAGAATGGCAGGCAATGACTAGTGGGGTGCAGCAAGGCTCAGTGCTGGGACCCCAGTTATTTACAATATATATTAATGATTTAGACGAAGGAATCAAGTGTAACATTTCTAAGTTTGCAGATGACACAAAGTTGGGTGGCAGTGTGAGCTGCGAGGAAGATGCTTTGAGGCTGCAGGGTGAGAGAAGGAATAGGTGATGTTTCGGTTTGAGACCCTTCTTCAGACTTCAATCTCAACCCGAAACTGGTCTCGGATTAGGAAAAGGGGAGGTGCAACGAGACCTGGATGTCCTTGTACATCATTCACTGAAAGTAAGCAGGCAGTGAAGAAAGCAAATGGTATGTTAGCCTTCATAGCGAGAGGATTTGCGAATCGGAGCAAGGAGGTCCTGCTGCAGTTGTACAGGGCCCTGATGAGACCACACATGGAGTATTGTGTGCAGTTTTGGTCTCCTAATTTGATGAATGACATTCTTGCTCTTGAGTGAGTGCAGCATAGGTTCACTAGGTTAATTCCCAGGATGGCAGGGCTGACATATGATGAAAGATTGGATCGACTGGGCTAAAATTCACTGGAATTGGATCGACTGGGCTTGTATTCACTGGAATTTAGAAGGATGAGCGGGGATCTTATAGATACAAAACATTCTTAAGGGATTGAACAGGCTAGATGCAGGAAAAATGGTCCCTTTGTTGGGGGAGTCCAGAACCTGGGGTCACAGTTAAAGAATAAGGGATAGACTATTTAGGACTTGGATGAGGAAAAACCTTTTCACCCAGAGAGTTGTGAATCTGTGGAATTCTCTGTCACAGAAGACAATGGTGGCCAATTCATTGGATGTATTCAAGAGAGAGTTAGATATGGTTCTTGAGGCAAACAGAATCAAGGGATATGGAGAGAAAGCAGGAACAGGGTACTGATTTTGGATGATCAGCTGTGATCATATTGAATGGTGATGCTGGCTCGAAGGGCTGAATGGCCTACTCCTGCACATACTTTCTATGAATAGGGTGTTCTGGGGTGGGCGAAGGGGCTGGGAAAGAGAGCGGGACAAGAGATGCACGAGGTTGGAATAGGTGCATGTTGAACCCCAATCTCACCTGGAAGGGTTACTGGGGTGCCTCTATGCAAGTGAGATGTGTAGGGACAGGTGTTCCATCTGCAGCTGTAAGGGAAAGTGCCTGGAGAGGGTTTTGTGTGAGAAGGCATGAGCGAACCAAGGAGTTGCAGAGAAAGTCGTCTCTATGGAAAAGGGTGGATGTGCACAAAGATGTGACGGGGGTGGGATCATATTGAAGGTGACAAAATTGTCAGAGAATGTGTTTGGAAAATGACTGAGGCTCAGTCAAGACATGCATCCACAGGATGTTTGAATATAGTTGTCAGTGGAAAAAGTCAAAAGCAATGAAAGGGCTATTTGATGGAAGGAGATTGTGCCAGTGATTTCACCTTGACCATTACAACCATGTGACTTGATCTACAGTTTATACTGAAGTATGTTATTTATTCTAAAGGAGAATGTATTTGAATGTTTTCAGACTTGAACAGATAACAGCAAACATCAAATGCAAAATCATTACGTTTGACAAACAAGATTTGTGGAATTGTAAACCTTGTAGGTTTTGCAGTGGCTGAAGTCTGGTTGCTCGAAGTCTGCAGTTTGTCTTGGACTCTGCACTGATATCGTTGATGGTTTATGGGATGTTGTGATTCTAGATGGGCCAGAATCAGACGACCAAATGAAGTATCAGTGCAGGATATTTGACTGTGGGACATGAGTGCCCTGGGTGGGAGAAGATGGTCCATTTAACACAACAATTAGGTGGCTGGATACATCATTTCAATTTTGTGTTTTCCTCAGTACAAATGGTGCAATGTTCAGCTGGGACTTTGGCGGGGAGATTGTCTCAGACTGTCTGGCAAGATATAGATCAGGCAGAGTTGGGCAGATGCATTTTAATCCTCCCAAGTGTAACCTAATTCATTTTCAGGTCGTCAAATAAGACAATAGGTGCAGGAGTAGGCCATTTGGCCCTTTGAGCCAGCACCGCCATTCAATGTGATCATGGCTGATCATTCTCAATCAGTACCCCGTTCCTGCTTTCTCCCCATACCCCCTGACTCCCCTATCCTTAAGAGCTCTATCTAGCTCTCTCTTGAATGCATTCAGAGAATTGGCCTCCACTGCCTTCTGAGGCAGAGAATTCCACAGATTCACAACTCTCTGACTGAAAAAGTTTTTCCTCATCTCCGTTCTAAATGGCCTACCCCTTATTCTTAAACTGTGGCCCCTTGTTCTGGACACCCCCAACATTGGGAACATTTCCTTCCTCTAACGTGTCCAACCCCTTAATAATCTTATATGTTTCGATAAGATCTCCTCTCATCCTTCTAAATTCCAGTGTATACAAGCCTAGTCGCTCCAGTCTTTCAACATATGACAGTCCCGCCATTCCGGGAATTAACCTAGTAAACCTACGCTGCACGCCCTCAATAGCGAGAATATCCTTCCTCAAATTTGGAGACCAAAACTGCACACAGTCCTCCAGGTGCGGTCTCACTAGGGCCCTGTACAACTGCAGAAGGACCTCTTTGCTCCTATACTCAACTCCTCTTGTTATGAAGGCCAACATTCCATTGGCTTTCTTCACTGCCTGCTGTACCTGCATGCTTCCTTTCAGTGACTGATGCACTAGGACACCCAGATCTCGTTGGATGGATAGGACATAAACAATAAATGGTAGGAATCTAATGGTGGTGGACAGGGAGACATTGGGGCTCAAGTTGACAGTTCCTTGGAAGTGGCAACACTGATAAGGTGGTTAAGAAAGTTCATAGCATAAATAAAACTAGGGATGTGAGGTGGCAACTTTACCAAACATTGGTTTTGCATACTTGGAGTATAGTGTGCAATTCTGATTGCCACACTATAGGAAGGATATGATTGTGTTGCAGGCAGTACAAAGGAGATTCACCAAGGTGAAGCCAGGATTACATTATGGGAGAAATTGGATAAACCTAGCTTGTGTTTCTTGGAACAAAGAAGGTCAAGGGATGACCCAATAGTAGAGTAATAAAACTAGAAGGGACATAGTTGGGTAGGAGTCAGAATCCTGTTCTTTGAGTTGGGGTATCCAAAACAAAGGTGCATAGGTTCAAGGCAAGAAGAAAGTTTTGTTTCAAAACTGGTTGATATCTGGAAACTGCTACCAGATGAACTTACATCCAAGAGATATTTGGGCAGGCACTTGATTAGGTAAGGCATAGAAACAGTGGACAACTGGGATCAATGTAGATGGGAGAAAAAGATCAGTATGGACACAGAGGCTGAAGGACCTTTTGTGTTGTACAAGGCCATGGCTCAAGCAGTAGAGATCATTTACATTATTGTGCCTCCAATGTGGTGCCTGTGTGTAACAGTCAACATAATAGAAGAGCTTTGGATCCACAGACCACTTGTTTATTAAGTATTTTAAAAATCTTACAAAGTACATCCTCTGGTTTCCAGACTTTTATTAAACTTACAACAGTACAATGGAGACTTCGATAAGAGCAGAAACATCTTAAAGGCAGTATGGGTAACATAATTGACAAGGCAAGACTTCCAAAAAAATTTACCATGCAAAAAAAATCAATTACATATGGTCTTCAGCCACTGTCCACTAGTACATGGATTGGAACGGATGTGTGCTGCACACCCAATAAACAGAAAGGTGCAGTAGCTATTTCTCAACAGCAGTTGGCTAAACACATACTTGTGTTTTGAGATTCCTTTAAAATTATTTCATCAGGGTTCAGCAAAAGGAACTATCTTATTTTTAAGATATCAGCATCTGGCACTGGATATGGCACAGACCGGACACTGAATTAAGTTTCCTCCATGCTTTGGACCCAATTTCTAAATCAAAATATTCCCACTATTCATGTAGGTTAGAATTTCTCCACTAAGGATGTGCTCATGGCATGATGAAGGCAATCAATTTGAAAGCTAACACTGACAGAGAACGGAGTTGAATCTGTCCCAAAACATTACAGGGGAATTTTTAATCTAACATGATTTGTTGACCTTTGGCCATCCAAAATAATTTGATTCCATATAGCTTATGCTACTTTATCCAGTTCCCTGCTTATATTTAAAACCAAAATGGAGTGGTACAGAGTTTCAACCTGGATTTTGAGACTGGCATCCATGGACAAACCTATCCTGCTGAAATGGACTCAGAATCCAGGCTTGAGAAAATCCTGTAACCAAACCAATATAGCGGTGTCATAAGCGAGGGATAATAATCATGTTCTGAAAGGGATGGAAGTAGGTTTTTGTGCAAAAATGCTTTTAACGCCATAGCTATTTGTCTTTGTTAGACCATACAGTTCAGTGAACCCTGAACCTCTAGGCAGTTCAATGCCTGTGTTTTGATCTTCATAATTGTAATTATCTGTTCAAATGGCAAGGAAGGTTTGGCTAAAGTCAAAACTGATTAAAAATGAAGGGTTAAATAATTCCTGCAAGAAAGGAGCAATAAACACAACAGATTGCTGTGCACCTATCCATGAAGAATAGTATTTGTTGCTTTGAAATTAATAAAGGAGGATAGATTGCTTTGACCAAGAACAGTTTTTTTTAAAAAGCGATGCGATTTTCGCACCCAAAGGAAGTATACTTGGATGTGCTTAGTTACCAGGAAGAAATATTTGTGCCAACAACTTAGTAGCCTTCCAACATCTTGATAGATTAGAGGGGACTTGAATGGCGCATGTAATTACACCTTCTGGATTTCCATTGCATCTTTAGGCCATTCATAGCTATCAAATACAAAGGAATCATAATCTGGGCTGTACATTTGAGCACGAACAAATGCTTCTTTGTCCTTGGGCTCAGGGTACCAGGCAGCAAGGTTGTTTTTATAGGCGTATTCCACAATCTAAAAAGGAAAAAGAGAGAATCTTTCAGACTGCCATACTGGTATCACAAAATTTAATTTTTCATGTATGAAGGTTTGCAAATGGTTTCCTTTAAAAGAAATACTTTGCACAGGGTTAATATAATTTGCTACGGTAGTAAATTGTGGTAATTCAGGATTTTCAAACCACTAAGACGCTTTTTATAGCATTGACTAGTAAATTATCCTACTCTGAAGCTCAGTGTGTGAAGAAACTCTTGGGAAAGGGATGATCATTTTGGTTGACATACCTAAACTCAAGTGCCTGAATAGGACAGAGAAACTTCTCTTCCCAATTATCACCACCTCTCCTTCTCACTCCCTTCCACTGTTGCTCACATTTTTTTTTTTAAAGCAAAATGAGAAACATGCAAGGCTGAGGGGGAAGTATACAGTAAGTCTCAGGACCCTTCATAGCATTGTTGTACAGAGGGATCTTGGGATGCAAGTTTTTATTCCCTGCAAGTGGTAAAAATGGCATACAGCATACTTGCCTTCAACAAGTGGGGCATTAAGTATAAAAGTTGGGAATGTGTATGGTAGTCATACAAAACCTGGTTACACCACATGCAATGTGGTATTTTAAACAAATTTTACCTCCTGTGCAAAATACAAAGAATCAATAATCTAGAAATTGTTTTATCTTTTTGGATAAAAACATTTTCAATGGTTTGTTCCTAGAGTATAGTTTTAGTTTACGTTATTGTCACGTGTACTGAGGTTAAGTGAAAAGCTTTTGTGGCTGTCCAGTCAGCAGAAAGAAAATGCATGATTACAATCGAGCCATTTACAGTGTATAGATACATAAGAGAATAATGTTTAGTGCAAGGTAAAGCCGGTAAAGTCCGATTAAGGATAGTCAGAGGGTCACCAAAGAGATAGATTGTAGTTCAGGACACTGGTTGTGGTGGGATGATTCAGTTGCCTGATAATAGCTGGGATTTTGCCATAATTTGAGTGAAATCGCACCAGCTACAAAATTGGATAAAGCAATCACAAAGTCAACCATGTACCCGATGATATATACGGAGTGTTTCTGCAACCTAATATGAACTGGAGCTCACAATGCACAATCATTTTGGAGCAGTGTTAGTAGAACTAGAAGAATATTGAACTCTTAAAATTCTTATCAGCAAGTAAATCTTATTTACCCTACCAACTAATCAGGGGGTATGGGGAGAAGGCAGGAACAGGGTACTGATTGAGAATGATCAGCCATGATCACATTGAATGGCAGTGTTGGCTCGAAGGGCCGAATGGCCTCCTCCTGCACCTATTGTCTAACTTGCATGTGACTTGGGTAATAGTCTAAAGATTATCACTTTTGTTGTTCTGTTTTTCAATTCTGCTCCAAACTGCTGATAAAATCACAGCAAAATATCCTTTCCTATTCCAATCTCTGTCATTAGTGCCTATGTGGACGATGATGCCTGGATCTCCACTCCCCGTTCCAAACGCCTGTCCAACCCAGAAAAAGTATTGTTCGCCTTGATACCAAACCGGCAACGGAGTCTTTGGGACCCAGACTCTGCCGTAGAGAACAGTGCCTGTTCCCAACTATGCTGTTTCTCTCCCTCTCTCTCTCTCTCTAGTCAAATGCTACCCTTTGCAATTATGCTATGGACAGTTAGCGCAGCCTGCCAGTCCCCACCTTTGGATAAATATGGAGCAAGAAGTTTCTACCTGTTCGACAAGAATAGGGACAGACTCCTCAAGATATCTTCTCAAACGCTTTAATTTGCCCCTTTTGCAATTATACTCTTCCACCCCCGACCTCTGATCAAATTTGTGGTGATTTATCAAAAAGGTGTAACTGTCTCCCAGAACAGTGTTCAGGTAACTCTTTCCCTGTCCCTGGTGGGTCAGTGTCTGAAGCTCAGACTTTAGCTCAATGGTGAGCTGTAGTTCTGCCAGCAGCCAACATTGCTGCAGATGCGATCACCATGAACCACAATGTTGCACCTGTTACCAGGTGTTGCAGCTGCAGCAAATCCACCCAACCTTCCGTCTTCCATTTAATTAGTTTGAGTTTAATTATTGGGTACAAGCACTCCTTAACTACACAAAGATATCTCAAGTTACATTTCTTGGTCAATCAGACGATCGGAAATTACACCTGGGAAGAATTATCCACCGATATAGAAAATAGACAAACCAGGAATATTTGTCCCTCAAGCTCAGCCAACTGTTTTTGGTTCTACTATTCTCTCATACAATACAGCTTTTTGCAAGTGCAGAGTTTAATTTCTGATAATCTGATAAAAATATTTCCATACCCTTGTAGCAATCTTGAATGAAACATCTCTTATGGTGCTAAGTGGTGGGTACATGCGTCCTTCTGCTAGATGCTCTTCGGTCACTGTGTCAGCTATGATCTGAAAAATAAATAAACCTCAATCAGCACAACTGTATTCACATAGCATAGGAATTGTGCCTGCACACCACTGTCATCCTGTTGGTGTATTATCACCATCTGTTTATTCATTACTCTTTTGGGAGGAGTTGGCTGCGCCTAACGGCTGCGGCTCTCTGGCAGTCTGTTTGTCTTTTTTTCTTTTTTTGTTTGTTTGTGTCGGTGTTGGGATGGTTTTTGTTTCTGTTTTTGGCTGTTTATGTGTGGGGGGGGGGGGGGGGGTGTGTTGGGGAGGTGGGGTGGGGTGGGGCGGGGGAAACCTTTCTTTTATTAGGTCTCTTCCCCGGGGCGCAGCTTGCCCGCGGGGCCTTCCATCGCCCGGCGCGGCTCGGCCGCTGGACTTAACATCGCCGGTGCGGCTCGGCTGCGGGACGTTTCAGTGCCCGGCGCGGCTCGGCTGCGGGACGTTTCAGTGCCCGGTGCGGCTCGGCTGCGGGACTTAACATCGCCGGCGCGGCTCGGCTGCGGGACGTTTCAGTGCCCGGTGCGGCTCGGCTGCGGGACGTTTCAGGGCCCGGCGCGGCTCGGCTGCGGGACGTTTCAGTGCCCGGTGCAGCTCGGCTGCGGGACTTAACATCGCCGGCGCGGCTCGGCTGCGGGACGTTTCAGTGCCCGGTGCGGCTCGGCTGCGGGACGTTTCAGGGCCCGGCGCGGCTCGGCTGCGGGACGTTTCAGTGCCCGGTGCGGCTCGGCTGCGGGACGTTTCAGTGCCCGGTGCGGCTCGGCTGCGGGACATTTCAGTGCCCGGGGCGGCTCGGCCGGGGGGGGCCTTCCATCCCCTTGCGGGGGCTGTGCGTGTCGATTGCCTCGGTAGGGGTCGAGCTGTCTGTCCGTGGGTGCGGGGGGAGGAGAGGGGAAGTTTTGTTGCCTCCATCACAGTGAGGGGGTGTTTCGAGTCACTGTGATGGATGTTTGTGTTGTGTCTTGTGTTCTTTTCTTTTTTTGCTGTGACTGCTGAAATTTCGCTCGGTGTTGTGCCGAGTGACAATAAAGTTTTGTTATGTTATGTTATGTTATGTAAAATATAATTAATTGCAACCCTTTTCAAAAGCTTTACTTTAGGATTAATTTTACTTCAATGCAAAGAATTTATGGAGCGAGCCTGTGTTTGAAACTAGTTAGATTTTAATAGAAGTATGTTGCAAATGGTGCCTGATGGTGAGCAGTTGTGCACTCCTTCCTTTACTAATAGCCTGTGTAGGTTCCTATTGAAGAGACTCAATGCTCTCTGCTGCTCTGCTTTTGAGTGGTCAAGGAGAGGACATTGGTTCACCTATCCTGTAAACAATTGAGGATTTTGCAGAGACAGTATTGGTGATAATGAACTTAGTGCTAGGTTTGAAGCCATGGCGTTTGAACATTTTTCTTGGATTTGTCAAACAATAAAGCCAATACTCATTGTATTTCTTGATTAATGAAAATCACATTGCGAGTTTGGAAGCAGTTCTTCAACTGGGAGGAAGTAGCCGAGGAGAATTTAGATGATGACTACTCCAGTACTCCAGTGGGTTTGATCCTGACTTCTGGTGCAGCTGTGTGGAGTTCACATGGTTTCCCTGTGACTGAGTGGGTTGCCTCTGGGAGTTCTGAAATTGTCAACTTCCAAAATATACAGTTGGTAAGTTAGTTGACTGCTTCAAATTGTCCCTGGTGAATGTAGGTGGGTATATATCTAGAGGGAGGTGGGGCATGCAGTTTGGGGAGGGATCATTAAAATGCAGGGAAAAATGGAACTCGTGCAATTCAATGGTTGATAGCCAGTGGGGGGTCTGTCGGCTTTGGGCCTGTTTCTCTGCCTTTTTGCTCAGTGACTATTGACATGGATCAAAGTTGGCACTGCAGTGCACGGCCTAGTCCCTGATGAACATTCTTGGTTCTCAATGGGACAAGCCTATTAATGGTTTGCAAAGTGCTGAAGAATCCACACATGCTGTGGTTATCAACGTTTCTGGATCTTCAGAGCACTTTCCACCCAACATCAATACTTTGGATCAGGATTTATTTTTTGGATGGACCTCAGCCTTTACATGTCTTGGATCTATTTTTACCCCGCAAGACGAGATGCTGTTTCGGGCCCAAGAATGCCTTGTATTTACCAGTAATCAATTCCTGTTTTTTCTCATCCAACCTACCCTAGTGGTGTTGAAAAATCAGATGCTGGAAATCTAAAATCAAAATATAAAATGCTGGAAACACACCTCAGGTTAGACAGCATCTGTGGGAAGAGAAATAGAGCTACACTTTCTGGTAGAAGACCTAGCCTAAGAAATGAATGCTGTGAGAATAAGAGGCAGAGTGTGGGGGTGGGATGGATTGGTCAAAAGGAATCTCTCCAAGGTGATCCCTGTGGCTGAGCTGTGAACAAGATCTTCTGGTTGATAATACAAGTGTATTCTGATAGGTCATGCACTGAGGGTACTCCATCGGTCTTCCTGGTTTGTAGTCTAAATTAACTGAGATTGCACTTGAATAGAACCGTCTTTATGGAGCTGTAGAATTCTTGTACCTTTTTGTTTCCATTGTGTGTTGGGAGCCTGGTTGATGGAGATAACAGACTGGATTCGGCAGTGGTTGGCTGGATCCACCATTGTCATATTGCAGACATCCCTGTAGTCCCTTTGAGAATGATGGAATTTAACAAGGGCCAATTCTTGGATCAAAGGCAATGAGATGAGACCTTGTTATTGCTGCAAAAGAATAGGACTTGGTTTGGACAAGCCCTTATTCACGCATTTTGCAGGAGGCAGCTTTCCTTTTGCCTTTCCAGAGGAGTGTACTCTTTCTGATTAAGGCCTTTTAATTGTCAAGGAGGATCAATTTGTCTTCCTTTGGTATGGTCAGGGAATATCACGTTAAGAGTAGAATTTCTTTACTCTTGTCTATTGCATCTAGGGTTGGAGTATAAGCACACTAAAGCACCAGATCCTGTTTAGAATGTGCTGAAGAGAATGCAGGCAATCGCTTATTCCGCAGGAACGTTGCTGAAGCCGACTCTTCAAGATGAAACATGCCCTATGGAGATGACATAACGCTCCCAATTTTCCCTTTCTAGATGAACGTCTAAAAGCTATTTTATTCTTGACACTGGGGCAAATCCTACACACCATGTCGCTAGGCAGACAATGTCACTGTTAGTGCCTCCGAGTTCCTGGGCTATGGTAGTGGAGCTATGTACAGGTTTACTGCTGTTGGGGTTGTCCACAGGGTTCACACTGTAGAATGCAAGATGGCTGTGGGTGCATCCTTTAATGGGGGCTTGTTCCAAAACTGATATGCAATCGTCATTCCTTAGATCAATGTAATCAATTTCTTGACCACATACCAAAAGAATGGCTAACATAAAGGCTCAAGTATGATTGGCAACTGGAAACGCCCATTTGATTTTCTACAGTGGAGTAATTTGATGCAAACATTGACTTTTTTTCCACTTAAAATAAATCATTCTTGCATGCATAGCACGAGGTAAAGACTACACAACTGAATTTCTAAGCCTTCAGCCTTTTAGTTTGCATCTACTTATCTGTATTTGCAAAGCAACATATTAATGCATATAGACTTGAATATTAACACGATACAATGATTGAACAAACAGAGAACTCAGATACATACCTCAGCTGAAATTAGGAAGATGTCATCGTTTATATGCCGTACTCCACATGTGATGGCTCCAAGTGCAACTCCAGGGAAAACATAGGCATTGTTACCCTGACCTGGGACAAAGGTACGGCCATCAGCAAGGGTTACAGGGTCAAAGGGACTGCCACTAGCAAATATTCCACGCCCCTGCAACGATCAAACAAACTCATTAATTACTGATTATCAGCATACCGAATAATGAGTGCAACCATAGAAACATAGAAAATAGGTGCAGGAGTAGGCCATTCGGCCCTTCGATATGATCATGGCTGATCATCCAACTCAGTATCCCGTACCTGCCTTCTCTCCATACCCCCTGATCCCTTTAGCCACAAGGGCCACATCTAACTCCCTCTTAAATATAGCCAATGAACTGGCCTCAACTACCTTCTGTGGCAGAGAATTGCACAGATTCACCACTCTGGTATTGTCAAATACATTGTCAATTAACATAACACAAACAGGACATGTTATCAAATTGTGAATTTATGACAACAGAACATCAAACATAGACAATGTTATCTTTGAATCTGATATAAATATCCACATTACCTGTTGTTACTGTATTGGTAAAATCGCAAGGCCAGGTATAAATGGCTGGAGGGAGTCAGGCTTAAGAAACTATTTCATCAAATTAAACCTAAGGCTTTTGGCACATTGGACTTTTGTCAGGTCGGGACTTGAACAATATAAATTGGGATGTTATGTTACAGTTGTACAATACATTGGTAGTCTGCACTTCGAGTTTTGTATTAAGTTTTGGTCACACTACAGTAGGCATGATGCTATTAAACTGGAAAAGGGTGCAGAGAAGATTTACAAGGATGTTGTCAGGGCTTGATCTGTTGAGAGGTTGAGCAGACTAGGACTTTATTCCTTGGAGCATTAGGAGGTTGGGGGGCCAGGGGGATGACCTGATAGAGGTGTACAAAATCATGAAGGAGATAGGGTAAATGCACAGTGTCTTTTTCCTCCAGAATAAGGGAATCGAGCCCTAGCGAACGTGAGTTTATGGTGACAAGGAAAAGATTTAATAGGAACCTCACAGGCAACCTTTTTCACACAGAGTGGCGAGTATGTAGAACGAGCTCCCAGAGGAAATAGTTGAGGCAGGTACATTAAGGCAGTTTAAAATACATTCCGATAGGTACATGAATTGGAAATCTTTCCAGGAAAGTGGGCCAAATGGTACTAGCTTCAATAGGGGACATCTTGATCAACATGGACGAGTTGGGCCGAAGAGCCCGTTTTCATTCTGTATGACTCTTCAAATAGGATTAACAATAATGGAGACTGGAGAGACTATAAAATGTTTAAGGTAATTCTCAAAGATCTGTAAATTTTACTCTGGAATACATCATTTGGAATAAATCCAAATTTAATGTGCCCCACAAATAATATTTCTCATCGATTGCTTTTTAAAAAAAACCTAATTACTGAGATGTTGAGCAAAGTATATTCTTACATCAGTTAGGCGATAGCACTGTTCTGCTGTGCACTCTGACTTGCTAGTAGGATTGCTTAAAGCAAATATAATTGGATGTTTATTGAATGATGCCATGTCCTTTATTATCTGCTCGGTAAATGCTCCTCCAATGGCTGCTACTCCTGGAAAAATACAAATTAAGAATGGTACTTATTTAGTCTCAACTGTTCTGGCATTATAGTATTTGTAGAAATAAACACATCAATTTTTTCCCTTAATTCCCCCCAATAGCTGGTGGTCTGGATAGTTTGTGTTTGGACTGTTGAAGACAAATCAGAAAATTACCGGAAAAGTCATGGAATTGGGGCATTAAAACTGTTACCAATGTTTTTCAAGAGTGTTAAAACAACCTCTATGCTTCATGCCCTCTGCCATTTCCTTACTTTAGTTTATTGTCACGTGTAAAGGTACAGTGAAAAGCTTTTGTTGTCCTCAGCAGACACGGTGGTGCAGCGCTAGTTGCTGCCTTACAGCGCCAGAGACCCTGGTTTGATCCAGACTATGGGTGCTTGTCTGTGTGGAGTTTGTCAGTTCTCCCTGTGATCGCGTGGGTTTTCTCCGGGATCTCTGGTTTCCTCCCACACTCCAAAGATGCACAGGTTTGTAGCCTAATTGGCTTGGTATAAATGTAAATGTGTAGGAAGGAAATTGTAAATTGTCCCTCGTGGGCAAGTGTGCAGGGATTACTGGTTGGTGAGGACTCTGTGGGCTGAAGGGTCTGTTTCCGTGCTGTATCTCTAATCTAAACTAAACTAAATAGTAATGGCATCTCTGTGCTGACCTATGTTCCAGGGTGGCCTGTACCTGCCATTGAGGATGGTGTGAAAGTGTAGGAGAGGGTAAAATTGCAAATAAAGAGGTGTGATGTTGGAAACATGGTGGGAGGAAAGGCTAATGCAAATCGGAACTTCCCTGTGTCTCTCTTGTTGTTGAATAGAGTGCAGGCCAAATTCAGGAATCAGAATCTAATATAAATTCTTATTTAGTGCCCAGCATAAGTTGGAAAGAAGAGTTAATTCTTGACACAGCTTTCCTTCAATGAGTGATCATCAATAAATCCAGAATCTATTTCTGCTTCTTTAACAGACACATGCATTATATTTATTTAATGCCCATCACATTAGCTGTCAGCATCGAACAAAGAACCGTATAGCACAGGAACAGGCCCTTCAGCCCACTGTGTCTGTGCTGACCGTGATGTACATCTGCCTGCATGTGGCCTACAGCCTTCAATTCCCTGCCATTTGTATTTCTACTTCTAAATGCCACAAGTATCTGTTTCCACCACTTCCTGTGGAGCACCTTCCAAGCATCTACCACTGAAAAAACAACAAACTTCAAATCTCCCCTCTCACCTCAAAGTTAGGTCCTTAGTATTTGACATTTCCACCCTGGGGGGAAAAAACGATCAACTCTGTCACTGACATAATTTTGAAAACTAATGTCATATCCATATGGTACCAAGGGAGTCTGGATGGTAAGGATCTAATTTCCAGTTTTGATCAAGAATGCAGTGAAAGATTAATTGGATAAATTGAAGAGTGAACACTGTCACAAAGTTCGACTGTTAATTAAGTCTTCTATAAATGAAAAGTCAGCTGGCTGGAAAAAAAATTCTGTTTCGATTATGATTCCAGCATCTGCATTATCCTTGTATTCCAGTTTCCTTGTGTGACAATTTTAGGCCCAACTTTCTCACCGTCGTCCCTTTGGTGCTAATGGAAGAAGTTTCATTGAAATCGGTGTTATTTTTAAGGCTATTCACATTTTAAAGTTTAAATCTATCTCCTAGGGAGGGAGGGGGGATGGTGTGGGGGGGAGGGTGCTGCACCAATGCAAGGGAGGTTTGGGCCCAACGGGTCCACTTGGTCTAGTATCTAGCTAAAGGTTAAAGGAATAAATCTTATTAACATATGTGACGTTGATTAAAATCATGCACATTCTAGCATGCATAATTAGATACGGGAATAAACTGGACATCTGGGGGAAAACCCCATCTCTTCTCGTTAATTAACTTGAAAGATTTAAAGTTAACTTGAATTTGAAAGGTTTAACATTTAACAAAATTTCCTAAAATTTGTAAATGTACTTTTAAGCTTGAAATGAACAAAGTGTGTCTGAATCTTTTAAATACCTATTAAAGCTGTTGGCTTAACCTTCCGGACAACCTCTTCCAGGCTTTTTATTGGAGGATGATCCTGAGCGATCATCTGCTTTTCGTGTGTCAGATGGCTTCTTCCCTGCACGGGACACAATGAAGCAGATTGATATTAATGTTATACAAGTGATCCAACACATTCCACAGGGAAACGTAGGATGTAAAGGTTATGTCATTGTTCATAGAAAAAAAGTTTGTGATAGGGAGAGCAGGTTATCCAGGGGGTGGAATGGGATAGTAACTTGTGGAGTCACAAATGACTCCATCTGACAGCACTGCAATTGCTGGATCTCTCACATCATGAACAACTTGATCAACACAAAATGCTGGAGTAACTCAGAAGGGTTTTGACCCGAAATATCACCGATTCCTTTTCTCCAGAGATGATACCTGGCCCGCTGAGTTACTTCAGCATTGTGTGTCTATCTTCGGTGTAAACCAGCATCTGCAGTTCCTTCCGACAGATGAACAGCTCAAGTATCTTCACTCAACAGAAACAAATGGACAAGTCACATGGATACAGCAGCCTTGAAAGCAAGTCAGAGGGCAAGTAATTTAAGGAATGGAAGGGCAAACCCCTCCCATCTATAAATCAAGCTCGAGATTGAATAGTGTTTACTGATCTGGCGAGGCAGTTCCCAGAGCATTCATGTTGTTTGGCACCATCTAGAATGAATAGTCCCAAGAGTATCAGCACAACCATCTAAGCACGCACTCCATCATTGAAGTTAAAGACTTTCCAAGGCCTCTTTGACAATGCCGACCAGCCTGCAATCTCTAATATTGAGAAGTTCAGGGACAGAAAATGCATGGCAAATTTACCAGCTGCATTGAAGTGTAAGAAAATAACTGCAGATGCTGGTACAAATCGAAGGTATTTATTCACAAAATGCTGGAGTAACTCAGCAGGTCAGGCAGCATCTCAGGAGAGAAGGTGTGGTTGACGTTTCGGGTCGAGTCCCTTCTTCAGATTGTATCTTCACTGCATTGAAGGATATATTTGTGGCAGTAGATTTTTAAAGTTATCTGAATATTTTTTTCTTTAGCCGACGGACATTATACACCCGAAATTTCATTTAAAAATCTGGATCCTTCAGAACGCCATGCCTTCAAAGCTAGCACTATACTGGTTTGGGAACACATGACTTCATTTTTGGATCTTCTGACTCAATAGCACGGGGATAGTACCTTCAACACAAAGTGATGGTTTTAGAGTGCCTCACCACCACTTTGAGAAAACAGGCATCTATGAATTTATTAAAACAAAATGCATAACATATAATTCCATAAACATGCAGCAGCAGGAGCAAATCTCAGGCAACTCTTCCCCTCTTTGGGCGACTGAGGACCCATGACTCTAAGCTAAATGATATAGCAACTTATTGCTGAAACCAACTTGGTTCTGGGAACAGGTCATATGTGATTGCTGAAACTGATCATTTTGACATTTGGTTATATTTATCCTTGAATGTTAAATATAAATATGGCACTAAAATTTTAGCAATAATGCAACAGTAAAAAAAAATCACAACCTTAACAATAAGACCCTTTGAGTCCACCATCCAGATCTTTTTTACAGCTTCTTGCCTTGGGGTGCCATCTTTTTCCATTGCCATCATGATCAGATGTGCAATTCCCATTGCTGCCTGTGGTACATTAAAGTTATAATTACTGACAGACTTAATTTAAGGGCAAATTCAATTTTACCATTTAACTTTTACTTTCAAATGATAAGAGCAGGTAAATGGATTTCTTCTATAATAGATCAATTAACAAAACCACCAACTTCCCAGGTTTTGAATGCTAACTTGTGTATAGCCTATACATACAAACGAGACACAGAAAACAAGTGCAAAGAGGTTAAGGTACAGCTTTACAAATATCAACATGGCTGCATCTGGAATAATGTGCAGTTTTATTTTCAGCTCGTGTAGAAAGGATGTGATTACTCTCAAGAGGGTGCCGAGCCAACTCACCAGGAATTCTGAGGAGAGATCAGGGAGATTGTTGGTGTTTTCCTTGTAAAGAGAAGGCTAAGGGGTGGGGGATGGGAGGGATGAGGGCCAATAGAGGTTTCTGAAATTAAAAGACATAGTGGCTTGGCGGTAGTTGCTACCTGACAGGGCCAGTGACCCTGGTTCAATCCTGACAATGGATGCTGTCTGTATGGAGTTTGTACATTCTCCATGACCGCGTGTGTTTTCTCTGGGTGCTCAGTACTCCTCCCACACTCCAAAGAAATACAAGTTTGTAGGTTGAAGATAGACACAAAATGCTGATTAACTCAGCAGGAGAGGCAGCATCTCTGGAGAGAAGGAATGGGTGTCGTTACGGGTATAGATCCTTCTTCAGTCTCCACCCGAAACATCACCCATTCCTTCTGTCCAGAGATGCTGCCTGTCCCGCTGAGTTACTCTAGCATTTTGTATCTATCTTCAATTTAAACCAGCATCTGCAGTTCTTTCCTCCACAAGTTTGTAGGTTAATTGGCTTCGGTAAAATTGTAAATTATCCCTAGGACAGTGCTGGTGTACAGGGATTGCTGGTCACCATGGACTCGGTGGGCCGAAGGCTGTGTTTCTGTGTTGTATCTCTAAACGCGAAAGATGGGTAGACAGTAGTAAACATTTCCCCATGGCAGAGTGTCTAAAACTATTAGACATAGATTTAAGGTAAGGAGCAAGAGGGTTAAAAGGATTTAAGGAAGGTGTTGGTGTTTGGAACATAGTCAGAAAAGTTGTTGGAGGCAGAGACTCTCACAAGATTAAGTATCTAAACAAGTATTTGAATTACCAAGGCATGAAGGTCATCAACCAAGTGCTGGTAAACAGGGTCAGTATCAATGGATACGATCAACATGGACAGGGTTGGCCAAGGGGCCTGTTTGGAGTCATATTAATCAATGGCATAATAAAGCCAGAAAGAGGTGCAAATGCTCCCATGCAACATCACAAGAAGGTATTACCAGCAGATGAACAAATTAACATTTAGGAAAGCAAAGGGCTAGAAAAGATTAAAATAAACATAAGTAATACAACCTCTCCGGCTCCTTGAAAGACAAATGATTGATCAGAAAGTCTGTTGTTGGTAATTCTCAGTGCAGCCAGTATGCCAGCTACTGCCACTGATGCAGTTCCTGTGGAAAAACAAAATGCAATTTTGAAAAATCAGAAACCTCTTATTGCAAAAAATCTTCAGCTCAATGCAGCCAGTATAGAGAATGCTTTCTAAATATGGATTTAAACTTTAATACTTCATTTTATACAGGATGAAGGGGATAGGTGGTAGTTAGGATGGCTGAGTGTCTGTGGTGACGTGTTCAGGTCCCAGTATCCCCAATGGAGGGATGGGTTCCAATCCTACTCCTCACAATAGGGTGGTTTGGGGTGGCACCGTTGTGCAGCTCGTAGAGCCGCTTCATCAAAGTGCCGGCCACCCAGGTTCAATCCTGACCGCAGTTGCTATCTTTGTGGTGTTTGCATGTTACCTCTGTATTTCCTCCAGGTGCTCCACTTTCTCTCACATCAGGGACAAGCAGATTGTTAGGTCAATCGGCCACTGCAGATTATACCTAGAGTATAGGCTAGTGGCAGAATCCCAAGGTATTTGATGACAATGCAGAGAAAATAATAATGAGTTTCATGCAAGGCTAATGTGAATTAAGGTTGATGGCTGACACAACCTAGGTGGGCCAATGGGCCTGCTTATGCACTAACTTTCCATGACTCTGTGAATACAAGATCTACAATCCAAATAATGATATTTGGAGTGATCAGTATCTCTAGAAAGCTATTCGGATGTCTGGAACTGGAAGGGAGAATGTTCACACCCAAATCAACCAACTCCCAGTCACACTCACAAAGGGATAATAATAGTTCTTTGACTACTCTCTTAAAAAATGATGAGCTTGGTGATTAGCAGGTTAACTAAGTCATACAATTTAAAGTGCCTGGCAATTTTGTGAAGATCGGTTACAGAAAAAAAAATTACTCCCACTCCACCCACATTGCACATCTTTTTGGACTGGCACTAAAGTACATTACTTCCAAGTCTCAATGAAAACGTTTTTGGGGTAGGTCTTTATAGAATTTGTTCTTCAAATATAATTAATTAATTTGCTTTAAAAGCAGTTTAACTTCTTTATCGTGTTCAGAGAGGATGGATCAGAGGAGGATTCCAAATTCTCAAATATTTGCACAAAACATCCATAATGTACATTCCAATCTGGTTCAATTTGTTTTGTTAGGGATATTGAAAGCAAATTTTGTTCATAACCACCCCCGAATCAATAAAATAATCATATTGAAATTTGTCATTGTTTGTCAATAATCAGGGCTACCTGAACAAACCGCAGATTCCATTGGACCAAATTAAACAAACACCAATCAACACATGAACTGGACGACTTAAAGCTGTCACAAGGGAATACATCATAGTTTACACAGCAATATAAACAACAGTTTAAAACTGCAATAGTTTGCAACCAATAGGAAAATACTTTCCAACAAAGGAATGCAGTGTTAGTCTAGACAAAACACTCCTTCCTTCTGCTGTTTTTTCACAGTGCTTGATTTTTAGAATTTTTTTTAGATTTAGAGATACAGCGCAGAAGCAGGCCCTTCGGCCCACCGGGTCCGCGCTGCCCCAACGATCCCCGCACACTAACACTATCCTACACACACTAGGGACAATTTTTACATTTGCCCAGCCAATTAACCTACATACCTGTACATTTTTGGAGTGTGGGAGGAAACCGAAGATCTCGGAGAAAACCCACACAGGTCATGGGGAGAACGTACAAACTCCGTACAGACGGCGCCCGTAGTCAGGATCGAACCCGAGTCTCAGGCACTGCATTCGCTGTAAGGCAGCAACTCTACCGCTGCAAGGCAGCAACTCTACCGCTGCGCCATCGTGCTGCCCTGTGTTTTATCAGGGGGCCAAGTTTCACATATCACTAGTTCCCACGTAGCACCTTGACTACTCAATCACCACTTTTTAAATTTATGATGAGAGCATAGTGCAGAGTAGGAGGGAATGAACGATAAACTTGCCTGTCTATTCTGCTCCAGCCTTCTCAAGGCCTAGGCTTCTAAGTTTAATTTCATATTGGATTCTGCCTCAGAAGCTTGCCCAACTCTGCATTAGTCTTGACAGGGTCAGCAATGATTCAAAGGGCTATGAAATTCTGAATAGGTGGCTCCTATTCAACTGCAGCAAGTACCTCAATTCCTGAACCCATGAATGAGCAAGGCACCAATTACACTGGCATTCCATAGAAACTGCAGACTCCATAAATTTAACCCCATAAATGCAATGTATTGGCCCCGGCCACCAGAACTGAATGCCTTCTCTGTGAAGGAACTAAACAGCATTTGGCATTGATGGTCTGGGCCTCTTATATACACACAACACCTGCCAATCTCACCTCTCCAAGTGCGTGGCCTGGAAAAGAGAAATAGCGGTGGGATTGCAGGGGAGGCACAGAGAGCAGTTGGCACATATGGGCCCAGGGCAGTGGAATATTTCACGAAGCTACAGTCATCGACCTAGACAGCACTGAAACAGGCCCTTCTGCCCACATAGTCCATGTCAACCATTTGGCATTTTGAGCTAGTCCCGGTCTACATTTGGCCCATGCCCTCTAAACCCATCCTTTCTAGAACTGTCCAAAATAGTTGTACTTGTATCCTATCACTACCTCTCCCTGTTCATTCCAAACATGGATAATCCTCCAAGTGAAATAATTGTCCGAGATACCTCTCCCCTCTCATTCTAAGCCTATGCTCCCCTGTTTTAGTATTCTCTATTCTGGGGGGGGGGGAAGAGGGGGTTCGATGAATTGAGCATTTACTTTATCCATATCCCTTCTGATTTTGTACAACACAATAAGGTTATCCACTCAGCCTCCCGTGTTTTTAACAAACAGTCACAACCTATCAAATCTTTTCCCATAAGCCCATGTGACATCCTGATGAATGTCCTGTGCACCCGTCCCAATTTAATAACATCCTTCCTATAGCTGAGAGAGCAGAACTGCACACAGAACACCAAGTGTGGTCTCACCAATGACTTGTGCAACTACCCATTCCCAAGGAAGGAGAGGATGCCAAACGCCTTCTTCACCTCACTGTCTACCTGACTCACCTTTTTCAGGAAACCATGCACCAGTAGTCCCAAATCTCTATGTTCTCCAACAATAACCAGGGCTCAACCATTTACTGTGAATGTCTGGTGTGACATACAAAAGTGCACATCTTACACTTGTCAGAGTTAAATTCCGGTTTGAAATTCATCCTAAAATTTAGATAGGATCTTACCATAAGTTAAAGAAATTGATATTTAGATCAGGAATAGTAGTACTCTGCACTTACTCTAACCCCAACCAACTTACACTGGCTGCACAGTTGACAATACAAATTGTTGGTTAAAATCATCCATGATAGGTGCAATAACTTGGATGGCACACACATATTTCTACGCAAATGTAAAAATGTCAATTTTAAAGGTCAACCATAGATTATTGTATGTAGGACGGCCCGGTGGCGCAGCGGTAGAGTTGCTGCCTTACAGCGAATGCAGCGCCGGAGACTCGGGTTCGATCCTGACTACGGGTGCTGTACTGTAAGGAGTTTGTACGTTCTCCCCGTGACCTGCGTGGGTTTTCTCCGAGATCTTCGGTTTCCTCCCACACTCCAAATACGTACAGGTATGTAGGTTAATTGACTGGGTAAATGTAAAAATTGTCCCTAGTGTGTGTAGGATAGTGTTAATGTGCGGGGATCGCTGGGCGGTGCGGACTTGGTGGGCCGAAAAGGCCTGTTTCTGAATCTGAAATATGAAGAAAAAAATATATATATATATACATTCTAAACTTGTCTTATTCTCTTTAAATACAGTAACATATTCTTAGAACTCTGAGCAAAGTCATGGTTTTAGCCTTTGTTTTGGAGACATTGGATGGGAGGGAAACTTGCAAGAGGAGAGCTTATTGTTGAAACAAGAAACCCTACAAGTTAAATTCTCAAGTTTCACAAGAACATCACAAAGACAACCCACATAATTCTGGTATTGAGAGATGACTCACTTGATATGGAGTCATGTCTTTATCAAAGCTGCAGCAATAGTTAACAGTATTATTATATTACTGAAGGCCAATTAAATATTAATTATGAAGGATAAATAGGGATTAATTAAGAGGGGGAAAAAGAGCACAAAAGAAAGCTTGCAGGGAATATAAAAACTGACTCTAAAAGTTTCTTTAGATATGTAATGTAAAGATTAGTGAGGTCCCTTACAATCAGACAGGTGAATTTATAATGGCAAACAAAAATGGCAAACCAGTTAAATCGTTATCTCTCTTTTTTATTTATTTATTTATCTATTTTCCAGTCAATACAATGCAACAGATTGACCATACAGTTGTGAAAGTTCAATAGTACAAAATCATTGTATCAAAAGTAAAACAATATAATCACACATGATATTTTCTGACCAAAAAAAAAAAGTGTAGGCAGAAGCCAAAGCTTATTGTACCTACTCTTAATACTTGAATGAGTACTTTGGTTCTGTCTTCACTAAGAAAGACACAAACAATCTCCCAGAAATACTAGGGGACCGAGGATCTAGTGGGAGGAACTGAAGGGAATCCACATTAGTCAGGAAATGGTGTTAGGTAAACTGTTGTGACTGAAGGCAGATAAATCCCCAGGGCCTGACCATCTGCATCCCAAGGTACTCCAGGAGGTGGCCTTAGAAACTGTGGATGCATTGGTGACCATTTTCCAATGTTCTCTTGAATCTGGATCAGTTCCGGTGGACTGGAGGGTAGCCAATGTAACTCCACTTAAGGAGGGAGAGAGAAAATGGGAAATTAAAGACCAGTTAGCCTTACATCTGTAGTGGGGAAGATGATTGAGTCGATTGTTAAAGATGTTATAGCAGCGCATTTGGAAAGCAGTGACAGGATCGGTCAAAGTCAGCATGGATTTATGAAGGGGAAATCATGCTTGACTAATCTTCTGGGGATGTAACAAGTAGAACGGATAAGGGAGAGCCAGTGGATGTGGTGTATCTGCACTTTCAAAAAGCCTTTGACAACGTCCCACACAAGAGATTAGTGGGCAAAATTAGAGCACATGGTATTGGGGATAGGGTATTGACATGGATAGAGAACTGATTGCCAGACTGGAAGCAAAGAGTAGGAATTAATGGGTCCTTTTCAGAATGGCAAGGCTTGGTGCTGGGACGCCAGTTATTTACAATATACATGAATGATTTAGACAAGGGAATTAAATGTGACATCTCCAAGTTTGCGGATTACACAAAGCTGGGTGGCAGTGAGCTGTGAGGAGGATGTAATGAGGCTGCACGGTGACTAGGATAGGTTGGGTGAGTGGGCAGATGCATGGCAGATGCAGTATAATGTGGATAAATGTGAAATTATCCCCTTTAGTGGCAAAAACAGGAAAGCAGATTATTATCTGAATGGTGTCAGGTTAGGAAGATGGGAGGTACAAGAAGACCTGGGTGTGCTTGTACATCAGCCATTGATAGTAAGCATGCAGGTACAGCAGGCAGTGAAGAAAGCTAATGGCATATTGGCCTTCATTGCGAGGGAATTTGAATTTAGGAGCAAGGGGGTCCTACTGTAGTTGTACAGGGCCCCCGGTGAGACTGCACCTGGAGTATTGTGTGCAATTTTGGTCTCTTAATTTGAGGAAGGACATTATTGCTATTGGGGGAGTGCAGCGTAGGTTCACCAGGTTAATTCCCAAGATGGTGGGAATGACATTGATCAAAGAATGGGTCGACTGGGCTTGTATTCGCCGGAATTTAGAAGGATGAGAGGGGAATTCTATATAGAAACACATAAAATTCTTGAAGGCTAGATGCAGTAAAAATGTTCCTGAACTAGGGAGTCACAGTTTAACAATAAGAGGTAGGGCATTTAGGACTGCGATGAGGAAAAACTTCTTCAGCCAAAGAGTTATGAATCTATGGAATTCCCTGCCACATAAAACAGTGGAGGCCAATTCACTGGATGTTTTCAAGAGAGAGTTAGATCTAGCTCTTATGGCTAAAGGAATCAAGGGTTACGGGGAAAAATCAGGAACGGGGTACTGATTTCAGATGATCAGCCATGATCATATTGAATGGAGGTGCTGGCTCGAATGGCCTACTCCTGCACCTATTTTTCTATGTTTCTATAATGAAATCGGAATAAACAGGATGAAACCTTGTTGCCTTGTGCTCAATTTTAAAAAAGTAATTTTGTCATCTGTTCTTCTCATGCAATGTTTATCCTGCCGATTTATTTATTACAATACAGGCAACCACACATTATACAATGTCAACATGAATGGAAAATCTTGGCAGAAATACTGGTGGACAGGAATTAATCTAATATCTTATTGGGGAGGATAATGGTATACAAGAGAGAAAGAAACTACAGCAAAGACTCTTGGAATAGAAGGAACAGAACTCTGGATTGTGCCAGGGCTTTGGTCACGGGAAGATTAATAGGAGACATTTGTTGACAACAGGGGAAGTATTTCTACTTCCTATGTCAATTGGGCCACAATAGTCCTCACCAGCCGACAGATTTCTCGAGACCTCACAATCCCAGCTGTCCATTGTCAAATGTGGGGAAATTAAAATCAGACACACTCTGCCTCTAACATTTTTAAAACAAGCGCCAATTTTGAAGTAATTTAGATTCAGGTCAATTTGCTTCCCATCTGATACAAACACACCCTTCTTTGGGATTAAAATTGACCACTTGTCTCAGATGAAAGCGAGTATCTTGAGGCAGGTTCAAGGCAAAGATCTATCAAAGCTCCAATGTGGGAAAATAAGAGAAGATAAGAAATAAAGACATGTTTTCTCACTGCTCTGCCACCTGGGAGTGAAGGAAATACATGTCGTACAAATTGAAAGCTACTTCATGCAAGGCCCCCCATTCAAAATCCGACCCCGCATCTGTAATTCCAATGCCTCCATTTCAATCATTAACACTGCATTTTGATGCACATTTAGTTCTTTCTACCTGTTGTGTCAGAGGGAAGCACTCTCTCCAAATATCCCTGCTTTTTTTAATCTCGGTTTACTTTGACAAGCCCCTCAACATCTGAGATTTTGGAGCAAAATATTCCATTCTAAACTTATGTTATCTTAATTTTGTAGTAGATCTTTTCCTCACGTTGAATCAAAGGAAAGGCACGTCCTGCTATTTAATAAGTGGAACATTGAACAAAGACAGGAACTAACAAAGCAGAGGAAAGTTAACAAGGCTCAAAGGAAATAATGAAGCCAAATGTTTAAAAACATTGGTAGAGGACAAAAAGAAATGAGCCTACACGGAATACTGCATTGGAAATATGAACAGAAAATGTTGGAAACACTCAGCACTAGTGATTAATCATATTTACATTTTATGGTAATAACCTGTTTTTAACCTGAATTAGAAAATCTCATCACTTTTGCTGCCAATTTCCACCTTCACATGATTCATCTCTACTTCCTCCCTTCCCTTCTTCAACATCCACCTCCATTCAGGGTCAGGCCAGCAACCAGAGTCAAGTAAAAGCCCACTACCTACCTAAACTACTCAAAACCCACCCTGCTTCCTATAAAAACACCATTCACCCAATTTCTCCATTATAGGATTCTCCATCTAATGGTGCTGCTTGACATGCTTGCGTTTACTCTACCCAAAATTTCCCTCCACCATAGCTGATGGGCCCCACAACAATATCCTTTCCACTTCCTGCTTCTCAAATCCACCAGCAGGATAGGATTTCTCACTTTACATTTGATCCCAGCTGCTTTCATGTCCAATTGATCCAACCTTTACAATTTGCGACATTTCAAACAGGATGTAATCATCAGAAGCAGCATCGACTCTCCACCAATGTCAGCCTTCCAGAGGCCAAAAACTCTAGGATTCTCTGATTCATTGTCTGTCTCTACAAATATCCACACCTCTCCCTACTGCACGTTATTACTGCAGCTGCAGCAGAAGCAACTTGTCCTTCAACTTCCTCACCTCATACCATCCAGAACCTAAAACCGTTCTTGACAGGCCAACTACATACGTTTAGAGTGTTAATTATAATTTGTTTAATTGTTGGAAGGGGCAAGAAAATATTTTAGACTATCAAAGTTAGAGGTCAATTCTTTGGAAAAAAAATAACACTGATTGGAATGGATGGCAGAGTAGATGTTAAATGAAAGTGTTTTCAACCAGTACAGAAATGGTTCAGCAACCATTTTTGATTCAACAAACCCATTTTATTGAATGCCACCATGGAATCAGATGATTTTGGCTGACTTTATTTTAGTATCATGAATGACCCAAGTTGCCACCATTTCTAAATTATTGCATTAAAAAAATTGATAACCATTTTTGCCTTTTTCTTGTTATTTACAGTCATTCAAAAGCAAAATAATGCAGGTGCTGGAAATGTGAAATAAAAATCAAAATATGGGAAATAATCAGCAATCACTCAGTCGAGGAGGACAAAGAAATAGTTATGCATCAAGTTCTGATGATGGAACATCTACCTGAAACACTAACTCTGTCCACCATCTTCAGTACTTCCTGTACTTGGTTTTTACACTTTCCATCAGTGTTCTTTTTATTTTTTTATTACTAGACTAGACTTACAAATTAGAAGTTATTTCATTACTGTTCTCAGAAACAAGTTGGATAGTTCTCAATTGTGGTCTTCAACTACTTCCGCCAAGAAAGATCCATAGTTTCCTCTCCCCCAGTTACTAAAATGATATATAATCTGCTACTAAGATCTCCAGTTTTCTCATTATCTTTCCATACTGTAAAAGTAAAACACAATCTGCTGCCCCATATCAGATATAGTTCAATTTTATACTTTTCTTTGCAAGATTTGTCTTAGCCAATAGGCCAATGAGATAGGAATCCATCTCATCTGGATACCAATTGATGCATTTCAGCTAGGAAGGTTTGCTAGTTACCTGAATTGGTACATGTCATTCCATGTCACATGTCAGAAGTATCCAAACTGAAAAGACTGTTAAAAATACTTTAAAATTTCTTCCCAAAATATGGACACTTGCAAATTTGGACTCACGATGTACAGTTCCTTTTTGACCATATTGGGTGGAATTTACAAAATTAACCAAGTCTGGTGAACATGGATTGGTGACATTTCAGACAGAAGAGTCTCAACTAAAAACTGAAAACGTCAGCTAGCCATGTCCTCCAGAAGATGTTGCCTGACCCGTTGAGCTTCTCCAGCACTTTGTGTCTTTATGTCAGTTTATAAAATGGCAAATTTTAAAATGATCATCCAGTACTACGTACCTTGGATGTCATCATTGAAAGTAAGGTACTTGTTACGGTACTTGTTGAGAAGGCGGAAAGCATTGGAGTTTGCAAAATCTTCAAACTGAATGAGACAGTTCATTCCGTACCTTAAATGCAATGAAATAAATCAATAGTCTGCACAAAATATACATCAGCAACAACTAAACAAAACCAACTCAAACAACTCAAAACAAGAGTGGTTTCGAAACTTTCCGAATGCTTCCCTGTGATTGTGCTATTCTTTGACACAAGTGAAAAGATTTTGCTTGTCATCCAGGAAGCTCCCGTGAATTGATGGCAAACTCATAATTGAAGTTGTCTTTTAAGTTCAGACCAGGATCATGTGCTACTTCAACTTTATTTATATTTTTGACACAATATGGAAAAAAAATTTTAATCTACTGTTGAGGTATTTTAATGTCCAGCCCTAAATGCCCTTGTGGGGTATTGAGTTTTCTTTTACTGCTGCTATTTAAAAGCACTTACACAGTAAGGAATTAGAGGACTCTGCAAAGATGCTTTAAAAAAAAATTTAAGATGTATGGGGATGGGAGGGGAAGTAGTGGATGGGGAAAACATATTTAGCAGATGAAATGTGTAGAAAGGAACTGCAGATGCTGGTTTAAACCGAAGATAGACACAAAAAGCTGGAGTAACTCAGTGGAACAGGCAGCATTTCTGGAGAGAAGGAGCGGGTGACGTTTTGGGTCGAGACCCTTCTTCAGACAGCGGGTTTGCTTTGCTTTGCTTTATGTTGAGCCTGGTTTGTGGGGAGCATTTTATCTCTGCCGACTTGCACCTTGTAGATGGTGGAAAGGTTTTATGGAGTTGAGGATGGACACAAATCAGAGAATACATAGTCTTTGTTCTCTCTTGCACCTACGACATATTCAAGTCTGAATCAGTTAGGTTTCTGGTCAATATTGACCCATAACAATATCAAGGATGACTTGGTAAAGATTATATCTGGAGGTTGTATTGGAGAGGGTCTCTGTCTGGCATGTGATGTGCGAATGTTACTTTCAATACACAAGCCTGCATCCTGCCCAAGTCTTGCACCATATAAACAGAACTGCTTCACTTTTGATGAGTAAAGACCTTCGAATCATTGATATATTCCTCTTGTCATTATAAGATAGTTGTTGATGAAGCAGCTAAAAGGTGTCTCAATCCTGGACGTAGTCCTGAGCACCCTTTGAAAAGATGCCCTTAGGCAGAGTTGATATGCTGCCAAAGGTTATGCTGAGCTTTCTTTGTGCAACACTAGAGGGCATAGTCATATGGCGAGAGGGGGAATATTTAATGGAGATGTGCGGGGAAAGTTTCATTTTAATAAACAGAGTGGTGGGGGCCTGGAATGCACTGCCAGGGTTGGTGGTGGGGGCAGATATGATAGTGACATTTAAGAGGCTTTTAGATAGGCACATAGAAGTGCAGGGAATAGAGGGATATGCATCATGTACAGGAAGAGATCAGTTTTAATTTGGCATCATGTATTGCAGGCTAAAGGGCCCGTTCCTGTGCTGTACTGTTTTATGCACTATGTACTATGTAGATCCCATTAGATTTCAAAGAATCTAGAATCAACACCACAGATTCTCAGAATCTCCAGATTTATAACTCCAGGGACAAATTTTGTCTTCTCTATATTAACTTATTAACTTTATTTATATGCTGTAACTGTAATTCTTTTTTGTGCACAATCCACAGGCATTGCCACTTTCATTTCACTGCACATCGTGTGTGTGTATGTGACAAATAAACTTGACTTGACTTGAATCATACAACACTGCATTAGCACCTTTGAGCCTATCCTGCCCATGGAACCAAACCCAGCTAGGGAGATGCTGGAAGAGCATGACATTTAACATATAATACTCTGAGTATAACAATATTACTATTATTTATCTGGCCTGAAAACAGTCTTCCCAATTTAGGCACAAATTGCCACACTTGACTGAATCTGCCTTTACTGTGTCCAAATCCAGCGCATAGCTCACTGTTGATAGATCCATCAGTTTTAAATAGGGACATCATACAATGTATCACAAACAATTTACTCCAAGGAATGAGGTTGCAAAATCCTACCTGTCTGTAACTGCTTGCATGAATTCATCAACCAATTCGTCATAGGCCTGCCCACGAATACGCTTGTGTTTCAATCCAATATAAAGTGGGTCATTAAGGAGAGTCTGGAAAAAAAATCCATTTTACCATTAAATCATCAACCACTTATTTCATATCTGTTAAAGATATTCATGGGAGTCTTTCATATTTTATATTGTCGTAATAAGTGAGTTGCATTTAATCACAGTGATTTTCAAAGATGGCTGAGAAATGATTACTTCAGAGTCAAGAGAAATTGTGTATAAAAACACTTCCTTTTGTCAAACTGCGTATTATTATAGCCCTAAATTTTCACAGTATCCGCAAGCAAGAATAGCAATCTACTTTCCAATTAATTGCTGCCTCATAGCTTCAGAGAAGCCCAGAGCTGGATTATCTTGCTCTGAGCAAAATCTGCATGTTCTCCCCCTGACTTTGCAAGTTTCGTCTAGGTTGTTCAGATTCTTGCAGAATACTGACTGGTAGATTGATGGCAACGACAATCCGCAGTATGCTATGAAGCTCCATTTATTCAAAGTCAATTCAGATCAAAGTATTGCTATTTAGGAAGAAGCAAGTTAAAAGCACTGAGAATCTTTAATGATTTTATTGGGGTGCCAAAAATTCATTGTGCCTATCTCTGAAAAGTAGGCCAGAGTCTTTCTCCCCCCCCCCCCCCCCCCCCATAAAGATTCCCAAATCAGTCAATGTATTTAAACTGTTTTGCAACATTTCATGTTTAAAAAAACTAAACAGCAAACAGTAACAAATTACAAATATGCCATTTCTCCAAAACTGGTGTAAACATTTTTTCCTTTGATCTCACTCTTATATATCCAATGTGGTGGGTTTGTTCCAATATAGCAAGCGCATATCCAGCAAATGATTTCCCCCAATTATCACCACACAAGGTGTTATGAAATTACTGTACAGAGGATACCTGGCCCACTTCCTATCTACACGCTGGTCTTTGATGAGGTAATCCAAAACATGGCATCGGTTCCTGCGTATACAGCAAGTTTCTGACATTTAGTCACAGATAAATCAAAATCTCTTCCAATGGAAGAGGAGGTAGACTAAAGGCCAAATATTGTTTTACTTCCTATTAACATTTGGATGATGTCTGAAAGCATTCAGCAGGGATCTTTGCTGAGGAGTGTTGCTACTAGAAAAACATATTCTACAGTGATAGGAAGGATGCAGGAGAGTGCCACACTGGAGTGAGATGGAGCTGGCAAATTCTGGACGAACATAAGTGATTCTTAGTCACGACTCAAGGCAAATAACCAGTTATCATAATAATGATGGAGAAAAGGCTGCTGAAGAGTAATGGCGACAGGATGGCCATTTCCTGTGCAAAGGGCCACAGAAAATCCCAAGGATTGCAGCCATATGTTCCTGGCAGAGATTGCCAGGGGTAATTTTTGAGCAACAAAACTTTATCATTGTAGTTCATGAATGTCTGTTGTTGGATACTAGCCTCATTCCTTGGGTTAGTCTTTCTTGCAAGGCATTGAGGTTGTAAAAAAAAGTTTAGAATTGGATAAAAGGCCATTGATCTGATACATTAACTCTATCTCTCTTCACAAGCAGTGGCTGATATGCTGAGCATTCACAGAATCATTATCTGTATCACTCTCATCTGACATGATGAGTTTTAAATTATCCCTTTCGCAGGTCATATTACAAAGATGATAATTGGGCAGATTATGAAGGAACACTTTCAGATGCGAGAGTTAATTAACCAAAGTGTGGATGCTAGAAGTTACTGTCACCCAGAGTTTTTTGCAATTATTATATCCCATCCAAGGCTGGAGGCATTCATGTTGTCATTCAAAGCAGCCAATGTATTAAAGCCACACAGTGCATGTATAATTCCATGAACATACTTTATACACTTCCAAGCTGACTCCACCCAAGTTAATATGTTCTGAATTTTAGATCATTACTCCTCTAACACAAATTCTGTTAAAGTGATGATTTTTTTCCTGACTTTAAAATGATACAGTAATTGATACAATTTAGTGTTTGCATGTTGGGTACTTTATCATCAGAAACAATAAGTTTGCATCTCAATATAAATTCTTAAAATTTGAAAACATCTGAAGGAAACTGGCAGTAAAATTATCATTGTGGTAGTATGATATTTTTCATTGTGCTTGTCAACAGATTGAAATGATCTATTATTTTCATGACCCTTGCCAGACAAATAAAATGCAACCCTCTGGAACCCATCAAATCTCCATGTGTTAAGGAAGGAACATGGCCCTGAAGAGTTGTAATGATTCAAGCTGCAATCAATCCAAAAAAAAATTCAGAACAATCGTGTGAGAGAGCAAGTTCATTGATTTAAAAAAAATCTAATATCCTCATGTTAATTATCAAAAGTTAACAGGCATTACCAGTTTAAATTTCCTAATAACTTCATGGGACAGAAGTTTCAGTATTCCATTTGCACAAAAACACATCAAAAATTGCACTGATTTAGCCAACTACTAGACTCAGTACAAGAAACCAATATTATTCCAAGGATGAATATTAATCAAAACATTGCAATGTGCTAATCACCCCGCCCAAGCTTTCATATGGCCATGGGAAACAGTTTCACGTTTACAGTATTGGAGTCCTTTTGGTATCACATGCCTACCCACCCTTTATTTGTAACTACCAAGTCAGAAATCTTTATTGCAATTGTGGCAATTAACAACTTGAATTCTGAACTTTTATTCCTAAATTCATACCTTAACTTAAAACAAAAAAAAATCTTCCACTACGAGTCAAAAATTAAAGTAGTGATATTGGCCATTTGTTATTCCTGTGAAACTTAGAATTTACTTTCCCGTTGCAAAAATACATTCTTTTGTTGGAAGCAAAGTATAGTGAAAAAATAATTATTAGCAAATAGAATAGAAAACAGAGTAATCAGAAGTTTAAAGATATTAATTCATTTGTATTGATATTGAAAATATTGATATTGATTGTATTGCATTGAAAAATGCTGATCTGGAAATCCCACTGTATATGATATTTGTGTGTGCTCAATCATGCTTTTGTCACCAATAGTTGCATCGTGTTGCACGAGTCAATCACCATCTATTATTCTGCAGAAGCCCCTACCCCAACTCATTTCACCCCCCCCCCAGTACCACACAAAAACTCTTCATTACCTTCTGCTTTAACACAACTTTTCAACCTGGTTGTCTTGTACACATTGGAATTTTGCTTAGTTGTATATCTGCTGACATGTCCAGATTGCAAAACCCATCCCTTGCTTTGAGGGTCTCAAGTCCCATGAAGACATGAGATTTTCAAAAATATTTTCTTCAATGTTTAATTGTACGAATAAACCAGAGACACCAACTTTGTTGTTCAATTTCCTATTAAACGAGGAAGAAACTAAATATCATACCTCATTGTCTGTACCAACATCCAGGAGTACAGGGAGGCAATGCTGTGGCTTCACACCACCACAGGCTGTGTAGAGAGCCAGTTTCCCCACTGGAATTCCCATTCCATAGCTTCCAAGATCGCCAAGACCAAGGATACGCTCGCCGTCTGTTACAACAATAGCCTTAGAAAAATAGTGGGGGGGGCGAAACAAAAAACAAGTTAAGTGTACTCTCCATCCAAACCTAGGCTGAAAAACAGTTAATGATCTCCATGAGCAACATAGAAACATCGAAAATAGGTGCAGGAGTAGGCCATTCGGCCCTTCGAGCCTGCACCGCCATTCAATATGATCATGGCTGATCATCCAGCTCAGTAACCTGTACCTGTATTCTCTCCATACCCCCTGATCCCTTTAGCCACAAGGGCCACATCTAACTCCCTTTTAAATATAGCCAATGAACTGGCCTCAACTACCTTCTGTGGCAGAGAATTCCACAGACTCACCACTCTCTGTGTGAAGAAATGTTTTCTCATCTCGGTCCTAAAGGACTTCCCCCTTATCCTTAAGCTGTGACCCCTGGTTCTGGACTTCCCCAACATCGGGAACAATCTTCCCGCATCTAGCCTCTCCAACCCCTTAAGAATTTTATATGTTTCAATAAGATCCCCCCTCAGTCTTCTAAATTCCAGCGAGTATAAGCCTAGTCTATCCAGTCTTTCTTCATATGAAAGTCCTGCCATTCCAGGGATCAATCTGGTGAACCTTCTCTGTACTCCCTCTAAGGCTAGAATGTCTTTCCTCAGATTAGGAGACCAAAACTGTACACAATACTCCAGGTGCGGTCTCACCAAGGCCCTGTACAACTGCAGCAGAACCTCCCTGCTCCTATACTCAAATCCTCTTGCTATGAATGCTAACATACCATTCGCTTTCTTCACTGCCTGCTGCATTTACTTGCTAGTAGATAAATACATTATTTTAACTAACGGCATGCAATATTTTAATGCTCAGTAATCATAAGGAGTTCATAACATGTGATTATACCATGAAGTGAAAGCTGCTCTGTAAATTTATGAAGTGTCAAATGTTTTGCAAGGCAATATTCATAATTTCAATACATTTATATTCATAAATTCAATAATTCTGATTCATGCTCCTTTAGTTTTTTTTCAGTGATCATTGTTTCTTGTATAGACAGAAACATTGGAATCAAGAGCCAAATGTATAGAGTGTTTGTCATATACACTGGATGGGATCCAGAACAATTAAGTTCTTATTTGCTGCAGCTTTACAGGCACATGAGACACAATGAAAATAACAATAAATATACAATAAATTATCACTTATTCAAAGAAAACTAGACTGTGAAGGTGCAAACTTCAAAGTAGGGCAACCATAATAGTGCAAAAAATCTGGAGGGGTTTGGTAGGATTATGGTGGTTGAGGTAGGGTTGTGGGTAAAATTGCACAGGGTTGTTCAAGAACCTAATGATTGATGAGAAGAAGCTGTTGCTTGAAACTGCAGGCAATGATTCTCTATCCTTACTTGAAGGCTGCCCTGGTGACTATTCCTGGGCACAATGGAGGCACTCCCAAGCACTTCTAGGCACCGTACCAGAATGTGACCGGGTGAGGATCCCAGTGCCCGTCAAATGATTGGTGACTCATTTAAATGGTCCACATGCAGATACAATGGCAAGACCAAGTGTAGACTAGACGACCATTTTGTCAAACACTTGCGTTGGGTCTGCCAAGGCCTGCTGGATCTCCCAATTGTAACTATTTTAACTACCTTTCCCATTCCCTTATTGACCTTTCTGTCTTGGGCCTCCTGAATTGCCAGAGTGAGATCACATGAAAACTGGAGGAATAATACCTCATATTCTGTTTGGGTAGATTACAGCCCAACAGTATGAACATTTATTTATTCAATTTTAGATAATGTCCATCCCTTCCCTCCTCCCTCTCCCCCTGCTTATTTTTCCTATGTCCCCCCCACCAGTATGCACAGATATACTCACCTGTATCCACCTATTACTTGCCAGGCATTGTCCTGCTCCCACCTCTTTTCTGACTTTCATCCCACACTACAGTGTAAAGAAAGGTCCCAACCCAAAATCTGCTGCTTGACCCGCTGGGTCACTGCTGCACTGTGTGTTTTATTCCAGAATCCCCTTAGTTACGGAACCAATATTGTGCCATTTTTCTTAGCATTAGGAATTTAAAATGGGTATATTCAAGATTTTCCTGCCTAGCTATTACAAAATGTCTCCTTACTCTGGCACCATTTTTATTTACACAGACACTTAGAGAATCAGAGTCAAAATAATCTCAAGAATTACTTTTAGAAAAATAACTGCCAGTCATTTGTGGAGCCAACAAGATTCCACAACCAATAAAAGGATGAATGTTCTGAAATCTTCATCTAAATCTAACTTCTAATCTTCTAACTCTTCTTTACTTGTCCAGGCTCCCCTTAAATGCATTTTGTTTTTCAGAATTCCCTACTTGATTTCTTGGTGACTAATCCACAGGTTAAGCATGACTTCGCAAATTTCCCATCCAAGTAAACCTTAGACTTCACCTGGATTTTTTATATCCTTGCTAACCTGCAAGACAACTTAAATTACTGGTGATCTTTATTTTGAGCACTTTGTTACTCTACACCACTTACACTCAAAAATTCTAAATAAAAGTAATGTCCCTGTTCTTTCTAACCCTTTGGAGCGGAAACAGATAATTTATGTGCTCCTTTAATATATATTTATCTGTGTTGATCTTCATTTGCCAACCATTTGTCCATTCTTGTATACACTTGTATTGTACACACTTGAATTTAGAAGGATGAGAGGGGATCTTATCGAAACATATAAGATTAAGGGGTTGGACACATTAGAGGCAGGAAACATGTTCCCAATGTTGGGGGAGTCCAGAACCAGCGGCCACACTTAAAGAATAAGGGGTAGGCCATTTAGAACGGATTTAAGGAAAAACCTTTTCAGTCAGAGAGTTGTAAATCTGTGGAATTCACTGCCTCAGAAGGCAGTGGAGGCCAATTCTCTGAATGCATTCAAGAGAGAGCTAGATAGAGCTCTTAAGGATAGTGGTCAGGGGGTATGGGGAGAAGGCAGGAACGGGGTACTGATTGAGAATGATCAGCCATGATCACATTGAATGGTGGTGCTGGCTCAAAGGGCCAAATGGCCTACTCCTGCACATATTGTCTATTCTCCAAGTTTCTTACTATTTTTCCCCTAATTTGTTTTGTGTAGTCCACAAATTTACTGAAAGACTTCTCAGCATTTTACCACAGAATATTTAACTTTCATTTGAAACAAACGAGCAGTAAAATATGTCATTACAACTTTAGGCCTTGGGTCTCAGAGAAATTAGAACTTTAAAAAAAAAAACTGATTGCTGCACAGGCCAAGAACAAAAAAAAAAGTACTCGGCATAACTCACAACTGTTAATAAAACTGGGTTATCAACTTTAAGCTTTACCTTGTGGAAATAAAAGGATTTAATTGAGTGTTTACTTCTCATTTCCCTTTACAGATTAAATACAAAAAATGGAAATGATGCAAATGCCTACTAAAGAGCTTTGCCCACAAGGGAGCTTGTAAGCATACAGTCCATGAATTTCTATTATCTTTAATGTGGCACACAGCAAGCAAAACAGTGTCCCTTAATAACGGGTTTAAAAAGCAAAGAATTAGGTTCAGTTTCTTTCAAAAACTTAAACCATTCTGTGTATTATACAAAACAGGCAAATTATCCTAGTTACCCAATAGTGATGGCGGCGCCTAACGGCTGCGACTCCCTAGCAGTCTGTTCGTCTTTTTTCCTTTTTTGTTGTTGTTGTGTGTCGGTGTTGGGATGGTTTTGTTTGTTTTTTTGGTTGTGTATGTGTGGGGGGTGGTGGTGTGGGTGGGGGGGGGTGGTGGTGTGGGTGGGGGGGGGGTGGGGGAAACCTTTCTCTTTTAGGTCTCTTCCTCACGGCGCGGGGTGCGGCTTGGCCGCTGGACAACATCGCCCGGCGCGGCTCGGCCGCTGGACTTAACATCGCCCGGCGCGGCTCGGCCGCTGGACTTAACAGTGCCCGGTGCGGCTTGGCCGCGGGGCCTTCCATCGCCCGGTGCGGCGCGGCCGCGGGGCCTAACATCGTTGGTGCGGCTCGGCCGCTGGACTTAACAGTGCCCGGGCCGCGGGGTCTAACATCGCCCGGCGCGGCTCGGCCGCGGGACTTTTCATCGCTGGTGCGGCTCGGCCGCTGGACTTAACATCGCCCGGTGCGGCTTGGCCGCGGGGCCTTCCATCGCCCGGTGCGGCTCGGCCGCGGGGCCTAACATCGCCCGGTGCGGCTCGGCCGCGGGGCCTAACATCGCCCGCGGGGCCTAACATCGCCCGGTGCGGCTCGGCCGCGGGACTTAGCTGCGCACGGCTCGGTCGCGGGGCCTTCCATCGCCCGGTTCAGCCGCGAGACGTCTCAGCGCCCGGTGCGACTCGGCCGCGGGGACTGTGCGGGTCGGTCGGGGACGAGCTGTCTGTCCGTGGGCGTGGGGAAGAGAGTGGAAGTTTTGTTGCCTCCATCACAGTGAGGGGGTGTTTGGAGTCACTGTGATGGACGTTTGTGTTGGGGTCATGTGTCTTGTGTTCTTTTTTGTGTGTGACTGCTATGTAGTTTCGTTCGGTACCTTGGTACCGAATGACAAATAAAGCTCTGTTGAACTGTTGTTGAATTAACAAATTCGTAGACCATTAATCATCTTTCCTGAACTACCTGACACAATACAGCCCAAATGAGTTTCCATATCCGGCCAAACGAAACAAGATTTAAGAATAAGGGGTAGGCCATTTAGAACGGAGATAAGGAAAAGCTTTTTCACTCAGAGTTGTAAATCTGTGGAATTCTCTGCCTCAGAAGGCAGTGGAGTCTTTCAAGAGAGAGTTAGATAGAGCTCTTAATGATAGCGGAGTCGGGGGGTATGGGGAGAGGGCAGGAATGGGGTACTGATTGTGAATGATCAGCCATGGTCACATTGAATGGCGGAGCTGGCTCAAAGGGCTGAATGGCCTCCTCCTGCACCTATTGTCTATTGTCTAAATTTGGCAAAGGGAACCAAAAAATATTCCTGATCAACAATGGGAGAAAGAGTCTTTTTTTTCTAGTTTCAGGGCTAAGTTAAGATAAAATCAATTAAATCATGTTTGTCAAGGGGAATATATGAACTAGTTTTAAAAACTAGGATAGCGTCTCAAATATTAAATTAATTAATAAGGTCAAGTCTCAGACTCTTCCTGTCTCAGCCTTTGCAGGATAAGGTTTTCGCACGAATAAGGGTATAATGAACCAGAAAATGTAGTTTATGAAGAAGGATGAGGGATGGACGAGCTTGCCTTCAGGCCGAGTCATCCATGTACAAGGGTCAGTTCCAGGATCTTCCACACGCATAGTTGGAAGTTCAGAAGGGATGCTGAGATTTGAGAAGTGCCACGTGTTATGGCTACAATCCCAAGAACCCAGTTGAACAATTCAGCCAATTATTTACAATACAAAAGCAAAGGAATTGTTGAAATCGCATCGTCATTTTGAACTCTACTTAACCTTCATTCAAGAGATTATTTCCAACAGATAATCTAACAAACATATTAGCTAACAAATATCGATAATAAATGTACCAGCCCAATTCCAGTCAATCATAATTGCCTCATTAGTGTTCAACAATGCCTCTGCAAAGTACTATCTTTTCACCTCTCAATATTTTTGGGTAAGTGCCATTCATTCAAAGGGATCTAGAAATGTGATAACCTGGTGATGTTTTGAGCATCCAATGTAAGAGAAAATAGATCTAACAGAATTAAAGGCTTTTCAAAGGTTTCAACGGTCTTTTATTGTCACGTGTAGATTCAATGATATTCATATTACCAATACAACCATACTAAAAATAGCAACACGACACACAACTACATGAAAGTTAACATAAACCACCACAGCAGATTCCCCACATTCCTCTGTGATGGAAGGCAATAAGTCTAATCTTCTTCCCTCATTTTTCTCCCGCGGTCGGGGCAGTCGAACCGTCCGTCGGGGCAGTCGAAGCCGCCATGGTCAAAGCTCCTGCAGCTTGGAGCTCCCGAAGTCTGTCTTTAACCAGGGACTGCGAGCTCCATAATGCAGACTCCCGCAGTTGGAGCTCAGAGGTCGATCCCCGACAGGGATCGCAAGCTCCATGATGTTAAAGTCTTACAGGCACCCACGGTTGAAGCTCCCAAAGTCGGTCTCCAGCAGAGGCCTCTGACTCCTCGATGTTAGGCTGCAGTGCAGACGGAGATACGATATGGAAAAAAATCGTATTGGCTATCGAGACCGATTCCAGGTCAAATTGTGTTGATCCATTGCCTGATTCCTGTGTTTAATGTTGAAACTCCCCATGCAACAGTCCTTTTGCAGAACTAGGACCACAATTTCCTCTGGGCATTCATCATATCATCCACACTTGAGAAGCAACCTTGTTTTATTCCCACAGTGCAGAACTCGTAATCCAGAATGAGGAAAATTTGCATAAATCTTCAGGCTAGCTGCACTCCCATCACCAGACCTAACCATCTCCTCCAATATCTCTGACAGTGTGACCAGACCCCAATTTGTGTCTTCACAACCGCTGATGTTGCAATCATCCCATACCTTGTGCTGCTACAAACCTAACCACCCAACCCTCCAACCAACCCTCCCCCCATCCCTCGACACCCACATCTTCCTTGTTTCTCCAGTCTTTCAATGTCCTAGGTAGCATCTTTGAGGGCAAGGTGTGCAATGGCTAGCAACTTATGACCAAGTCCTTCATTGGATTAACAGTGTGATTTTTTAGCTTTTACAGTGCCCTCCATAATATTTGGAACAAAGACCCATCATTTACCATTACCATCAAAGACCCATATTTGACTCTGTGCTCCACAATTTGAGATTTGTAATAGAACAAAATCACGTGGTTAAACAAAATCACGTGGGGGAGGGGAGGGGGGGGGTAGAGCGTATGAATCACTGTTGATTGAAAACTTAAATACCTATTACTCCAGGAAAGAACCGGTAAGACTGGTAAGGATGAGAGGGGATCTTATAGAAACATATAAAATTATAGAAGGACTGGACAAGCTAGATGCAGGAAAAATGTTCCCAATGTTGGGCGAGTCCAGAACCAGGGGCCACAGTCTTGGAATAAAGGGGAGGCCATTTAAAACTGAGGTGAGAAAAAACGTTTTCACCCAGAGAGTTGTGAATTTGTGGAATTTTCTGCCACAGGTGGCAGTGGAAGCCAAATAACTGGATGGATTTAAGAGAGAATTGGAAAGAGCTCTAAGGGCTAGTGGAATCAAGGGATATGGGGAGAAGGCAGGCACGGGTTATTGATTGGGGACGATCAGCCATGATCACAATGAATGGCGGTGCTGGCTCGAAGGGCCAAATGGCCTCCTCCTGCACCTATTTTCTATGTTTCTATGTTTATGACATTTTGCAACCTGGAACACTGAGTGACTTAGAAATGTCTGCTGTTCCTCCATTATTTGTGGGTCTAAATCCTGAACCAAAAAACATTGTAGGAATACCTATTTCCAAAGGACCGTGGCCGGTCAAAAAGGTGGATCACCTTAGATAGACACAAAATGCTAGAATAACAGCAAGAAGGGCAGCATCTCTGGAGAGAAGGATAGGTGACGTTTCGGGTCGATGCCCTCCTCCAGTCTGAAGGGCATCTACCCGAAACGTCACCCATTCCTTCTCTCCAGAGATGCTGCCTGTCCCATTAAGTTATTCCAGCATTTTGTGTCTATCTTCAGTTTAAACCAGCATCTGCAGTTCCTTCCTTCACAGGTGGTTCACCTGCTCAAGAGCAATTAAGGAGGGACAATAATTCCTGGCCTTGAAAATTGATACTTGTGGCCCAAAAAATTAATACATAAAGAAAACATTAAGCTCTACACATTGTGACAGTTTTCACCCTGGCCTTCCATCCGTCAGGCTTCAACCAGCACACATGATCACAAGCAAAATAGATCTGCAGATCCTAAAAATAAGCCTACCTTTATATCTTCTTCAGGCCAAGAGTTCAACATGGTAGCAATGTGGCCCTTATCATGCATCGTAATGAATAGTCCTCTGGAAGGAAATAAGAATCTTTGTCAGTATACAACAAGATAAAACAAGTCAAGAGCATGTTGGATTAAACCCTGTGGGCTACTATCAACTTGTTTTCAATGAAAATGGAACTCTTTTAAAAGGAGCTTGATGTTAAAATGAGCAGCACTTATAAAGCAGATCACTGCTACCCCTGATCACAAAGTACTATTTATTTTGAAAGGAAAACTCAATTTATTCCTTTCTTGCTCATTCTTGTTAATAAAACCGATTAACATGAAAGTGGCCTGAGCTATGACATGCCACCTAATTCTGCTCTTGTTAGTATAATGGTATTCACTCATTTATCCTTGTTTATGAACAAAAGTAAAAATCACTATCATTCAGGGAAAACGCCAAAACTTTGTTATTATCTGTATAAAACATATCAAAATGTTAATGAGTTATATAAAATGTAACTTGTATTCAATAATTACCACAATATATTTTAAGATGTAGAAACAAGGAACTGCAGATGTTGGTTTACAAAGAAAAGACACAAAAATGCTGGAGTAACTCAGCAGGTCAGGCAGCATCCCTGGAGAACATGGGTGATGTTTCGGGTCAGGAGCCTTCTTCCGACTGATTTTAAGATGTTATCTTATAATAAGCATTTATTTTATATAGCGCCTTATCAGGTGCTCAAAGCGCTTTACAAAAACAATCATAACATAAAAACAAACAGACAAACTATCCTAACGGAAAAGCGGCGAATAAACAACGCCAGCGTCCTCTCACATCAGGGTCCGGCAGTAGACAACAAAAAGCACAGGACACACAGATACAATTTTTACACAAACAGCCATCACAGCGATTGCTCTAGGCACACCCTCACTGTGATGGAAGGCAAAGAAAAGTCTTATCTCCTCCTCATTCTTCTCCCGTGGTGCCACGAGGTGGTCGAGGCTCCCAACTTTTTGAAGCCCCCACCGGGCGATGGAAAGTCCCAGGGCCGAGCCGAGCAGGCCGATGAAGGTCCTGAGCCCCCACTGGGCGATGGAAAGTCCCAGGGCCGAGCCGAGCAGGCCGATGAAAGTCCTGAGACCCCACCGGGCGATGGAAAGTGCTGCGGCCGGGCCACGCAGGGCGATGAAGGGCCTGCGAGCGGGTCGATCGTACCTCGCGCTTCGGGGCGGTCGAAGCTGCTACGGCTGGAGCTCCCAAAAACCGGTCGCCAGCCAGGGACCTGCGAACTCCCGATGTTGCGGCCTGCAGGGCCCACGGCCGAAGCCTCCGAGATGGTAAGTCCAGGCCCTGCGACCGGAGTCTTCGTAACATGCATGTAATTCTGCTTCTAAAGTACAGAATAATCTTCAACTCAACATGGAATGCGGAGCTATTGGTGCAGGTGTTGTTTTATTCCTCTCTTTCAGTCTCCTATACAGTCTGAAACAGCAACAGGGCTTTAAACATTGCTTGTTGCCTTTTGGTTTCTCAAGTGTGATTTAAAATATTTAGATTCTTCTGTTATAATTGTCAGCCTTTTGATTCCTCCTACCAAATCCAAGAGGAGTTACAAAACGTCAAAGTTAGAAGTTAAGACAAATCACTAAATAAAAGATCAGAACATTTATAAATTTGCAGCACAAGTGGCGTTACCCAATTGATTATCTTTAATGACTATTACTGCAGCAGTGTATGTGATGTGTTGAAGTAATTGTCATGCATTGCAGCAAATCTGGAACAGAAGTTACTGAGATTTCCAGCTCTTGCATTCATTCGAGGGAACAAATGCTTTTTTATAGTTAAGGCGCATCTGAAAGAGATCCCTTGGAATAGTGTAACACTCCTTCAGTCCTGTATGAGGATGCCAGCCTTGGTGCCAGATATGGGTGGATTTTGCAAGAGCAACAAAAACTAAAATTAGAGGTTGTGATGCTCGAGGTTCATTAGCTTTGCTGTTCATTGAACCAAGAACAAAAAAATATTGTAGTTCAGAAACCCACTTTTAAAAAGGAAATATTTTAGTCATATCATTCTTTGTACTTATATAGAGTATTACATTAGGAAAGGTCAATGTGACTGCTGATGTCAGGCACTTCAGCAGTCAATGAGTACCCAATATTCATAGACCCACCAAATTCTAATTGCTTGTATGACTGGTGCTTTGCACCATTTGCAGACATCAAAGACTCATTGTTACACTTCAATCCGTCACTGAAACAGTCAAATTCATGCTTCAGTGTGTGTGTGTGCACAAGACATTCAAATAAACCCTGCCAGAATTAAGTAGGCCAATTGTAGGGGGTGGAGGGAGGAACTATACAATGTAAATAACTAAACAAAAGCTTGTCATTGTTCTAAAGAATAAACGAAACAGTCGATGAAATGGTCCAAGTTTTGCTGAAAAGGGTCATTCGAGGATATTGGTGCATTAGCTTAGGCAATGAAATTTGAAGGAAGAGAAAGAAAATAGGGTTGAAATTAGAATGAACCAGTTCAACATGAACATGACAGTAAAGCAAAAAGGAAAAGAAAAAATGTAATGAGAGGAAGAGAAAAATGTTAGAGGAATGAAACAAAGATTTTAATTTAATATTAACTGTCAATCAGAATAACATATTGCATTTTCAATTCATCTGAAACTACACTACCTACATATTGAAATCCCCCATAACCACAGTGACATTACCTTTGTTACATGCCAATTTTAACTCCTGCTGTAACACACCCTATTTCCAGGCTACTGTTTGGGGGTCTGTAGATAACTTCCATTAGTGTCTTCTTTCCTTTACAATTCCTCAATATCCACAGTGACTCAACATCGTCAGTCCCTATGTCACCCCTAGCAAGGGACTGAATTTTATCCCTCACCAACAGAGCTACCCCACCTCCTCCGCCCACCTGTCTGTCCTTTCTATAAGTTATATTCAGTTCCCAGCCCCGACCTCCTGCAACCACATCTCTGTAATCTCCACAATGTCATATCTACCAATCTCTAAATGAGCCTCAAGCTCATCCACTTTGCTTCTTATACTTCGCGCATTCATATATAATACGTTTAATCCATTACTCATCTCACCTTACACATTGATTCCTATTACACTTGGCCATTATCTCCTATCCCTTTGTGAGCTTTCTGTCCCATTAATTATGGGGTCTTTCTTAACTTTTGCTGTACTCTCTTTCCCTTTAACTCCATCCTTGTCTATCCCATTTAACACCCCCCCCCCCCCCCCCCGCACTATTTAGTTTAAAACCACCCATGTAACAGTGGCAAACCTGCCTGCCAAATTCTAGTATATCTATTGCATCCCCCATTGTAGCAAAATTATTTTTATAATTTTACATTATAAAATAGTCCACTCATACTTGCAAAACATTGTCTCAAACTACATACAAGATCAGATAACAGAAAACAACAGCACAGTGACAGGCTTTTTGGCACGCCATGCCTGTGCTGAACACAATGCCAAGATAAACTAATCCCATTTGTCTGCACATGATCCCATATCCATGTGCATATCTAAACAACTCTTAAATGCCACTATCGTATCCACCTCCACCACATCCCTGACATGTTCCAGGTATCCACCATCCTCTGTGTTTAAAAATTGCCCTGCACATCTCCTTTAAACTTTGCCCCTCTCACTTTAAAGCTGTGCCCTCTAATCTTTGACATTTCCACCCTGGGACAAGGTTCTGGCTGTCCACCTCTCACTTTTATATATTACTATCAGGTCTCCCCTCAACCTCCGGTGTTCCAGAGCAAACCTAATGATTACATTTAGGCAGAAATTGAGCATTCAATGTTGTAGAAGTGATCAGTGCTGTCTAAGCTTTCACCTACATTTAGCCTTCACATTCCAAATGGTTTAGCAGACAAATCTGTTGTACTACTCATCACTCTGCTTTTAAATCAATCACTAAAATATACCTCAATTTTGAGTTAACAATTCCATTGGATTTTGGTCCTCACCTGCAACTCATCTGCTTCTTGTAAGGAGACAAAAGACTTGAGATAGGGCCCGGAAACGGCCCCATCGGCCCACTGAGTCTGTGCTGACCAGCAATCACTCCACACACTAACACTTGCAGCAACAAATTAGAATCTGTATTCCAATTCCATTCCTTGATTAATACATCATTTGGTGCAATACTAAATTATAAGGCCCCTGTTACACTAGTTGTGCCAAACTAGTTGGTCTCACCTGGAAAACAAGGGGGTTCCTACTATTGTCCACATTGCCTGTACTGGGTAGAGATGGACAAAGGAGCAGAACACTGGGATTGATAGTAATGAACTCCAGTACCTAAAAGCTTGTTGTTGACCACTTCCTAAGCTCAACATGAAGTATAGGCAGAGCACAAAGTGCTGGAGAAACTCAATGGGACAGGGAACAAGCATCTGTGGAGGGAATGAACAGGTGACATTTCAGGCCAGGACCCTTCTTCAGACTGAAGGGCCAGTTGTTCATCAGTGGGGTCATGGTCAAGGGGTAAGCATGAGGTGGTGTCCGAGAGCCGATGCCTGGCCTCAGCACAGTAGAGCTCAGCATGCCAGACTACAATGTCATCAAACCTGCTGACAAATTAGATGCCAAAATTTGGATTATTACTAAGTGATCTTATCCTTCTTCATACTATCATATCATATCATATATATACAGCCGGAAACAGGCCTTTTCGGCCCACCAAGTCCGTGCCGCCCAGCGATCCCTGTACATTAACACTATCCTACACCCACTAGGGACAATTTTTACATTTACCCAGCCAATTAACCTACTCTAGTCTGAAGTATGTCACTTGTTCATTCCCTCCACAACTGTTTGCTGACATAACGAGTTCTCCAACTGTGCTTTGTGCAAGATTCCAGCATCTACAGTTCCTTATATCTCCATGAATTAAAGGCTGCTGGTACTTAAAAGTGAATGGGCAAGAAACAAATTGGTGAGAAAAAAAATTAAAGTTGTTAAATCCTAGGAACCTTTTAATAATTACAGTAGATTTAAACACTGTTTCACCTTGCAATCTTCATCTATACAGAGCAAAATCCTAACAGCAATACTTGCAAATGCCATGGTGCTTTTTTAAAACAAAACATTTACTCTTGCTTGCACAAGGAAGCACACAGAAACCAATTTTTAAACTGATTTCAAAGTTTCTCAGTGCAGGTGAATGAATGTCAGTATAAAACCAACATCGGCGTTAGGATCACATGGAGTTCTGGTGTCAAAGAGGACTCAGTTTGGTCAAATACTTTTCGCAACTAAAGCTTGGTGGTTAACAGCAATTAATAAAAAACCTTTCCAAATCACAGTGTGTAGGAAAATAACTGCAGATGCTGGTACAAATCAAAGGTATTTATTCACAAAATGCTGGAGTAACTCAGCGGATCAGTCAGCATCTCAGGAGAGATGGAATGGGTGACGTTTTGGGTCGAGACGCTTATTGGAGGAACAGCATCTCATATTTCCCTTCGGCAGCTTACATTGATTTCTCCAACTTCAGATAATTCCTCTGTCCCCCTCTTTCCCCTCCCCCTTCCCAGTTCGCCCACTGTCTTCCTGTCTCCAACTACATCCTATCTTTGTCCCATCCCCTCCCCTGACATCAGTCTGAAGAAGGGTCTCGACCCGAAATGTCACGCATTCCTTCTCTCCTGAGATGCTGCCTGACCCGCTGAGTTACTCCAGCATTTTGTGATACTTTCCAAATGACTTAGTGGGTTATCCAGTGTAACAGGTTCAAATCTAATGTGAACAGGGATGTCTATCGTGGATGGAAATCTGCAGGAGTAACCCAATTGGTTAGAAAGCATAAACTATGGTTGAAAATGGACAGCACATCAGATCAGAGAAAGGCTAGCATTGAGATTGCAGTGGCCTTCACAGTCAGACAGTTTTTTAGATCAACAATCACTTTCCAAGAGGAATAATATTTAGCCCAGGCACAAAAGTAATGGGGGAATGTTTAGGCAATCAAGAATAAATAATAATAAAGTGCAAACATTTTAATACTGACATCGTTTTTGAGTGATGATCGACATGAAAAACTTTGAAAATTGAATTTAACTGGTCACAAATTTACTGCATTCCCCAAGCACTGAAAATTACAGAAATTTGGGGGATAAAATGTGTTTCACAAAAGTGTCAACTCACCTTGGTCTTCTAAAGGCGAGGCCGTACTGTTGACATGCCAGTCCCACTGTGGGGGTGTAAATAATCGGCATAAATCTTTCAATGTTGGAAGTCAGCACTCTATAGAAAAGCTTTTCATTCCGATCCTGGAGAGTCATTAAGATAATATACCTGTGGAGAACAAATTAAATGAAGTTTTCATTACTGGTTAACACACAAAAATTAATCAGAAATGACAGATTAATTCCACAAATTCATCTACATCACATCTCCTGCAGGATATTTCTTTTAAAAACACAGACATCACCAAACAGTTCCTGCATCCTCAATATGAAGGAAAGCATGTGTAATCCATTTTCATGTACAAATTAATACAACAATTTGGCATATTTGATGATACAACAAAATGTAGATGCTAGTTTACAAAAAGAAAATAAAGTGTGGGAGCAACATCTCGGGGCCATGGATAGATGATATTTTGGGTCCCGACCCGAAATGTGAACTATCCATGTCTTCCCGAGATGCTGCCTGACCCATTCAGTTACTTCAACACTGTTTTTTTGGCACACTTGATAGTTCTGAATATTTTGATTTATTAGTAAAGAGCCTTGTGTTCATAGTGTTGGATTTCACCCTGGGATAATAATCTGTGAAATTGCTGGCATGAACATATTATGGATGGACTGGCATTAAATTCTGGAAAAAAAAGGTTCAAAGAAAAGCAATGACACATTTTATTGGAAATTACCTTTCTGCTGCTATTGTTTCATAAATCAGATATTTCAAGTCTGCTGCCTCCAAGTACCATAACTGTCACATTTTATATGGCTCCAAGTCAGCTTATTGTGAGAAATGGTTCATTGCGAGCAATTGCTGCCAGGTTTCGGAAGGACTTTCATAACTGCAGTCAGAACAGATCAAAGCTGATTTGCAGCATGATTATTACATTTGGAGGAAACAACTCAGACAGGCCACTTGAAACACCCATTTCAATTGTGATGTTAGGAAAGTTCGGCATGCATCCACATTTCGTGAGAGTTATTATTGTGCAGTATCTTTGAATAGGCATACAGATGGACATGCCCACTTGTGTGAAACTCCAAGACGCTTCTCTAAGAACAGAAATGCAAGGTTGCAGCAGTCTCTGCAAAAAAAAAGAAAATTACTTGTCCTCGAGTGCAGAGAATCATAATCTGAGCAATGGTGTGAGAGCAATAAATGGATCTACGACTTAGATCAGATGAGGCTGTGTAGAACGACACAGGGACTAAAGTTAAACCCAACACAGACCTTCACCTTGACTGGCAGATACGAGTGGGTGCCTGGCAGACCAAGTACATCAAGTTGGATATTGCAAAGATCACTTATTTTGTCATTCCGAGTCCTGGGGGTCATATTGCACTTTGCTAAGGCAAAATATTAACATAGGAAAATTACCTGCTGAAATGTACACTTATGTCTCCATTCATGGTATTCCTTATTCAAGTTTGTAACACTTGTGATGCCCAATCAACAATCCCAAGTATCTAGCAAAACCCAGCGAGTTATGAATCTGTGGAATTCTCTGCCACAGAAGGCGGTGGAGGCCAATTCACTGGATGTATTCAAGAGAGAGTTGGATATAGCTATCGGGGCTAACGGAATCAAGGGATATGGGGAGAAAGCCGGAACGGGGTACTGATTCTGGATGATCAGCCATGATCACGTTGAATGGCAGTGCTGGCTCAAAGGATCGAATGCAGGTAATCGGCAACCGCAAATGCAGTGCAGCTCAGTAAAAAAAACTGTGCGGCAGGTAGCAGTTTGGAAGTCAGCTTCTCTTGTATTCAGCAGCATTCGGCAGAAGTTGGAACTGAAATGACTATAAAGCAAAGAGAATTCCATGCCATGACGGCGTAAGATTGACAGCAGTTGCTGGAGTACACTCCTGCAGTTAAATGTGAAAATTTGACATTTGCTGTTGCCGATTACCTGCATTCGATCCTTTGAGCCAGCACTGCCATTCAACGTGATCATGGCTGATCATCCAGAATCAGTACCCCGTTCCGGCTTTCTCCCCATATCCCTTGATTCCGTTAGCTCCGATAGCTATATCCAACTCTCTCTTGAATACATCCAGTGAATTGGCCTCCACCGCCTTCTGTGGCAGAGAATTCCACAGATTCATAACTCTCTGGGTGAAAAGGTTTCTCTTCATCTCAGTCCTATATGGCTTACCCCTTATTCCTAAATTGTGACCACGGGTTCTGGACACCCCCAACATTGGGAATATTTTTCCTGCATCTAGCCTGTCCAATCCCTTAAGAATTTTATGTTTCTATAAGATCCCCTCTCATCCTTCTAAATTCCAGTGAATACAAGCCCAGTTGACCCATTCTTTCATCAGATGTCAGTCCCGCCATCCCAGTAATTAACCTGGTGAACCTAAGCTGCATTCCCTCAATAGCAAGAATGTCCTTCATCAAATTAGGAGACCCAAAACTGCACACAATACTCCAGGTGCAGTCTCACCAGCGCCCTGTACAACTGCAGTAGGACCTCCTTGCTCCTATACTCAAATCCTCTCGCTATGCTGGCCAACATGCCATGCGATAATGAGCACCATATCATCTCTGATGAAATATTCAGATCTCCCGACAAGGGATCACCCAGAGCTTGAATAACTTTCATGTCTCAATCAGATTAGTTCAGCTGTAAGTCAGTGAGAGTCACCCAGACCATTTTAATTGGATCAAAGAGGAAGCAAAACATTTAGATCTTTGGTAGTCAAATACCTCAACTGTACTAAAGTCCGAGATCTGTACAAAAGAACTGAGATGGAAGTTTTAAATCAGTCAAAATGGCCAGTTCTAGATTCACTGGCTCGAAAATGCAGAGAACTATGGAATAATACAGAACACACATAGATCACAACAAATCAGATAGTAAGGTGATACAAAACATCAGGAATACTGATGACAATCTACGAACCTGATTTTAGAGAGGACCAAACATTTATCAGAATGGGTATGAATGCAACAACATACAAAATTGCTGCATTGGAATTTCAGATAACCTTTAAACTTTTGATAGTGTTGATGTTATGTAGAAACATAGAAAATAGGTGCAGGAGTAGGCCATTCGGCCCTTCGAGCCTGCACCGCCATTCAATATGATCATGGCTGATCATCCAACTCAGTATCCCGTACCTGCCTTCTCTCCATACCCCCTGATCCCTTTAACCACAAGGGCCACATCTAACTCCCTCTTAAATATAGCCAATGAACTGGTCTCAACTACCTTCTGTGGCAGAGAATTCCACAGATTCACCACTCTGTGTGAAAAAAAACTTTCTCATCTCGGCCCTAAAAGACTTCCCCCTTATCCTTAAACTGTGACCCCTTGTTCTGGACTTCCTCAACATCGGGAACAATCTTCCTGCATCTAGCCTGTCCAACCCCTTAAGAATTTTGTAAGTTTCTATAAGATCCCCCCTCAATCTTCTAAATTCCAGCGAGTACAAGCCGAGTCTATCCAGTCTTTCTTCATATGAAAGTCCTGCCATCCCAGGAATCAATCTGGTGAACCTTCTCTGTACTCCCTCTATGGCAAGAATGTCTTTCCTCAGATTAGGAGACCAAAACTGTACGCAATACTCCAGGTGTGGTCTCACCAATGCCATGTACAACTGCAGCAGAACCTCCCTGCTCCTATACTCAAATCCCCTCGCTATGAATGTACATCTGTTTATGTAAAATGTCACACTGCCTACTTTGCAAAAAAAGTTTGTAACAGTAAGAATGCGACGCCAGTTTGTGTGTGCAGCAATTACTACTTAAGATTCACTGTCACACGAGTACCAGCTGTGTGAATCTAGCCCTTTCAACATATGAATTTACAACACTTCCAATTCGTTGTTAGCAAAGTAATGATTGCATGGCACAAATTTGTACTCAAGACATTTAGGTGCACCAGAAGTATTACGTCCTTTCACTATAAATCCTGCAAAAGGAAGGAAGCTCTGGGAATATTTTTCCAGAGATAATTGCTCCTTCTTTGTATTGGTGGATTTAGGGTGCATTTCTCACAATGACATAAACCTTTTCATTGAACTTCAATTTCAGGAGGTTTATCTCTCGTTAAATGCAGTATCGTTTCAGATGAGAATATGTTCTGAAAAATGAAAAGGTATTAGCATAACATTCACTATGTTTATTGCTCAAAGTTCTAGTTTCTGTAGTTTCCCCATGTCTGTTTTCTCCCACCCTTGTCTCTGGGGAAGAACTTGACCATTTGCAATGGAGGTCGAGTTCCTGTATTTAAAACAGTTCTTTTCAACAAAAGCAGACGAGAAAAAAAAGCAAAAAAAAAGCACACCCATTTGTACATTTGCCATTGATTCATTACATTTGGAAATTTATTTTAACTTACTTGTCAAGATCATTGGTTTTGGTCTCATAGCTTTTAAGGACACGGAGAACCTGTACATCCTGAGTTAAAAAACATGGTGGGAGCAGGCCATGTATTCCAAGCTGTAGCCGTTCCTCAAGACTAAATGCCATTCCCTGCAAAAACAGAAAAAATAATTCTCAATCAAACAGCAATGATTGAAAACCATGCTGGCGCCAAAACATAAGATCATACAGTGGCCTGGATTGAGTTTTATGCTTCTCGCACCAGAGTGAAATGGATTACATTTGCATGGAAATCCCAAAGTGCTAGTTTATCGTGCAAATTGTGATATCCTTGCCAAATTTTTCAGACTTTATCTAATCGAGAGGGGCAAGAGAACTGATGAACTTTTCAAAAATATCGTTAACAGTGTGGCTGTCAAATTCCATTTACCTCCAAAATTCCATATACAAAGAGCTTATATAAAATATAGATTTTACCAAAATTTTTGATCCCAATGAAAATTGATTATATCTATGTGCATTGCATTTCTCTTAGCCAACTATTTCAACATACGAGACGAGAAATACTTCAATGCGTGCTTTCATGCACTGAAAAGGTGTGTATGTAGTCCATATCAATGGCTGAGACATTGAATTTTGAGTAGTAAGGAAAGAAAAGCAAAGTGGGGTCAGCAAGCAAGGTCCCAGATCAGTTGTATTCTTACCAAATGGCAGGGAACATTGTAGACAATAGACAATAGGTGCAGGGGTAGGCCATTCGGCCCTTCGAGCCAGCACCACTATTCAATGTGATCATGGCTGATCATTCTCAATCAGTACCCCGTTCCTGCCTTCTCCCCATACCCCCTGACTCCGCTATCCTTAAGAGCTCTATCTAGCTCTCTCTTGAATGCCATATGGCTGAGCCACAATGAGATTTCTGTGTCTTTAAAATTCGGGAAAAGCAAGTTGTACATTTGCATAATTCTCTTTCAAATGTGGTGGGCCTACCCAGTGTTAAAAACATTCTGCAAATTAAAATTCTATCTGTAAAATAAAATATCTAGTTAAAATTTCCACGACTATAAAACAAACAAGAAAAAAGGATCAATAATGTAAAACGTGGTTAAAGATAAACACTTACAAAAGAAAAGTTGTAAGATCTTATGCAATTTCTAAAGAGGCAGAGAAATCTCATGAGGAGAGAGATATTGCAATGTAATATTGTTTCATATTACAGAACTGTTGCAAATAAAATAGAGGGTAAATTCTTCAGCACCATTTGTACCTGGCAACTCATGTACAATCCAGCACAAAACACATTTTTTTGACAGTGACAAACAAAATATCTTATTTCTTATTTCTAATCAGCAACTCAAAATTTAGGATATGAAGTCTCCAAGTAAGCAGTTCAGTTTAAAACCTACCATGAGACAGCATGCAATTTATTAAAGCACAAATAAAGGAAGATATTTGTAGTTGTCAGCTCATATGGTATTAATTGTGGTATTTGAGCATTTTGCATGGAATACAAAATGTATATTCATTCAAACTATTTTACTTCAATTTTTACATCTGCAGATTAAAGGAAGGGCCACTCAAAAATTAGAGTGATGCAGGCAGTGAAAGAAATTAAGCCATCAAGGCTTCATGGGAATTTTTTCAATGGATACTATTCTCTGCCATTCAGTGATATTATAACTGATACTCAACCTGGGATTTAGTATCCTGCGAGCTAAAATTGCTAACAAAACATCACGATTTGTAACCATGGAATCAATGGAAATAAATGTGGAATATGCTTCTGATTATTAACAAAGTGTACATGTGGATGGATTTTTTTTCAAAAATAGATCCAATTGGAAACAAAAAAAGCTCAGAATCTGTGCCAAAAACATTGAACTAAAACTTCCTCTTGCTTTTTAGAGTATTGCTTTGGGATACAAGGTCCATCTTCCGATTCTAATCTCTGGCGAGATGCTTTTCTCTGCCACATTAGTTCTGACTAAATGCATTTCCTTTTTTTTGGGATGGTGGAATTTATGATCAAAGCAGCACTTGCAATCTGCAAAACAGATCTTTTGAGAACAATGTTGATTGCCTCAAAGTTTCTTTGATGATGTTTCCACAGGAGATGTTTGCAGAAAAAAGAACCATAAATGTTTTGTTTCTAAGTTTAGAAACTTTAAGAAGGCGCACAGTTGAAACAATAGGTAGCTTTAAGCAAGCAAGCAAGCTGTAACATTGAATAAAGTGCCACACTGATAGAGGATTGACACAGGAAGTGCATTTAAAGCAGTGATTTCTCAACCACTGCCTAGATAATTAATAATCTTTGGATAAATAACTAGAACAGTCAGAGTTATACCAAACATGAATATTTAATAATAAAACTACTTTTGGGATTATTATGATGATACACAAAATGCTGGAGTAATTCAGTAGGACAGGCAACATCTCTGGAGAGAAGGAATGGGTGACTTTTCAGGTCAAGGCCCTTCTTCAGGATTATGATGCACTGTTTATCAACAAACTAAAAAGTTTATCAACAAACTAAAAACTAAATGGCAATTACTATCAATAAGACCAATTTGAAATTTTAAAACCACATAAAAGTACAAATCACCACAGCAGAGGACAACGTCAGTTACAGGGAAGAGCAATTCTCTGTAAATAACATATTAATACGGTTTAAAAAATTGATATATAATCAAAGAAAAAATGGTGAAAAGATAGAAAATACATTTCAGAGGCCAGAAGAAACTTCCTCACACAAAATGTTATGGATATCTGGTATAAACCTACCAAACAGGCCTAAAATACAGACCAATGACAGTGGGGCACAATGGTTTGTTTGGGGCAAATTATGTTGGACAAATAATTATGAGGAATATTATTGACTAAACATGAACAATTTGATCAGAGAAAAAGCATTGGAGACAGGAATGCAGAGGGAACATTTGTTGATTCACAAAGCTGGATAGTTTGTGTCCTGCCCTCGTCTCGCTGTTGACACCTGGAATCTGCAAATAGTTCAACGTTCATAAGTTACAGGAGAGGAATTAGGCCAACCGACCCATCATGTCTACTCCACCATTCAATCATGGCTGATCTACCAAGAGAATGGGGAAGATAGACACAAAAAGGAATAGGTGACATTTCGGGTCGAGATCCTTCTTCAGATCGCGAGTCAGAGGAGGGGGCAACTAGAGGTATGAAAAGGTACAGAACAAATCAGAGCTGGCACCAATGGCCAAAGAGCCCACAATGGTTCATTGTTGGCTGTGGCGGAGGTGATAACAAAGGGATACAAACAGTGAAACTAGCAAGATAACTAGAGTGAAGGAGGGACGGAAAGAGAGTGAATGTGAGGGTTACTTGCCGCCCAAACAAAATACAAGGTGCTGTTCCTTCAATTTGTGTATGGCCTCACTCGGACAGTGGACAGAAAGATCAGTATGGGATTCTCTATAAATCTATGCTCAATAATGCTACAAAATATGCAAAAAACGTTTGTATATCGGGTGGAAATGGCTCTCTTTAATAATGGGTCTGCCAGGTTATTTAGGCTGGACAATTATCTCTGGAACAAAGCAACATTGCAGCTGTACAAGAATTGCTCATATTTATCATTACACTGGAAAATCTGTTTGTGGTGATACCCTGGATTAAATAGTTGCGCATTTTATTCCACATAAAATAAAACAATGTAGCCCAATGAGTGGAAATGACTCATTTCCACAAACATCGTGGTTGACTATTAGATGAAGAATAATAGTAAACAGTCCGAGCTGCTTCAGAAAAAAATTATAAACATGAAAACAAACATCTACTCACCCACACATAAATAGTCTCCACATTTATTTAATACACAAGTCTGTGGAAACTTATTCAAATCTAAGCAATACTCTTAATGAATGTTTTTTTAGTGTAAGCAATACTCAAAACATTTTAATTCTAACCAATGGATTAAAAACATGAGCAAGATTTCCTAAAGGGCTGCCTAAATATGGGAACAGAATTCCCTCAAGGTAAACTTTGGAGATCCTGTTTTTTTTAAAGTTCAAAACACTTTTCCTCGTCTACAGGGAACTCCATTCTGCGGTTATAAGTCCAGGTCCAGATTCAAGTGGCTTTGTGAAAAGAGCCTTAAGGGAGTTCTTCAAGATTCCAACCTACACATCAAAAGGCAGCTCTTGGTTTTTAAAAAAACAGGCTTTGATGTGCAGCCCAAGACAAACAGCAGGAAATTGTTGAGGCTTAGGATGGATGAAGCTGAAAGCAAACAGAAAGGACAATTGGGATATGCCCTAATGTTTACAAGGGGCGGTGAAGATCCTGATGCACCTCACGAGTGGGAACAATCAAGGATGAAATGAGGAAACTAGTCTAATAGGAAAAACATCAACATTTAAACCTAAGATATACACAAAATGGTGGAGTAACAACGGGATAGGCAGCATCTCTGGAGAGAAGGAATGGGTGACATTTTAGGTTGAGACCCTTCTTCAGACGGGTCTGAATGAGTCTGAAGGATGGTCTCGACCTGAAACATCACCCATTCCTTCTCTCCAAAGATGCTGTCTGTCCCACCGAGTTACTCCAGCATTGACTATCTTCAGTGTAAACCAGCATCTGCAATTCCTTCCTAAACATTTTAACCTGTTGTACTTGTAAATATAGGTTAAGAGAAAGCAGAACAGCCTGCATGAATGCATAGCAGAGTATCTGTCTACAACAAGCATATCCTTTGCTGATTCCTGCATTTTAAGTCTCTGACTCAGAATGGGCTGTAGATGCTGCAACATACTGCTGGATCATTGTGGGGATGCTGCATCTTTTAGTAAGCAAAGCAAGAGGAATCCAACTGCTATAGAAAGAGGACCCATAGATGTTGAGCCTGTGCATTCTGTACAGGATATAGACAATAGGTGCAGGAGTAGGCCATTCGGCCCTTTGAGCCAGCACCGCTATTCAATGTGATCATGGCTGATCATTCTCAATCAGTACCCCGTTCCTGCCTTCTCCCCATACCCCCTTACTCCGCTATCCTGAAGAGCTCTATCTAGCTCTCTCTTGAATGCATTCAGAGAATTGACCTCCACTGCCTTCTGAGGCAGTGATTTCCACAGATTTACAACTCTGACTGAAAAAGTTTTTCCTCATCTCCGTTCTAATAATAATAATAATAATAATATTCATTTATTGTCATTGCAACGAGTACAACGAAATTAAAAAATAGCCAATCCTGACGGTGCGTACAAACATATATGCAATAAATGCAAAAACAAATAAATACATAAATACAATTATATTAAGTACAAGATTTTTTAACGGTGTTGCCTAGTGCAAAGGTAGTGTTCAGTTCTCGTATGGCCCTGGGGTAAAAACTGTTCTTAAGTCTGTTTGTTCGGGATTTGATCGACCTGAAACGTCGACCAGAGGGCAGATGAACAGACGGTGGCCGGGGTGGGATGGATCTTTTATTATTTTGCCTGCTCTACTGAGGCAGCGTAGGCTGAACAGGTGCTCCAGGGAGGGCAGTGAGCAGCCGATGATCTTCTGGGCCGTCGTGATGACCCTCTGAAGGGCCTTCCTGTCCTTTTCTGAGCAGCTGGCATACCATGTGGTTATACAGTATGCCAGCACACTCTCGATGGAGCAGCGATAGAAGGACAACATGAGCTTCTCCTGCAGGTTGGTTTTCCTGAGGATCCTCAGGAAGTGGAGTCTCTGCTGTGCCTTCTTTACTGTGGTGATGGTGTTGGTAGACCAGGTAAGATCCTCTGCGATGTGCGTACCCAGGAACCTGAAAGCGGGTACCCTTTCCACACAGACCCCATTGATGTAGAGTGGGTCGTAATCTACACTGGTTTTTCTAAAGTCAATTATAAGTTCCTTTGTTTTGGAGGAGTTCAGGACCAGATTGTTCACTGAACACCATGCTGCCAGCCTTTGGATTTCATCCCTATAGGCTGTCTCATCTCCTCCTGAGATGAGTCCACCCAACCACAGTCGTGTCATCCGCGAACTTGATGATGGTGTTGGTGGGATGGGTGGGGGCGCAGTCGTGAGTGTAGAGGGAGTAAAGGATGGGGCTCAACACACAGCCCTGTGGTGAGCCGGTGCTCAGTGTAATGGTGGAGGAGAGGTGAGGGCCTATTTTGACGGTCTGGGGGCAGTTGGTCAGGAAGTCCTTGATCCATTGGCAGATGGTTTGGGAAAATCCAAGGTCGGAAAGTTTGGTGACCAGTCTGCTTGGGATGACCGTGTTAAAGGCAGAGCTGAAGTCGAGGAAGAGCATCCTCACATAGCTCCCCTGGTGTTCAAGGTGGGTCAGTGCAGTGTGAAGAGCAGTGTCGATGGCATCCCCTGTAGACCTATTTGCTCTGTAGGCAAACTGGTGTGGGTCGAAGGTGGTTGGGAGGCTGGCTTTGATGTGCTGCAGGACCAGTCGGCCACATTAAATGGCCTACCCCTTATTCTTAAGCTGTGGCCCCTGGTTCTGGACTCCCCCAACATTGGGAACATGTTTCCTGCCTCTAACGTGTCCAACCCCTTAATAATCTTATATGTTTCGATAAGATCCCCTCTCATCCCTTCTAAATTCAAGTGTATACAAGCCTAGCCGCTCCAGTCTTTCAACATATGACAGTCCCGCCATTCCAGGAATTAACCTACTAAACCTACGCTGCATGCCCTCAATAGCAAGAATATCCTTCCTCAAATTTGGGGACCAAAACTGCACACAGTACTCCAGGTGCGGTCTCACTAGGGCCCTGTACAACTGCAGAAGGACGGGTTTGCTCCTATACTCAACTCCTCTTGTTATGAAGACCAACATTCCATTGGCTTTCTTCACTGCCTGCTGTACCTACATGCTTCCTTTCAGTGACTGATGCACTAGGACACCCATATCTCGTTGTACGTCCCCTTTTCCTAACTAAACACCATTCAGATAATAATCTCCCTTCTTATTCTTACCACCAAAATGGATAACCTCACACTTATCCACATTAAACTGCATCTGCCATGCATCCGCCCACTCACACAACCTGTCCAAGTCACCCTGCAACCTCATAGCATCTTCCTCACAGCTCACACTACCACCCAGCTTTGTATCATCTGCAAATTTGCTAATGGTACTTTTAATCCCTTCAGCCAAGTCATTAATGTATATTGTAAATAGCTGCGGTCCCAGCACCGAGCCTTGCGGTACCCCACTAGTCACTGCCTGCCATTCTGAAAGGGACCCATTTATCCCCACTCTTTGCTTTCTGTCTGTCAACCAATTTTCTATCCGTGTCAGTACCCTACCCCCAATACCATGTGCTCTAATTTTGCCCACTAATCTCCTATGTGGGACCTTGTCGAAGGCTTTCTGAAAGTCGAGGTACACCACATCTCCCCTGTCAATTCTCCTAGTTACATCCACAAAAAATCTGAGGAATATCGACAATGACTGTTGGACAAATACTGGCCAGGATACCTTGTAACAGAACTACCCTCTAAAAGCAAAAGGGAAAGCAATAGGTTGTTTGAAGATTCGATAACCAGAAGGATATACGACAATCCTTTGAGAATAAGATTGGATGCGAGAGAGAGATCAAATCCCTGCAGTGCACACAGGTCATAAAAAATAGATATGAAGCCTTTTTAGAGAATGCCCCGTGCTAGAAACTAAATTAAAAACAAGACTTCAGTGGATATTATCTACATATTTTTTCCTGAGCCATGTACAAATTGGTGGAGGCAAGCACTGATATTGGAAAGAACAGCTGCATTTCATGGGACATGAAAAACTACAAGGGAGCAGGATGGATCTGTACCAATGGGAATGCAAAACTTGAATAAATCAACAAATTAAGATGAAAAATCAATAGGCATTTAAAAGCAAAATTAGTTATATTATCCAGGGAATATAGAGAAATGCATGAGAAATGCACGAGAGCAGGCCTTAAAACGTTGAGGCAGTGGATGGCAATTTATCCCCCATATGGTTGGCCACATGACACAATCACTACTCATCTTTTATTTCAACAACGCTTTCCTGCACGAGCCACATGTGCCTTGATTTTCTTAACATCTAAAAGCCTGTCAATCTGTGTCTTGAATATAATCAGTGACAAAGCCTCCAGAACCCTCACAGGTAGAGAATTTTAAAGATTCTCTACCTTGTGGGTGAAAAAATTCTTCCTAAGTGGGTTAATCCCTTATTTCGAAACCATGACATCCGATTCTAGGCACCTTAGCCAGAGTAAGCATCACCTCTGCACCAAATCTGCCAAGCTTCTTAAAGATTCTGGACTCTAACTGGATCACCTCCTGCTCTACTGGATAATGTAGTGGTCTGTATGATCTCCTCTCATCCAACAAAACAAATGAGTAATGAATCTGGTAAATCTTTGCCTCACTCTTAATTGCAAGTATATCTCCAGTGATGGCAGCTCAGAAATTGATTCTATGATAAAGATGCATAGACTAGATCCTCATTTTTATTCCAATATTCTATAGAGCAAGATTTAGGTTAGCCCAGGCAACAGTTATTCAAACAATACCATGTTTTGTTGGCAGAAATCAGAAAATAGAAACAGGAATTGGTCATTGGAGCTGGACTGGTCCAGGAATGCTGAGGCCCTGTACAAGAAGGTTCAGATCCAGTTGCACTTATTGAGAAGGCTCCGCTCCTTCAACGTCTGCAGTAAGATGCTGCAGATGTTCTACCAATTGGTGGTAGCCAGTGCCATCTTCTTCGCTGTCGTGTGCTGGGGCAGCAGGTCGAAGGCCGCGGATGCAAACAGGATTAACAAACTCATCATCAGGAAGGCTGCCTCCGACCTTGGAGCGGAGTTGGATTCATGGAAGGAGGTCTTGGGAGGGTGGGGGAAGGATGCTCCTCAAACTGCTGAGCATCTTGGACGATACAGCTTGCCTCCTACATCACACACTAGTCAACCCGAGTACCTCAGCAACAGACTGGTCCCACCAAGATGCAGTACAAAATGCCACAGGAGATCCTTCTTCCCTGTGGCCATCAAACTGTACAACTCCCCCCTCTGTCATGGGTTGGACAGACTCGCCTCTGGAAGGAAACCAAAATCTTTACCAAATTCTGCACACTGATATTTCAAAACTTTCAGTGTTAAAAAAGCACTGGTTCTACTAGTCAATCAATGTTCTCCAGGCTCGTACATCCCAACAGGCTGAAAATATTTCAGAAACATTACCTTGGAAAAACCCCGCAAGGATACACATGGGAGCATTACAAGTATGTTTGGAAATCACATCCGAAGAAAAATATTCTGGTCACGAAGGATGTGCTGCATTAATATACTGAGATGACACAAAGACTCAAGGATTAAATAGCCCCAAATGTGTGGATTATGTGGATGAGTGTTAAATGCCTTGGAACATGCAAGGTTAAGGTGTTCTTTTATTGAACTTTAATGGGTTAGCAAAAGAGAGAAAAACTTTCTGCTGGGAAAGTGTTGGAATAAAGAGAATTTACTGAAACTGCTCTCCAAAACATCTACTGTTCCCACCTTTGAAAAGCTGTGTTGACACAAAAAGTACTGGGTGGGGGGTGTCTAACTTTAGATAATGGAAACAAACTCAAAATGAACAGGAGAAGCATTTCAAAAAGCAAGTATGCATTCCAAGATATTTCTGAAAAGATTCCAAGTGACGAGTATGTTCTGGAAATTTGCCATTAACATTCCACCTTTTACGATTCCACTTTATTCCTTAACATAGTAATGCCAGGATCGGTTCTGAAAAAGGATTTCTAACGTACAGCTACAGCAGCAAGACCTAATAGAGACTTGCCTCGTGGTTTGGTATTTTGTAATGTCGTATTTGTTTCCCACCAGTTAGTGGAGCAGTTGTGACCACAGAACATTTCAGGCAGGAACTGTAGCCAGCGAATGAGATCTGCGATTTTGAAACAGTCATGCCTAAAAATACATCCTCTTTAAATAGAATTGATGTGCTTTATCGTTGCATCTCTTCCTACAAAAGTAATTCCATTGATGTAAACTGAATGTACAGACAAGAGTACACTATCAATGAGGGTTGAATTTCTCAGCAATGGAAGACAATTCATGGGGAAGGGGTACTTGCAATAATTAATTCATAGAGAAAAGGAACCAAAGTACTCAAGTTTTCAGCATTCACATCAGGCACTCAATTTAAAAAAATGTTTCTTATTCTATAAACAGTGGAGTAATATTGTAATACAATGATAACATAATATTGTAGAATTAGAGCATTTAAATCTATACCCAGTGGTTCTGGAGATTGTTTAATCTTCTTTAAGATAATATATTCAATGCTATAGAGCAACAGTAACTGGAGCAATTTCATGAGTTTGCTTAGTGGTCTAACATATTAGCTACTAGTCAAAGATAGACACAAAATGCTTCTCTCCAGAGAGGTTGGCTGTCCCGCTAAATTGCTCCAGCATTTTATGTCAATCTTTGGTTTAAACCAGCGTCTGCAGTTCCTTCCTACACATTAGCTACTAGCCACTTGGGATTAATTTGTGGGAAATTGTATTGATCTGTAAATTAAGGAAAAGAAATACACCATTAAGCAAGTTTGCTCATTACCAAAGGGTTTTTCAAATCCCAGAATGCCTCAGTGCCAACTTTCAAAGTACCATTCAAGACTAAAGTAGAAAGTTGGGAGAAAGCACAATGGGGATCAATCGAACCAAGACAAAAGAGTTGTGGTATGTATTGCTCAGAATCTTATATACATCAACTTTCACCCAGATTGATTTTCTCCCCGCACTTACCGAGCACAGCCAGTCACTGTTGCACACAAATACCTCTTTTGCCAACAAAAAGATTGATGCATGTTCAAAGTTTTAACAACATTTATTAATGTGCGCAATATGACTGCGAGCACATTCCCCATCAAAAGAAAAATTATTGTCAGAAGTACAAGGAACCCATTTAGAGATGCAAATTATATTTTTAGTTATGGGTTGAAGAGAATTTGACGTACTGTACAAGTCACTATTTGCTATTGTACATCAAAGTAACATCTATATATCTGGAAGTGAGATGCTCTTTCATCTTGATTAAATGAGATCAATTCAGTTCCTCCAGAAGTTTCAATGAGCAAAAGGAAGTCTGGCTGACCTAGTATCGTGCAAGCTAATTATTTCTCAAGAACATTTCTGTGGGCCTTTTGTGTTATACTACACACAAACAGGGAGAAAAAGAGTGGCATTTACTGTGACGTGGAGGAAAAAAAAGCAAACAAGGACTGTGATATAGTGCAGAATGTTATGGTTGCTTATGAAAAACAATGGGTCTGATGATTTCCACTAGTGTAACACCCTACAAAATAAGTGCCCATTGTTAAAGCAGATGGATGTCACTGCTTTGAACCAATATACTAAAAGTGAATTCTTTAAAGATCTTTGAACAAGATCCTGGCATTTTAATTGGCAATAGGTTGCAATTGAATTATTAGCTTCCTTTGACTCCAAGTAAAATCAAACAGAAAAATAACTCCGAAACACTAGAAGCCATTGCAGAAGAGATTTTCTATATTTTGTGTTTGTCAGACATGAATATACTTAAATATTTTTACTGCTTGAAAAGATCAATGAAGCTAACAAAGTGTTTGAAAAACTCATGTCATTGAAACTACAGTGTAAGCAAAACATTCTTTTTCCTTTTGTCTATGAGGAATCTACAACAATTAGGAGATGCCGTTATGATACAATGGAAAATGACAGTGCTAGTGTATCATCTTAGAAAACTTACAAAATAAAAAGGTATTTATTCAAATTAGGAATCCAGCCAAAGAATATTAAATAGGTTTTAGGTTCACAAGATCCTTTCATCAGATTGCACTCAATCATTTATAAAACAGTAGTCTTCTGAAAATGTGCCAAACTAGTTTGAATACAGGAGAGCAAGTTTATAGAACTGTCCAGAGTTCTTTGAAGACATTCTTTCAATCCAGATTTATAATTCCAGCAATTTAAGAATTTCCTTTGTGAGAGAAATCTTCTTCCCTCCAGTTTTAGTTTTTTTGTTTGGGGTTTTCAATGCCTTTTTCTTACCGTCAATCATACCACTTCTGTTAGAGGTCTGAAAGACACAATTGTTTGTAATCACCCTCTGTCTGAAGAAGGGTCTCGACCCAAAAAGTCACCCATTCCTTCTCTCTAGAGATGCTGCCTGTCCGGCATTTTGTGTCTATCTTCTTATTCATTGAAAATATGCATTTGGGGAGAGTCCCAAGGTATTTTAGGCTGCTTAGAAGGAAGAGTATCATTCATACTTTACTGAGCTACGGTAGTTAGTGCAGTGGAAGAGAAGAGGAGAACAGATCTAGTCAATGGAAAAGTCGCAAGTCTCAATTCACCTACTTAATCACTGAATTTTTAAAACGTTAATTTCCCCCTCATTTGTCTCAAATACATTGCACAGAATCTACAACACCAAAAAACATTTAGCCTAAGCATTGTATTATATGCTATTCATATTCTATTATGGCTCTTTCCACTTCTGAATGCGTTCCTTGCATTTTGCCACTTTTATTTCTTGTTCTTTTGTGCAAGCATCAAAGCTCTCTTTAAATGCTTCAATGGATCTGGTGAAGTCAAGCCACATGGCACTGTGTTTTACATCTCATTGACTGTTGTACCATTTTTTTCCAAGTTATAGATACATTCACAGTTGGTTCTCTCATCTTTACTCCCCCTTGTTGGAGATTTGAGCAGAAATGGAAACCGCAAGTACTCTATAACTGCCCCCCCCCCCCCCCCCCTCCCCCCTCCTCCCTATCAGAGCCTGTCAATATCCATTTCTGACAAGCCTACTGGATAATGTTATATTCTTCCAAGTTCACTGTCGGGTGAATAAAGATACAGAAGCAAACCACACTCTTGCAAATGACATGTTTGCTCAAAAGATGATGAAGCAGAAGAGGGCTGTAATCCAAGGATCCAGTGAGATGTAGGTATGTAGGTTAATTGGCTGGGTAAATGTTAAAAAAATTGTCCCTAGTGGGTGTAGGATAGTGTTAATGTGCGGGGATCGCTGGGCGGCACGGACTTGGTGGGCCGAAAAGGCCTGTTTCCGGCTGTATATATATGATATGATATGAGAGAGCGCACGCACGCACACGCACACACACACACAGATTTGATTAGATTATCTCTCAACTGCAAACATGTTTCAACAGCGTCCAATTCAAAAAGACTTGCATCTAAATCACATTATCTCAGGGTGCTTTACTGCCAGTTAAATATTTGAGATGCAGTCACTACTGCATCACAGCAAAAGCAGCAGCCACTTTTGCACCGAACAAAATTCCACAAACAGAAATGTGATGACCAAATCTCTTGATTGTCAGATCACTTGTTTGTATTTTATCTTTCAATTACTGCACAAATACATGTATAAAAAAACAATTAAAAATGTGAATTGGAGCAATAAACAAAACTACAGTTTCACTTTAAAAATTCTCTAAAGAAGTCACCATTCAAATGTAACAATATATAACAGTTGGCAATTGTTATATTGGCAATTGGCATTGGTTTTTGTGTGATGAACTTTGGATGGCTACATCGCTGAACATAACGTTCCTCCACATGTTCAGGTTCCAGTGCACGTTTTGCCGACACCAGCGCAAACGGGCCTGACGGTGAAGGGCAGTCATGGCAGGCCTCCTGGCAGCCCTATGAGACCGGAGATCGGCTGCGTGCAGTCTGTTCCGAATTGTCTGGGCAGCGAGCCGTCGGCCATATCGTCCTGCAAACCTTGACTGCAAATCTGTAGAAGACAGCCTACGGTTCCTAAGTGCTGACAGGGTGAGGAAACGGTCTTCTTCGGGTGTCGTCTTCTTGGGACGCCCACTTCGCGGCCTGTCTCTGACATCCCCCGTTATATGGAACTTGGCCTTCACTTTGGAGATGGTACTAGGGCTCACTCCAAATAATGTCGCAACTTGGTTTTGCGGAACACCAGCTTGAAGTTGCCCTATTGCATGGGCCCTATCCAGATCAGTCAAACGTGGCATGCCGATTCTTGGAGCAGACACCTACTGACCACTGTAGCAGGGCCCATGCTCACAGATGCTGCCAATCAGGCACCTGATTGTCAGCACCTGGGGGTACCAGAAGCTCAAAACAAGAGTCAATAGCAACAGCAGAATAAGCTGTTTGGCATTGGCAGAGAAGATTTGGCAAATTTTTCATGGGCGCAACCCATATACTCAGCTCTGCTGCTCATCCCACAAATGCATGTTCCTTACAAATGTGGCACCATTTAAAAGGGAAATAAACAGGCTTTCCAACGGTATAAGATTTATTGCCAAGAAGCATTGTTACAACAAAGAAATAATCTACCAAACACAAATTTCCTTACTTTTTGTGCTATGTTTATATATATATATACTGGCAGCTTTGGAAATAGGATCTGCTTCTGCAATGTGGCAAATGACCTTCCTGCTATTAACAACGAGGAAGCCAAAATCTACAAGCATTACTAGACAAAATGGTTGACATGTTTATGACTATTTGCCTTTGGGATTATTTTGACCAAATGTTATGCGCTTTGTTGAATGGGATGACATGGGGCTGGCTTCCTCAAAAAAAACAACCATCCTAATGAGTCATGGAGCAAGATGGTCAATGTTCATTATACAGCAATTTCTGGAACCATATACTCAAGGTACACACTAGATAAAACGATTCATATCTTTTCCCCCCACATACTCTGCATAAGTTTTCCAATCAGAAAAACTTTAGCTAAACTTATGAAAAATAGTGTTAAATTTAACAGTTTGTATTATGTCACAGTTGGATGACTGGTTAGTGTGGAAATTTAATACAATTAAGCCGAGCAGATACTGGAAAACAGCTCGAGGGCAAAATAAAGCAAAAGGGAATGGAACAGAAGTGAATTTGCTAATCCTTGCACCAAGTACATGTCCACATTCATGTTATCCAAGTGACACACATCAATTCATACAATCCTTTAAAATGTGTGAAGTCCCTCCAAGGAAAGAGGCTTCAAGATAAAAAAAGTCAACTTCTGAAGAGGAAGACAAATCAGAAACTGATAATAGCAACATTTCTAGAAAGATTGTTACTGCACACAACAGATTATCTATTCTTTTAAATATTTACAATCCAACGTAGCAAGGTTTTTTTATATACAACACAAAGAATCGTGCATGTCTGAAGAAGGGTCTCGACCCGAAACGTCACCCTTTCCCTCTCTCCTAGATGCTGCCTGACCTGCTGAGTTACTCCAGCATTTTGTGATACCTTCGATTTGTACCAGCATCTGCAGTTATTTTCCTACACAAAGAACTGGAGTATCTCAGAGTGTCAGGCAGCATCTCTGGAGATTATGGACAGGTAACATTTCAGGTCAGGTCTCTTCTTCAGACACAGAGGGAGGAGGAGAACTTCTTCAAAGTGGGCCTACCTCGAGGGGATTTTGCAGTAGAGTAATAGAAAGTGGACACGAGAAACTGCAGATGCTGGAATCTTGCATGCAACACAAAGTGCTGTAAACCAGCAAGTCAGGCAGCACCTCTGGAGGACATAGATGAGCAACATTTCGGTCGGGACCCTTCTTCAGACATGCACGATTCCAGTATCTACAGTTCCTTGTGTCTTGGGAATTTTAATATAACCCAATTTTCCTTTCCTTCTGATTTGCAACCTTTCTCAAAGCAGTAATTCCTACTATTAATCTAATATGTACAATATGTAACATTCTTTGCATGACTGTACCCAGGTATGATTTTCCACCATTTTGACTAGAGTAAAAATAGACAATAGATAATAGGTGCAGGAGTAGGCCATTTGGCCCTTCGAGCCAGCACAACCATTCAATGTGATCATGGCTGATCATTCTCAATCAGTACCCTGTTCCTGCCTTCTCCCCATACCCCCTGACTCCGCTATCTTAAAGAGCTCTATCTAACTCTCTCTTGAAAGCATCCAGAGAATTGGCCTCCACTACCTTCTGAGGCAGAGAATTATACAGATTTACAACTCTCTGACTGAAAACGTTTTCTAAATGGCCTACCCCTTATTCTTAAACTGTGGCCGCTGGTTCTGGACTTCCCCCAACATTTGGAATATGTTTCCTGCCTCTAACATGTCCAACCCCTTAATAATCTTATATGTTTCGATAAGATCCCCTCTCATCCTTCTAAATTCCAGTGTATACAAGCCTAGCCGCTCCAATCTTTCAACATACGACAGTCCCGCCATTCCGGGAATTAACCTAGCAAACCTACGATGCACGCCCTCAATAGCAAGAATATCGTTCCTCAAATTTGGAGACCAAAACTGCACACAGTACTCCAGGTGCGGTCTCACTAGGGCCCTATACAACTGCAGAAGGACCTCTTTGCTCCTATACTCAACTCCTGTTGTTATGAAGGCCAACATTCCATTGGCTTTCTTCACTGCCTGCTGTACCTGCATGCTTCCTTTCAGTGACTGATGCACTAGGACACCCAGATCTCGTTGTACGTCCCCTTTTCCTAACTTGACACCATTCAGATAATAATCTGCCTTCTTATTCTTACCACCAAAGTGGATAACCTCACACTTATCCACATATGCTGTGACTGTCTAGTGAAGACCATGATGTTCCATTGCAAGTTTCACAGATGAGCCCTGTAGGGGTTTCCTCTGTTGTGCAAAGGTTAAACCACACGAATGCAGTATCTTAATCCCTACAATTTGGGCGAAATCTGCAGTGTAAGCAAATCCACCTACCTGCTCATTTTGGCTGAAGGAAAAGCAAATGAACTCTGCTCTCCTTAAGTTTGGAGGACTCCATGATGCAGTGAGCACCAAACTGAAAGGTGGCAGAGATCAACTGCAGCCCCCAAGGACAAGGAAGTTAACAGAATGTCCATGACTTTGACCTCCACAGGCAAACCAGACAAGTGAAACAATATTTGAGGTCACATGTCTTGGAGGAGAAAGATTGCAGTTTGAGTGGACTCTTTAAATAGCACAGCTCCAGGAATCATGATAATCAGTTATTCGGTGAACTGTTGTATTCCAAACAAGTCAAGTTGAGAAATACACTGGAGACTCATTTTACAAACTGCAATACTATCAATGTCATACGATAAGATTTTACAACAATGAGTGTGAGAGCAAATAGAGTTAAATTTCCAGATGGGTTTCACGTCCCCATAAACAGGGGATGTGAAACCTTTTCTATTGTTAACCCAATTTTCAACATTAGTTTAATTTAGAGATAAAGTGTGGAAACAATCCCTCCTGTCCACCAGTCTGCACCGACCAGCGATCCCCGTACACTAGGGACAATTTTATCAAAGCCAATTAACCTACAAACCTGTATGTCTTTGGAAAGTGGGAGGAACATGAAGCATTTGGAGAAAACCCACGTGGTCACAGAGAGAATGTACAAACTCCGTACCGACAGCACCCATAGTCAGGATCGAACCTAGGTCTCTGGCGCTGTACGGCAACAACTCTATTGCTATATCACCGTGCCCAAACTGTTGAGCATTGCATTTTTTAAAGTCACTAAATACAGAAACACGGTTAGGCCATTTGATCATGTGTGCCTGCTTTGGGTTTTCCAAGATCATGGCTGATCTTTTATCTCATGCGAAGGAATTTCTAGCCCTTCAATGACATGGACAGATTCTGCTACCTGTCAGTTATTATGTTCACAGAATGCTGGAGTAACTCAGCAGGTCAGGCAGCATATCATATATATACAGCCGGAAACAGGCCTTTTCGGCCCTCCAAGTCCGTGCCGCCCAGCGATCCCCGTACATTAACACTATTCCCCGTACATTTACCCAGCCAATTAACCTACATACCTGTACGTCTTTGGAGTGTGGGAGGAAACCGAAGATCTCGGAGAAAACCCACGCAGGTCACGGGGAGAACGTACAAACTCCTTACAGTGCAGCACCCATAGTCAGGATCGAACCTGAGTCTCCGGCGCTGCATTCGCTGTAAAGCAGCAACTCTACCGCTGCGCTACCGTGCCGCCCTCGGGAGAGAAGGAATGGGTGACGTTTCGGGTCGAGACCCTTCTTCAGACCACATTTTCCAAACAGGTTTCTCGCTAGTAAATCAAAATACTATATGTAGCAGTTAAGTTTTTAAAAAATATGTACCTCTTGAAAGTGACATTCACTTTAAAATATATTTCTACTTCAGAAGAAAATTATTGAAACAACTTGCCACAATGCCATGTTTTGACATGTTTTGTACACAAACAAATTACCACCAAACACTGTTTGGGAAAACTGGAGAGTGCATAGTCAAAAGACATCCAAGTTCAGAATACATTCAAGAATAAATAGTTGGCTATTATCCCAAAACTACAATTGTAATCCAATTTGGACAGAGTTACAATTTCATTTTAAGTGAGGCAAAGAAAGTTATATCAATCATAATTACAGTAAGTAGCATATGCAAGTTTTTTTTTTAAAGCCTTAACTTAAAAAAAAGTATTACTGGCATTAATTCCCAGAATATTTGTTAAGGCCTGAGCTCAGGAATGAGCAAGGAATATAAGGGGATTTTAACATTCACAAATATTCAAAACCAATTAATAATAAATATATTATTATTAATTATTACTTGTCCCTTTACCTCCCCCCTCAACTCCATCCAAGGACCCAAATAGTCTTTCCTGGTGAGACAGAGGTTTACCTGCACCTCCTCCAACCTCATCTATTGTATCCTCATCTATTGTATCAACTTCTTTACATCGGCGAAACCAAACGCAGGCTCGGCGATTGTTTCGCTCAACACCTTCGCTCGGTCCGCCTCTCCCAGTGGCTGAGCACTTCAACTCCTCCTCCCACTCCCAGTCTGACCTTTCTGTCATGGGCCTCCTCCAGTGCCATAGTGAGGCCCACCAGAAATTGGAGGAACAGCACCTCATATTTTGCTTGGGCATCGGTATGAACATCGACTTCTCCAACTTTAGATAGTTCCTCTGTCCCTCTCTTCCCCTCCCCCTTCCCCGTTCTCCCTCTATCTTCCTGTCTCCACCTATATCCTTCCTTTGTCCCGCCCCCCCTGACATCTTCTAAGATGCTGCCTGACCTGCTGAGTTACTCCAGCATTTTGTGAAATAAAAACCTTCGATTTGTACCAGCATCTGCAGTTATTTTCTTACACTAATAATAAATATATATACATTTTTAAAACAATTAAATACGAGAAAACGTTGAAACTATTTAATATAATTACCTTAGTTAAATCATATCTAACATAGTAATTATCTATCCCTCCTTCAAGTACTCTCTCGTATCCTTGCAGCCATACTTTATTTCTTGTACCTCGCGACATGGTAGCAAAACTGGACGAGCTGCTGCCTCACAGCGCAAGAGATCTGGCTTTGATCCCAACTTTGGGTGCTGCCTGTGTGGAGATTGGATGTTTTCCCTGTGACCCCATGGGTTTCCTCTCACATCCCAAAGACATTCAGATTTGTAGGTTAATTAGCCCCTGTAAAAACTGTCCCTGATTTATCTTCAGTGTAAACCAGCATCAGCAGTTCCTTCCTGCACGCCGAGAAAGTGGGATAACATAGAACTAGTGTGAACAGGTGATCGATGGTTGTGGTGCACTTGGTGGACCAAAGGACCAGTTTTCATCCTGTATCTGTCAATCAATCAAGTGAATTGATGGGGGATCTTATTGAAACATATAAGATAATTAGGGGATTGGACACATTAGAGGCAGGAAACATGTTCCCAATGTTGGGGGAGTCCAGAACAAGGGGCCACAGTTTAAGAATAAGGGGTAGGCCATTTAGAACGGAGATGAGGAAGAACTTTTTCAGTCAGAGAGTGGTGAAGGTGTGGAATTCTCTGCCTCAGAAGGCAGAGGAGGCCAGTTCGTTGGATGCTTTCAAGAGAGAGCTGGATAGAGCTCTTAAGGATAGCGGAGTGAGGGGGTATGGGGAGAAGGCAGGAACGGGGTACTGATTGAGAGTGATCAGCCATGATCGCATTGAATGGCGGTGCTGGCTCGAAGGGCTGAATGGCCTACTCCTGCACCTATTGTCTATTGTCTATTGAATGAAAATGCCCCAGGTCAAAGCCAGCTCAGATTCAGTGAACAAACTTTCCGGCATAAATGCTGGCAAATCTTGCTCCCCGATTTGTGCCCGATGCCCTGACTTCCATAAAGCTGCAGGGATAAATACTAGCAGTTCTGTGCCAAACCGATTTGGGCCGATCATCCTTTCCACAGTAGTTCGAATCATCCAAGAAGCTAATCAGGATTAGAAGCATATAGAGTAATCCTGAAAAAAAACTTCATCTCAGCAACCACTAATTTACAAATTTGCTTGTGCCATTTAGTAAACAAAAATTTACATCTGTTAAAGACACAATATACGTTTCAGGATACTTCATAAGAGTAATATCAAACAAGTAATTTGACATTGAATTATAAAAAAAGTATATTAGGTTAGGTATCCAAGGATTGTTTTTAAGGAGTTTTTAAAAAAATGTTGGAAGGGGTTCCAAATATTAGGGTAGTTGAAGACATAGCCACCAACGATAACTTTGAAGAATTAAATTTGAGGATATTCTAGAGAACAGAGGGAGGATTGTAGGCCTGAAGATGACCAAAGTAGTGAGGGGTAAGCAAGATCAAGGAATACTTGGACAATCTAAAATGAATGTAAAATAAAACAAAGGAAGCTATAAAGGCAGTGCGAGTTTACAGCATGGGGATAAACTGTGATTAGGTTAATGTCAGGTGACATTTTATAAAGGTGAAATTAAAGACTAGAGATTTCAGGAATGAAAAGCCCAAAACAGAACCGAAGGTCCAATATGACAAAGTTGTGAAGAGTCTAGTTCAGTTTCATAGTTGGAAGAGGATCAATCAATACCTTGAGGAAAAAGAGCTTCTGATACAGAAATATATAATGCAGTAAAGATAATGGGTTCAGTCTTTCTACCAATGTGCTGTTAATACAAGTACTATTTTAAATAAGTGAAAACCTGTGCTACAAATTGACCATCAGATACGCATCAAAGCTTTATCTTAAATAAGCATCATTCCATATTTGCTTTTGGTCAATGTTATTTACAGTGCAGAGTGTTCCAGCAATACTGTGGTAAATAATTAGAGAAAATAAATGGCTTTAATCATTATTATTTGTACGCAAGATACAGAGAGTAAGTGAATTTGCAACTTATAAAACAGGTTTTATTGCCCGACGTGTAATTAAGTTACACTAAGATGATGAGTCGTAACAGATTATTTTGTCGAAGGTATTTATTCACAAAATGCTGGAGAAACTCAGCAGGTCAGGCAGCATCTCCGGAGAGAAGGAATGGGTGACGTTTCGGGTCAAGACCCTTCTTCAGACGTTCCTTCTCTCCTGAGATGCTGCCTGACCTGCTGAGTTACTCCAGCATTTTGGGAATAAATACCTTCGATTTGTACCAGCATCTGCAATTATTTTCTTACAGATTACTTTGTTGTCATTTTGAATTTTTTCTTTAGTAAATAATGTATTTTGTTACATTTTCATAACTGTCAAGTGCTCAATGCTTTATGAAAAATAAGGAAATTTTAAAAAGCAGTTTTTTGTACTAATATAAATGTTCTCCTAATTACACAAAAGTAAAGTCTGTGTATAAACCTTGTTCCAGAAATCTAGACACAGGTTGAGCAGATCGCCACAAGACCCTCCAGATATTGTACCAGAGGCCTTAACAGGCTGGAGTTTAGAGTCAGTCTAGAGCATGGAAACAGACACTTCAGTTCAACATTTATGATGACCATGAAACCGATCTATGCTAATCCGATTTACCTGCAATGAGCTCATATTCTCTCGACGGTTTTCCTATCCAAGTACTTATCTAAACGCCTTTTAAAAAATTATTATTATATCTGCTTCAGTTAATTCCTTAGGCAGCTCTGATCATATAATAAGCACTCAGAGAGGAGCTTGCCTTTCAGATCTACTTTAAATTTCTTCACTCTCAATTTCAATCTATATCTTTAACTCCCAGACTCTCAGAAAATGACTCTTACTATCTACCCTATGCCTTTAACAATTTTTATTAATCTTGATAAAAGTAACCACTCAGCCTCCGACGGTCCAATCAGAATAAACCCAGCCTATAAAATCTCTCCATTTCAGGCAACAAGCTGGTGAGTCTTGTCTTTTTCAGCACTTTTTCTAATGCTCCCATGTTCCTGTTGCAGTGTGGTAACCAAAACTGTACATAATAATGCAGATGTAATCTGACCAATGTTAACATCGCACCAGAGACCAGCAATTGGCAATGGTATCTCTCATGAGGTGAAAGCTCTTGCTCTCGTTAGGATTGTGAATAGCAGTGATCAGGACTAGCACAGGGGTGGAGAAGCAATGCAAATAAAAATTATATTGTAAACACAAAATGGCAGAGGATTCGCCGGGACAAGTTAAACCTGTAAAACTACTTGATCTCATTTTGCCTTTAGAAATATTCTGAACCATTAGTTTAGTTTAAAGATACAGCATGGAAACAGGCACTTCGGCCCACTGAGTCTGCGCACACTACTTCTATGTTAATCACTGTCTTATCCAGTCCCTGCATAAAAGGGGCAATTTTTCAGTTACAGAGGCCAATTAACCTAAAAACCAGCACACCTTTGGGATTGGGAGGAAACCAGAATGCCATGCAGTCACAGGGAGAACATGCAAACTTCATACGGATAGCACCCGAGGTCAGGATTGAACCTGGGTCTCTGGTGCAAGACAGCAGGTCTACCACTGCTTCACAGGGGTGCCCACGATACATTTACTGGAGTAGCTAAAGAATGTATTATTCAAACTACAATCCCTGCCCAGGATTTAAGCAGTCAGATCATAAGGTCATAAGTGATAGTAGCAAAATTAGGCCATTCGGCCCATGTTTCCACCAGTGGGAGTCTAGGACTAGAGATCATAGACTCAGAATTGTAGGACGTTCTTTTAGGAAGGAGATGAGGAGGAATTCTTTGCCACAGAAGGCTGTGGATGCCAAGTCAGTGGATATTTTTAAGATAGAGATAGATAGATTCTTGATTAGTACAGATGTCAGAGGTTATGAGGAGAAGGCAGGAAAATGGGGTTAGGAGGCAGAGATAGATCAGAATGGCATATTGTGGGCTGAATGACCCGATTCTTCTCCTATCACATGACCTTATGATCAAGTCCACTCCACCATTCAATCATGGCTGATCTATCTCTTCCTCCTAACCCCTTTCTAATGCCTTCTCCCAATAACCCCTGACACTCATACAAATCAAGAATTATTATTATTGCAGTGATAATACAGCCTTTGAGCCTCAAACAGAACGTGGTTCGACTTTTGGAATTAATTTTTAAATGTTTGGCTGTACAGAAAGTTTGCCAAACAAAAATGTTTTAAAGTTCTCGAAACCAAAAGAGGAATTATTCTGGAGCAGCTAGAAACACAATTTTATCTGCACTTGCTCCGCTGGTGTGGCCTAATTTTGCTGCATGTTTTGACAATCATATTATTTTCATTCGGATATTTAGTTTTCTATTTGAAAGTAGTGTCAGTAACTAATAATAATAACCCTTATTTACAAAAAAATATTTTACCACTCGAGTTAATGGGACTCTAGACAGACATGCCATTTGGTCCAAAATTTGACTTTGTTAACAGTTTTTCACTGGTCCAAGACCAAACACCCAATTAAGAAAAGAAAATGACGGGGGTGATTACAGCCACAGGTTTTGCATCATTAAAAAGCTCCAGAATAGTCACCCCCTGCCACCTCCCCATGTTATACGGAATAAATATCACCTTGGGACAACATGACCTGTTTGAAAACTTTTTTTTCCCACCGCATTAAAGTCACCTTTGAGGCCGGCATGATGAACCATCCAGCGATGTGCTGCCCGTCGCCGCTGACTGCACCCGTCGCCGCTGACTGGACCCGGTGCCACTGCCAGCCTCCCGGGCGGCGCTGACTGGACCCGGTGCCACTGCCAGCCTCCCGGGCGGCGCTGACTGAGCCCCCAGACTCACCTTGTTGAGATGCGGGTTGCGAGTAATCTCGTAGCCCCGCTTCTTGGTGTGAAACTGGGGTCCGGGGCCTCGGCCATCGCTGCTCGCTCTGGCCCAGCATGGGATGGCGTTTGCAGGCGTGGGGTGGAAGAGCGGCCCGCCGCCGCCGACAGCCCTCGGCAAGCGGGCAAGGCTCCTGGAGAAAGCCAGCGCACTCATGGTCTTACTTGGCGGCGCTCTTCTGCGGTGCAAGCGCCGGGGAGACGGCGCTGAAGGCGGTGCAACGCAACTCAACACAGCCTGCGCACCAGCATCCACTCCTCACTGCCTCAGCTCCCCTACGTTATTGCACTTGTGTGATCCACACCAGCCTCGGCTGCACTTAGGTACTGATGGCAACCCGCGGGTCAAAGGTTGGCTTTTAATTGCTCCTGGCTCCGCATTCGTTACCAGCCGGTGCAACGCTCCCCTGCCCCTCACTGGGTTCCCCGCACTCACACTGGCAAGGACCTTCCCTTCCCTTCTCTTCTCTTCTCTTCGCTTCCCCTCCCCTCCCCTCCCCTCCCCCGCCTGGCTAGGCCCAGGGAGACCTCACTTTGCAAACTGACTACCCTTTATCTTTGCATTTTGATTCAGATATTAATTTCCCACTACGGGCGCAGAAGAGCTTCAGGTGTAGCTTTCCATTTACATTCATGTCTGATGATCAGAGACTACAAACAGTTGAATAAAACGTTGCTAAATATATACCAGCATCCACTTACTTAGGGCATCAATAATTCGATAGCATCATTGTTATATATAATGTAAAATATTGCAGAATTTATATACTTTGCTACTTTATAAATTTGTCACAGATCTGTCTATCATTATATGATTAACTGATAGATATACTGAGCAAGTTTTATTCTGCAATAGAATGTTCAAAGGTGAACTAAAACAGTGCAGTAAGCATATTTCACTGGTTTAATTACTGTTATATTTACCTTCTTATCAGGATAGACGAACAAGAGTTTGGATTTAAAACATTTTGCAACAGGATAAAAAGTGCACAATGTGTCCATTTGCCACCATTTTCCCAGTGGTGAGTTTGTGGTTCATATGTCTGCAGAGATGTCAACCCATTCCTGGAAAAAAAAACTATTAAAAACCCAATAAATAACTTTACATTAGACAAATCTCGCACCCTGTACTTGACTGTTAATTGGACAATACGCCTGAGGCAGTCCGCAATGTCTTGCTTTCAATATGCAATGGATGGTGTTTCTACGTGACATTTTGGAACAAAGGTCATGATCATGACAAAGAAAGGTCTTGATTGAATGGCAAGAAGATCAGGCATCGTTCACACACACACACAAAGTGCAGACAATGTTACCTATCACATAATATTGCAGACATTCTTTTTGTCCATTCTTCTCACTGAGGCCCCTGCCCATCATGTCCCTTTGTTTCCTTACCTCTGATCCCTTTCCTCTCATTGCCCATCCCATTTATTGTGCTTCCCTCAAGTTTCCTGAGTCACTCTGTGGGTCCATTCATGTTTTGTCCCCTAACTTTGGCTTGAGGCACCCTTTTACCAAGTGCTTACACCATGTATTGCCTCTCCCCAAGTATCTCGTAGTTAGTGTACTGAAATATATTTCACCTGCTGCCATCAGGAACTACATAACTGGGCAACTCTTGCTGACAAACATTTTACTGGCATTCGACCATTTAGATCAGAAATTTTAAAGCATGGTCCAAAGATGGTCAAATCATCAGCAATGAGAAATGAAGGAGACATTCTACTGGGGAAGGTTTAAAGTTAGAGTTTTGAATGGAGTGTTCCGATATGAGGAAATTTAGAAAGTTAAAGAGAAAATACAAAATGGTACTGCATTAACAAAATAAATAAAAAATACGAGTGTTTGCCAGAAAGGGACTGGACATTAAAACGTGAAAGCATGACCCAATTAGAGCTGGAAGAGGCAAAAATTATAAGGGAAATTGAAAGTTATTTATTTCACTCCATGCAGCATTCATAGCTAGATTAGAAATAAATGTGCACAATTTAAAAGCAATTAGAGAGATATGAATGTAAAGTGACCAAAGTTGGAAATAAATATTCCAGGATATCTAACTGCTAGAAAGGATTAGCAAAATGATAAAGGAAGAAGAATAGCCCTGATAACGAAGAAGCAGAGAATAATGGTGGAGAGAAAAGATCTTTGCTAGGAAATTCAAGAAACAAATTAGTTTGAGTGGAGTTACGGGACTCCAATAAAATAATGGTGATAGTTATCTGCAAGCATTGAAAACAGTAGTGGCAATGTTCTGCATGGTACAAGTACAGAACGTAGGAAACATATGTAACATACACCGTGACGCAGAGGTAGAGCTGCTGCCTCACAGTGCCAGAGTCCCGGGTTCGATCCTGACCTCAGGTGCGCTCTGTGGAGTTTGCACAGTCTCCGTGTGACCATGTGGGTTTCCTCCGGGTGCTACGGTTTCCTTCCACATCCAAAATACGTTAATTGGTCTCCGTAAATTGCCCCTATTGTGTAGTATGCAAAAGTCAGATAACATACAACTAGTGTAAGGACGATCAATAGTCGGCGTGGACCTGATGGGCCAAAAGGCCTGTTTCCATGCTGTATCTCTCAACTAAAATGTGAAGTAATATCCATGGGTGACTTTACTCCCCCTTTAGATTTAAAAATCAAATTAGCAATCATAGTATGAAGTATCATATTCATGGAGGTTTTCTAATCAGTATATTGAGGATGCAATGAGGGATTAGGCTGTTTTTAGATATACCAGAAGGAGCGTCCCTACTTGAAACATCATCATCTTATCCATTTTCTCCAGAGACGCTGCATGATGCACTGAGTTACTCCAGCAGTTTTTGTTTTTCTTTGGTTTAAACCAGCATCTTCAAATCTTTGTTATTGCATTATGTTTTTGATATAATATTGATATAATGAGAATAGTTATGAGGTTTCAAATTATAACAATAAACAAACATCTGCTAATATTGAAACAACCAATGCAGAGTTTACAAACAATGCATCTGCATTTTAGGCACAAAACAAGACACCAGGAAAAGTAATCCAGATGTGGTTATCAAGAGGAGTTAAAAGATAATACTAAATCAAAGAAGTAGGTATCTAGTGTTGCAAAAAAGAGCCATAAACTAGCGTATTCAGCAAAGACCAAATTTATAGAATATGAGGGAAATCAAGAACAAAATACAAAAGCAAACAGTAAAAATTTCTAAAGAAGTATAAAAAGGAAAAGATTAGCAAAGTTTATGTAAGTTCCTTACAGTATGAGACAGGAGACATTACATTGCTGAAAAAGGAAATAGCACAGGTGCACATGTTCATACAAGAAGACACAGAAAGTCCAGAAAAAATATGGCGAGCAGCACATATAGGTGAATGAAGGCCTGAGTGAAATTAGCATCAGGATAGGTGAAGAATGCTGAAAGTTAATAAATCCCAGAACTACATGGCATTGAAAGAGTCCTTTTGGAGACAATGGATGCATTGATTGTCATTTTCTTAAATACCGTAGATTTTAGAATAATTTCCTCAAGCCCCGCAGCTACAAATATAACCCCATTCTTTAAGAAAGAAGTTAGAAAGTAAGCAAAGACAAATTGGGTTGACGTTTGTAGTCAGGAAGATGCTGGAATCCATTAAGGAGTTGATAGAAGTGGTCTTAGAAAATAATAATAGGATTTGACAAAGTCAACATGGATAAGGGAAAGGGAAATTATATTTGAAAAATCTGTTAAAGAGTTTTTTCTTGAGCTAAAAACAACGTAAAGGTTGATGGAGAACTAGTGGATAGGACGTACATTTGTGTTCCCAGACACAAAAAGCTAATGGAATCATTGCTAATGGCCATTCGACGATTATAAATAGAGAGATGTGTTTACAACACTGCTGTGTCAGGATCCTGGCACAAAATAATGAATGAATCACCCCGTGGACTGGTGTGGAGAGACTGCCTATGAGAACTGTTATTGATCAGATCGGGGGAGTGGTGTCGTCTTTCAGCATTGACATGTTGGCCATTCCCATAGTTTTGTTGACAGGCCATCTAGACCCTTCAATCACCTTCTTGTGGATGTGTTGCAGCTGCTTCCCACTTTCTTGTTTGGCTGCAAAACTCCCTCCCCAACACAAACATTTCTCTCTGTAAAAGCTCAATAGCCAAAGACTGGCAGACCCCGGTAACAACCCACTCAGACCTTGCTAGCCATGCTGAGTCCCTCTAACTCGCCACCGAGCAGTCATGACAATCACTCCAGTAGCAATATCCCAAATTATTATTTGGTTTAGAAATACAGTGTGGAAACAGGCCCTTTGGCCCACTGACTCCACGCCGATCACCTGTACCTGTTCTATGTTATCCACTTTTGCATCATACACACTTGGGGCACTGCTGCTCAGTAACAAGTATAGACATTCTAAACAAGCATTGTTTACTGAAACAAAGTGCAATCAAATAACACAATGACTGAATCAACAATGTATCATTGTTCTTAAAGGTATTTATTTCACAAAATGATGGAGTAACTCAGCAGGTCAGGCAGCATCTCAGGAGAGAAGGAATGGGTGACGTTTCGGGTCGAGACCTTTCTTCAGACTGATGTCAGGGGGGCGGGACAAAGGAAGGATATAGGTGGAGACAGGAAGATAGAGGGGGAACTGGGAAGGGGAAGAGAGGGACAGAGGGACTACCTAAAGTTGGAGAAGTCAATGTTCATACCCCTGGGCTGCAAGCTGCCCAAGCGAAATATGAGGTGCTGTTCCTCCAATTTCCGGTGGGCCTCACTATGGCACTGGAGGAGGCCCATGACAGAAAGGTCAGACTGGGAGTGGGAGGGGGAGATGAAGTGCTCAGCCACCGGGAGATCAGGTTGGTTAAGGCGGACTGAGCGAAGGTGTTGAGCGAAACAATCGCCGAGCCTGCGTTTGGTTTCGCCGATGTAAAGAAGTTGACATCTAGAGCAGCGGATACAATAGATGAGGTTGGATGAGGTGCAGGTGAACCTCTGTCTCACCTGGAAAGACTGTTTGGGACCTTGGATGGAGTTGAGGGGGGAGGTAAAGGGACAGGTGTCGCATCTCCTGCGGTTGCTGGGGAAAGTGCCCGGGGATGGGGTGGTTTGGGTAGGAAAGGACGAGTGGACCAGGGATATTACGGAGGGAACGGTCTCTGCGGAACGCAGAAAGGGGAGGGGATGGGAAGATGTGGCCAGTAGTGGGGTCCCGTTGTAGGTGACGGAAATGTTGGAGGATGATTTGGTGGATACGCTGGCTGATGGGGTGGAAGGTGAGAACGAGGGGGATTCTGTCCTTGTTACGAGGACGTGCCAAAAAGTTTTTTTTTGTGTTGTTAGACTTTAATCACTAGCAGAAATATTTCTCTCTTCATTTTATGTTGCCCTTCATGTCTTGAGAGGTTCAAATAAATTACCCTTTAGCCATTTCAATTTCAGGTGATAGAAACCTGTGTAGTCTTTAGTCATAGAAGATAGACACAAAATGCTGGAGTAACCCAGTGGGACAGGCAGCATCTTTGGATAGAAGAAATGGGTGATGGGTGAGCAGCTCAGTCTGAAGAAGGGTCTCGACCCAAAATGTCACCCATTCCTTCTGTCCATAGTTGCTGCCTGTCCCGCTGAGTCACTCCAGCATTTTGTGTCTATCTACGGTGTAAACCTGCATCTGCAGTTCCTACACATTTAGTTTTTAATCATGATCTAACTCTTGAACTTTGAGTATTAAATTGTTAAATCCATGCTGTATGTTCAATTAACATTATTCGGTGGTACACAAACCTTCTAGATATAAATATCGTCACCCATTAACCTTTTTGATTATTTTCTGCTATTGTGCATGACTTTTAATGGTCAGTGTACATAGATTATTTTCTGCTATTGTCATGACTTTTAATGGTCTGTGTACATTGGAGCTCATATTTGTTAATTTTGAAATACACTTGCCAGAGTTTTGCCTGATATGCTTAAAGTATTAATCTTTGTAATTTAATGTTACTTATACTCCTTATAATGCTGGCTCTCATTATGTCAACAGCAAGTTCAGATGAAGAAAAAGAAAACCACGTGTACAAGTTAAATAGGATGGACAGTTGTGGTCCAAATATAGATTCTCCGATTTATCTCCAGTTACATTATGCCAGTTTGAATAGTTGTCCATTATCCCAAACTTGTTTGGCTTGATTCTCAGCCAAATTTCCTAGACAGGTCAATAATTTGCTTCCGTTTCATGAACTGTAGCTAACAGTTTATTTCACTTTTTCAAATCCTTTCTCGTTGATGATCATTCATAGAGAAATCCATATCTACTTCTTCGGTCACTTGAAAAAAATCAAATCAGGCTTGTTAGGCTTGACCTACCTTTTCCCAAATCATGCTGGCTCTCTCTGATCAACTGAATATATTTAAGGTATTTGGTCACTGTATCCTAATTGGAGACTATTGTAATCATCCAACAGCACATGCATGACTAACATCAAAGTATCTTCAGGTTGCGAAGCAAAAGAGAGACGGGAGCTGATCACGTAATGCTATTTGTGATTGTATAGAGGCTGCCACGTTTCACATAACCACTAAACAAACCCTTCAGCTTTCTCTCTGCTTATTTTGGCTTCTCTCTGTCCCCCCCTGCGACATTTGTGACTTGCTTTCCCACCCTCCCAAGCTGCAATTTCTGGCTTCTCTCCTATCAAATGCCAGAGATTATTCCAAAGGGTTTATTCGATTCACTGTTGGATAACATAATACCTATCTAATAACCATTATTGCTTCTTGTGGACTGAAGTTAAAGAAACCATTTTCTGATCGTGTTCCCAGTTTTATACCTCTGTGACATTATTTTGCTAGCCATTAGAAATTTGAGCATATAACGTTTTCAACTGATGACTAGAAAATCCTAAATTGTAAATGCCTAAATATCTGATATGTGGTTTGGGATAAGCAAAGCACACTGCCAAAACTTCAGAGTTGGAAAATTAACTTCTAAGACTTATCGCCTTGAAATATTTCATAAACTCTGGTCCACTCTGGTGGTCCCCCAACCCTGAGGATGTTTCCTATTTTTATCTTTTTTTTTCTCTTAACTTTTTTCATTTTTTCAGAATCCCTGCCAATCTGTTTGGAGACTTGACCTACCCTTTACTAACACATGCTTTTTTATCCAGAGCCTTTTACTTCACTCTTTTTGGAAAGGAAAATGATTAATCACTTTGTTTTTTTCCCTTTATGGTAATGCACCTTTCTTGTTTACCTAACCATAAATGAGCAATATTTCAGCTAATACATTTCAACACATGTATATAATATCTTCTAAACTTCAGGGTGTCTATTATCTTACAGTTTAGGGGCATCACTATTGTTATGATTCCCACAGCAAGAATTTTAGTTGATGTTTAGTTTTGTTTTTGCTTGGATAAAAGTGGTATGTAGGTTAATTGGCTGGGTAAATGTAAAAATTGTCCCTAGTGGGATGTAGGATAGTGTTAATGTACGGGGATCGCTGGGCGGCACGGACTTGGAGGGCCGAAAAGGCCTGTTTCCGGCTGTATATAATATGATATGATATGATATGATTTCCATAACTTCAAAAGTCATACAAAGTGTTTCTTTAACCAATGAAGAATTTTTGAAATATAGTCCCTGTTATATAAAAATTGGAGCAGTTAATTTGTGCAGAGCACATGAGAATGACTTGACAATTATTTTTTAATTATGCTGATTGACAAGAAACTGGAAGAATTTTACTGTTCATTTGCTTTTCAATGTTATGCAGTACAAAGCAGAAAGCCCTAAAGCACCACCATTCTCAATATATGTATAAAATTAACTAAGTTGCATCAGGAAGGTTAAACTACTACTGATCACAAGAATACCCAGACATGGATTGAATTTCATTTCAAAGGGAGACAGAATTATTTGACTCTGTTATTATCAAAGGGACAAAGTTGTATATTGGTTGTTATTATCACAAAGACAGAAATTTTATTGTTCAAACACGATTGGCTTATCAGCAAAGTACTAATTCCAAACCATAAGCATACCATGCTAAATTATGCTGTTACCTTGGACATTGAACATAATTTTGTTAATAGTAAACCAGTATAAATAGGCTAATATTAAGATTCTGGAATGTATACATACATATTTCTGTATGTAATGATTTGGCCAATGCATTTTTATAAACTTCAGAGTGATGTTAACCTTGTAAATAAGGATGTATTAATAAATGCCACTGCTTTATGTACTTCAGTATCTGACTATCTTTGACCCTGGCAATTGGAATGCAATCATTTCACCCAAGCAATATAATTATTCACTTTGAAGTCAGTTTATGTCAGGCACATCTTAATAGTCATTGCAGTGATTAAAGCAATATTTTTAGACGGGAACTACATTGCAGAGGTGAGCTACCTCTAATAACCCAAGATGTGTCCAGCAATAAACAGCAACTTTGATATGGCATTCATAAATGAAATTAAGGACCTACTGCATCTTCTTCCATTTAAGATGCTTAGATAACTGCAGGCTTACTATTCCAATAATAATTAGATGGGTTACATACCTCGTTCACATCAATGTGAAGAAGTTTAGCACAAGCAGGGAAGAGTATGCACCTTATCCTAAATGTGATGATTATCAAGGAAATTCTGCCAAACCAGTTTGTGTTCCCATTCCAGCCCAACAGAATAAAATGATTCATGAAGTTGAATACAATCATACCTTTGTAGTCACAGAGAGTATTGCAAAGAGATGCCCAAAGTGGCAGATTCTCTTTTCACCTCATTGATTAAATCATCAGGGTTGGGGAGTTTTAATTTCCTGGTAAGATTCAATCTATTTTTGCTCTTTTTTGAGTTGTCCCTCTTTCTCCATGACACAGCTAGTAGTGCCTCAACCTCACAGCATCAGTGACTGAGGACAATCCTGATCTTGGGTGCTGTGTGTGTGGAGTTTGCATGCTCTCCCTGAGACTAGGTGGGTATCCTCTGGTTTCCTCCTGTGATTGGTTCCTTCCAATATCACAAAGTGGTGTGGGTTGGTAGGTTCATTGGCCACTGCAATTTGGCCTAGTGCATAGTGAATGATAGAATCTGGGGAAAGTTGAAGAGAACGTGGAAAGAATTAGTAATGAGATTCATGTAGGATTTGTATAAAATATGTGTTTGATGGCTGGTGAGGACTCAATGGGCCGAAGGGCTGTCTTTGCTGTTAAACAACTGAACAAAGAATCAACACTTTATCCTGGGCTGGTCAGTGCAAAATACAACTGATATATGTAAAAGGAAAGATAAAAGAAAGACATAAAGGTATTGGAATCAGGTCAATCAACAGGTATGGAGTGAATGAAGAAGTTAAAGCAAGTTGAACACTTCCAGTTTGATGCATTAAGACCAAATTAATGGTTAATACATGCTTATGTTGCTCACTGGCAAGTAGACTAAACTGGAATGACTGAACTGACAAAATAGAAATCAAAACCAATGTAGAATAGTTAAGGCTTCTGAACATACATATCAATGTTTTAAAATAATTTGAGGAGACATATCATATTGCTGAAAATAACAAAAGAGTTGCAATCACTATTAAATTGCCAATTGGATAAAAATCATCATTAAAATAATAGGAATAATTTGAAAGGGTAATTCCATTTTATGATTCCTATATTGGACATTCACCTCAATGCCATCAACAAGTTAATGAATAGTGTAGGGCAATGTTCACTGGTTACCTACATAATGACCCAATGTTATGTTCCCATGAAAATCTGAGCTGGGAATTAAACTGATGGCTCAGAATTTTGTCTTTTGAGAAGTAGCCAGGAAATTCTGGCTAACTGTCAGAAGATTACCTAATATGACATGTAAATTATCAGAAATAAAAGGAAAACACTGGAAATACTTAGTAGATCAGATGACAACTGTAGAGAGTGACAGAGTTTGCATTTCAGGTTGATCAATTGGGAAAAAAAGACTTTTCATGAACATAAGGAAATTCAACCATTTAACAGGAAATAATCAGTGGGGAAATATTATGTCAGTGTTTTGATGTTTGTGGTTGATTTTATCAACCAGGCAGTCAGTAAAGAAAGCCTAGGGAGACAGATACCAGGTACAAGGTAAAGTGATGCAGCAGACAAGTGCTGCCTAATAGCTAGCAAATAAGTCATGAGGCACAAGATGATTTTCCAATTTGGGAGACAGGGCATATGTCCGAGAGAGAAAGGCAACTCATCTGCTAGAAAGTAGCAGAAATGGTCCATTGAACTCACCAGTAAAATAGATACTCTATCATGCTGAGGCCATTTGGGAGAGTGATGAATGCATGTTCCTTGAAACAAAGTCTCACTGGCTTGAAGTACTGCTTACTGATGAGTTTAAACTTGAATTGTCCACCAAGTCTGCCTTCATCTAGGTAGGGCACGTGTTCCACTTCCTAAACCATTACCAGGTTCACTACCAGTGAACCTGCAGAAGTTGTGGTTTGTTTGTATATATGGTGCTGGTACCATTCTGCTCCAATTAATGGAAATATGAGTGAGCTATCCAGTGAGTAGATCAGAAGAGTAGACAATAGACAATAGGTGCAGGAGTAGGCCATTCAGCCCTTCGAGCCAGCACCGCCATTCAATGCGATCATGGCTGATCACTCTCAATCAGTACCCCGTTCCTGCCTTCTCCCCATACCCCCTCACTCCGCTATCCTTAAGAGCTCTATCCAGCTCTCTCTTGAAAGCATCCAACGAACTGGCCTCCACTGCCTTCTGAGGCAGAGAATTCCACACCTTCACCACTCTCTGACTGAAAAGGTTCTTCCTCATCTCCGTTCTAAATGGCCTACCCCTTATTCTTAAACTGTGGCCCCTTGTTCTGGACTCCCCCAACATTGGGAACATGTTTCCTGCCTCTAATGTGTCCAATCCCCTAATTATCTTATATGTTTCAATAAGATCCCCCCTCATCCTTCTAAATTCCAGTCTATACAAACCTAATTGCTCCAGCCTTTCAACATACGACAGTCCCGCCATTCCGGGAATCAACCTAGTGAACCTACGCTGCACACCCTCAATAGCAAGAATATCCTTCCTCAAATTTGGAGACCAAAACTGCACACAGTACTCCAGGTGCGGTCTCACCAGGGCCCGATACAACTGTAGAAGGACCTCTTTGCTCCTATACTCAACTCCTCTTGTTACGAAGGCCAACATTCCATTGGCTTTCTTCACTGCCTGCTGTACCTGCATGCTTCCTTTCAGTGACTGATGCACTAGGACACCCAGATCTCGTTGAACATCCCCTCTTCCTAACTTGACACCATTCAGATAATAATCTGCCTTTCTATTCTTACTTCCAAAGTGAATAACCTCACACTTATCTACATTAAACTGCATCTGCCATGTATCCGCCCACTCACACAACCTGTCCAAGTCACCCTGCAGCCTTATTGCATCTTCCTCACAATTCACACTACCCCCCAGCTTAGTATCATCTGCAAATTTGCTAATTTTGAATCTTAGAAGAAATAAAAGAGATGTAACAGAAATTTGTAAATATTGCTGAATAATTTCGCAGGATAGATGGAGAGAAGTTGCTTCCTGTCTTGATAAGGTCTTGAACTAGGGTCTGAGAATAATAAGTCAGTTACAGAATCATGAATCTATAATATTCTCTGTTCCAAACAAAATTGAATACAAAATTGATAGAATATTGAGGGTGTCCTTTAATAGATTTTTGGGTATCAAGACATTTGGAATATGGTAAATAATGGAATTGTTGAGATAGCTCAACCATTATGTTATTGATTAACACAAACAATAAAGACAATATATTCATCTACCAATGAAATGGATATATCCCTAAAATACTAATATAGAACATAGTAAATATTTGCATCAGTTTCCTTTCATAAAACCAATTAAATTGTTTATAAAATAAATCTATCTCTTGTGCAGGGCAAGTTTGGAAGATCATTCGAATGTAACCATGGGAATTGATTTCTCCCAAAATGTTAATGGTAGAGTCTTGGACAATGGTGCTTTTAAACTCAAACATAGCTAGCTTTTTCTTTCCCTTCTTGGAAATGGTCATTACCTGTTACATAAATGTTACAAATGTTGTTAAATCAAGCCTTGATTGTCAAAAAGAGTGGATAAGTTGTTAATGGAGCAGAACAGCATGGAATCATTTGCAAGTACCAATGCACCTCATCTTATAATGGGAAGGTCATCACTGATACACCCAAACATAGTTGAGCTAAGAATCCTTCTCTGAAGGACTCTTGTACTGATGGTCTGTGACAACAATACTTGTCTTACATTGAAGGGGGTTACTCCTCTTTCTGGCATGCAAAACCCAGATAATTTGCAAATGCAATGTTAGCATTTATTTTGAGAGGACTAGAATATAAAAGCAAGAATGTAATGCTGAGACTTTATAAAGCAATGGTCATGCCACATTTCAAATATTGTCAGCTGTTTGGGGCTCCATATCTGAGGAAGGATGTGTTGGCGTTGGAGAGGGTCCAGAGGAGGTTGAGGAGAATGATCCAGGGATGATTGTGTTGATGTTGTGTTGATGGCGCTGGGCCTGTGCTCGATGGAGTATAGGAGGATGAGGGAGGACCTCATTGAAACCGACAAAATAATGAAAGTTCCAGAGTGGATGTAGAGAGAATGTTTCTAGTAGTGGGAGAGTCTAGGATCAGGGGGAACAGCTCAGAATTAAAGGATGTACCTTTAGAATGGTGATGAGTAGGAATTTCTTTACCAGAGGGTGGTAAATGTGTGGAATTTATTGTCACAAATGAACGTGGAGGCTAAATCATTGGATATTTTTAAAGCAGAGATTGATAGGTTCTCGATTAGTAATGGTATTACAGGTTACGGGGAAAAGGCAGTACCATGGAGTTGATAAGAAAATAATAGATCTGCCATGATTGAATGGCAGAGCAGCCTCAATGGACCGAATGGCCTAATTCTGCTCCCATGTCTTATGGTCTGATTTCAGTATCTAATTCCACTCTGGTGGAATAGAAACTGATTGAAGAAAAGAGTTAACAAAGGGAGTAATTAATGGCCCTGTAAAAAGCAAGTCTGTAGAATTAATAATGAAAAATAAGGAAATGGCAGAAATGGTTCCCTGCATCAGTATTCACCACAGAGGAAATAAGCAACATTTCAGCAATAGCTGCATGGGGAGAACTGGAAGGAAGGGAGGAACACAGGAAAATTACAATCAATGGGGAAGTGGTAATGAGCAAATTGTTGGAGTTGCACCAGCAGGTCCTCGCATCATGATGGACTTCACCCCAGCATCTTAAAAGAATGGGCTAGTGAGATAACTGATGCATTCAATTTAATTTTCCAAAACTCACTTCACTTGGGAAAAGTTCCAATAAATGAAAAAAAATGTGAATATAAATATTTAATTTTGAAAAGGGAGGGACACAGGAAGAGTGTCTATTAAAATGCAATGGAAGCAGGAAAGAGTGGAAGCAAGCACCTGCACCAAATTCATATATTTATACATGTGATTTTTATAAAATAAGTTATTGATGATGGATACGATAATTCTGCAAGAGCAATAGTAAGCTAAATTTATGGCAAGTTAAATTTATGTATCTTTTGTTGTTAGGACGAGTATTGTTTATCTTCCATATTATTAGCAGCTGTACTTGAACAACTTAACCTGGTGATGAGCTACATCTCGAGCAGAGGTCTTCTGTAATGCAGAATGCCACCAGAGTCCATATATAACAGTATTCCAAAAATCTTTAAATGCTTTTAACATCTTGTGGTGAATGAAATAGGTTGGATACAAATTTGTATTATGAAGAACATCTAGGAGACATTCAGCAAGGATTGTTCATGGTTGGTGTTTTGCTAGAAATGCAAAAACACTTTAAGCAGTCGTGTCAGTTCCTCTACTGTTCTGTGGATGCAGGATGCAGGTGACTTCAGATATACTCTGGAGCTTGGACCTTGAATTAATTTGCTCTGGAATCTGTTAGTATTAATAAAAAATAGGAATAATTTATTTCCTGAATTGACATGCAGTCTCTCCCCAAAGAAAACTTTTAATATAGCTAGCCTTAACGATGTTAGTGATGACTGGATAAATCATTGTGCTAATTTTGAATGTTCTCAATTGCTATATAATAGTCAATTTGTAGGTTCACGTTTATTATTGTCACATGTACACTGAAAAGCTTTGTTTTGCATATGATGCAAACAGATTAGAAGTACTATACATAAATACAATCAAGGCAAACTTAAATATAATAGGTAGAACAATGGGGAAGATAGAATGCAGAATATAGTTCTCAGCATTGTAATGCATCTGTTTTGATAGGCAAAATCCAATGTAATTAACATGCATCTGCATAAATCATATATGTTAGTTTAAACAGGACATACCCATCCGGATAAAAGTAGGGAACTGAATATCTTCAAATAAGGGCAATTTGTAGAATAGTAACATGAGCAGAAAGCAATCAAGTAGATACCACATGTGAGGAAGTTGCTAAACACATTAATAATTTAATCAGTGTCTATCTGGGTAAATATCATTGTTTATTTATAGGGATTGGATGGAACTTAAAAGGGCTTGAAATGTATTATCTGGAATCATATCATTGCATTGTCGTAAGGAATAGGAGTAGAATTAAACCATTCGGCCCATCAAGTCTACTCCGCCATTCAATCATGGCTGATCCATCTCACCCACTTAACCCCATTCTCCTGCCTTCTCCCCATAACCTCTGACACCTGTACTAATCGAGAATCTATCTATCTCTGCCTTAAAAATATCTACTGACTTGGCCTGCACAGCCTTCTGTGGCAAAGAATTCTACAGATTCACCACCATCTGACTAAAGAAATGTCTTCTCATCTCCTTCCTAAAAGAACATTGTCTGTGCAAGGTGTCAGTATAATAAAATTGATGAAAGGTTATCCTATTCTCTTATCCCTAGATACCTCTGCCAAATACCTAATATTTAACGAAGGCAGTGCCTCCTTGAAGTACCATCTTTCCAAAACATTCCATGATTCTGCCTTATCATTTCATAATGAAATTCTGCCATAAATGTACATCAGGCACCAGTGTTAACAAATTCCACAAGTGAACCTTTGTTTTCCTTTCATTGGTAGCCTGCTTTCTGTTCAATTTGCACTTTGGCAGAGTTGGCATGCAAAGTATTGGCATCAATGCCAAGGCAGTGACGTTCCATTACATCACTTCGCTTTGGAAATATGTGACCTATTCAAAGGGTAATAGGTTTGGAAATTATTTAGTCCACTCTGTATGTGATGAAGTTATTAATTTAATTCCGGAATCAATGACCTTGAAAAAAGTAAACCAGTTACACAGAAATGAGTCCGGAGAGAGGAGAGCTGTAGAGATTTACTTTCTTTATGCAGAACCACACATTGTAATTAGCCTATTCATTCTTATGTTTATAATGAAATAACTGTTGTATCAAGAACAGTTTCCCAAATGTGGCCTAACCCAGAGAGAGGCTTTCCGGCCAAGAGCACTTACTGGAAATCTTTCTTGCGTGCCAGTCAAGCTTTTCCATTATTTAGACAAAAGACAATAGACAATACGTACAGGAATAGGCCATTTGGCCCTTCGAGCCAGCACGGCCATTCAATGTGATCACGGCTGATCATCCACAATCAGTACCTCGGTCCTGCCTTCTCCCCATACCCTCTGATTCCGCTATCTTAAAGAGCTCTGTCTAACTCTCTCTTGAAAGCATCCAGAGAATTGGCCTCCACTACCTTCTGAGGCAGAGAATTCTACCAGCATCTGCAGTTATTTTCTTATACTACAGATTTACAACTCTCTGACTGAAAAAGTTTTTCCTCATCTCCGTTCTAAATGGCCTACCCCTTATTCTTAAACTGTGGCCCCTGGTTCTGGACTCCCCCAACATTGGGAACATGTTTCCTGCCTCTAATGTGTCCAATCCCTTAATAATCTTAAATGTTTCAATAAGATCCCCTCTCATCCTTCTAAATTCCAGCGTATTCTAGTCGCTCCAGTCTTTCAACATACGACAGTCCCGCCAAACCGGGAATTAACCTAGTGAACCTATGCTGCACGCCCTCAATAGCAAGAATATCCTTTCTCAAATTTGGAGACCAAAACTGCACACAGTACTCCAGGTGTGCTCTCAATAGGGCCCTGTACAGCTGCAGAAGGACCTCTTTGCTCCTATTCTCAACTCCTCTTGTCATAAAGGCCAACATGCCTTTAACTTTCTTCACTGCCTGCTGTACCTGCATGCTAACTTTAAGTGACTGATGAACAAGGACACTCAGATCTCTTTGTACTTCCCCTTTTCCTAACTTGACACCATTCAAATAATAATCTGCCTTCCTGTTCTTGTCTTGCAATGTACAGCAGCCATGGTAAGAATGTAGAATACAGAGATATGGAAAGGGAAGGCTGTTGTAATATGCGACTGGGGCCTATCAGAAGAAAACTAGTCAATCCACTTCATGTTCCTTTCCCCTCCTTTTTACACTCATCTCTCATCCCCGACACCCTACTATATTCAGTCTGAAGAGGGTTCCCCAACCGAAATGTTGCCCGACCATTCCCTCCAGAGACAGTGCTTGCCAAGGATGCTTGCACTTTCTTCCTGTAACGGCATGGGTTTCCTCCAGGTGCTCCTGTTTCATCCCACATGCCGAAGACATGTGGGTTTTGTAGATTAATTGGGCTCTGTCATTTCCCCCAAATATACAGGGAATGGATGAGAAAGTGGAATAACATTGAATTAGCGTGAATGGATGATGAATGGTCGGCGTGGACTAGGTGGGCCGAAGGACCTGTTTCAATGCTATGTTTTTAAATTAAACTAAAGTCTGAAGAAGGGTCTCGACCCGAAACGTCACCCATTCCTTCTCTCCAGAGATGCTGCCTTTCCCACTGAGTTACTCCAACTTTTTGTGTCTATTTAAAGTAACCTTGCCCCAGTTTAGGACTTTAACTTGGAGAACAGTTCTATCTTTTACACAATTGATTTAAAACCGGTCGAATTATGATCCCAAAGTGTTCTCCCACTGGCAAATCAGACAGTTACTCAGCCTTATTTCCTAAGAGAGTAGACCATCTACATACTGCTTCAGAACTTCTATGACCACACTTAACAAATTCTGCCCCATCTGATCCCATAGCACAATGGCAGTCCAAGTCAATATTAGGGAAATTCAGTAATTTACCATTATAACCCTATTATCCCTATGATACTGTGATTTCCCTGCATATCTGCCCCTCTAATTCCCACTGACTATTGGGGAGCCTATAATATAATTGCATCAAAGTTATCACCACGTGATAACTTAAAAACTTATTTCTAAGTTCTATCGATACAGCCTCGCTGGAGTTCTCCCTGGAATATCCCCTCTGGGTGGCAAATCATCCTCTATCATAATCCGCAACACTTGTACCCCGCAAGGATGTGTTCTCGGCACCCTTCTTTACTCCTTATACACTCACAATCATGCAGCCAAATACAAATCCAACTCAATTTACAAATTTGCAGACACCACCACCACAGTGGGTCGGATGTCAAATAATTACGAGATGGAGTACAGGAAGCAGATTGAGAACTTTGTAGCCAGGTGCCAAGACAACAACCTTCCCCTCAATGTCAGCAAGACAAAGGAGATTGTGATCGACTTCAGGAAGTAAAGCAGTTCACATTTCCTGATATACATTGATGACGCCAAAGTAGAGATGGTTGAAAGATACATGTTCCGAGGAGTAAATATCACCAGCAACTTGTCCTGGACCAGCCATATCAAAGTAATGGCCAAGAATGCACAGCAACTTCCTTAGAAGGCTTAGGAAATTTGGCATGTCCCCAACAACTCTCACCAACTTCTTTAGATGTGCCGTAGAAAGCATTTTATCAGGATACATCACAGCATGATTGGGGAACAGCTCCACTGCAAGAAGTTGCAGAGAATTGTGGATGCACCCCAGACCATTACACAAACCAACTTCATTGACTGCATCTTCACTCCACGCTGCCTCAGCAATGCCCTCAGCATAATCAAGAACAAGTCTCACCACAGACATTCCCTCTTCTCCCCTCTTCCATCAGGCAAGAGGTACAGAAGTGTGAAAAGGCATACCTCCAGATGCAGGGACAGTTTCTTCCTGGCTGTTATTAGGCAACTGAACCATCCTATCACTAACTAGAGAGCAGTCCTAACCTACCATCAACCTCATTGGAGACCCTTGGACTATCTTTAATCAGACTTCACCCTGTACTAAATGTTATTCCCTTTACCCTGCATCTGTACACTGTAGTTGGCTTGATTGTCATCATGCACAGTCTTTCCGCTGACTGAATAACATGCAACAAAAAAGCTTCTCACTGTAACTCGGTACACGTGACAAAAAACTAACGTACTATTGTCATATAGCAACTCATCTTCCTGTCTAGTCTCCACCTCTGTCACACCAGCTTGTAATGTTTACATATCTTAATATTTTTAATTTATTTTTAGCAGATGATGGTGTTTTAAATGTAATTTTTAAAAACTTTCTACGCTTAAAAAAAAACTTTGATCATTAATTGAAAATCAGTGTATTGTCTGAAGACGGTGAGTACAATTTGGACGGGGTTTTAGGAAGTGCCACTTTTAGCCTTGTTGCCACTGGTTCAGTTTCTTGGGACAACCATGACAATTGGATCTGTGAGGTCATAATAATGAAATGCACAAAGTGGCGGGGATCAGATATGATGAATGTTGATGGTCTGAGATAATTCCGGCCTTTAACTTCCCATAAAAAAGATACCAATCGCTGGAGTAACTTGGCGATCCAGGCAGCATCTCTGGAGAACATGAATAGGTAATGTGTTGGGTCAGGACCCTTCGTCTGAACAAGAGTCCTGACCCAAAACATTCCCTATGTTTTCAATAAATGCTGTCTGACCTGCTGAGTTACTCCAGCACTTTGTGTCTTTTTATGTAAACCAGCATCTGCAATTTCTTTATCCACACTTTAATTTTCCACAATGTACTAGCAGGATGCTCCCAGATTTCCTCTTAACATTGTAGATAACAATTTCCCATTGTTATGAAACAATGGAAGATAGGTAGGTAACTTTTCAGATGTCTGAAGGATCCTGACCCAAAACGTCACCTAACCATGTTTTCCAGAGATTTCTCCTGACCCATTGAGTTACTCCAGCACTTTGTGTTCCCTTTTGTAAACCAGCATCTGCAGTTCCCTGCTTCAACATCTTTCTGTATATGTTTTGATGTTGTTATAATGCTTGTACACTCCAACAACAAAGGTTCCCCCATCACAGCGTTGCTAGGAAATATCAGACCTTGCTGCCTCTGGGATACTGGTTCTCACAGGTGGTGCACTATTTTGCACAACAGACTCCACTTCAAATCAGTAGCTCGTTTTAGGCTAAAGATGTTTATAAGCTCAAGTATATCCAGTTAAGATCTGTATGAAATAGAAACTTGCAAAAGATCCAGGTTTCATGATCTTGGATTTGGAGCATATTTTTTTGTTTGCTCTTCACTGTTGGGGGCTTTCAGTTTGCTGATTGCAAATCACCACCTGCACTCATTACCAAGGTATGAATTATCCACACTAACCTTATAAGTAAAAATAAATTTCATCTCTACGTTACTTTTGGTAAGACTCTATGTGACACCACAGTCTTGTAATCTATATACTAAAACTCTTTGTTCCTGAACTACAGCCAAAACGGTACACGATAGCGCCACAATTTTAGGCCCACCTTACTCACCGTCTGCCCTTTGGTCCTAATTGAAAAAGTTTCATTGAAATCGGTATGGGGAGGGGAATGGAGGAGTGGAAGGGGGAAGGGGGGAGGGGAAGGGGGGAGGGGGAAGGGGAAGGGGGAGAGGAGGGGGAGAGGAGGGTGGAGGGGGAGAGGAAAGGGGGGGTAGGAGGGGGAGAGGGAGGGGAGGGTGGGAGAGGGGAGGGGGAGGGGGAAGGGAGAGGGTGCTGCTCCAATGCAGGAGGGATTTGGACCCAACGGGTCCACTTGGTCTAGTAATTTAATAAAAACCACGTTAAAAACATGAGCTGGAGTAGACTAACTGGTCCCTGGAGATAGCTCTGCCATTGAATGAGATAATAGCTAAACTAATCATGGCGTCAACACCATTTTACAGTCTTCTCCCATATACTCTCTAATTTTCTTGTAGCTTCAACGTCTGTCATTGTGGTCAAGTGAGCAAGCCAAAAATAGCCCTGTGTATAAAATGGCTGAGAGAAGCTACTGAGAGATGGCACAGTCACTTCAGCAAGCTTGTGCTCCTCCTCTGAGTAGCTCTGCTACTGGCAGAGAACAGTAACAAGTACACTGGAAAAGATCCATCAGTAAATTTGAGACTTCTGCGTTCAGAAGCATATGCAGTTAAGACCCAAAGTTGTTGCTGTTTACTTGCAGGGCCGTGAGTGTCTGTCAACAAATTCTGGGAAAGCTTTATCTGCCGGGGATTTGCTTACTGACATAGTAACTACAACTAAAATTGGCCAGAAATATAACCATTTCTAACATTTACACGTTAAATTAATTGAACAAAAGAGATTGGCAACAAGTAACCGAGATGGAATCATCTCTGAATTATGGATGAATTTTAATGGCTATGCACCAACCACTACACAGGAATTTAGTCTAAATGCATATTTAAAAGCAGCTTGGAGCGCACTACAACTTTCCCCATAAATGGCTTAGCTCCTTGCAGTACTTCATCATAAACATTGTTGTACTTTGCTTGACAATGCACACGGCTCGTAAATATCTTCAGACTTTCCCTGCACACTTGCGGGAATTCATATAACCTTTTAATACTGTGCACTGGAGCTGCCTCTTGTTATTGATCTTGCCAATCAATGGGTGAGCGTGTAGCAAATCAAATACAACTGCTTCATAGCAACAAAGTCAAAGGTGAACAATCAATTATTCCTTGTTCTGAAAAGCATCTATAATTGCATGCTTACCTCACAAACTACACAATTAACCCGAACATCAATTTTGAATTCTAGTTTGTAAAGTACCCTTAATAAATCAAACAGGATTCTTATTTCCACTGTATTTAATTGTTGCCAAACAATTTAAAATATATTTTTGTACCTCCTTGAATTATTTTCCAATATATTGGTGTTTCCAATTACATTTTAGTTCGTGCAATAATTGCATGTCTTCTTCCTAACGATTAAGTAGATGAACAGGGTTTAACTGATGTTTTTGAACAATTAAAGTGTAATTTATTTCTAGTTGTTTCAAGCAATTCATTGACATGTATTACTGGGTCATGAGCAGATCACACAAATCAGTAACATTAGCAAGTAAATCAAGGAACCAAATGGCATTAACAGAATTGTATTTGAATGGCAGTATATCATGCCAATGGGCTCACAAGATGTTGTTCAACATGATACACGACAGCACATTTCTCAGAAATCAGACCAGTAATGTAATTTGCAAAAAAAACATTTCCATTTGCTCACAGTATGACGTAAAGGTTTCATAGCCTAGCATGTCCAGTTCGCAAACAACTGCAACACAGCTCCGTATTTGCTGTTTAAAATGTTGAACAATACTGCATATTGCAACATTGGGAACATGTTTCCTGCCTCTAATGTGTCCAACCCCTTAATAATCTTATATGTTTCGATAAGATCCCCTCTCACCCTTCTAAATTCAAGTGTATACAAACCTAGCTGCTCCAGTCTTTCAACATATGACAGTCCCGCCATTCCGGGAATTAACCTAGTAAACCTACGCTGCACGCCCTCAATAGCAAGAATATCCTTCCTCAAATTTGGAGACCAAAACTGCACACAGTACTCCAGGTGCGGTCTCACTAGGGCTCTATACATCTTTGCTCCTATACTCAACTCCTCTTGTTATGAAGACCAACATTCCATTGGCTTTCTTCACTGCCTGCTGTACCTGCATGCCTCCTTTCAGTGACTGATGCACTAGGACACCCATATCTCGTTGTTCGTCCCCTTTTCCTAACTTGACACCATTCAGATAATAATCTGCCTTCTTATTCTTACCACTAAAGTGGATAACCTCACACTTATCCACATTAAACTGCATTTGCCATGCATCCACCCACTCACACAACCTGTCCAAGTCACCCTGCAACCTCATAGCATCTTCCTCACAGCTCACATTACCACCCAGCTTTGTATCATCTGCAAATTTGCTAATGGTACTTTTAATCCCTTCATCCAAGTCATTAATGTATATTGTAAATAGCTGCGGTCCCAGCACCGAGACTTGCGGCACCCCACTAGTCACTGCCTGCCATTCTGAAAGGGACCCATTTATCCCCACTCTTTGCTTTCTGTCTGTCAACCAATTTTCTATCCATGTCAGTACCCTACCCCCAATACCATGTGCTCTAATTTTGCCCACTAATCTCCTATGTGGGACCTTGTCGAAGGCTTTCTGAAAGTCGAGGTACACCACATCCACCGGCTCTCCCCTGTCAATTTTCCTAGTTACATCCTCAAAAAATTCCAGAAGATTAGTCAAGCATGATTTCCCCTTCGTAAATCCATGCTGACTCGGAACGATCCTGTTACTGCTATCCAAATGCTCCGCAATCTCGTCTTTTATAATTGACTCCAGCATCTTCCCCACCACTGATGTCAGACTAACTGGTCCATAATTTCCCGTTTTCTCTCTCCCACCTTTCTTAAAAAGTGGGATAACATCATAAATACTTGATAAACTGTGTGAGGAAGAACGGCGGCATGGTGGCGCAGCGGTAGAGTTGCTGCCTCTACAGCGAATTCAGTGCCGGAGACTCAGGTTCGATCCTGACTACGGGCGCCGTCTGTACGGAGTTTGTATGTTCTCCCCGTGACCTGCGTGGGTTTTCTCCAAGATCTTCGGTTTCCTCCCACACTCCAAAGACGTACAGGTTTGTAGGTTAATTGACTGGGTAAATGTAAAAATTGTCCCTAGTGTGTGTAGGATAGTGTTAATGTGCGGGGATCGCTGGGCGGCGCGGACTCGGTGGGCCGAAGGGCCTGTTTCCGTGCTGTATCTCTAAATCTAAAAATCTAAAACCACAGCACCGCACGTGTGACTCTGAGTGTGAAAGGGTCTCGACCCAAAACGTTCCTTCTCTCCAGAGATGTTGCCTATCCCACTGAGTGACTCCAGCATTTTGTGTCTATCTTCGGTGTAAACCAGCATCTGCAGTTCTGTCCTACACAGAAAGAGAAGATTGACATGGGTACAGTGCGTCTGGCAGAGTAACCTCAGGTACAAATGTGTGCATTGGGATAAGAAATCTCCCAATAGGAACAATGGGAGTGGAATTACTTGGGGAAAGGCATGATGATTATTTAAAAAAGTCACAGGATGTAGCAAATTAACGACATATAAACTGAAATGGTAGGAAACTTTGTGTGTTCCAGTTTGACATAATTTTGGCAAGGATGGAATGAGGGAAATGGAAACATAGATTGAACCTAATTACATTGGCCTCTTGATATTATGATCAGGTATGTGGACCTTTTAGTTCATAAAAAGGACACATGAAAATATTTTTTCAGAGTATATAACAGTGGAAAATGATGGTAATAGTGCGAAGACACGTGCACATAACAAAGTTGGCATGAACATACAGATGCATTCTGTTCACTGAAATAAAGAGGTGTGATCATACATCATGGAAACAGGCGCTTAGTCCATTGAGTCCTTGTTGACCTATTTACACTAATCCAACACAAATCCCATTGCTTTTAGACATATATAGGAAGCCATTCACTGTACACAGGTCAATTTCAAAATGGCAAGTTTATTAACTGACGGAGAAAAGGACATAGATTCCCAGCACACTAGTCTGAAGAGAAAGTAACCATTCAAATGTTATTTCTTCATCGAAAGGAAATGTTCACCAACAAATCTGCACTGTATTGGCCAGTGACAATAATGGAGAATTGAATATCATTCACACCATCAGTGGCAATGTTGGAAAGCAGAAAGACTTTTGGACAGAAATATAGCTAAATGGTTAAGTAAGCACATCAAAGCCTCATCTTTCTTAGGAGGCCGAGAACCTTCAGCTTGTCTCACCAACTTCTGAAGAAGGGTCTGAAGAAGGGTCTCGACCCAAAATATCACTCATTCCTTCTCTCCCAAGATGCTGTCTGACCCGCTGAGTTACTCCAGCATTTTGTGTGTACCCTCACCAACTTCTACAGATGCACCATAGATAGCATCTTATCGGAATTACATAGTTTGGGAATAGTTCTATCCAAGACCACAAGAAATTACAGAGTTGTGGACGTAGCCCAGACAATCACACAAACCAACCTCCCTTCCATTGACTGCATGTACACTTCACGCTGCCTCGGCAATGCCACCAGCATAATCAGGCAGGTCTCACCCCGTCACTCCCTATTCTCCCCTCTCCAATCAGGCAGGAAATACAGAAGTTTGAAGACACATACCTCTAGATTCAGGAACTTTCTTCCCAGCTGTTATCAGGCAACTGAACTGTCCTCTGATCAGCTGGAGGACGGTCCTGACCTCACATCAACCTCATTGGAAATGTTTGAACTTTCTTTATCGGATTTCAATGTTATATCTATGCACTAAATGTTGTACTCTTTTTCTTTATTTGTGCACTGTGGACAGCTTCATTTTATTCATGTATAATCTTTTCTTTCCCTGGTAGCATGCAAACAAAAGCTTTTCACTGTATCTCAGTACATGTGACAATAATAGACTAAACTAAGGGGGTTAGTGCAGAAATATATGTGGCCTTTTGCTACAATGCTATGATCATGATAATTTTTTAAGTTCCTACAAATGATAAATTCTTAGCTATAATAACAGGCTTCAATAGACTCCTCGCCAGGTGCTGACCATAATTTTTGCATTTTATCCTTTATTATCTAACAGCTGCTTCTTTAATTGTTGCACTTTTTAAAATTGTTCCAATTTATATTGCAGCATGTTATACAGTGAAGCAAGCTGTAGAAATGAAGCTGAAATTTATTTTCGTACCACTAGGTTCCAATTGTACTCAGCCTCATTTTGTCTTAGTTAATTAAACAGGTAGGCGTGACAGTCAGAATCTATTTTTTCCCCTCAAGATTTCAGTTAGAAAGTTAATTTCTCCCATCATTAAAATGTGTGTAACAGCTAAATCGCATCCAACTAAAGATCTAGTGTTGATAGCTGATTTATTAATTTCAATGCAGCAAGGAACTAAGAAATTGCACTGACCAGTTTAATCACTGAAATTGCTGATGAAGTTACGATGTACACCATTCGGTCCAGGTGTGGGAAACAGCTGCAGTAGAGTGACGCAGGTTAAAAAGCTAAAAGGAAGAACATGTGACTCATCAACAACAAAATAAGATCTGTCTCATTACAAAGGAAACTTTGCAATAGATTAAAGCACCAAGGTTACCAGCTGAAAAACAATTTTCAATAAATGAAACTCTTCCACGTATTTTTTAAGAAAAGTGAGACTTTGATGTTCCTCCAGATATTAAACTAACTAACTAACTAACTAACTAACTAACTAACTACTAACTAAATCTATCTATCTATCTATCTATCTATCTATCTATCTATCTATCTATCTATCTATCTATCTATCTATCTATCTATCTATCTATCTATCTATCTATCTATCTATCTATCTATCTATCTATCTATCTATCTATCTATCTATCTATCTATCGATTACTAAAACTCTCATCTTGTTTGTTTGATCCTTCCTTATTTTTGTGCCGCCGTCACACGATAGCGCCACAATTTTAGGACCACCTTACTCACCATTGTCCTGGGGTCACCGTAATGCAAGTTGCATTCAAATTGGTCTTATATTTTTAAAGTTAGAGACATTTTAAAGTTTAAAAATGACCTTTTCCAAGTCCCTGGCCGTCAGACGCGTTTGACGTCACCATAGTCCCCGAGTGACGGGAGTGGCAGCCAATGAGGGTGGGGGGGCCCACGATGACCGCCGTGGCGGGAGTGGCACCCAATGAGGGGGATGGGGTTCCGGGCCGACAAGCTGCCACTAACTTACCCACTCCATCCCCCCTGAACCCCCCTCCTCCCCTCCCCCCCTCACTCACCCACTCCATTCCCCCTCAACCCCCCTCTTCTCTTCCCCTCCCCCACTCCATCCCACCTCGACCCACCCTTATCCCTCACCCCCCCCTCCCTTACCCACTCACCTGCTCCCCCACCACCCCTCCCGCCAGGAGGACGAGCTGTGTTTTCGACATCAGTCCCCGCGTGCACAGTTGGGGCGACCTACAATATTTCGACTTTGCGATGGTGCAAAAGGCAGCGACCCGTAGCGAGCCGCAGCTCGCTTCTGGCCACGTGAAAGGGGATGGAGTGGTTGAGTGGGTGAGGGGAGATAAGGAGGGTCGAGGGGGGATGGAGTTGGGTGAGTGGGTGAGGGAGGGGGGGTGAGGAATGGGTGAGGGAGGTGGGGGGTAAGGGGAGGAGGGGATAAGGGGGGTTGAGGAGGGATGGAGTGGGTGAGTTGGGGGGGGTGGGGGAGAGAGGGGGTGGAGGGGGTGCCAGACCAATGCAGGAGAGGTTTGGGGCCAATAAGGGGGAGAAAGGCTGTTGAGCCCACGAGCTGCCGCTAACTTTAAGAGATACGCTCCCCTCCCCACCCCCCTGCCGGGAGGACCGTCGCTCATCCCAGTATGCCCCACGCCTGACCTTCCTCCCATGGTGCAGCGCGGCGGCAGAGGGTCCAACAAGATGGCCGTCACCGCCGATCGCCACCGTGCTACAGGAGAGGCTTCGGGTCCACGGCTCACTCTGGCTGCATCGCTGGTGGCATGAGGCCTGAGGTGAGTGGCTCCCTCTCCCCTTCCCTGTCCCCCCTCGCCTGCCCACGGCCCCGGGGGACACACCCCGTCGGGCAGCGGGCTTCGTCAGTTGGAGAGGGTTGCCCCAGGAGAGATTTGGACCCAACGGGTCCACCTCAGTCTAGTATACATCTTAAAATAATACAGAAGGCATATCAATTCTGTTTTACCTAAGGCTGTTCATGTAATTACAAAATAAAGATCTGCAGTGAACTCCAATTTGTTTTGAAACAGCTGATCAGATCACTCCCATTTTCTGGAATAGTTCATGCAGTTTGGAGAAGAGTAAATTTATCCCCTCTATTTAAGAAAGAGAGAGACCAAACAAGGAGCTGCCGACTACTGGGTCAGCATAACATTAGTAGATTGGAAACTGTTGAAATCTTTATTAATGAAACACAATGTCACAATATGCTGAAAATAATGACATGATTGAGCAGTCTGCATTCATTATGAATCGAAAATCATATTTGACTAATCCTTTGGAGTTCTTTGAGAATGTATTGAATAGAATAGAATAGATGAGGGAGACCAGTGGATTTGGTATTTTTGAATTTTTTGAAAACTTTAGAAAAGTTCCACCCTGGCGGTTACTGAATAAACTTAGAGCACATATAATTTAGGGTAATAAATTTGCTAATAGAGAACAAAAATAGGAATAAACAGATCCTTCTTAGATTGACTACTGAGAATCACAGGAAACAGTGCTTGGGGCCCCAACTATTCTCAAACTTTATTTAAGATTTGGCAGAGGGAATGAAATGTAACAGTTCTAAGTTTCCTCATTAAAAAAATCTAAGTAATGGAATGTGTGCTGAGAATGCAAACACATTTCATTGGCATGTAGACAAGTTAAGAAAGTGGACGACAACATGGCAGATGGAGGACAATGTGAGAAAAGGCGAGTTTATTTACTTCAGCAGAATATTTTAACGTGGTAAGAGGCTATACAATAGACAATTACAAGTACAATTAGGAAAGCAAATGGCATGTTGGCCTTTAATGTGGAGATTAGAAGTAAAGGTATTTGAAATTATACAGAGCCTTGGCGAGACCAGAGCTGGAATGTTGTGTACAGTTTTGCCTTATTTACTTAAAGAATTGTGGTTTTATGCAACAGCATGTTTATCAAGAAGAGATTGAGGAGATTGAATTAATAATAATATTAATAATAATAATATATTCCTTTATACGTCCCACACTAGGGAAATTTATAGTGTTATAGCAACAAAGTGGATAGCAAGAGATCATTCATTACAAATAAAAGTAAAGACAAGGTAAATTGTCATCAGTTTTCTGTGTATTCTTAACTGTTACTGTTGACTCGTCTGCTGGGAGCAGTGCTGGTTGTGCAGTCTCACAACAGCGGGAAGGAAGGTCCTCCTATCTCTCTCCTTCACGCACTTGGGGTGAAGGAGTCTGTCACTGAAGGAGCAACTCAGTGCAGTGACAGTGTCCTGCATGGGGTGCGAGTTGTTGTTCAGCAGCGATGTTAACTTTGCCATCATCCTCCTCTCTCCCACCACCTGCACTGAGTCGAGGGGGCAACCCAGGACAGAGCTGGCCTTCCTGACCAGCTTGTCGAGTCTATTCCCTTCCGCCGCTGAGATACTGCTGCTCCAGCAGACCACTCCATAGAAAATGGCTGATGCAACCACCGTGTTGTAGAAGGTCCTTAGGAGTGCCCACTGCACTCCAAAGGACCAGAGTCTCCTTAGCAGATAAAGTCTGCTCTGGCCCTTTCTGTATAGCGCATCGATGTTTTCGGTCCAGTCCAATTTATTGTTGAGGTAGACTCCCAGGTACTTATAAGAATCCACCCTCCCGATGTCCATTCCCTGGATGTTCACCGGTGTCGGGGGGACCTGGCTGCACCTGCGGAAATCTACCACCATCTCCCTGGTTTTCCCCGCGTTGATCCAGAGGCGGTTCCGCTGGCACCAGTCCAAAAACTCCTTGATCAGTTCTCTGTATGCCCTGTCATCGTTGCCTGTGATGAGGCCGATGATGGCAGAATCGTCAGAGAACTTCTGTAGATAGGAGTTTGCAGAGCTGTGCCTGAAGTCCACAGTGTACAGGGTGAACAAGAATGGAGCTAGCACTGTTCCCTGCGGAACCCATGTGCTGCAGACCACCCTGTCCGAGACCAGGTCCTTTGTCCTCACAAGGAGTTTGTACGTTCTCCCCGTGACCTGCGTGGGTTTTCTCCGAGATCTTCGGTTTCCTCCCACACTCCAAAGACGTACAGGTATGTAGGTTAATTGGCTGGGTAAATGTAAAAATTGTCCCTAGTGGGTGTAGGATAGTGTTAATGTACGGGGATCGCTGGGCGGCACGGACTTGGAGGGCCGAATAGGCCTGTTTCCGGCTGTATATATATGATATGATATGATACTGTGGTCGGTTGGTGAGGTAGTCCAGAATCCAGGATGTGAGGTGGTGATCCACTCCTGTGCGCTCCAGCTTGCCCTCCAGACGCCCCGGCTGGATGGTGTTGAATGCACTGGAAAAATCAAAGAACATGATTCTCACAATGCTATCTGGCTTCTCCAGGTGTGAAAGAGCTCTGTTTCGTAGGTAGATGATGGTGTCCTCCACCCCGATGCGAGTCTGGTAGGCGAACTGCAGCGGATCCATTGATGGTCTCACCAGGGGGCGGAGATGGGCGAGGACCAGATGCTAAAGTGTCTTCATTAGGGTTACTGACACATCAATTCTCTTGAGTTTAGATGAATGGAACTCATTGAGATATTTAAAACACGTTAAAGTGTAGATGTAGGAAGGATACTTCTCATGGAACATAAAGATATATAGCACACAAATAGATCTCTCAGCCACCACTTTCTCTTGGCTAAAGAGTCTGGAACTAGCAGTAAGAGTCTCAAAACAAATGGGTTGTTAGGGCTGAAATGACGAGAAATGTCTTCACTTGGAGGGTGGTGTATCTGGAATTCTCCATCCCATACAGCAGTGAAGGTCAAGTCATTAATAGCAGTCAAAACAGATATTATATTAAACTAGACCAAGTGGACCCATTGGGCCCAAACCTCTCCTGCATTGGTGCAGCACCCTCTCCTCCCTACTCCCTCCCCTCCCCCCATTCCCCACTTCTCCCCCCATCCCTCGCTTCTCCCCTCCCCCCACCTCTCCCTCCCCCTCCCTCCCCCTCCCCCCCGTTCCCCTCCTCTCCCCTCCCCTCTTCCCCTCCCCTCCCACTCCATCCCCCTCAATCACCCTTTATCCTCCCTCCTCCCCATCTTCCTCCCTCCCCCCTCTCTCCCCCTCCCTCCCTAGGAGATAGATTTAAACTTTAAAATGTGAATAACTTTAAGAATATAACACCGATTTCAATGAAACTTCTTCCATTAGCACCAAAGGGACGATGGTGAGTAAGGTGGGCCTAAAATTGTCGCGCTGTCATGTCCCATTTTGACTGGAACTTCCTCAAAATATTTGAATATCCTGCACACAATTTGTTGAGAAAAAAATTAACGCTCTGCTCAGCCAAGAATTGAAATGTTAGGATTTGAAAGTCTGATCTGAATTGAAAGTCTGGTCGAACTTTTTCTCTCTTCAGAGATGCTGCCTGACAGCTGCGTATTTCAAACATTTTGGCTTTGTTTTCCATGTCCAGCATGTCCAGGATTTGCCTGTTAGATTAGTGGGTTCATGTCCCAATTATTCTGAGCTGCTGAATTTATTAGTCCTTTATGGCATAATATATAGCCACCTTTTTGAAAAACTATATTTTATTTATATTTTGCAGCCCGGCCTTCTAGTTCTGTTGCTCATTTTAATGATGAGAGATCTACTTTAGAAAAATTATTTACAAACTGAATCAAACAAGATTTTTTCCTGACAACTTTGCTTTCATTTTTCTGAATTTTCCTCCCTGTAGATGAGATATGTTGCAACAATCTCACTTGCTCCCCTGCCTCTCAGCTTCTTATCATTATATATGTGTGAACACACAAATCAATCGCAGGCAAAGGTCAGAACTGAAGCACAAACTGTTGCCATAAAAGCTGTTTGTTGCTAGCCAGGTCTGGAGTCCTGCCATCGTTGTGCTGGATTAAACTGTTAGATCAGGCCTCGGGATAAGAAAGTAGCAACGTGATCTGTCTCCTGCAGATTGCAAACTTGTCTGATGAGTCGGGTAGTTAAAGCGGCAAAATCTACTGACCTCCTCTGCAGAAGTTGACAAATCTCAGTCGCCACTGCTTCAGAAAAGCTTGGAGAGCTTAAGGTAAGTGCCTGGTTCCTATATTCCTTTTAAGGTTAGACTTCTCAAACAAGCACCTCGCTTCTCCCCTTTCTCTTGTGCCTTTCTGGCTTCCCTATGAACTCACTTCTATTGCTGCTGGTTGTGCTGCAGATAATAAACATAATAAAACTCCCATGACAAGCAGGTAATAACTGTAAAATCATGCTCAGTGCTCTCCAGGACACCCAAAAGCCGTTATTGCTGCAGACTCGGAGGTTTGAAGCCGATCGAAAACAAGTCTCCAATCAAGTGCTTCATTAACCTTTGAAACGACACAGGTGTTGATACTTTGTCATTATCAGGAAACCATGAAGGTATTTCTGAGGGCGCGTATGAGAGCTGAATGGCTTTCCCCAGGGATTTATGCGATCTGTGAATGTTCTGTATGTTGACTGTGCTAAGCTTTGAAGTGTACAGGGTGAACAAGAATGGAGCTAGCACTGTTCCCTGCGGAATCCCTGTGCTGCGGACCACCCTGTCCGAGACCAGGTCCTTTGTCCTCACATACTGTGGTCGGTTGGTGAGGTAGTCCAGAATTCAGGATGTGAGGTGGTGATCCACTCCTGTGCGCGCTCCAGCTTGCCCCCCAGAAGCAGTTTTGAAAGAGGTGACAATAATCTTTCATGGAGATCAACTCACATTGTTTGACCAGCGTTACAACGCATGTAACCAACATTGCAACTTTATTGTGTAGGAAGGAACTGCTGTGCTCTGTTTTCTTTTAAAAATTGCCACATGACAGAACTTCTATGCTTATCATTATAGATCTCAATCTGAGAAAACAGTAACTGGCAATTAGAACGGGTGTTTAATGTAGCAGAACACTCAAAGCCTTTCACAGAGGCGCTATCAAACAAATATTTGACAAAGACGATATCGGAACAGAATGACCTTGCAGCTGGGGTTTAATCTTTAAAGGGAAAACAGAGATAGAGAGGCAATAGGAAATAGGGCTGTGGCAGTTGAAAGCTTGGTCAGCAATAATAAAGTGCTTCTATTTGGAAATGGTTAAGCTGCCAGAATTAGAGTGCAGATATTGCACGTATTTACACCAAGAAGATCACACAGATAAGGATGAGCAATGTCTCAGAGGGATTTGAAAACAAATGAGAATTCTTTACAAAAATTGAAGTGTTACTTAGTCAACATGAGGTCAAGGAGAACAGGTGGCGAAACAAAACCTTGGATGCGTGTTATTAAATGGGTGACAAAGCCTTGGATTGATTCAAGTTTATTGAGGATAGCAGATTGGTGGCTGACGAGAACCATGTAGAAGTAATCACGTCCAAAGGTAATATCAATTAATGGTGATGATTAGAGTAAGGATTGAGTCATCTGCAAGGGGATACTATTTATTGTAACTGATGAATATGATGGAAACAGAAAATCTACAGCTAAAAGAAATCTGAAAATGCTGCAAATGCTCAAAAAGTCAGGCGACATCTGTGGGGAAAAACAGCTGATATTTCAGGTTAATGATTCTTCTTCTGAATGTAATGGTTTGGAGTTAGCCAGACTCCTATTTCATCAGTCCAATGCTGTCCGGACACAGGGCTTTAAAGTGAGTAAATAAGAAATTGCATATCTCTGCAATTCTTGGACATTTTAGAGGTGTGATAGTTGCTCCAGCAGAGGATCTATTGTACTCGAGCTTAGAATGAATTGACTGGATAGCAAGCAGTTTAGTTTAGATTAGATTATTGTCAAGTGTACAGGTACAGTGAAAAGCTTTTTGTTGCGTGCTATCCAATCTGCAGTAACCGAGCCATTTACTGTGTATAGTTACATGATAAGGGAATAACATTTAGTGCAAAGTAAAGCCAGCAAAGTCCGATCCAAGATAGTTTAAGGGTCACCAATGAGGTAAATAGTAGTTCAGGACTGCTCTCTAGTTGTAGTGGGATGTTTCAGTTGCCCAATAACAGCTGGGAAGAAACTGTCCCTGAATCTGGAGGTGTGCATTTTCACACTTCTATACCTTTTGCCCGAAGGGAGAGGGGACAAGCATTTCACTGTACCTCTGTGTACGTGACAATAAATAAACAGTATAACAACACAGGGTCAATAGAGCAATGGCGGTTAGTTTAGCAGAGCTAGTGGCAGGAACGGACATGTGCAAGATAATATTGTCTATAGACGAAGGCACCAAGTGTAGATCAGGAGCCAAAGAAGCAGAGAAGATATTTGGAGTAATGATGCTGAGTCAGGAATGAAACTCAATGATAACATTTCATAGCAAGAATGAAACAAAGAAGCTCACGAAACTACACTATGGAATAGACGTATCTGAGATGTTCTGAATAGCCCTGCCAAAGACTTCAGGGAAAATTTTCAGGGAAGTCTGAAGAAGGTTCTCGAAACATCACCAATTCTTTCTCTCCAGAGATGCTGCCTGTCCCGCTGAGTTGCTCCAGCATTTTGTCTATCTTCAGGGAAGTTGAAATAGATCAAGGAGGAAATTGCTTCACGTTTGCAAAAATAGAACATTTAATTCTTGCCTTTGGTCAGGTCAGTTTCATGCTGTGAGAATACTATGGGATGCCTGTCAACAGAACAGCATAAATTCAGACTGAGTGTATTGGGAGAGATGGGCATAGGCTTTGCTGCTGACAACACTCTCAAGGGCATGAGATTGAAATAAAGTTGAAGTGTTTGTTGCAAGGAGAGAGGGGGTGAAGATCATCATTGGAAATACCAAAAAGGGAAAGGCAGCATCAGGTTGGGGACTGGTCCGGGTCAGAAATTTGGTATGAATTGCACCAGGAGACGAGGAGGCATTCTAATGGTTAAAATGGGCTTAGAGAAGGAAGAGAAATTAGAAATATTTGGGCAAGGCACTTCTTACAGGAGGTCTGCTTTAGTAGATATATGGAGGTGGGGATGTGCTCACAAGAGATATTGTCAATCCAGGAGTCAAGCTAATTTGTAAGCCTAACATGCTAAAGGTGAGACACAAGGAACTGTATGTAAATGCTGCTTTACAAAAAAAACCACAAATTCTGGAGTGACTTTGAAGAAGGGTTCCAATCCAAAACATCACCTATCCATGTTCTCCAGAGATGCTGCTTGACCTGCTGAGTTACTCCGGCACTTTGTCTTTCTTTGCTAAAAGTAAGATTGGACGAGGGGGTGCAGAGATATTTAAGATTATGATAGGTAGCTGAATGTAGAAATTCTTGCTAAAATGTTAAGCCTTCAAAATCTAAAAATATCTGACAAAGCTTTACGCTTAAATAAACTGTAGCCACCAGTGCAATGTACGTAACAAAGTATTCTTCTAAGGCCCTCCTCGATCATGGCTGACCATGGGTGATGCATCCTGGTTGTTGGCTGCTTGCACCAAACCTCAGCTAGAGCAGCGTCGATGTGTGGTCAGATGCAAGCCTGGGCTATGTCGTATGAAGGACAGGCTGTTGCCCATGCAGAACGTCTCCCCTCTCCATGTCGTTGATCGATCCAAAGGAACAGCAGAGCCGTTACAGTTTGGCACCAGAGCCGATACAGGAGCTGCCAGAACGAGGTTGTAGACAACGACGAACTGCCTTAGGGACTCCGACTCCGTATTTTTCTTGAGGTTTACTCCTGGGGCCTTTTCCAGGACTGGATATGGCCACAAGGCAGTGGAGGTTTTAGATCAGAGTTTTCCCTCTCCTAGATGGGCTGCCTTCCCAGGCTGACGAGCCTCATCTGCCCGAGACGTGGGGGCAGGAGCGTCTACCTTCCCGTCTATAGCATCTGCCCACTGCAGCCTTCAACCGCCTTCCCAGCCATTGTGACGCTCCACTAAAGTCAGCCATCATCCTCCGCCTGTTGAGGTCTTGGTTGGATTGCTCTTTGTCAGGGACCTCCCCCTTGACCTTACCGCCATGGGTGACCCTACTAGGAACATAGCTCCTGACGGCATCACGCTCAGGATCTCAGGACCACACAAGCTTCTCCACCACGTCAAGGTGACAATCCACAAAGTAGTCTACAGACATACAAATTCAAAAATATTAAGAAAAGCCACCTTAAAGGATATTGGTTAAAAAAAAAATGATGCCATCATATAATATCAAATCAATACATACCAGATTTACGTGTAATTTCTCTCCTTACTAAATTAGAAGACATCTTATTTACAGTAAGCATGTTGGACACCGATCCATGGTCAGACTTGGAATACAACAGGACCCGTGAGTAGATGTTGGGTCAGCTTCGTCTGGGCTATTTACACACCCTTTGTGAGGAGAAAGCAAGGCCAATTTCTTCTACTGTTGATGATGGTGTGCTCTGCACCATGACAGAGATGTATGCTTGGACCAGGCATCTGGTGGGGAATTAAATTGGTGGACTAGTTTTTGTGAAAAGATTAAATAAAATAAAAAATGTTATCAATGTTAAAATAACAAAAACTCTATCCACTCCTTATTTATTTTTATTTAATTTGATTTGTATACAAAATTTTTAACGATGCTAAATTTCACAACAACATTCATCTTTTAATGACGTCAGCTTGGGCTGGTGTGCTTTAAATGCCAGGGTTGCTTCTTAGCAAAGATACTAGAGGAACAAGATGGACCACTCCGTTGAAATTGCCAAAACTGAAGTGCAGTACGCAAAGGAGCCTTTTTAGTAGGCAAAACCCACCGTTCATTATGCCTCTCGCAGTGTAATCAGTGTTTTGGGGGAACAGTATGTGTGAAGCCCATGCGGAGTCTAGTGGCTGAAGCAAAGAAAAAGGACAGATCTCCACATTGATACCATTAAAATGCAGAATATATCTCATCTATCAATTTACAGATTTTTGTTATTTTTCTTTTAAAATATTTCTGCAAGTTTCTGCCTACTAAAATGGCGTCATGACATACTATGGTTTTTAGGGTCGAGTGGTCTATCTTGTTCCATTAGTAACTTTGCTTCTTAGTCACAGTGTGCCTTTACAAATGTGCGACCAACCACATACACTAGTTGGTACTGTGTACGAAGGAATTGCAGATGCTGATTTACACCAAAAATGGAAACAAAATGCTGGAGTAACTCAGCGGGACAGGCAGCATCTCTGCAGAGAAGGAATGAGTAAAGGTTTGGGTTGAGACCCTTCTTCAGACAAGCATCTCTGGGGAGAAGGAATGGGTGACGTTTCAGGTCTTGACCCTGAAACGTTACCCATTCCTTCTCTCCAGAGATGCTGGTCTGAAGGGTCTTGGGATGCTGGTCTGATGAGCTTGTGAGATTATATAGGTTGAAGGACTATGCAGAAATAAGAAAAGGAGATTGCTCTAGCGGAAGCTGGCATGAACTGATGAACGAAATGGCCTCCTTTGTTGCAGTGCGTAAATATACATTCATCCTTTGTCTTACCTAGGTAGCAAGAACAAGAACTGATGGAAATAACAAAAAATATGCAATGCAGTGAGCTAGGGTGGGTGGAGGCTGGTGTATGGTGTGCCAAGAATTACACGCTATTAAAATCTGACCAATTCCTTCAAAAATGTGAAACTGTAACAGTGAGTGAATACATTTCTTAACTGGTGAGGAAGAGATCGCAGATATCAACCCTACAATGTTAAACAAAAAGGTGGACAGCCAAATGAAAGGAAGTGGATTTTGATTGTACAGATTGATGGCCATGATATGCATTTCTTAGTTCCCAAGTGACATGTCCCATACGTAACATTCTCTATATTTTGGAAATAATCACTTTATTCTGGAAGAGTTTTTCTCCTAAGTCATGGCAGGAAAAGCTAAATGATACATACTGTATGTTGTACAAATGGATGAATTGTAAGAAAGCTGGCACATACAACCAAGGGTGTAACAAAGAATCATTGAACTCCTCGGACATACTTCCAGTTCAATTTATTTTTCCATTTCGGAAATTAGAGTTGAGCATTTAGTGACATTGCTTTGTTCCAAATTCTTTCTTTTAATTTGGAGAGTACATTCAGAATTTTGTGCATTATGTCTGAAATCTAACTCTGCACATACTCAATGTTTTCAAAGATTGAGACCCTAAGCTTATTTTTATTTCTATGTTGTCAGCCCCAAATGCAGTGACATTATCAAAATGATGGAATTATCCTAATTGTTTGAAGTTAAGCAAAATATATCTTGACAGCTGTATTTCCCTTGAATGTGATATGTAACACATGTTGTTTGTGCCTCTGAAGAGCCACTATTTTGCCACAAAGTTACAATTCAAAAAGCATAAATATATTAATTAATTGATGGAAAGATACAGCATGAAAACAGGTCCTTTGGCCAATTGGGTTCATGGTGACCAATGATCACTCGTTCTCACTAATTCTATCTTACTTTCTCATACACTCCCGATGCATGGAGCCAATTTACAGAGGCCAATTAATCTACAACACTGGAACACCCAGAGGAAACCCGCACAGTCACATGGAGAATTTGCAAACTCCACACAGATAGATCCCTAACTCAGGATCGAACTTGGGTATCTGGCGCTGTGAGGCACAGCTCTTCCAGCTGATCTGCTCTGCCACCAAATAGTTTGGAGAATTTGCTTCTCCCCTTGTGATTGACATATGGACACATACTAATTACAAAATATCATAGGTCATGGTTGAAGTGTATGATTGTTCTTATTGTCACATTGAAGCACCTCTGTACACACAATGTAAAACTTACTAACCAAGGCAATAAAGAAACAGACCTAAAGATAGAAGTCCCAGACAAACACAAAATGCTGGAATAACACAGCAGGACAGTTAGCACCTCTGAAGAGAAGGAATGGGTGACGTTTTGGGTTGAGACACTTTTTCGGACTGATGTCAGGGGATAGTGCAAGTCTAAGGGATGATCACTGGTTGGCATGGGCCGAAGGAACTGTTTCCACGCTGTATCTCTAAACTAAACTAACCAACTAGCCCACCCATGATCTGAACAGGAAACCAACACCACACTGTAACCTGACCAGCATCTGGGCTTCCCACCTGTATCAGCTTCCCTTTCTCTGTGCATGCTTGTTTCCAACTACTTCATCCTCTTCCCTCAACAATCTTTCCCACCGTCTTTGACTGTAGGTTTCACAACCCACAACCTCACAGATGAGCAACCAACCTATCGACCACAGACACACGGGTGAAAATGTAAACACATCTTGTTCAGGAGCCTGCATTGCAGCCATTTCTTTTCCTAACTCTACCAACACCACACCCACCCAGCCCTGCACTGAAAATGCAGCCCTTGTATGATATAGTTGAAAACTATATATTATAATGGTGTAGCAACAAGGAACTGCAGGTGCTGGGTTGCACAAAAGGCACAAAGTGCTGGAGTAACGCAACGGGTCAGGCAGCATCTCCTGAGACCATGGATAGGTGATGTATTATGTTGGGATCCTTCTTCAGAAGAAGGGATCCGACCCAAAATGCCACCTATCCCAGTTTTCCAGAGGTGCTACCTGACCAGCACTTTGAGTCCTTTATTTATTTGCTATACTGGTGTAATTATTTCATATTAATTTTTGAATACTATTGTGAATGCATAAAGCACATAGACAGGAAATTGCAATCTTTCGTTGAAAGTTGATGATCTTTTGGGAGGTGTTCCCGGATATGAAAGGCCTGATTATGGATTCAGCCTATGGTGGAGTACTTCAGCTTCACATTTATACAGCCACATTGCAAATACATTTCTCAATAAAGGTACGTGTTTGAGATTAGAAAAGCTTGATGCAAGATGGTAAATTTATATGAAAGTCCAATTAACAAAATATATAGGATATAGAATCCTGGCTTTAACAGGTTCTTGGAGAACAAAATCCTGTAAATTATGCTAAATATGTCAGGAATACATAGAACATAGAACAGTATTGCACTGGAACAGGCCCTTTGGCCTATAATATCTGTGTTATACACAAAGCCAAATTAAGCTCATCTCCTGTGCCTGCATGTGATCCTCATCCTCCGTTCTCTGCATATACATGTGCCCATCTAAAAGCTTCTTTAGTGCCCCTTTCCTCTCTGTGTCATCTTACACCTCTGGCAGCATGTTACAGGCTCCCATTCCTCTCTGTGTAAAAAAAAAATGCCGCATACATCTATATACTAAAACTCTCCTTTGTTTGTTTGTTCCTGAACTACATGATAGCGCGACAATTTTAGGCCCACGTTACTTACCATCGTCTTTTTGGTGCTAATGGAAGAAGTTTAATTGAAATCGGTGTTATATTTTTTAAGTTATTCACATTTTAAAGTTTAATTCTATCTTCTAGGGAGGGAGGGAGGGAGGGAGGGGGAGGGAGGATAAGGGAGGTTAAGGGGGATGGAGTGGGAGGGGAAAGGGGAGGGGAGGTGAGGGGGGGGGGAGGGGAGAGGGGGGGAGGGGGGAGGGGGAGGAGAGGGTGCTGCACCAATGCAGGAGAGGTTTGGGCCCAACGGGTCCACTTAGTCTAGTCTCCTTTAAACCTTGCCCCTCTCACTTTAAAGCTATGCCCTCAATCTTCAACATTACAACCCTGTGAAAAAGATTCTGAATATCGATGCGATTTATGTCTCACGTATTTTTATAACTGAGGAAAGAGGTTATGTAAATGGTAGTACTGAAACCAATTTCTGTTGAGAAATGAAGGATTGCTGACATACTGTATCTTGTGCAACAACAGAACAAAGTAGGCAGTATACTTTAAATGTACTTCATGGAATGTTATCTCATAACATTTGAGAACAAACTAAGTAAGAATGTTGCCAGTGAGAACAACCGGTGGATTGATAATAGACACAAAGTACTCAATTAACACCATGGGTTAGGCAGCATCTCTGAAGAGAAAGCATGGATGTTTCGGGTTGGAACCCTTCTTCAGACTGAAAGTAGGGGGGAGGCAACTGGAGGTAAGAAAAGGCCAGACCAAATCAGGGCTGACAACAGATGACCAAGTGGAGCCCATAATGGCCCATTGTTGGCTGGGGAAGAGGTGATAATGAAGGGATACAAGGATGCGAACAGTGGAACTAGTACGACAACTAGCTTTGGAGAGGAGTTACTTGAAGTTGATGACTTTAGGGTACCTGTTGATTGTTTGACTCTGTTAGTTGCCTTTTGTCATGTTCTGATAAATGATTAGTCATATCTGAGAAAGACAGTGTAATATTTTATGCAGAAGATGATTCAATACTTCTCCGTAAACCTAATATTATTCCACACTTAATGCATTAACAATGTCACCTTTGCTCAAAGCCAATTTGGCACTCCTGCCAAAATTGATAATTCCTTGACATTAATAGAACATTAAACTGATTTTTAAAATGTACAGCTTCCAAAAAACATACACCAAGCAGATACAAACATTTTCTCATGCAACTAATCATATCATATCATATATATACAGCCGGAAACAGGCCTTTTCGGCCCATCAAGATAGGGAAATTAATGACGGCAAACAACAGCCTAGAAATTGCAGTGTCTCAGTCACTAATAAACCAGCAGTGAGTATTTCCCTTTGCGCACTGCAGAACATTCAGAAGAAAGTGTGCTGTCTAGGGCCAAAGTTGGTTCATGTGGTGGTGGTGAGATAGACTTTCTTAATGCAACAATTTTCTGTACAATTAAAATGAAAATACAAATGTAATAAAACAGTCCTGTTTAAAGTTGGACGATGGCACTTCATCGAGTATATTAAAGGTTGTGTTTCAGTTCACAATGATCCTTGGTTCCAAGTATGAGTATTAGCAACTTTGTCATAAACCTCCAAAAATAAAAGCCAAGGCAAATATCAAAACTACACAGGTGCTCCTGTGCTGTGGATTGATTGAATCTTTGGATACACTGGGCTTGTATACACTGGAATTTAGAAGGATGAGGGGGGATCTTATTGAAACATATAAGATAATTAGGGGATTGGACACATTAGAGGCAGGAAACATGTTCCCAATGTTGGGGGAGTCCAGAACAAGGGGCCACAGTTTAAGAATAAGGGGTAGGCCATTTAGAACGGAGATGAGGAAGAACTTTTTCAGTCAGAGAGTGGTGAAGGTGTGGAATTCTCTGCCTCAGAAGGCAGTGGAGGCCAGTTCATTGGATGCTTTCAAGAGAGAGCTGGATAGAGCTCTTAAGGATAGCGGAGTGAGGGGGTATGGGGAGAAGGCAGGAACGGGGTACTGATTGAGAGTGATCAGCCATGATCGCATTGAATGGCGGTGCTGGCTCGAAGGGCTGAATGGCCTACTCCTGCACCTATTGTCTATTGTCTATTGGATATACTTCTTACCGAACCACACATCAGTGGTTGTGTCTTCTTTGTGATCTGAGATGATGGTCTCTCCTGATATATAGCCAGTTATGCCATAACCAAAGTGACATCTGCTTGCAACTTCATGAACTCCCAATTGTACCTTGTTCCTCTTACTCCAAATAACTCAATAATGGGACATTGCATACAGAAGCAATTGTGAAGGTTGGAATACAGTATCCTGCATAATTTTCGTGAACCTCTGTACTCCAGTGAAACTCCCTTGACCAGTCGCTGATAGGTTTTTGTCTCATTAACAGGTTTGGCTAAGGTATACTCAGACCTTTCCTACAATCAATATGGATTATAATAGCACTATTCTATGTGCCACCCCCATTAAATACCAACTCTTACTTTTTCTTACTTGGCATTACAAAGAGGTATTTTAATTTGTGTAAAAGACATAGACAAATGATAGAATGCCTATAATGACCAGGAAGGCCAAACTGTCTGCAAGGTTTATGGTAGATCCCAGCAGAGCAATCACACAAATCCCCTTCTCCCTCTAATTACCTTGCAACCCTATTCTGAGGGTTGCAACCATGCTGTGGTGGAAAGGCATGTGTGTATCTAAGATCCTGAGAGCTGTAGAGGTCAACGGGGAGTTTCCTGGCAAAGCACAGCCCAAAATGAGGACGTCAACGATGAAACAGGCAGAGGATGGTGACTGGCCAGCAGATGAAACAGCACAGTCACCGTAAAGTTGGAAGAAGGCTTCAGCAGGGAGAAACTCCCAACTGTCATGGAGTCCATGCCATTGGACAGGTCTGTCTCTGTCAAGGACTCTGTGGTGGCTGTTCGTGACAGACATGGATTTCAGAGGATCATTAATACTATGGTGGACTGCAACAGATGACAAGAAGTTTACATATATTCAAATAGTCTGTATAATTGGAGTCAAATCAGCCTCCACAGAGTATTGAATAAGGATGAATATTACAAGAGTAAATAAATCACGAGGATTTATTTCCAGGGGGATTTACTGAAAAATAAAGAAGATAAACCAAAATAGAATTGAACTATGCTTTTTGACGCACTCTACAACTCCATTTACTATGTTCTAATGAGTATACGCGGGCATAGGTGTAGAGGGGGAGTTGAGCAAAATATATTTTCAACATTGTTATCAGAAATGAAATAGGGAAGGGAGGAATGGGCAGCATTTCTTTTCCCTTAACAAAACTGAAGATTGGCTTTGTTTTACAGAGGTAGACAGAATGGAAACAAGCCCTTTTGGCCTATTGAGTCCGACTATCAGGAATCCATTTACACTAACCCTACTTTGTTCTCCTCACACTCCACTCAATTCCCTCCAGAGTTTACCACTCACCCACTCAGCAGGAAGCTATTTACATTTGCCAACAAACCTATGAACCTGCACATCTTTGGGATGTGCAGAAACTAGAACTGAGGAAAGCCACATAATGGCTAAGAGAACAGGGAGTATCAGGTTTGTCCCAGGTCTCCAGAGCTGTGAGACAGCAGCTCTACTAGATGTACTGCTGTTCTATCAATGTTTTTTTTAATTTAGAAAGTATTTATAATGTATACAGCAAGTAAACCTTTTTTAATTGTAGAAAATCAAAACCAGAATCCATCGATCTAATGTAGTCACCAAATAAAAACAAACAAAGAATTCACAAACATCTACTTAATTCAGAACGTTTAATCATTCAGGAATGATTAAAGTGAGAAACAAAGATGCATCTAATGAGAAGGTAGTTCAGCAGTAGGACATGCAAAGATACCTGGAACAGAGGCAATCAGGGACTGGACAAGGATGAGCAGTTGTCGTTCCTGAGCAAGATGGCAAAACTACATGCACAAATTATTGTCAGAAAATATATTTTTAAATTAGTTTGGAATGATTAATTTGCATTAGGTCCTTATTTTCTGTTGGCGATAGGACTGGGATATAGTCATAGTGTTTTACAGCATGGAAACAGGCCCTTTAGCCCAACTTGACCACACCAACCATCATGTCCCATCTATACTAGTCCCCACCTGCCTGCGTTTTGCCTATAACCCTCTAAACCTGCCCTATCCATCTACCTGTCCAAATGATATACTATTGTTATTAAAAGACGTTTTTCCATGCACAGCCTGGCCTGAAAGCAATTGCTTGACTACCATTTCCTATCCAGATTCTCTTTTTGCTTGTCGTCCACCTCCTTCACTGCTCTTCTTCCTGCTGTTCAGCTGCTTGCTGTGCAGCTGACTAGCAAGAGGTGTGCCCTCCTGATAGTGAGGTTGTCCAGCAGACAACCTTGAATCTTGCCACCTGCTCAGCTGAGTACTGAACGATATCTCCAGAACAATTCAGGCAGTAGAAGTATTATTTCAACATGCCAGTAGTCTACTCTTGTTATGTTCTGTGTGGTAGAACAACATCTATTGGATTGCACATTGGAGTCATCAGTCACGTTGTTAGCCAATGATTCCACGGTGATGCAGTGGTAGAGTTGTTGCCTTACAGCACTTGCAGCATTGGAGACCCGGGTTCGATTCCGACTGCGGGTGCTGTCTGTGCGGAGTTTGTATGTTCTCCCCATAACCGCGTGGGATTTCTCAGAGATCTTCGGTTTCCTCCCACATTCCAAAGGCGTACATGTTTGTAGATTAAGACCCTTCTTCAGACTGATGTCTGAAGAAGGGTCATCAGTCTGAAGAAGGGTCTCGACCCGAAACGTCACCCATTCCTTCTCTCCCGAGATGCTGCCCGACCTGCTGAGTTACTCCAGCACTTTGTGAATAAATACCTTCGATTTGTACCAGCACCTGCAGTTATTTTCTTATACTGTTTGTAGATTAATTGGCTTATGTTTGAATACGTGGTAAAAGTGTAAATTGTCACTAGTGTGTGTAGGCTTGTGTGGGGATCACCGGTCGGTGTGGACTTGGTGGGCCGAAAGGCCTGTTTCTGCATTGTATCTCTAAACTAAACTAAACCAACAGCTAGTCATCCTTTGGCACAAATGTAAATCTCGGCGAATGACTGCAGGGAAAACCATGTATGACTAATCTGTTGGAAATATTTGTGGATATTCCAGCAATAATAAATTAGGGGGAGATCAGTGCGTGTGATGGACTTGGATTTCTGGAAGACTTTAGAAAAGGTGTGACACTGGCGGCTGGTAAATAAGATTAGGGTACATGAAATTGGAAGTAGAGTATTGACATGGTTTTATAATTTATTATGGGACAGAAATGAAGAGTAGCAATAAATTCTTCTCAGGCTGGCGGGTCATGACTTGTGGGATGCCACAATGATCTCTGTCAGGTATTCACTATTCATAGCGCTTACTTGCCAAGGGAGACAAAATATCAAATTTCTAAGCTTGCTGACATTTCTAAACTAGTTGGGATAGAGAATACAGAAGACGACATTAAGGGGATATGGATAAACTGGGTGAATGAGTAAGAAAATGACAGATAGAATATAATGTTAAGGGCGGCACGGTAGCGCAGCGATAGAGTTGCTGCTTTACAGCGAATGCAGCGCCGGAGACTCAGGAGTTTGTACGTTCTCCCCGTGACCTGCGTGGGTTTTCTCCGAGATCTTCGGTTTCCTCCCACACTCCAAAGACGTACAGGTATGTAGGTTAATTGGCTGGGTAAATGTAAAAAATTGTCCCTAGTGGGTGTAGGATAGTGTTAATGTACGGGGATCGCTGGGCGGCACGGACTTGGTGGGCCGAAAAGGCCTGTTTCCGGCTGTATATATATGATATGATATGATGAATGTTGGAAAATGTGAGACCATCCATTTAGATGCCCATAACAGTAAAGTCAAGCATTTGCCAAATGGTAGTACAGTTCACTGACAGCTAACATGCAAGTGCCAGCAAGTGACTGGGGAGGGGCAAATGATACATTTACCTTCATATGACAGGGTTTGATTGCAAGAATAAACAAGTAATTTCAAAATTGTACAGGGTCTCAGCAAGACCAAACCTGGAGTATTGCGTATACATTTGGTTTCTTGACGTAGAAAGGATGTATTTGTCACGGGGGGTCCATTTACCACTTTAGTGCAGATTCACTAGAATGATTCCGAGAATTTACTCCACGAAGAGAGATTAAGTAGTCTAGCACAATATTTTATCGTATTTAGAAGGATGAGCAGAGACCTCATTGAAACTTACACAATACCTAAAGGGCTTGGCTGGCTACATGCAGGGAGGATATTTCTGCTGACCGAGGAGCCCACGAACAGAAGGCACAATTTGACAATAAGGGGTAAACTGTTTAAGATGGAGATGATGAGAAATGCCTTCATTCAGCAGTTGGTGAACCATTAAAATTCTCTATTTTACTAGGCTGTGAAAGCAGAGTCATTATATTCAAAACAGAGATCAATAGATTTCTGGCATTAAGGGAATTAAGGTATGTTGGAATAATGTCAGAAAATAGCACCAAGGTGGATCATGTTATGATCATGATAATCAGAGCAGACATACATAGGCTGTATGGCTTACTCCTGCTCCTGGTCCCATTGTTCTTATGAATTAAGTCATCTGACTGCAGCCATGACTCTAGACATTGATGTGTATCATTTTATGGCACCAGTTGGATGTTGAGGGATTGGAATTATTTTTGCTTGTAGAAGATATGAGAGTTAATACCCAGCACTCACAAGCTGAACTAATGGAAAAACTAAAGCTGGAGTAACTCGGCGGGTCAGACAGCATCTCTGGAGACCTTTCTTCAGACTGAGAGTCAGGGGAAGAAGGGTCTCCACCCGAAACGTCACCTATTCCTTTTCTCCAGAGATGGTGTTTGACCTGCTGAGTTACTCCAGCTTTTTATGTCTATCTTTGATTTAAACTAGCATCTGCAGTTCCTTCCTACACATAATGGGAAAAACTAGCTTTCCTCAATAGTCATGTGCTTACCCTGCCTTCTGATCACCGGTGAGAGACCATAAAGTGCAGTTAGCTGCTTTGAGTGGAGAGTGACTGTACTTCTTTTACACAAGAGCAGAGAACCTATGAGTATCTCCATCTCCAGCAAAGAAGCAGGCAGACAAATAAAAGTACATAATCACTGACAATACAATCTCTGCTCTGCAAAGGTAAAGCAGGTAGCAGATTCCAATGAGGCATGCTGTAGCTGTAGACATCTCACATACTGTTTGTTGTTGAGAGAAGGGGAATTGCTCTCTGAAAAGTCTCCTCCCTCCTGCTCCGGTTCATTCTAACAGTTTATCCACTCTTTCCATCGGAAGAACCAAGAAACTGACCTATGTTAGAAAGTAACTGCAGAACCTTTGAAATTAGGACCTAGTCTTTCAATTCTTTACACAGGCTCCCCTGACATTTCAACAATTAGTGTGCACAAACATACAATCACTGGAACAGTCAGCAAAAATCAATCAGCAACTAACCCAAGAGTAGTTGGGGAACCAAATGTCATTGGTGATGGAATTTTTTTTTGCTGCTGAACATGTGCACTGCTATGTGTGATTAAAGATAGCATTAGCTGCTGCGTTGAATAGCAGTAGCGGTATTAAACCACCACGCTTCTCACAGTGGGTACTAAATTGGCACTTTTTGATACAGAATGCCACATGCAGCACTGACACAATATCGGCTATGAATCCAAACCTTGTGGTTCTACCACCGATAATTAAAGATTTTTGGCAGGTGATAAGCGGTTAGCCTAGATTTGTAAAGTGTAAGTCATGCCCGATAATTCTTGAATTGCCGACCTACAATGATTTTTATCAGTGTCTCCGTATTTACGGTGTTCTTATTGGATCTTTCATGTTCACATTGATCTTGATCATCTTTACAAGGGCTGTCCCTTGAACGTTTATATGTAGCTTATGTGACCAGTGGCAATCGTGTCATTTAATTCAACATTGCTCTGTAGTTGAATGAAACTATGTGATTTTTTTTTCGTGGGATTGAAAATGATTTGAAATCGGCAGAATGATAGGATACAGATTGCTGAAATAATGGACAAGTGAGCAAATCAGTATGATGTGGCTGCTGGTGTTCCACAAGGAATTACTTTTGGATGACAATCATTCACCATATCTATAAATGATTTGTGTAATGGGATGGAAATCCATAAATCCAATTTTGCCGATTATGTAATTATAGGTGCTATTTTAGGTAATGTAGATGGCAACAATAAATGACAAAGAATAATAATTGAGTAAATAAGGAAAATTGAGACAAATGAGTTTAAATATAAGCAAATTTGGATCATTAGATTTGTAACCATTAAAGATAGAACATTATGCTCTCTAAATCATGATTGGAGGTTCTAAGAGACTCAAGGTCCTGTCCCAGTTAGGCGTTTTTTAAGGCGACTGCTGGCGACTATCATAGTCGTAGCAGGTCGCCGAAAAACCGACGACTGGACCCCCCCCTACGACAATGTCTACGACAAGCTACAACAACCTACCACCTAGTCGACGTCAAGCAACGGCAAGTTACTGAAAACCGGAGACCCAATCGTCGCAAGTAGAATGTCCACCTACGACCGCACCTACGACAACCTACGATGACACCTACAACAACCTACCATCACAGAGGCGACAACCTATGACAACCGAAGTCATCCTACGTCCACCAGCGACAACCTACGACAAGCTATGACCCTGAAGACTGAAGACAACTGAAGACAATTCACGTTTCACCCACTTTTCCTATAAAAGGGGGTGTACGGTAGGGTTTCCAATCATTCTGCATCGTGACTATTTGAAAGTGAGGCCATGAGAAACTACTCTGAAATACAATAACTTCATACATCAATTTTCCGTCAAAATGTCAAGAATTCCCTTTATTGATATTCAAACAAATGTTTTTAAAAGGTTGATAAGAACATACAACAGTGCATAAAAAAATATTGTAATAAACTTCAATAAACTTCAAACTTTTAAAAAAATACGTGCAAAAACAGACAAAACCTAACATCATTTATGGACACATTACACTGATGGATGATCAGATCGTCCACATTTGGAATTCGCCGAAGTCAGCACCGGCGCCAACCTATGTCACCTGGCGACAACCTGGCGACAACCTACGACAGCGCCCACATCAGGAGATGTCAAGCTACCCTCATTGGCGTCAAACCAACAGTCGCCAAAAAATTTTAAGCCTTCTCAAAATCCAGCAGCGACCAGAAAAACACTACGACTCTTTGGAGACTACTCACGACCATACCTATGACACCCGGCGACCGTGTGGCAACAGCCTAGTCGCCTGTAGTCGCCTAAAAAATCGCCAAACTGAGACAGGGGCTTTAGCAGTCATTAACTGCTAATTATATCAATGTCATTGACAGGCATAGAAAGTAATCAACAATACAAAATGCTGGAGAAAATCAGTAGGTCAGGCAGCATCTGTGGAGGTGACATTTCGGGACAGGACTCTTCTTTACTTGATTGTTGTATAGGGAGAAACGCAGGCAAAGTTTCGGGTCAGGACCTTTCTTCATACTGATTGTAATTGAGGGGAGAAAGATGGGTGACATTTCAGGTCAGAATCTTTTTTTGAACTGAAAATAATCAAAAAGATTAACAGGTTTAAATTTCACGATGATTGGATATGAGAAAGTGGAAGTTTTGCAACCACTGCAAAGCTAGACTGCACCAGATTTGGAGCACTGTCAGCAATTCCAGGCATCATTCCTTGGGATCAATGTATCAGGGATCATTGGTGGTGCAGCATAGGCTCAGTTGACTGGATTTGAGGCATAAAAGCATGAAAGGAAACTGCATAAACCAATGTTTAATTTCCAGATTTTACAAAGTTAACATGTGATTTAATTGAATATATTTAAAGGAACTGAAATAGTGATCAAACCTTTTGCATTAGTTAGCAATTTGGGTGAGTTTGATTTAAAAATCAGGAACATTTTCAGCCATGAAGTAGGAAAATATCTCTACATGTAGAAGGTGGTAGAATTTGCAACAATCTCTCACAAATTTCACTTCTGAGACTCATACATTTTTTAAATGTGAAGTTATGAAGAGATAAGGTGAAGATACTCCATTGAGTTAACCCCACTGAGTTACTCCAGCATTTTGAGTCTATCTTCGATTTAAATCAGCATCTGCAGTTCTTTCCTACACGATGAGATGAAGTGGCATCTGTAGCTACTGATTGTAAATGGTGCAACTGGCGTCAGGGGCTAAATTGTCTTGCCCTGATTCTACTTACCAATATAAAGAGAAACCTGACCAAGTGCAATCTGAAACCTGGTCTGGATGATGAACAAACCGAATAGTCTTGGTTATTTCTGCATCAGTAGATAATAGACATTAGGTGCAGGAGGAGGCCATTCGGCCCTTCGAGCCAGCACCGCCATTCACTGTGATCATGGCTGATCATCCACAATCAGTACCCCGTTCCTGCCTTCTCCCCATATCCCTTGACTCCGCTATCTTTAAGAGCTCTATCTAACTCTCTCTTGAAAGCATCCAGAGAATCGACCTCCACTGCCTTTTGAGGCAGAGAATTCCACAGATTCACAACTCGCTGGGTGAAAAAAAAATTCCTCATCTCCATTCTAAATGGCATACCACTTATTCTTAAACTGTGGCCCCTAGTTCTGGACTCCCCCAACATCGGGAACATGTTTCCTGCCTCTAGCGTGTCCAATCTCTTAATAATCTTATATGTTTCAATAATATTCCCTCTCATCCTTCTAAATTCCAGTGTATAGAAGCCCACTCGCTCCATTCTTTCAACATATGACAGTCCTTCTTGCGTCCGCGGGCTTTGCAGCCCTTCTCCCGGTTCCTCTTCCTCCGCCGGATCCTCCAGCTTCTTCCCCATTTTTTACAGCACTAAAATTGACCATTTTGCCGTTTTTTGCAAGGTAAGGGCCTATGTATTGCATGTGTTACTTGTGTATGCCCGAAGTTGCCATGTACTCCAGATGGCCTGAGCGACTCCGTGCATCACGCCCTTTGACCTTATGACCTTACATGCAATCCCCCTATTGTAAATAATTTAAAAAAATATTTGTCATATGTAGGGTCAACGGTACAATGAAATGTATTTGACAAGACAACAGGTCACCTCAGCAATAATATTCCAAGGATAAATAAGATTTAAAAAATGACATTAGTACGGTAAAAAGACAATATTATAAATAGGTAAAAAGACAATATTAAAAATAATCAACATATATGTTTATGAGTTCAGAAGCCTGATGGCCTGATGGTAGAAACTGTTCTTAAGTCTGGTGGTATGCGCAGCCATACTCCTGTATCGTCTGCCTGACGGTAACAAGGAGAACAGCCTGCACTGTGGTGGTGGGCCGGATCTCCAACAACGATGAGAAGGCCTACCGGGAGGAGGTGGATGATCTGGCACTCTGGTGTCAGGACAATAGCCTCCTCTTGAATGTCACTAAAACAAAGGAGCTGATTGTGGACTTCAGAAGGGCTAAACATCCAAGGACGTACACACCACTGGAGATAAATGGGTCTATTGTGGATACGGTGAGCAGTTTTAAATACTTGGGAGTCCGCATCGCAGAGGATCTGACGTGGGCAACGCACATTGCTGCACTTTTGGGTAAGGCTAAGCAGCGCCTTTACCACCTTAGACAACTGAGGAAATTCAGAGTGTCACTGAGGATCCTTCATTGCTTCTACTCTGGGGCTGTAGAGAGCATCCTGTCCGGCAACATTACAGTCTGGTTTGGGAACAGCTCTGCCCAGGACAGGATGGCCCTGCAGAGAGTAGTGCGTTCGGCAGAACGCACCATGGGAACTACACTCGTCCCCCTGCAGGACCTATACATCAGGAGGTGCAGATCCAGAGCAAGCAAGATCATGAGGGACCCCTGCCACCCCAGTAACGGACTGTTCCAGATGCTACGATCAGGCAAACGCCTCCGGTCACGCTGTGAAAACAGAGAGGATGAGACGGAGCTTCTTCCCACAGGCCATCAGGACTGTCAACTTTTATAACCCCAGAGACTAAATTTTTGTCGACACTAATAGTAACTTATTAACTTTATTTATATGCTGTAACTGTAATTCTTTTTGTGCACAACCCGCAGGCATTGCCACTTTCATATGTGTATGTGACAAATAAATTTGACCTGACTTGACTTGATGCTGGGTGGCTGTGGTCCTTGATGATACTACGTGCCTTCCGCAGGCACCGCCGGTAGAAAATGTCCTGAATGGCCGGGAGACAGTTGCCAGTGATGTGCTGTGCCATCTTCACCACTCTCTGTAGTGATTTGTGGCTGTGGGCAGAACAGTTCCTGCACCAGACTAATGCAGCCTGTCAGCAGGCTCTCGATGGTGCATCTGTAGAAGTTTGTGAGGATGCTGGCGTTCATGCCAAACTTCCTCAGTCTTCTCAGGAAAAAGCTGTGGTCCCTGCACCGAGCCTTGCGGTACCCCACTAGTCACTGCCTGCCATTCTGAAAGGGACCTTAGCTGCTGATTGATGTTCGTTCGAGCATTCTTTTTTTAAAATAATGAGCATAACACCAATCAAGCAGACAATACTGTCCTTTAACTTGACGAGCATTGAAGCAGGCAGTTTAATTGAATGAAATTCCTGCCCCAGAATCAGAACCGTCTGTTTTGATCAGTCGCCCGTGAGTCAGAGGCTACCTTGCAGGAGCAATGTGTGCTTTCTGTGACCTCTGGTTATTCTGTCCCCATATGAGATCATCTACTGCCACGGTTGACCGTGCATCGCTTTGAAACTCCACTTGTTGCTATGCATATTTTAGGTGCGAAACAATAGTGGAATATAAATAATCTCAGACGAGGACTGGTGCACGGAGCGTGCTTTTCTAAGTGCTTCAGGCAGGTGTCCCGAATGTAACATTAAAAACGCACTGTATTATTTATTCCTCAACTATGTAGTGGTGATCAAAGGGCTGGAAATCCTTTGATTGATGTGTCATGAGAACCTTTTCCTGATTGCATCTCCATTGAAATTACACGTGGCGATCTTATCAAAGTGGTTCCTTTGTAGATTATACTTGCACACTACAAGTGTGGTGAGCGAGGGGGAAGGGTGCAGAGCCGGGCGTTGCCTGGACCCACGTGATGACGAACACGCACAGCACAGCACAGCACAGCGAGACCCAGGAGAAAGTTCAGAGGGGAAAAAAACTCCCCTGGAACTTGTGCTGAAGGTTTAGTGGCGAGAGGCATCAGCAGTTGTCCGGGGCATTTCTCACAGCTTCATGAAAATAAACAACGGTGCAGGAAACATTTCAACTCGTGTGCATAGGAAATGAATCCAACCGGAATCCCCTCTCTGCTCTGCCTATAAAGTGTTGAGGACCATCCTGCCAGGGAACTTCATATCTGCGGAATCTGAGCGCAGAATGAAAGACTGTGCACCTGTAAGGGTATAACGTCGCCGGGAAACGAAAGCAACAAGCGACGTGCGAAAAAAAAGCCTTTTTAAAATAGCGTGGTAAGAAATCTTCGACGACATTGTCGGATTTGGTTAGTTTGTGCATTGATAAAGTGGGTGCTGTTTGTGTTCCGAGTGGCAGTGGTGCACGCAGTGAGGTGACGGGGCTGCAACGGTGTAAATAAATCCTCTTGCTGGAAGTGAACCGGCGGACCCTGGTGAACTCTTGGTGATCCTGTCAAACTCCCAGTTAATTGAAATTAGAAGCACGGTTTTCAACGATCAGTCTAACTGGGTTTTAGATTAAGTTGAGCATCTCTCGCTCTCACTGACATGTATTCCCTTCAGCAGAATGGTGAATATAAGAAAATAACTGCAGATGCTGGTGCAAATCGAAGGTATTTATCTCACAAAGTGCTGGAATAACTCAGCAGGTCGGGCAGCATCTCGGGAGAGAAGGAATGGGTGACGTTTCGGGTCGAGATCCTTCTTCAGTCTGAAGAAGGGTCTCGACCCGAAACGTCTCCAGTCTGAAGAAGGGTCTCGATCCGAAACGTCACCCATTCCTTCTCTCCCGAGATGCTGCCCGACCTGCTGAGTTACTCCAGCACTTTGTGAATAAATACCTTAGGCTGGTGAATATGTTCTGCTTCCTTCCACCTGAAACGCCTAACGCTATTTCTCTGTCCACAGATACTGCCCGACTGAACAAGTCTTGAACAGCATTGTTTCCCCCTCTGATTTGCAGTATCTGCAGTTTGTTGCTTTTCATTTATTTACGAATCTACGTCCGCCCTTTGGATTTAAGATGTTTCGGTTAAAATGTTGAGGTGACACCGTGACAGATCTGTAAATAAGATTTCTCACTGGCGACGGGCCGTGCCCACAATTGCCCCCAGAACAGTTCCAGGGGACCGCGCTTCGCGTTGTGCTGTAGCGGCCTCGCCCTCTCCGTCTGACTCAGTGCGCTGGGTGTGGCGCCACATGACTGGCGCTCAATATTGTGTGTGTTCGTGTGAATGCAGGTGGTGGTGCGGCTTAAACTAAAGGGAAGGCGAGTACTTATTCCTACAAAGGCTCGTATATCGTTGCTCCTGGCTCTTACCATTAATATAATTGGTTCATGACCTCCTTCTCCTCCCCCAAACCCGCTTATCTTCTCCATATTGAAGACTTTTGGGCGCTCCCTTCTCCCAGTGAGGAGGTTGGGGTAGATTGAGCCGGCGAGGTCTGCCCGGTGCCGTCCCTCCCTCCCTGTGCAGGGCGCACATCCAATGCAACACCACTGGGAAATCCCCCCGCATTTATTTTTCATTCCACAGTGATTATTGCAAATTCAGATTGGCTTTTCTTTATATTGCTTTTTTTTTTGCATTGTTTTGTATTCCCCTCAGGGTTTAAACTGTCAGGCGCAGTAGGGGTTCGGCTGTCGCTCGGACCCCTGGCTAGTCCATTTTCAAATCCCGAGAGATAACAGTGATTCAGAGTTTTGGGTTTGTTGTGGTTACGCTATTTTCCCAGGGATGAAACATACCATCATCAGGATCTGAGTTTTGCTAAGAGCGAGTTAAGTCCCATAAGCTGCCATCATCATTCCCATTGTATTAACGCAAGAGGCCAGAAGTATTGTTCTCGTTAGATTAGAGTTTCATCGTGATGTTCAAACTTGTGAATAGTTATGGGAAAACTGTTTTAGCCAATTGGAAGATCAAGTGACTGGAGGCACAGATGTCAAATAATTGCCAAAAACATGCAGATAATTCTTTTTGATATGATCTGGAATTGATTGGGTACAAAAACGATGGTAATTGATTCATTGGCAACTTTCACAAGGAAATTGGCTAAATGCTTCAAAATTAAATAATTGTAAAGTTCAAGTAAGGAGAAGAAGAATTGAATGTTTCTTCTGCATCCACCCCCTCCTCCGATGGGAGTTAGCACAGGTGTGATGAACTGAATGGTTTTTTAAATAATATTTTAATGATACTGTTGTTTGTTGATTCTTCAAGTGTTTTTTATCCTCATTTGTATCAACTCCTCACCAAGTTCCATGACACAGCACCTTGAACAATTAGTGTAGGAAGGAATTGCAGATGGTTTAAACTGAAGATAGACACAAAATGGTGGAGCAACTGATGCCTGTCCAGCTGAGTAATTCCAACATTTTGTGTCTATCTTCACCTTGAACAATTTCTTTGGTTGTGTGAGATGTGTCCTTTTCTTCCAGTTTACTGAAATTCCTCTTTCCCCCCCCATCAGTTGAGCCAGGTAAATTTTAACCAGCTATACTGTGGAGCATACTCTTTAGTTCATTTTATTTCTTGTTCTTTCTTACTGGAGGTTAACACTGCCACACCTTCCCCAAGACAAAAGCCAATAATCATCACTATTGTACTTCAAACAGTAATTTCTAGATCCTGACTCTGTCCCTTTCAATTCCATTGATACCAAACCATTATTGCCAACCACACTTTGGACTCCTGTCCACTCTTATCTTGCCCTTTCCATTGCCATGCATTAATTTTCTCCTCACTATTCTTTTTAGTTTTAGTTTTGGAGATACAGTGCGGAAACAGGCCCTTCGGCCCACCGAGTCCACACCGACTAGCGACCCTCACAAATTAACACTACCCTACACACACTAGGGACAATTTACACATACACCAAGCCAATTAACCTACATACAAGTACGTCTTTGGAGTGTGGGAGGAAACCTAAGATCTCGGAGAAAACCCACGCGGTCACGGGGAGAACGTACAAACTCCGTACAGACAGCACCTGTAGTCGGGATCAAAACCCGGGTCTCCGGCGCTGCAAACCCTGTAAGGCAGCAACTCTACCGCTGTGCCACTGTGGCGGTATTCTGCACCTCTGGGGAGTGCAGTACCAGTCTGAGTGCAATTTGTTACAATTCTGTAAATTTTATTGCACATTCATATTCATTGTTCATAGTAAGTGGTGGGACAGAAAAAAAACACTTTAATGTGGGGTGCAGCAACAAAAAAAGGAACTTCAATTTTAGCTGTGAACAGGTGTGCTCGTGAGATACTAACATTAATTTAGTGTCAAAACAGATGACCATGGGTGAAATGGAGGAACGAGGAAATGCAGATGCTGTTTTGCCAAAAAAGAGACAGTGCTGGAGTAAAGTCCTGACCTGAAATGTCACCTATCCTTGTTCTCCAGAGATGCTGCCTGACCTGCTGAGTTACTCCAACACTTTGTGTCTTTGATCATAGGTGATATTGAAGCAACCTAGTGTACAGATATAATCAAAAGAAAGGTGTGCCCCTGTCTCTAAGTGTTTAGTGATTCAGCATGACACTGAATACTCTAACAAACTTCAACAGATGCACTGTAGAATGTATCCTGACTGGTTACACCATGCCCTGGTATGGCAATTCCAATGCACAGGAACACAAGAGGCTACAGAGTGATGGACTCAGCCCAGTCCATCATTGGCACAGCCCTCCCCACCATCAAAAGAATCTGCCAGAGGCTCTATCTTTAGAAGGATGCATCTATTATCAAGGAACCCCGCCATCAGGGATGTGCTCTCTTCTTGCTGCTACCATTGAGCAAAGTTACAGGTAGAGAAGCCTGAAGTTGTGCAGCACCAGGTTTAGGATCTGCAATTTTTCTACGACCGTCAGGTACTTGAAATGACCTGCACAATCCTAATCCTCTATTGACAACGGTACGCTAGGGCCAACCTTTTGTGCCAACATGGACTTGTTTCTCTAATTGTATTTTGCACAATCATTTTTTTGCAGTCATTTTGCTGTCTGGCAGAATTTATGTGCAATTCATTTGTGTAGAATTTGTTTTTGTGTATTGTTTGTGTGCCTGTGATGCTATTGCAAGCTGGATCTTAATTGTACATTTACCTCACTGTAGTAGTGCAATTGCAGTAATCTTGACTTGATGGCAGAGTATAGGACCATCTCATAGTCCAAGTCTCATTCTTGGACTTAGAAATGGTGAGTCAAGGAGTCGGAGAAGCTCAGCTGGACCTTTCAACATCTGCAGCATTCATAAACACACTGCTAAGAAACAGAGCTGCACTTCTGGGAATTGCGTGGGATTATTAACCTTTTCACATAACTCAGATATGTGATTTGTCATCTCTTTGGTAAATGCATGATTCAGTTGCCCTGAAGGATTGCCGAAAGGGCAAATTTGAAATGAAATAATTCCATTATTCTCCAGGTTCATCTATGTGCATTTCTAAAGTACTGAAATTTCCATATTCATGGCCTCTTGTTTTGCAGTTGCAACCTAATGTTTTAATTTTGAGAAAATTAAATTTACTATTGATACAATCTATGATCTATACAATTATATTCTGTTTATTATGTCCGCATTCTGTACTTAAAACAATACACAAGAGAAAATGCAGTGTAACATTTTCTTTTTAACTTTGTAAGGTAAGAGCTTTTTGATGTGAAATGAATAATTGATCATTAATATTCATTATTTTTTTTTGAAATTGGAAGTATTTCCTATTTTCCCCACTTTGAATGTTAAAGAACCCACAGCATTAATGTTGAAGGAAAGATAGCAGCACCACAATGTAACATCATCAGTACCACACAGGGCTACCAAACTAAAATTTGAATTGCTATTCTTGCATGAAGCTCTTACAATTTAAGCAAACTGAGTAAGTTTGTCTGTGGACTTCTAGTGAAGAGTCCTTAACTTTGCCTCTCTCCCCCTTGATGCTGCCTGACCTGCTAAGTGCTTCCAGCATTTACTGTTTTTTGTGTTGGATTTTCAGCATGATCATTTGTTTTTACTCCAGAAGGCTGAATCATGGAAAAAAAACCTTGTGATGCTAGGATTTAACTTTAGGACCTGCATATACCTGTACATTTGGTGTGTTTGGAAATGCCACAGACATTTCTTGTTTTATCCCATGCTGTTATCCCATACTGTTTTATCCCATCCTGTTTCAGTTGAAGAGTCAATTGTGTGAATCATTTATTTATTTATTTATTTTATTTAGAGATACAGTGTGGAAACAGGCCCTTCGGCCCACCGAGTCTGCGCCGCCCAGCGATCCCCGCGCAATAACACTATCCTACACACACTAGGGACAATTTTTACATTTACCCAGTCAATTAACCTACATACCTGTACGTCTTTGGAGTGTGGGAGGAAACCGAAGATCTCGGAGAAAACCCACGCAGGTCACGGGGAGAACGTGCAAACTCCGTACAGATGGCACCCGTAGTCAGGATCGAACCTGTCTCCGGCGCTGCATTCGCTGTGAGGCAGCAACTCTACCGCTGCGCCACTGTGCCGCCCCATGTAACAAAGCCATTTGAAGAATCAACAATTCCCACGTGTATTTGCATTTCCTAGCTTAAAACAGCAGGAATAAGGCGAAAAGGGAGGCACTGGATGGGTAGGGAGACAGCAAACCTGAAAGAGGTAAAGTAAAGGAGAGCTAAAAGATTTTGAGCAAGTGAAAAGGTGTAAATGTGAATTCAGGAGAACTGGGCATCAGAATGATCTGAGCAGATGAAGCTGAAATGTTAGAGGAAACCAAGCTTGGGAGAAGAGAGTGGCCCCAATATGAGCAAGGGATAAAAGACCACCAATCACCAACAGATCCAAGTCCTGCATGATGGAGAGGACTGGGAAAAGGAAGTACGTGTCGGTGTGGTCAGGTTTAATGATTAATGCCAGCTGCTTTTTCTGTCTGTGACACTATGTAATTTTTAAATAATCCAACCATCAGGACCATCACATTAATAATAACGTACATTTTTGCAAAAGGGAGACAATCTACAATTTGCATCAAACATCTATTGTACAAGTGATTCAAATTTGGATTTTCACAAACTCCAGCTAATGCCAATTTAAAGGGCCACAGCCAAGTTCTCCTGGTAGGAAGTTGTTAGAAAAGTCCTTGGGTGACAGAGTTTGGACACCTGATTATTATTTTTATTTTTTGTAAGCCTATAATGGCAATTGGTAGCAGTGGCGAGTTGGTCTGCTCCAGAAGGTGAAGAAGGTGTTGTGGAGAAAAGTCAGTGACTTCCCAACGGACTGACCAGCAACTGTAAGTAGCAAAGATCAGCAGCTGGAGTGATCCTAGGGTTATGGATGCTGAGGCACTGAATATAGATGAGCTAGAAGTGGACAGGTTTTTGAATGCTTTATACATTGAGCGATTATATGGATTTTATCGGAATGTGAAATAAATGAAGATTGATCATTCTTTTAGTGGAAGGTGGAATACGTTTGATCAAATGACCTGCTTCTGTCTGTGCAAACCCAGCTCCTGGGTTTGTCTGCAACTGTTTTGTTTTTTTTAATCAGATGTAATGGTGTGAAGTATAATGGTGGTGGGATGGGATCTGGCACAGGATTTTGGAAGTACCTTGTGCAAATTTAAGTCTTTTGCCTACGCATTGGCTGAATCTTTTGTCCATAACATTGTAAAAACAGAGAACTCATGGAAACATGCTGCATTCACAAAACACTAAACCAGAGTGGGCAGCAGTTGAGTCAGAAGAAATGTCAAAGACACCCGAAGGAGTTGAGTGAAATCTGCAAATGGTTGAACAATAGCAAATGAAATTCGGTGCAAACAAAAGCCCTTCCACAAGTTGCAATGGACTGGAAGAACACAACACCTTTTGTAGAGATTTTGTAGATGGACTAACCAATTCAAACTTTGTCTTTTTGACAAATGTTTACATTGTCCAGTTATTCATGGACAACAGTGAATAAGGCACATGGCATCGTTTCACTGTCCGATTTTATACGTCATATTCTTTGGCTTCGCTTGTGTTTACTTGTAGCAAAACCAACCAATTATCAATGTTAAACGTGAGTATTTGGGTCAAAGCTTCAATGTAATGGGATGAATCAAATTTTGTCTGGGCTGTGATGTCCTCTAGGGTCTGCTTGGCTCTGCTGTCAGAAAATGAGGAAATTTTAACTTTCTATCAGTAATGAAAGTGGGAGTATCTACCATTATCAGCTCAAACTGCTGCAGTCCCTTGGGTTCTGTAGTTCTGTGAGCTATGACGTTGCTGAAGAGACCTATGCAGGTTCTATGACGGCTGGGGCAGGTGCAGCATTACTGGGTAGGTGAGTTGTTGGGGCTGTTGGCACATCATCTTCTTATGCATGGCCTTGGGGCACTCACCAATTTCCTGGATGCAACTCCTCCATTTTGTTCAACCATAGCCTAAGAACTCCCAAAAGCTGGTGTAAGAAAATAACTGCAGATGCTGGTACAAAACGAAGGTATTTATTCACAAAATGCTGGAGTAATTCAGCAGGTCAGGCAGCATCTCAGGAGAGAAGGAATGGGTGACGTTTCGGGTCGAGACCCGAAACGTCATCCATTCCTTCTCTCCTAAGATGCTGCCTGACCTGCTGAGTTACTCCAGCATTTTGTGAATAAATACCTCCCGAAAAGTTGGTAATGAGACTTTGCAGATATTCTTGTATAATGTTCTTCCTGTCATGATGGAGCTCAGGGTAGAGTGTAATAAAAAGGAACTACAGATGCTGGTTTATACCAAAGATAGACACAAAGTGCTGGAGTAACTCAGCGGGTCAGTCAGCATCTCTGGAGAGAAGGAATGGGTGATGTTTCTGGTCAGGACCTTTCTTCAGAAGGAGTGCTTCGACTCAAAGGGTCACCTATCCATTTTCTCCTGAGATGCTGCCTGTCCCGCTGAGTTACTCCAGCATGTTGTCTATCTCAGGGTAGAGTGCTTGACTCAACAATCCAATGTCAGTCACTTGGACTATGTAACTTGTCTGTGGGAACTGAGTGTAATCAGAACCTTGTTCCTGGGGATGATTGCCACTCTATATGAAGAAAGTTGATACTCATGCTACCGAAGTGTTCTCTGAGAAATCCATTTTGGTATACAGCACTTCTTCCCAGTTTTACATTTTCTGGGATCAAAACAGTAGGTAATTTATGGAAGGACTTCATGCTAATCCAAAATAGATTAGTTGAGTTGAGACTTATTTTGGTTGATTGGTTTAAATTCGTCTGGATTGACATCGACTTTATTTATTACTACTATCTATGGTAAGTACTTCTATCTATCTATGGGTTGTGTGGAGAAAATATGAGTGCAGCAGAAGGGTGCCAGGTTTTTAAATATTGTCATCTCTTGATAATGGATGCAAAGTGGGTGGAATTCATCATCTGCATATTTTGTTAACTTTGGTTGTGAGGTTACAAAGTGCCCCTTTATCATTTATGCATTGGCTTGGATTATTTCCCTAACAAAATCAGGAGTAATTTGATTTTATTACAATTGCAATATTGATTTTTTTAAAGGTTTCATTCAATTTGAATTACTCAATCCGACTAACCTGCCTCTGCATTTTTTCCCCAATCTCTCAGATGGCTCAAGTGGCGAGTTGTAGAGGCATACATCGGAAACAGGCCATTCAACCCACCAAGTCTAAGCCATACAGAGTAATCCCATTTTAATATCCTATCAACTCACCCAAAGTTTGCCCATTCACTTACACAGTGGAGGCAATTTACAATTCAATTGACTTGCATGTCTGGGATGTAGGAGGAAGACAGAGCACCTGGTGGAAACCCATGCCGTCCCAGAGACTGCATGCACTCAGCAGCGATAGCTCTCTGAGGTTGAGCCCGGTTTGGTGTAGCAATGAGCCGACAGTTCTACTGGCTACACCACTCTGCAGCCAAAGGCCATGTTTCAAAAGAATATTCCCAATAAAGAAACTACTGCTATAAAAACAAACATTTGATTTTGGATTTTCTTCATAAGCTTTTTGGACTTCCAACTCAATGGTGTCATGGTGGATGATCGTGTGTAGGAAAGAACTGCTGATGCTGGTTTCAACCGAAGATAGACACAAAATGCTGGAGTAACTCAGCGGGACAAACTGAAGTCTGAAGAAGAGTCTCGACCCAAAACGTCAGCCATTTCTTCTCTCCAGACATGCTGCCTGTCCCGCTGAGTTACTCCCAGCATTTTGTATCTATCTTTGGTGGATAATCATGCAGATTTCGCCATCAGCTACTGAGGTCCAGTATTCTAGAATTTCTGCTTGGAATACTTGACTTTTCTCCCTTATATCTATCTTTCAATCGCCTACCTTAGCATCGTCATTGTGTAGATCAGTGTCAAATTGTTGATGTGTAAATGTGCCTGTAAAACTGCAGCTATTAAGTATTTAATTGTTCCATACCCAGCATAAATGACAATTAAACACGCTTGACTCTTGACTTTGATTGGTAATATTCCTGTGAAATACCTTTGCTGTCTTAAAATTGTATACAGTGTACATTGTTGTATATTGTATAAATTTATGCAACAACGACTACAACAGCAATTTATATTTCATAATTTGCATTACTGCTGCTTTATGACTAGTAAAAATAAATGTGCACTAATAATGGTCATATTTCAAATGTATCATACTTATTAATTTAATTAGCCATAATCAAATCACATTTACAAAACAAGTTTTAATTAATTCGATGACCTGGAATGAAGCCTATCATCTCAAGTTTTGATGTTGTATGATTGAGCAAGAGCTAATCATCAAGTAATGTATTTACTATCATATTTAGCATCATGTTTGCTGTCAGAGTGGAAGGTCTGTGTCCTTTAGTCTCCATTGATGGTGCAGTTCAAAATCGGGACATGCTTTGATGTGAAAATTTAATTTCACCGGAAGCATTTTCAATTAAAATAATTAATATATTTCAATTATTGGCAAATTCAGAGATAGTTTGGGGATTTTCCAGTTCTTTTAGAATTAGCCACAGCAAATGGGTTTATTCATAGAGACAGTGGTGCCACTAGGCAGAAGATGCAGCTATTCTTACGGTGAGTTACGTTCTATGTGGAACTTTGTATCATCAAAAATTTATTTTTGTCTATTGGTTAAGTATATCAAAATTATGTGGAGAAGGGTGTGGGTTTGGATGTTGGTGGGAGAGAGACTCGTGTAGTATTCAGTTATGACCATTAGGATAAATAGTCATTTATTTTTTACTGGACAGAGCTTTGTGTGTAAGTAGACAATCTAAATCTTGACCCTATCACATATGGGCATATTTTGGGAAATAGAGCAGACTCTTGTGGTTGCATTGCCTACACCTACTCCACCATCTCCTGAATGGCCCCTATTCCATTTTCTCTGTCTTCAACATTTGTCATGATGACAAGACAAGCCCCTGAATGACTTCCTTATTTCCTTTAGGGCAGATGGAGGGTAGGCCATGTTGGTTGGTCACTTGATTTGTAACTCCTTTCTTTTCAGGCCTTCTCTCACCTCTACTCATCCAAGCTAGAGTGTTGTCTCACTCTCGCTCTGTACAGAAACACCACAATCAGTTGGGTATTTTGAACATTTTTTTTGCAGAATTCCATTAAAGTTTCAGAATGTTCCTTTTGTATTTTTCCCTGTCCAAATACCCTGCTTCATCTATTAATTGGAAGAAGCTTCACGAAAGGCACCGTGTTGACCCTATCACAGTGGCTGTGTAAGAAAATAACTGCAGATGCTGGTACAAATCGACGGTATTTATTCACAAAATGCTGGAGTAACTCTCTCCTGAGATGCTGCCTGACCTGCTGAGTTACTCCAGCATTTTGTGAATAAATACCTTCTATCACAGAGACTCCTTTGTTTTCTCGATTCCTCATTTCTGTTCTTCAAAACATTTTGTTAATCAGTTTCCCATTTCATGAAATATCTTTGACCTATATTGTTGTCTTGCTTTTCTCTCCACGGGTGCTGTGGAACTGCGGATTTATTTTTAGTACTTTAAGATTTTTAGTATTTACAGTATTTGCTTACTTATAATTAAGTTTTTCTTCCAGTGCCAACTGGCCATTAAGATCTCTCCAATACAGATTTTTAACCCTTTTGGATTTGCAGACGATTTTCAATGTTCATGTAAATTGATTTCTACATTCTAAAAATTGACAAGGGACCTTTAGTGTTTTCCAGATGGTGAGAGAGACAGTCTGTCTTTTGTTTACATTTTATTAAAGTATCAAATATCTGAAACACCCACCTCGAATTTGGCTAAAGCTAAATGCTCAGAATCTGTGATCATCATAAAACTGGAAAACAAAGGTTGCTTATTGGATTGTGCCAGATGTGACCAATGTCAGCAGTTTAATTTACTAGTTTGCTGTGAATTGTTTCCCTTTCAATTTCTCGCTTCACATAAGGGAAGCAATATGAGTTGAATGGCCAATTACCTTAGGGAAAAATATATTGCAAGGAACTTGAATGTGGAATTTTAATTTGCAGGAATCAGATTGGGTTAAATTCAGAGCAATTGCTGTTGGTTTTCTGCCTTGCTGGTTTTGTAGGCACTTGTGGGACTGGACAGATATGTGTAAACTAAATAAAACTGGATCATGGAACTGTTCCAGATTTACTTCTGCATTCCATTTATTTTTAATATGTTCATAAAATGTTTGGCACTTAACAGCTCCATTTGATGGCCTTGTTTTTCAACCCATTATCGCAACAACTTGACATAAGAACTTTAAACACGAGCCATTCAAGTATATTTTTCCAAGCTGAGATTTGCTAATGCTAAGGTTACTGATGGGCACTTTCTCAGTGAAAGAAATTGACCTAACATTTGGAGTCAGTCAGTAGAATGCTGGAGCAACCTATTTAATATTTCTTGAGTGCTGTTATGTTGAACTGCGAGTATGAAGTTTAAGAATGTCACTAACAAAAGTCTGTTCTTTCAACAGCTCATCACCCAGCAGCATGGTGGCTTTGCCAACTCTTTTCATTTTGCTTTGTTGCGTTAAGTATGTGATAATGTACAAGGCTGAATGGCAGAAGACCTATGTACCTGTGGTTTATCCGAAGGCAACTTTCCAACTGCACAATGCACATTTTGAGGGCAAAACCAACTTGAAAGTCACCTCACCATGTGGATTAGACTGTCATAAAAGAGCACCTCTGCCAACCTATGAAAACCTAAAAGAATATTTGTCTTATGAAACTTTATTCTTAAATGGAAGCAGAACTCTCACAGATGTGGACATCTATGGTTTCATTGCTGCTGATTTGAGAAATGAACGAAACCACAGAAGTGGTGCAAGAACGAAAAGGCAGATCTTTGGTTTGGATGGTCGATTTAGCATCTTGGCGAGAAAATTCTTGTTCCTTTATCCTTTTTCAACTTCGGTGAAAATCTCCACAGGTTGCTCTGGGACTTTAGTATCTGAGAAGCATGTTCTAACTGCTGCCCATTGTATTCACGATGGCAAGAATTACGTAAAGGGTGCACGCAGGATGAAAGTTGGATTTTTTAAACCAGAACAAAGAGGGATGGGGAGAGCTGTAAATCAAATTAACTCTATTCTTCCAGAGAAAGCTAGATTCCATTGGATAAGAGTGAAGCGGACACACATTCCAAAGGGATGGATCAAAGGTTCGGCAAACGATATTGGCATGGATTATGACTATGCAATTCTGGAACTGAAAAGGCCTCATAAGAAACCCTTCATGAAAATAGGAGTGACTCCTCATCGGGAGAGGTTGCCTGGAAGCCGGATTCACTTTTCTGGTTTTGACGATGATCGTCCTGGAGATCTTGTTTATCGTTTCTGCTTGGTCAAAGATGAAACGTATGACCTTCTGTATCAGCACTGTGATGCTCAGCCAGGTGCTAGTGGTTCAGGTGTTTACATCCGAATGTGGAACAGGCAAATTCGGAAATGGGAGCGAAAAGTGGTTGGAATATTTTCGGGTCACCAGTGGGTGGATAAGAATGGCATTCAACAAGATTACAATGTAGCTGTTCGGATTACTCCTCTGAAATATGCTCAGATTTGTTTCTGGATTAAAGGAAATTATGTTGACTGTAGGGATGGATGAGATATTAGTTTTTGCGCTGCTTTTATGACTGTGCTTTGCAAGCTAGTATACACCTATACCAGAATTTAATTTACCTTGGGCACATTTATTTTGAGAAACCAAATGAAAACAAAATATTCAAGTGGTGATCAATAAGAATAGGGGGGGGGGGGGGGAGAAAAAGCTTAATAATGCTTGTAGCTTCAGACTACCGGTTGCTTCTGCAGGCTATTTTTAAAAATGCATTCAGTACCTTATCACATAATTCCTCGTCGCTACCTTCCATGAAGTTCAAGTTATTTGACTAAAGTTACTCAAAGCATCAAATGTCTTTTGATACATGGTGCATTTAATTGAATTTTAAAAGTTTGGACGAACTTGCTTCATATCTCTGCATTTACTACGGAGGAAAAACATATCTTATTAGACTAGTTTCCTTTTCCCATAAAATATGGGAAGTATGGTTTAAAAGCACCAAGTCTGTTTACAGATTTTGAAATTATGTTGTCATACTCTTGGTCTGCAGTGGACTATATCCCAAGACAATCTATAAATTACAATTACATGATGTAGTGTAAATGTGTAACTTTTTTAGAAATGTCTTTAACTCTAATGGCTCTTAACTTTAATAGGTCTTCAAAATTGCACAGCGTGTACTTGCACAAATGAGACTGCAAATATTAATCTGATTCATAAGATAATATAATTAGCAATGATGCCACAGGATTGCCTTTGAATCCAACTTTGGGATTTGGGCTTCAATGGCCAGGCAGATATGCATCGCTCTGGAATGTGATGACTCGTCTTTTGGAAACGTTGTTAGAAAATAGTTGGATTTTCATCGAGTAATGATGAAAGAACAACTGTGAAAGTCAAGAATGTATTTGAATTGAAGGTGATGGTATTTCTCTGCATGTGCTTCCCTTGTCTTCCTTAAATAAGGGGTTTGCGAAGTAGTGCTGATGAACTCGGGGAGGGGGGGGAGCACCTGCAGTGCATCCTGTCGTTCAAGAGTTCAGAACCTATCATATAAAGTATCAGAACCTATCGTATAGATCATCAAATGATCTATTTTGCCCTAGATTGCATCAAGCAGCTTGATGGGGCATGCAGGTAGGTACCTCCTACAGATTCTCAGTTGATGCCTTCTCATGCAAGACCACTTCACATTCTTTGGGCCCTTTTCTCTCTCTATTTTATTTAAAATATACCCAATCAGCTGTCCATTTCAAGCAAAATAAAACTGTTGGAAAAACTCAGCTGGTCAGGCAGCATCTGTGAAGGAGAATAAAGAGATGATAGACAATAGACAATAGGTGCAGGAAGAGGCCATTCGGCCCTTCGAGCCAGCACCGCCATTCAATGTGATCATGGCTGATCATTCTCAAACAGTACCCCGTTCCTGCCTTCTCCCCATACCCCCTGACTCCGCTATCCTTAAGAGCTCTATCCAGCTCTCTCTTGAATGCATTCAGAGAATTGGCCTCCACTGCCTTCTGAGGCAGAGAATTCCACAGATTCACAACTCTCTGACTGAAAAAGTTTTTCCTCATCTCAGTTCTAAATGGCCTACCCCTTATTCTAAAAACTGTGGCCCCTTGTTCTGGACTCCCCCAACATTGGGAACATGTTTCCTGCCTCTAACGTGTCCAACCCCTTAATAATCTTATACGTTTCGATAAGATCTCCTCTCATCCTTCTAAATTCCAGTGTATACAAGCCTAGTAAACCTACGCTGCACACCCTCATGATGTTTTGTGTCAGTGCCTCTGATGGAGGAGAAGGGAGATAGCTGGTAGAAAGAGGTGGAGGGGAAGGGATGGGGTAAGAGCTTACAACTGGGTCCAAGAAAGGAGGAATTTACTGGCAGACGAGTTTGGCGGGAGAGAGAAGAATGGAAATGGTAACCAAGGCTGGAGGTGATATGGAGAGAGAGAAGGGGTGGAGTCGGATACAAAAATAGTGCAATCAAATATGAATGGAAGGTGGGAATTGCAATGTAAAATCAGAAAGAGGGAGGGTGGATAGAAGGGATGGAGGTAGAAGAAAAATGGGGGACCTAAAGTAGAGAACAGTGGATAATGATCAGGTGGAGCAGGGAAAAGGAAGCGTGAATGGACTAGGGGAGTGGAATGAACAGTCTGCACGGGGGGGGTGCAGTGAAGCTGGGTGGATGAGAAGGGTTTTACTTGAAATTAGATAATTCAGTGTTCGTGCTGTTCAGTTGTAGGCTACAATTTTTACATTTACCCAGCCAATTAACCTACATACCTGTACGTCTTTGGAGTGTGGGAGGAAACCGAAGATCTCGGAGAAAACCCACGCAGGTCACGGGGAGAACGTACAAACTCCTTACAGTGCAGCACCCGTAGTCAGGATCGAACCTGAGTCTCCGGCGCTGCATTCGCTGTAAAGCAGCAACTCTACCGCTGCGCTATCGTGCCGTGTCATGTTGGTACCAATTTTGAGGTGACCTGTAATATTACCATCGAACCCAGTAAAGTAAAAATTTGCTTTTCTATTTCTGTTGAATAACCAATGGGCTGCTACTTGTGTTCCATTAGAAAGAAAAACTGACTCTGGATTTAGATGACGTTTAAATGATAGAACTTTTCAGTTTTTCTAATTCTAGTTGTCCTTCCTGTACTGTTTGGTAACAATGTGGAGCTGGTTTTTCACTCTCTTGACTGCTAATGGAGAAAAGCTGTGTAAAGTTGGTCATTGAGTCCTCTTGAGTAGAGGAATCGGAATTCAACTCTGTTACTGAAGGAGAGCTGCTCTCCCTGAAACTGACACTAAAACCAAGTATTGGTGATGAGCAGCTGCATTGTAATTGCAATATTTTCGGCTGTCTAGTGACCTTAATCTGAATTTTCATTTAATGTTATGAAAGCACATCTGTGATTTAGACTTTAGGGATACAGGGTAGAAACAGGCCCCTCGGCCCACTGAGTCCGCACCAACCGGTGATCACCCCGTACATCAGCACTATCCTACACAATAGGGGCAATTTACAATAGTACCAAAGCCAATTAGCCTACAGACGTGCACGTCTTTGGAGTGTGGGAACAAACCAGAGCACCCAGAGAAAACCCACACGATCACAGGGAGAACATACAAACTCCACACAGCCAGCACCTAGAGGCAGGATCAAACCCGGGTCTCTGGTACCGTAAGGTAGTAACTCTAATGTTGCATCACTGTACTGCCTATTTATTTGTTAGATGTGATGGGCATGCCAATGTAAGGTTATTTGAAACAAGTCTCAATGCTGCAAAAGCAGGCATTTAAAGAAAATATATATTTTAAACTGCAGATTTTGGAAATCTGAAATAAAACTAATGTTGGAAATACTTGGCAGACCAGGCTGTATCTGCATAAAGAGAAACGGTTAATATTTCAGATCTGGAAACCTTCATCAGAACTGAATGTTTCAATTTTTATCTCACAGGCAAACAATGACTTGATGAAAACTGCGAATAATTGATTAGAATGTCTTTAAGTTAAACAAAATGATTGAAAGGGCACCACTGATTATTAATTGTATGATTTACCATTTGGTGAGTGGAGAGCAGTTGGATCTTGAGCATCATAACTTCTTTTCAAAATCTTTGCTGTTGGCTATGGTACTGTTAATAATTGTTCTTTTCACAGATGCTCCCTGATACAAAACATACCACTTTTTACACTACCTCTTACCTACATTTTGTTCCCCTACATCTACTTCACATGCCCAGTGAATACATAAGTTAAAGAAATTCATGTCTACTGCTCTGTACTGTGGTTTGCTATAAAAGATGGGAATAGTTCCTTTTTAGACCGTTGGGCCCAAACCTCTCCTGCATTGGTGCAGCACCCTGTCCTCACCCCCTCCCCCCTCCCCTCTCTCCTCAACCCCCCCTCCCTTCTCCCCCACTCACCCCTCCCTCCCTCCTCCCCTCCCCCTCCCCTCCTTTTAAACTTAAAAATGTGAATAACTTTTAAAATATAATATCGATTTCAATAAAAGTACTTGCATTATCACTAAAGTGACAATGGTGAGTAAGGTGGGCCTAAAATTGTCGCGCTATCGTGTAACGTTTTGGCTGAAGTTCAGTCACAAACAAGATAACAAATGAGAGTTTTAGTATATAGATGTACTATGCTAAACTCTCCCCAGAGTCTGTGGAGTGGTTGCTAGGCTGTATCCAGTTAATGGGTTCAGTTAAGGTCACTTTACAACTGATCACTAAGACTGGTATCATCCAGTTTCAACCAGGTTTCAGTGATGCTCCTCACCCAGGCTTGAGGATCATCTTGCACCCTGGGCTCATGTGCTTTAACCCACTGTCCCTTTACTTTCTCCCTCTTGGCTTTAACTTGGCCAATCGTCATGATCATCGTCAATTTGTACCATTCCTTTGGGTTGATCAGGCCTTTGGGAGGGTCTCTATACTCTATATGTCCAATTCACCCCAATTTAGGGATCTACCAGAGCATAGTATAAGGCTCGTGGGTTCCCCTTTGTTGTTCCAATCCTCAAGTTTATATCAACTGCACATTTTTGCTTATTTCCTTATTTATAACAATGATTCTAATCTATTCGTACCTATACAATTGTATTTATAGCAACAAAATGTGAACCATCAGAGCTATGAATCCCACTAACTGAACTACCACAAAAATATGGGATATAATTCTAACCCATGGCTGGATATTAACATTTAATCCCCAGTTCTAAGCTTTCTCTAATAGCCGTTTTACGTAATATATTTTCTGCATGAATCTGTTGCCCATTTACGATTCATGGATTATCTCTCCAAGTAGCATGCAATGGTGGTGGTGGTTTTGCGGTCACAAGCAGCATGCAATGGTGGCATAGGATTCAGGATATCTTTATTTGTCATCCAAAAAACAAGTCATTTGGACGAGATTTCGTCACCCACAGTCCAACAATAAGAGCAATAAAATAAGCAAATTACACAACCCCAACCAACACAAAACACAAAAACAAAAGAAACATCCATCACAGTGAGTCTCCTCCAGTCACCTCCTCACTGTGATGGAAGGCCAGAATGTCTTTTCTCTTCTCCTAAGGTGGTATAGGTGGTGGTGGTGGTGGTTTTGCAGTCACAAACAGCTTTAAAATCTCATTGCTGTCACACCTTTTGATTGTTAGGTGTATCTTTTCAGTCATTTCTTCCCTTGGAGCTATACTGATATATATTAAGTACCTAGACTGTGCTAACTGAACAACTTGGGTTTAGATAAAGTGAATACTATTCAAAATAAAGTTGCAGTTAGTGATGATGGATAACATGGAATGGCATGGCCACAAAGTGGAGGCATAGGTGAGTAACCATTTGAATAAGGCTGTAATACATATTAAAAATTGAATATATGAGTCAATGTCAAATTCAAGCACTTATTTCAATCCTTGCTATATCTTTTGCACTGCACATACTGACCATTGAGAAATATCTACAGCTTTAGTTTATTCAACAGAAGATTAACAATTTTAGAACTTATTTTGTATTTTTTTCCAATCCTAGAGGGATGAACTCTGATAGCAGAGAAATATCCATTTTCGTTAATACTGATATATATGTAATCTTACCACAGATAATTTTGTTAATTTTGACATAAAACTTCTACAATAAGCAATTATATTTTACACAACTACCACTTGTACTGCTGCTCTGAGAGTTGTTTTCAGTATCTGGCCAATGAGCCATGGGCTCTGAATATACACAATTTCTAATGCAATGTATGTCAATATTTTAATCAATAAAAGTGAATGGTTCAATTTTATTTGTATCTGGTGCAATTCCTTATAACCCGACTTTTAGATTTTTTTAATGATGAATGGTCTTGGCAGCCTTGCCCACATGTGGCGAATGATAACAGAAGTTGGGCCTGATTGCTACTCCACACATCTCCATGCCCCCTGCATTTCTCACTCACCCAAACCTATCTCCATACATTTTCATTAACTGCACTTACTTTTGCAGCCCTGTTTGGTATAATCTTCCTGTTGTTCCGAGCAGTCCCTCAAGGTGGTACAGACCATGAGAGATGATTAATCCTCAGGTGGTGGATTCTAAGACAGTCCCCCCAATGTCTTGGCATTCTTTTTGATAGCTTATAGCATTAAAAAATCTTTATAGCAACTTTTCAAAGTCTTTGATCAAATAACATTTTAAAAATGTTTCAAATAGATTTGTTAATGAAAAATAAATCATTAAATAATTTAAATATTTTCTTAAATACTGTGTTAGAAAATTATTTAAACATTAAATTAGAGAAAATAGTAAAACATGACACTGAGCTTATCTCTCTAATAAATGTGAGCCATTCCAATGAGTGGAGCTGTGTTACTTTGCAAGCAAAGCTTTGCATAAGGAGACTTTTCTGTTCCGCAACTGGACTCCATGATGAATTTGGCAGCAAGGAAGGGAGTTGATGCACGGAACTTGTATGACAATTGGTAATGTGCTGAACTGTGTACTACAGTTAACTTGCTGTTCTCTCTGCTACCTTTTGGCTGAATATTATTATGGTCCAGTCACAAATGTGTATATTACATGTGGGATCAGAAATGTATGGCTAAAGGGAAGTCAGTTAATCACCACATCTTATCTTTGTGCACAAAACTATATATCCTAATTCAATTTCAAAGTTGTCAATATACTATTAACAATTCTATTATCATGGGAAAATATTATAAAGTCCTTTGAAATGACGATAAAAGCTAAGTTTCATAATCTGTCCATTTTATGCAAAGACATTTTAATCACCAAGGAAATATCTTCATGTGTTCGGAGCAGAATTAGGCCATTTGGCCCACCAAGTCTACTCTGCCATTCAATCATGACTGATCTATCTTTCTCTCTCAACCCCATCCTCCTGCCTTCTCCCCATAACATCCGTACTAATCAAGAATTCCACACGGTATTGAGGGTTCAGTGTTGAGGTGGATAGAAAATTGGTTGGCGGACAGGAAGGAAAGAGTAAGAATAAACGGGTCCTTTTCGGAATGGCAGGCAGTGACTAGTGGGGTACCGCAAGGTTCAGTGCTGGGACCCCAGTTATTTACAGTGTATATTAATGATTTGGACGAGGGAATTGAATGCAACATCTCTAAGTTTGCGGATGACACGAAGCTGGGTGGCAGTGTTAGCTGCGAGGATGCTAGGAGGCTGCAGAGTGACTTGGATAGATTAGTCGAGTGGGCAAATGCATGGCAGATGCAATATAATGTGGATAAATGTGAGGTTATCCACTTTGGCGGCAAGAACAGGAAAGCAGAGTATTACCTGAATGGTGACCGATCGGGAGAAGGGGAGATGCAACGTGACCTGGGTGTCATGGTGCACCAGTCATTGAAAGCAAGCATGCAGATGCAGCAGGCAGTGAAGAAAGCGAATGGTATGTTGGCATTCATAGCAAGAGGATTTGAGTTTAGGAGCAGGGCGGTTCTGCTGCAGTTGTACAGGGCCTTGGTGAGACCGCACCTGGAGTATTGTGTGCAGTTTTGGTCTCCTAATCTGAGGAAAGACGTTCTTGCCTTAGAGGGAGTACAGAGAAGGTTCACCAGATTGATCCCTGGGATGGCGGGACTTTCATATGAGGAAAGACTGGATAGACTGGGCTTGTACTCGCTGGAGTTTAGAAGACTGAGGGGGGAATCTTACAGAAACATATAAAATTCTTAAGGGGTTGGAGAGGCTAGATGCGGGAAGATTGTTCCCGATGTTGGGGGAGTCCAGAACCAGGGGTCACAGCTTAAGGATAAGGGGGAAGTCTTTTAGGACTGAGATGAGAAAACATTTCTTCACACAGAGAGTGGTGAGTCTGTGGAATTCTCTGCCACAGAAGGTAGTTGAGGCCAGTTCATTGGCTATATTTAAGAGGGAGTTAGATGTGGCCCTTGTGGCTAAAGGGATCAGGGGGTATGGAGAGAAGGCAGGGTACAGGCTACTGAGCTGGATGATCAGCCATGATCATATTGAATGGCGGTGCAGGCTCGAAGGGCCGAATGGCCTACTCCTGCACCTATTTTCTATGTTTCTATGAATCTAGCAATCTCTGCCTTAAAATATCCCATGACTTTTGACTTTAAGGCAATGTTGAAATAATGTTAAGGGGGATGACCAAGCTTTTGGTCAGAGATGATAAACTCGATTTTTAAGAGTGAAATTTGAGGCTGAAGGCTAGTAGGGATTGACTTTTGGAGTATGGCCTTTGAGGGCTAAAGTTATCTTCTAATAATCAAAGAATGACACTGATCCCTTGTTTTGTTTTGATGTTTGACTTCCTCCCAAATGTCATTCGTAACCAGCATTAGAGTAACTGGGTCACCATATTAGTTGCAAAAAAGAGTTGGCAATAGATCAATCTGTGAAGCCATCTTTACAGAATCAAAACCTTATGGACTTGTATATGAGAAAATATTCTAAATGTGCCATATTCCTGGCTCCTGGTCTTTTTTCATCCTTTTGTCTGCAAAGACTTCTGGAACCCCTCTCACCCAAGGATGAAAATCCTTAATTTCAATAATGACTTCCATATCTTGTACATTACTAAACGTGTGCAGGCTGGTCTCTGAAACACTTGTCAGTAATCTGGACCTGATTATAGAAACATTTCCTAATCCCCCCCAAAAATTGTGCTGGTAACATCTGGACCTTTTTAAGCATTGTTTACTCAGCTGTAAAATCAAATTTTGAACACGTGCGATACTGTGTGGTGCTGTGAACATGGTTGTCAGTGTGTAGAATTTAGCCACATAAATCTGATCTAAACATGAATTGGAATTGACTGCTGGCACTTCAACTGAATCTGTTTTCTATTTTTCAAACCAGCCAGATTTCAAGTGGTAGAAAGAAAACTGCATTAGCAGTGGGAACGGAATGATAACAATTGACATATAAAACCAAATCTACAATGAAATCTACAGTGATATGCTGTTGAGGTAAAATGTGTTAAGTTCATATTCATGCTCAAATTCATAAAATGAAATGCATTTATTTAAAGTTTATTTAAAGTACAATTTCCACATTATGACAGCAGATTTAAATGCACAATCCCAGCTTCCCATACTAAGTAGACAAATATCAAAAAGTATGTGAGAGCAATATGAGTTGATCAACATTGTAAACTAATTTAGACGAATCAAATAAGTCTGTTCAAGAGATTGTAGCTGTTGTGGCCAATACCACCCCCTAAGGCTGATCTCCATATATTGAAGAATTTGTCCTTTCTGCCCATCTTCTCCAAATCAGAGGTGTAGATTTGGGACCTGACCTGGGTCCAACTATGTCTTATTGTGAAATATATGGAAAAGCCCTTCTTTCTGTCTTTCTCAGATCCTTTTTTGGCCTCTATTCCCAGTATAGCAATGATTACATTGATTCTCCTTCCCATTTCATCACTTAGCTGCCCGTTTCCATCCTCTCACGTTGGGGAAATTCCATACCTTGCCCTTTCTTGATTTCTCTCTCTCCAGCAGAGGAAATATGTTAGCAATCAATATAATTAAATCTCACTGACTCCCACAACTACCTTGACTACACCTTCACCCACTCTGATTCCTGTAAAGACTCCATTTCATTCTCCCAGTTTCTTTGACTGTACCACATCTTTTCTGAAAATGAGACTTCCCATACCAGTGTTTCAAAGACTTCTGGAACCCCTCTCACCCAAGGATGAAAATCCTTAATTTCAATAATGCTGTCTATTTTCCTTAACCATGGCACGGTAGCGCAGCGGTAGAGTTGCTGCTTTACAGCGAATGCAGCGCCGGAGACTCAGGTTCGATCCTGACTACGGGTGCTGCACTGTAAGGAGTTTGTACGTTCTCCCCGTGACCTGCGTGGGTTTTCTCCGAGATCTTCGGTTTCCTCCCACACTCCAAAGACGTACAGGTATGTAGGTTAATTGGCTGGGTAAATGTAAAAATTGTCCCTAGTGGGTGTAGGATAGTGTTAATGTACGGGGATCACTGGGCGGCACGGACTTGGAGGGCTGAAAAGGCCTGTTTCTGGCTGTATATATATGATATGATATGATAATTCCTCCACCATAATTAACAAGGCTTTCAACTGCATTTCCCTCACATTCAGCACTTCCGTTCTCAACCAGAGGGAGGACTGGGTTCACCTATCCTCACCTTCTAAGCCTTGAGCCTTTATATTCAACACATCATCCTACAGAATCTGACACATTCAATGAGATGTCATCAGACTCTTGTCATTTTAAACCACATTCTTTACCTCCCACTCTGACCTCTCTATTTTAAGCCTCTTACGCTCTTCCAACAAGAAAATGAGGTTTGAAGCAGCACCATATCTTCCATCCAGGCTTGTTGCAGCCCTTGATGCGACCTGATCTAATGTATTTCCAGCATTCTCCCATTTCAGATTTCCAGCAACTGTTGTGTTCTGCATAATACATTGCCAACATGGTTTTGTTCCAGTTCTACTGTTCTCTATTTATACCTCCAGTCAGATCATTTATGGTTAATAAGCCTTCATCACCCTCTCTCCGAAGGCACCAACAGCATCAATGTCATCTCATGGCCCACACCCTGTCACAGACCTTCCCTGTGCTCTCTCCAGCATATTCTACACTTTAGAACATTCTTGTGGTCTCCCTTTTCTAATCCTGTTAAAACATCAGTGACCTCCAGAATTTACCTTTTCTCTCTCCCTGCACAGTGTCTAATCTGCTAAATATTTTTTTCCTTTATCCACGATGTTCACTATTTCCAGTTTTTGCTTTTTGGCGTTTAAATCCTCTCCGGCTTTCAGAAAGGAGAAAAGGATAAATTAAACAGTACAATTGTTGTTGAAGCTGAAATTTTGGAATCTATTCGAGGGTCTGTATCAATATTCCTTTCGAAACACCTAGGTTCATCAAGGACAGTCAACATAGATTTAGGGAAAGTTGCGTCTGATTAATTCGATCGTAACCTTTTTAGGAAGTACTGAGGAAGATAGATGAGGGATGTGCATTTGATGTTGTCCGTGGAGATTTTAACAAGGCTTTTGACTAAGTTACACATAGCATATTGGTCAAAAAAGTATAAATCCATTGGATCCAAGGGAGTGTGGCAGATTGGATCCAAAATTGGCTCAATGGCAGGAAGCAAATGATTATAGACAGGTGATTTATGAAAGAGAGTCATTATTGAACTTAGACTTTGGTAGAAGGATTAGAGGGGAGATGAGAGAGAGAGACAAAATCACTCAGAGATTGGTGGAACTGGGAACTCACAGCCTGAAAGAGTGGTGGACACAGACACTTTATTACATAGAGTCATAGAGAGAGGGTTACATATAAAACATTCTTCGCAAATATACTGGGAATTCATGGCCTGCAGCCCTTGGACTAGTGCTGGAAGCTAGGATTAGATTGCATTGCTTTTTCCCAACAGAGTTGTGGTGATCCAAATGGTCTTCCTCTGCACCATAATGTATCTGGGATTCTTTGAAACATTGTCTCTGTCCAGCATTGTGCTGGTAAGGTTGTGTTATCCTGGGAGTAATTAACCAAGATCATTCCTGGGATAACTTAGTCGAAGCTCCCACCAAGCAATGCCGCACAGTGAGGGAATCCTGTACAACATGCAGCATAAATTTCATTGACTTCTACATGGTGGCCGAATGTTCATCATGTTAAAGTTTTCCTCTAGAAATAAAATGCTGTTCAATTGAGCAGTGATTAAAAAAAAGAGCATTGGCACATTTCGATATTTCTAAATCATATATCATATATATATATACAGCCGGAAACAGGCCTTTTCGGCCCACCAAGTCCGTGCCGCCCAGCGATCCCCGCACATTAACACTATCCTACACCCACTAGGGACAATTTTTACCCAGCCAATTAACCTACATACCTGTACGTCTTAATGTAGCATTAATTTGTACTAAAAATGCCATTCCAAGGTGGAATTCATTAAACTGTCGAGCTTGGGGCAAGTTCATTAAAATCGTAGGGTAGAAATTAGTTCAGTCTCACTCTTAGATGCACTGTAACAGGACACCATGAAACTCATTATTCACAGAATGTTGGGGCTGTTCCTAGTTAATGGAGGGCCTTGGATAAATCCTGGGGTGAATTATAGTGGAAGAATTAGAGGCGAGAAGCGTGAGGCAGGGTTATGATTATGACACTTTTGGGGTTGAGGCACTCGTGCTTCTTTTGGTTTTGTGTCAAACAGTAGGTTAAATTAAAAACACTTTCAACGTGCCTGACATTGACAGCTGCAGGAGGTGTTGTAGAATCCTGAAGGAGCAGACCTGACTATTTTTAACATTGGACATGAGGTTGCCTAATATACAACTCACAAGTTTAGCAGTGAAAGCAATGTCAATGCAGATTAGAAGTAACCCAACCCACTGTTAAATTGTTCTCCTTTGTGCCTGATACATAGGTATCAACGTATAACAACCCCTACCCCATTTATGCTTCTGCCTTTCAAAGTGACTGTTCCCTTAATTTAGTCCCCCTGCCTATTCTTGAAAAAGAAGCAAAACTTAAAATTATAAAATGCTGTTTAGTTTACAGATACAGCTTAGAAACAAACCCTTTGGCCCACCAAGGGCAGAACGGTGGTACAGCGATAGAGTTGGCGATAGAACGGTGGTACAGCACCAGAGACCCGGGTTCGATCCTGATTACGGGTGCTGCACGTACGGAGTTTATACATTCTACCTGTGACCTGCGTGGGTTTTCTCTGAGGTCTTTGGTTTCATCCCATACTCCAAAGACATTCGGGTTTGCAGGTTAATTGGCTTATAAATGTAAAATTGTCCCTAGTCTGTGTCGGATCGTGTTCATGTGCGGGGATCACTGGTCGGTGGGCCGAAGGGCCTGTTTTCGTGCTGTATCTCTAAACTAAACTAAACTAATAGTCCACGTCAAATATTAATCACAATTTCACGCTAATTCTATGCTATTCCATTTTTCCCCATCCACTCTCTAACACTCGGGACAATTCAGAGGACAATTAACTTACAAGCCACCATGTCATTGGGATGTTGGAGGAAACCGGATGGTCACATGCAAACTCCACAGAGGCAGCAGCCGAGAATGTGATCAAACCCGCCATTGTGAGGCAGAATCTACCCGCTGTGCCCCTGTGCCACCACTGTTGTTAGATACCAGTCCACAAAATCAGACTTCCCAAGTGATTGGAGCTATGGAATTCTCTGCCACAGAAGGTAGTTGAGGCCAGTTCATTGGCTATATTTAAGAGGGAGTTAGATGTGGCCCTTTTTGCTAAAGGGATCAGGGGGTATGGAGAGAAGGCAGGTACAGGTTACTGAGCTGGATGATCAGCCATGATCATATTGAATGGCGGTGCAGGCTCGAAGGGCCGAATGGCCTACTCCTGCACCTATTTTCTATGTTTCTATCAGTGTTTACCTGTACTCCTGTAGTCTAGTATCACATTTTACATTTTTTGTACCTGCCAGTTCTGTTCAGAAACCACAACGTTTCAATGCCATTCACGATGTGGGTAAATAGCTCAAGGGATTCCCAACATTGTTATTATTATCAAGGGTGGCATGCAGCAGAGGTGGGTTAGTGGTGGGAAAGGAGTGGGAAAGTCATGTTTCTGGAATTTTAAACTGAGATGAGAGAAAACTTTTTCATTAAAACTGAGATGAGAGAAAACTTTTTCACCCAGAGAGTTGTGAATTTGTGGAATTCTCTGCCACAGAAGGCAGTGGAGGCCAATTCACTGGATGAATTTAAAAGAGCTCTCGGGGCTAGTGGAATCACGGGATTATGGGGAGAAGGCAGGCACAGGTTACTGATTGTAGATGATCAGCTATGATCACAATGAATGGCGGTGCTGGCTCGAAGGGCCAAATGGCCTCCGCCTGCACCTATTTTCTATGTCTCTATGTTTCTATGGAATACGGGAAGTTCTAAGTGACCTTGTGAATTTACGAGTATATCTATTCCAAACTTCATGCTGGTGGCACCATCTGGTGGCAGGGTTTAGTATCTGCCAAATCCCACTGTTCGACACAATGATAATATGTTAACGTGTAGAAACTGCAGATTCTGGTTTATACACAAAAGGACATCAAGTGTTGGAATAACTCAGCGGGTAAGGCAGTATACCTGGGGAACATGGATAGGTGGTTTTGGGTCAAAACCCTAAACGTCACCTTGCCTTGATCTCCAGATACGCTGCCTGACCTGCCAAGTTTCTCCAGCACTTTGTGTCCTTTGTGATAATTTGGTATATTGGCTTATTATCATTGTGTTGTAAAGTTCTGTGATAGCTGTCGCTTGAATTTCACCCTGTTTTCCTGTTATTACTCCAGTGTTTTCCTATCTTTTGGACAGTTTAAAAAAATGTATGGTGGTAATCTTCAACCGCCCGGTTGCCCTAACGCCGATAGTCATGAAGTGCTTTGAGAGGCTGGTCCTCTCACACATCAAATCCAGCATCCCTGACTCACTGGACCCACATCAATTTGCATACAGGGCAAATAGATCCACAGAGAACGCCATCTCTCTGGCTCTTCACACTGTCCTGACTCACCTAGAGAGACAGGGCACGTACGTGAGGATGCTATTCATAGACTATAGCTCTGCCTTTAACATGGTCATCCCCACCAAGCTCATCACCAAACTCCACCAGCTAGGCCTCAGCTCGTCATTATGTGACTGGATCCTGGACTTCCTGCTGGAACGACCGCAGGCAGTGAGAATGGGCCCGCACCTGTCCTCCACTATCACCCTGAGTACCGGCACACCACAGGGCTGTGTTCTGAGCCCCATGCTCTACTCCCTCTTCGCACACGACTGTGTTCCTGCATTCGACACCAACACCATTGTCAAGTTTGCAGATGACACAACGGTGATCGGGCTGATCACCAACAGGGATGAAACAAACTATAGAGCGGAGGTGCAGAACCTGGCGGACTGATGCTCGGATAACAACCTGTCCCTAAATACCACCAAGACCAAGGAGTTGATCATCAACTTCCGTAGGTCACATGATCGGAACACTGTCAGTTACTTGTCAGAAAACATAAGCCTCAATTTAATACAAGTTTACATTCTACTGCACTTATATTGTTAACATTTGCTAAACTTATTACATGTTACAACCGACCGCACCTTATATTTAATTACATTATTTTTAAAAAATTTTTTTTCTTTAAACGGCACTTGCAATATGTTAGCTCTCATTGCTGTGCAATAACTTGCTGTCTCGACCGTATTGTAATTGTTTTGTCTATATTGTATTAGAGGTCAGTTTGTTTAATTCAGTAGATTAGGTTTAGCTTGTTATGGATAAAGGTTTATCCTTTGTACTGTCTGCTGTGTGTGATTGCATCATCTGGACTGCTTTAATTTCGCTGTACTTTGTGTAGTGACAATAAAGGTTTTTTACAAATTTTTACAAATAACGGGGAATATGCCCCGATCTCTATCAACGGGGACAGTGTGGAGAGAGTGTCCAGCTTCAAGTTTCTGGGCACTCACATTTCGGAGGACCTAACATGGTCCAATAACACTGCTGCGCTGGTCAACAAGGCACAACAAAGACTGTTCTACTTAAGAACACTGAAAAAGTCTGGTCTACCCCAACAGCTGCTGACGACCTTCTACCGCTGCACCATCGAGAGCATCCTAACGCATGGCATCCCTGTGTGGTGCCTCAGCTGCACGGAGGCAGAAAGGAAAGCTCTACAGCGGGTAGTCCATAGAGCTCAGAGGGCCATCGGAACACAGCTACCAGACTTAGAGGGCATCTACAACACACGATGCCTCAGAAAAGCCACCAGCATCCACAAGGACTCTTCACACCCCTGCAACAGTCTGTTCGAACTCCTTCCATCGGGCAGACGATACAAGGCCTTCTACGCCCGCACCTCCAGACTCAGGAACAGCTTCATCCCCAGGGCCATAGCTGCTATGAACCGGTCCTGCTGAGCCGGATGGCCACAACGCATAGATCAACTTGCACTTTACCCTGTCCAAAACTGTTACAACTGTTTCGTTTCGTTGGGTTGCTGCTGTCTAAATTACTTAAATTATTGCATCGTATAGGAGGCACATTCCCAATCTCATTGTACTCCTGGGTACAATGACAATAAAGATATATTGTATTGTATTGTATTGTATTGTACTGCAGGTTAGGCAGTCTATCCATTCAGCACCAATACTTAACGTCATTTTCCTTCCCATTCACTTCTCGGGCCAAAATAGATTCATTTCAATGCACTACACAACACTAACCTTAGTTAGGAATTATTATGGGCAATCTTTGGTTGCACTAAGGATTTTGTGTTTTTTTTAATGGTTTATCGTTTTTATTTTTGGTTATTACATATTTTCTGCATGTATCGCAAGTACAGAACTGTTACGGTCTGCAAGTTAGAATTTCATTGTCCTGTTGTCGGTACATATGACAATGAAATGTTCTTGACTCTTGACAATGGCTCCTCTGGTTTCCCTTTCTCACATTCTTATTTTCTGGCACATGAAGGGCTTAGTCAGAAAGTTTGTTCCACACAAAACTGCACCTCCTGTTTGGGGCACTGATTCTATTTAAACATTTGATTCAAACACTGTTTGTAATCCTAAGTCTCCATGGCAGCACAATGTAGGTACGTGAGCTGCATGGCACTCTTTCACGCGGATGAGTTGGATGTCCCACTGGCAGAGTTGCATCAAAGGAAGAGGCCCTATTTAATGCCAAAAAACACTCCAAAAAAACCCTGCTTAACAGTGTGAGATCAAATTCTACTTAAATAAGCTGCAAATGCAATTCTGGAAAATTTTCAATGCATAAAACAGGCAGAAAACAATATGATCACAAATAGCTTATTCGGCAACAGAGTGAAAAACAAGTATCTGAACGTACGCGTCATTGAATGTATGGGAATAAATCAATTGAACCAGCTGGAAATACTATCGCCATTAGATTCTAAATGAATGAATGAAAAGAGTTCTCATAGCGCAGAGCGTGTGTCAGCGTTTGATTTTAATGGTCAAAATGAATGCTACTAGATTCTGTGAATGACATGTCATGATAAAGTACTTAGAAAGTCAATAAATTCCGACTCCTGTTTTTTTTAAACTCACCAAGATCTACTTTATTCAACAACAATTTTTTCCTATGAAAGATGTAAAACTGCATGCATCGCGGACTCCGCCCACAATCCACACCAGACTGTTGCAGCTGCTTTTCAGTGGACGGGTTTAGACCACAGATGTCATGCTCGGAGGTGGCATTGACATGTGAAAAGGGCTGGCCGGACCTTGCTGTCCTCATGGTCAGGTGTGCATTTCCACTACAAACAACACAGCAGTAAAACTCAGTGTGATGTATATGTAATGTAAATGCCAATGCCCCCTTGAGGCCAAGAGCAGAAGCTGGCCAATGGGCTTGTGCCTTGTGACTGAGGTCAGGTGACCTTCTAGAAGTTTCCTGGTGTACACTCAGTATATCTTTTTAGTAGTGTCTGTCTATGTCTGAGCTTTGGTCTTTAATAGACGTCGTGAAATGCCTGTGTATGTGCATGCCTCATTGATCTAAACAAATAAAGAATTCTCATAGCGCAGCGCGTGTGTCAGCGTTTGATTTTAATGGTCAAAATGAATGCTAATAGAATCTGTGAATGACATGTCATGAAAAAGTACAGGCGACAACCTTGCATACCTGGGAACAGCAAGCGACAATGCCCGCAATAAGCTACAGTATCAGGCGACAAGCCAGATGTCGGCGAGAAATCTTCGCGACGCGCCGAGATCCACTACGATTATTTGAAGACTCCCCACGATCATGCCAGCGACACCCCGGCGAACTGTGGGGGCAGCCTAGTCACCATCTGTCGCCTTAAAATCACCTAAGTGGGACAGGCCCTTGAGTCGCTGGTTTTCGTCAGCTTGCCGTCGCCTATGTGGTAGGTTGTCTTAGCTTGTCGGGCATTGTCGTGGACATTGTCGTACGGTTATTTCTTTCGGCGATCTGCTACAACTTTGACAGTCGCCGGCAGTCGCCTAAAAAATCGCCTATGTGGGACAGGCCCTTAACTCAGCGGGACAGGCAGCATCTCCGGAGAGAAGTAATGGGTGATGTTTCGGGTCCTATTCCGATTCCTTGCTAATTTTTTTTCTATTTTTATATTGTTTGAGTGTTCTTCCTACTCTGAATCCTCAAAACTTACCCAAATCTCATAACAATACATTATCCATTCTTGAGGTGAGTACAACAATTATATCCAGATGTTAAAAATAAATTTACTCATCTTGATATAAAGGAATCAATTGTTTCCTTGTAGCCTTGACAAACACACAAAGCCTGCTAATCTAGTTTTTAATTGGTTTATCACCTCTGGGCATTTTGTATTCTTATTTCTATTTTTGTTTGTTTTCCAAGTTGAATGTTTCCATTTGATTTTTTAATCCAAAGGTCAACATGCTTTGAACTTACACTAGAAATATACATTGTCCATTGTCTATGTGATTTACATATCTCCTCCTTCACATTTCTATATGAGGGTTTCATTTCTCAATGTCCTAATTAAAACTGACAACCTAGTGTTCTAGAGAACAGAGGAAGGAGTAAGATTATAATGTTGATTAATTAATTTCATTCTCCAACTTTTGCAACAGTTTTTAATGGCTATTTTTACATCTTGCACAAAATCATTACACCTGCTCCTCTGTTTTGCATGGGTCTTGTCTTGTTGCAAGATTGACCTGTGTGTATCTGCAACATCCTGAGCAGATGTACTTCAAGAAGCACAAATAGGCAGTTCCTGATAACTGAACAGTGATAATAATGATAACTGATGCCCCAAATGCAGGAGACGTTGTATCTTCAATAATGACATTCAATCCTCCAGTTGGTGAAAGGGTTGTTGATTCAATGTTATGTCCTATGAATATAAACAGAAAAGTGATAGTTATTGAAAATATTGTATAATAAGTAATTTAAAGTCAGACTGAAATTGAGGTCTAGCTATTTAGATCTTGGTGATTGCTTCTTCTTTGCATAACAGCACATGAGGGAACAAATTTGTTCTGCTGTTTTATCATCAGCCGACTATGATAATGCTTTTTTCTAGTAACAAAGTCTCTTTTCACATGGCCATTAACCCAATGCATGACTGTCTAGCAAAAAAATCTGCTAGTAAACTGGTCGGGGCGGGCATGTCAAAGGAGGTCAAGCCTTGTTCCTGTGCTCATCTTGGCTGGCTGGAGTGTGGCTTGAAGGTATACTTTATAATTCAGAGGCAAACCCACCACCGAGCTAAGATTCATTGAAATTGAGTATTACACAATATTAATTTTGGAAATGTCAAGGATAATATCTGCATATTAACATTTTTTATGAATAGCTATTTTATGAACAATGTGCTGTTTACGTACAGATTGACTGTTAAACAACATGAGAGAGAGAAGGCATTAAGGCAATCTTCGTACTTAATGTAAGCCCTGGGACTGACTTCTCACAAATAGGATGTTTGATCATGATATTAATGTTTTAAAAAATTGGGTTACATTCATTTTCACCTTAGTTTGATGCATTTGTCTTTTGTGCATTTGTCTTTTGTTCTTGAAGGAAAATAGTAAATTATATTAGATAGATCACTGGTAACTTAATGGCACAGGGTGGTAATGCTGCCGGTGTATCACACCTGACCTTACACTTGTGCTTTTATTTTCCTGATGATCCGCTGGGATTTTCTGTGGGATTTATCTGGAATATCTGGCTGTCCTGCTGCGCCAATGTAGGTAACAGATGGAAAAAAAGCAGCAAAACAAAAGAAAAGGAGAGGGAGAAAGTGAGAAGACAAAATGAAATAAAGGAAAGTAGACCCTCCGGATTTTATGTCAGTGAAGACCACGGCTGAGTTCCAAAAAGATAAAAAGTATTCCGACCTACCGCTTTCAGGTTCCTGGGTACGCACATCGCAGAGGATCTTACCTGGTCTACCAACACCATCACCACAGTGAAGAAGGCACAGCAGAGACTCCACTTCCTGAGGATCCTCAGGAAAACCAACCTGCAGGAGAAGCTCATGATGTCCTTCTATCGCTGCTCCATCGAGAGTGTGCTGGCATACTGTATAACCACATGGTATGCCAGCTGCTCAGAAAAGGACAGGAAGGCCCTTCAGAGGGTCATCACGACGGCCCAGAAGATCATCGGCTGCTCACTGCCCTCCCTGGAGCACCTGTTCAGCCTACGCTGCCTCAGTAGAGCAGGCAAAATAATAAAAGATCCATCCCACCCCGGCCACCGTCTGTTTGTTCATCTGCCCTCTGGTCGACGTTTCAGGTCGATCTAATCCCGAACAAACAGACTTAAGAACAGTTTTTACCCCAGGGCCATACGAGAACTGAACACTACCTTTGCACTAGGCAACACTGTTAAAACTTTTGTACTTAATATATTTGTATTTATTTGTTTTGCATTTATTGCATATATGTTTTTACGCACCGTCAGGATTGGCTATTTTTAATTTTGTTGTACTCGTTGCAATGATAATAAATGAATATTATTATTATTATTATTCCTCCCAAAGGGAACTTTCCATATGATTGACTTCAGGAGGATATGGATGACTTGGGCAATTGGGCAGACAATGGGCAAATGGATTTTTAGTCACAGTATCATTAGGTACTCTTTCAGGAAAGGTGTAATAAAGCATTAAATGGGACAATGCATTAAATGGGAACACGTTGAGGAGAAAATCATGAACCGAGGGCGTACATCCACAAATCCTTAAAGGGAGCAGGACAAGTAAATGGAGTCATGTGGCATGGAAACAGGCTCTTCGGCCCATCTTGTCCATGCTGACCAAGATGCACCATCTAAGCTAATGCTATTTGCCTGCGTTTGGCCCAAATCCCTCTGAACCTTTCCTATCCATGTACCTGTCCATGATTATAAACGGATATGGAATTTGTTAGCAGTGGCATATAGCATAAGAGCAGGCAGTTTATGCTAGATTCTTTTTATGATACATTTTAGGCCATAGTAATGAAAATAGTTTTGAAAGGCTTAGAAAAAACTCAAACACCAGATGTTGCAACACTAAAAGATTCAAATTTTTGAATGAAACCTTTAAAACACTTTAAAACTTGAAATTAACAATCCTCAAAATCCATAAAGTATATCTGAGGTGTTGTTAATTTAAGCCTGTAATTTATTCTCAGCCACAATCACTCTCAATTCTATCGCTTTTGATATGAGAAATAGAGTCTCAAGCACCCACGCTGGAGTAACTCAGTGGGTCAGGCAACATCTCTGGAGAACATGGATAGGTGACATTTCAGGTTGGGACCCTTCTTCTGAATTCAGTGTGAAGAAGGGTCTGAAGTAGAAACGCTACATATTCATGTTCCCCAGAGATGCTGCCGAACTTACTGAGTTACTCTAGCATTTTGTCTCCTTTTGTGTAAACTTTCTTCAGTAGCCTTGTTTCTGCTGTATGTAGAACGTTTTACATTAATAAATACTTGCCTAGCCTCTTCCAACCATTTCCTTACATTGCATCAAGATGAGATGTCCATTTTCATCTTTATTTTACCTGCTGTAAGATTATTCAGCAAGTACAGATATTAATGCAAGGCATTAATTATATTTTACCTTCCCCACACTGAATTTCATGAGAAATCCAGCACTAGACCATTAAAGCACAGTTGGCTACCTACTGAAATCAAATGCAAAATATCTATGTTCACGTGCATTCATGGAAATCTATCATTTAGATTTAGTTTCATCAAGTAACATCAGTATTCTCAGCAACATTAACCTGCAAAAGGAAATGTGGCAAAATTATTTTATCTATATCCGACTGAAGCATAAACGGAGAGAGAATCCAGATATCAATAGTCAATAGTCATCAGAGGTGCAAAGGGACTTGGGAGTGCTGGTGCAGGACTCCCAAAAAGTTAATTTCCAAGTCGAATCGGTAGTAAGGAAGGCAAATTCAAATTCAACTACCTTCTGCTAAAGTTCCAAAACTATTAAGCCTGCAGTTTGTTCTCAAACACAATTGCTCTCAATTCCTCCACATTTCTATCAAGAGGACTGGAATACAAAAACAGAGATATAATGCTGAGGCTCTATAAGGCACTGGTCAGACCATATTTGGAGTACTGTGAGCAAATCTGGGCCCCATATCTGAGGAAGGATGTGCTGGCTCTGGAGAAGGTCCAGAGGAGGTTTACAAGATTGATTCCAGGAATGAGTGGGTTAGCATATGATGAGGGCTTGACATTGGGCCTCTACTCGCTGGAGTTCAGAAGGTTGAGGGGGGACCTCATTGAAACTTACAGAATAATGAAAGGCACAGATAGAATGGATGTGGAAGGGATGTTTCCACTGGTGGGAGTTTAGGACCAGATGTCATAGGCTCAAAATTAAAGGGCGCTCTTTTCGAAAGGAGGTGAGGAGGAACTTCTTTAGTCAGAAGGTAGTTAATCTGTGGAACTCATTGCCACCAAGGGCTGTGGTGGCCGTCAGTTGATATTTTTAAGGCAGAGATAGACAAATTCTTGATTAGAATGGGTGTCATGGGGAGAAGGCAGGAAAATGGGATTAGCAGGCAGAGATCAAATATGATTGAATGGCGGAGTAATCTCGATGGGCCGAATGGCCTAATTCTACTCCTACAACGTGAACGTGAAAAGAAGTGAATATGCATTTGTTCAGTTTGTTGTACTGACATTTCCATCAGGCACATGGGTGCAAGAGACTTTAAACCTCATACTAAAAGTGGAGGAATTGAGAGCAATTGTGTTTGAGAACAAACTGCAGGCTTAATAGTTTTGGAACTTTAGCAGAAGGTAATTTAAGTAGAAAAATACTTTTGAATTTTTAGTTGAGCAGAACCTGCTTTTTACAACATCAGAAGAACAGATAGGTCCACAGTTTAGAAGATTCACCAGTGTTTTTTGATTCAGGTTCAGATTTGTTTCTTGTCATATACACAAGTGTCCAGTAAAATTCCTTGTTTGCATGAAGCTCACAATTAATCAGTTGACATTCAGTAATTACAAATACTACAGGAAATATAATGACATGTGCAAAACAGGAGAATGGCATTACTGAGCAGTGTGCACATTGACAACACAAATCTACAATCAACAATACTCATGCAACATTGTCAATAGTCAATAGTCGTTTATTTGTTACATACACATAAATGTGTAGTAAAATGAAACATTACCCGCAGTTGAACAATAAGACCAATAAGATTAATCAATAAAAATGCAATAACACATACAATCACAACTAACACCAAACAAAAAGAAACATCCATCACAGTGAGTCTCCTCCAGTCCCTCCTCACTGTGATGGAAGGCCAGAATGTCTTTTTCTCTTCCCTGCCGTCTTGTCCCGCGGTCAGGCTGTTGGAGTTGCCACGTCGGGGCGGTCGGGGCTCCCGATATTGAAGCCCCCGCTGGGCGGTGAAAAAAAATCCCGCGGCCTATTTCAAGTAAGAAATGATCTGCAGGAGGAACTTGATGTTTAACATTCCAATACTGAACTTGTTAAAACAAAATGATTTGTATTCTGCCTTAAGGGAAGCGATAATTGCACATAGAGACAGACTATCCGTAACCATATCCTTTATTAGTTTAGTTTAGAGATACAGCTTGGAAACAGGCCTCTCGGTACACCGAGTCCAACCGACCATCGATCATTCATTCACACCAGTTCTATGTTATTCCACTTTCGCATCCGGTCCCTGCACACTTGGTGCCATTCACAGAGGCCAATTAACCTACAGACCTGCATGTCTTTGGGATGTGGGAGGAAATTGGAGCACCTGGAGGAAACCTACATGGTCACAAGAGAGAATTTGCAACCTCCAGACAGCATCTGGGGTCAGCTTTGAACCCAACTCTCTGGCACTGTGAGGTAGCAGCTCCACTGTGCTGTCCCTTCATCAGTTTGATTTTTTTTAGGATTAGGCTTATTGTACTTTGGATCTTACTCAGGAGAAAACAGATTAGGAATGTAGCAGATGGTTATTTGTAATTAAATTCTACTGCAATCAGAAATTTAATTTCATTCGTCATTGAATTTCGCCCCAATTTGGTGCATATCAAATTGAACAGTGGAAACACATCTGAGAAATACTCATGCATTGGTGCTCAACTGAAGTCTGCAACTTAAACCATGCCTGCAGTGCAAATCCTAGATGCTGCCTGACCTGCTGAGTTACTCCAGCATTTTGTGATAGCTGCAAAATTAGCTCACAGAATTTCCAGCATTGTCACCTCTGATTCCATCTGATTTTTTCAAGCCACCCTTGGAAAGTTCCAGATGGCCAACTGGCTTTATTTTGTTAATGCTTGTGGGAATGAAATAGTATAATCTACCCCAATGGTGAATGCGGATCAGGCATTGAATGTTTGTAAAGTTGGGAATAGCATAGCTACGCCACCTCTGCCGATAAAAACAAAAGATGAACAAGGTTCTGGGCCATTTTCTCAACATCTCTGAAGGTCTTGCAGTTGACCGAGTTCCTCCACACCAGGTCAAATGGGAAGGATATAGGCTATGCAAGATATTCTCCTTTATATTACAATGCAGCATTGTAAACAGAGTCATGTGTATGCCATATGACTCAGAATAATGTTATTTTGGATGGCTGCAACAATAGGCATCTGTAGGTGCTGGGTACCAATATAAAAGCTTCTACTATGGTAGCACAAAGAGTGGCAAGGGAGCTGATGCTTTCTTGTATGGTAACTCCATGGATACATTAAGACTTTCTTAATGTTGATACCTTCACCATCACATCCTTTAACCAATGTGGATAATGAAGAGAGGTGAAGTATGTAAAATCTTACTGGACATGGTCACAGCATAAAAAATCCAACTCCTTTGTGCAGTTTTGATAAAGAGGTGTGTTTTACAGTAGATTAAAAAGCAAATTATTTTGTGCAATACATCTTTCACTTTACTATTTAGGTAAGTCATGTCTCCTTAACATTCTAAGCTGAATACAATGTTTCATTCCTGCAATTCTGTGAAGCACTTTTCACAGTATTCATTGCAAACTATTGATCATCCAAAAATTGCAAAAAGTTTCCTGATCAGACAAAGGAAAGAATTTGCAGAGAAGAGACAGCTGAGTAATGGACACTTATTTACAAGGCTGAGTAAAATAGAAAGTAAAATAACTGGCTCATCAAAAAAGGAAAAGCACAACAAATACTTTCATTTCATCATCTCTTTCTGTGAATGAAACACATTTCCTCTCGGCTACAATAATGCATGCCTACGTTTTGTAATCCTCTGCAATATTACTAAAACATTTCAATGCTATACTACCATTCAATTTCAGAATATGTTGGGATTAAAAATATTCTCTTTGATGTAGTTCCAGCAAAATCAAGTGAAATTAGAAAATTAATTGAAAATTTGAACACTTAGAACAAAATAAGCTCACTATGATCACGAAGGGTCCTGATCTGACACATTGCTTGTTCACACCCTAGCAGTATGAACATTGACTTCTCTAACTTCAAGTATCCCTTGCTTTCCCTCTCTCTCCATCCCTCCCCCTTCCCAGTTCTCCGACCATTCTTACTGTCTCCAACTACAGTTTATCTCTTTGCTTTGAACAGACATTAATAAAAGTAGCTAACTCCCAGCCAACAATGATCTAGTCTACATTTTCCTTGATCTGCATTCCCTTTGTCCTATTTTACACCTTACACTTCCTTATCCATGTATCTCCCTCCCCCCTGACATCAGTCTGAAGAAGGGTCACGACCCGAAACGTCACCCATTCCTCTCTCCAGAGATGCTGCCTGTCCCACTGAGTTACTCCAGCATTTTGTGTCTATCATCCACAGATGGTGTCTGACCCACTCTAGCACTTGTGTTTTAAATCAAATCTTTATTGTATTGAAATCCAGTTCCACAACCGTCTAATTTGTTAGCATTTAATCATGAGCAACACCACAAATGAAATATTGTGAACTTGCAATGCTTATTTTCATCATTTGTGTTTCATATGGTGTACAGTTTCACATATTGATGCTATCCCAATGACAAAAAAGTAAAGGTCCTATAAAGAGACTGGAATCTCACAGAGAGCTCTTACCGGCAATGTAGATCAGGAGAATAAGTGCCATTAACACAATCATTTTCTTTCAAAAATATCAGTCCTTCTCAGTCACAGCACTTTTCATCATCCTGCTGAAGAGAGAAGAGTTTTAATGCTTAAAATCTTATATGATGTGAAATTGTTTTGCTCATAATATCCAAGTGTTTTATCACCCAGAATACTGTAGGGTGATGCAAAAGTGGGATAACATAGAACGAGTTTGAACAGATGTTCTATGGTCTGTGGTGTAAGAATATAACTGCAGATGCTGGTACAAATCGAAGGTATTTATTCACAAAATGCTGGAGTAACTCAGCAGGTCAGGCAGCATCTCAGTCACCCATTCCTTCTCTCCTGAGATGCTGCCTGACCTGCTGAGTTACTCCAGCGTTTTGTGAATAAATATGGTCAGTGTGGACTCCAATGGCTAAAGATTTGTTTTCATGATATACCTTTCAATTTTTCAATCAACCAAACACATAATAAATTATTTATATCACCTGCTTGCACATTCTAACCTCCTGCCTTTCCTGTGATGTTAAAAATTATGAACACAATGTCCAGATCATTTCAAAGCACCCCTGTCAGGGGTGAAGGCTGCCTGCAGGTCTGCATAGTTTACCTCTGTCACGGAATATCCTTGCAACACTGAAACAAACCTATACTCACTGTGATTTCATGTTTAACCCGAGGCCGAGTTTTGAGCCTTACATCGTTGTCATCTATAGGACCTCCTCTGTCCGTCAGCTGCTGCCGCCCCATATCTATGTCTGCAGCTTGAGACTATTGTTATGCACACTTGGCCATTCTCTCTCATTCTGCTTCCCGCGGGAGTGCATCCTAAACTTGATCCCCAGTGTCCTATTCACCATCAAACCTTCTTCACAGCAGCCTGCGCCAGTCTGCAAATTGCCCAAAATAAATAAATCAACAGCTCTCTTTCTCAAAACAAAAAAATTGAGCAAATTCATCAAATATAATTTACCTTTCATAAAATATTGACGATTACACTTAATTATATTCTGCTTTCCTAAATGATTCACTATTTCCTCATTGATTATTGATTCTAGTGTTTTGCCAATAACAGCTGTTCATCCAACTGCCTGATGGTTCATTGTCTTCAGTTTTTTTCCCTTTCCTCATCTGATAGCCTCTTGCAGTTTAGTGATGGGACCATTATCTCTGCAGCCCCTTCTTTTAATCCCCTCGTGTGCAATCCATCAGGGCCCGGCGATTTCTCTGTCTTTAGCAGAAGATTAGTCAAGTCAAGTCAAGTCAAGTTTATTTGTCACATACACATACACGATGTGCAGTGAAATGAAAGTGGCAATGCCTGCGGATTGTGCACAAAAAAGAATTACAGTTACAGCATATAAATAAAGTTAATGTGTTACTATAGTGTAGACAAAAATTTAGTCTCTGGAGTTATAAAAGTTGACAGTCCTGATGGCCTGTGGGAAGAAACTCCGTCTCATCCTCTCCGTTTTCACAGTGTGACAGCGGAGGCGTTTGCCTGACCGTAGCATCTGGAACAGTCCGTTACTGGGGTGGCAGGGGTCCCTCATGATCTTGCTTGCTCTGGATCTGCACCTCCTGATGTATAGGTCCTGCAGGGGGACGAGTGTAGTTCCCATGGTGCGTTCTGCCGAACGCACTACTCTCTGCAGGGCCATCCTGTCTTGGGCAGAGCTGTTCCCAAACCAGACTGTAATGTTGCCGTACAGGATGCTCTCTACAGCCCCAGAGTAGAAGCAATGAAGGATCCTCAGAGACACTCTAAATTTCCTCAGCTGTCTAAGGTGGTAAAGGCGCTGCTTTGCCTTACCCACCAGTGCGGCAATGTGCGTTGCCCATGTCAGATCCTCTGTGATGCGGACTCCCAAGTATTTAAAACTGCTCACCCTATCCACAGTAGACCCATTTATCTCCAGTGGCGTGTACGTCCTTGGATGTTTAGCCCTTCTAAAGTCCACAATCAGCTCCTTTGTTTTAGTGACATTCAAGAGGAGGCTATTGTCCTGACACCAGAGTGCCAGATCAGCCACCTCCTCCCGGTAGGCCTTCTCATCGTTGTTGGAGTTCCGGCCCACCACCACAGTGTCATCAGCAAACTTGATGATTGAGTTTGAGCTGAACCTGGCCCCACATCATGTGTGTACAGGGAGTACAGTAGGGGGCTAAGGACACAACCCTGGGGGGATCCTATGTTCAGGGTGAGGGAACTAGATGTGTATTCCCCCATCCTGACCACTTGGGGCCTGGCGGTGAGAAAGTCCAGGACCCAGGCACACAGAGGGGTGCTAAGCCCCAGTTCCAGCAGCTTCTCAACCAGTTTGCTGGGGACTATTGTGTTGAATGCTGAACTAAAGTCAATGAACAGCATCTTCACATAGCCCCCCTGGCTGTCAAGATGAGAGAGAGCGATGTGCAGAACCTGGGAGACCGCATCATCCGTGGACCTGTTCGGACGGTATGCGAACTGTAGTGGGTCCATGTTGCGAGGAAGGAGGGCGCAGATGTGCTTCTTGATTAGTCTCTCGAAGCATTTCATGACAACCGAGGTGAGGGCCACCGGTCGGTAGTCATTTAAACACGCTGGAGAGGCATTCTTTGGCACCGGTACAATGATGGATCTTTTGAAGCATGCAGGGACCACGGACTTGGCCAAGGAAAGGTCCGTGGAAAACAATCTCAATGTATTGTCAACAGCAAGACACAGGAGGAACAATAATGAGATCGGTAGCTATAACTATATCATTTACATATATTTAAATTCCTTGTGAATAATAATTGCAAGGAACTTTGAAGACTTGCTAAGGATCATTCAAGGCATCACAGTGGCACAGATGTTAGAGCTGCTGCCTCATAGCACCAGAGATCTGGGTTCAATCCTAACCTCAGGTGCAATCAGTGTGGAGTTTACCCATTCTCCCTGTGACCATGTGGGTTTCATCCAGCCACTCCAGTTTCCTCCTGCATCCCAAAGACGTGTGGGTTTGTAAGTTAATTAGTCTCTGTAAATAGACCCTAGCTTGTAGGGAGTGAATAAAAATTGAATAGCCAACTTCTGATTTCATTTCTATGCTCAGTTTCCACAGCTGCAGTTGAGATTATCACTGCTGTATCAGTTCAGAAATTTCATATTAAATGGATGACTTTTACGACATCAATCATTCTGTAACTCAAACGTGTATCATCGAGTCCTCTGAGTTTTCAGTGATTAATGTGCTGTGTAGCCTGTTGCCTGACAAGCATCACGGGGTGAGAATTGCACAGCACCACCCTGCTGCAACAATCAAAAATTGGTGGAAACAAACTCCTAATGATTTTCTGCTGAGATCAGAGAGCGGCAGTCAGCTTCTGGAATTCCACAGGCTGCCCCCCAGCAAAGTGAATATCAAATCCAGTTTTGTGAACATCAGCAGCTCCTCCACATGGACTCAGCAAGGGGAGGTGAGGAAAGGTGGGGGAGTAACTGGAAAGGGACTTAGTGAGAGTGAGCACAACACATGACGGAATGCTCTGGCTCGGGTTTGTTTTTGAAAAAGAGAACTGTGGATTTATTTCCTTTGGGCACCTCTGGACTTTTGAGCAGGAAAGACCTCATTCCTTGTGCTGCAACATTTTGATAAATATTCCAGTGGATCTTTTTTACAGCATTAGACCTTTGTTCTATGTATCAGGCCCTACCTGTTCCTCCGTGTGAGGCAGAAATCCATGTGCTTGTCCCTAATTTGAGACACTGCATTTCCTTTACAAGCTTTTGACCGAAGGCCGTCAAATGTATATTTTGTAACTCCTGCTCATCACTGTTTCACTTAGAATGGTGACTCTGACCTGATTTGAAAAAGCTAAATCTACTCTTCTTTCATTGTTGCAGAAGTCATGATTTTATTGACTCCATTCTTTCTGTTATTTAAAAAATCTATCTGAGATCGATCTGACTGTTATCAAAACACTAATCAAACATCAGCATTATACCAGAAAGTGTTAAGATATTTGAGCATAGTGTTGTGGCAAAATGAGCAGCGATATAAAAAGTCTACAAAACGTGTAGAAAGAAGAATACTGCAGTGAGATTATAAATTGGTGTTGGAGCAATTTTTTTAATTGATTTGTTTCAAAAACACAATAGATAATTAAGAAGTAATATGTCACGAATGACAGAAAAATAATTAAAGTCTTGATCTACAATATAAATAATGTATCTAAAGATTGCAGTACAGCTGATTTCCAACCTCAACACAAAATATAACTGCCTAGAATAGATGCATCATGGAAATTTCTACACCCATACAGTTCTTTTCACCAGCGAGAAGCTGTCCAGTGAATATATGATTCAACTCTTGCTGATATTACATTTTGATTGAAATGCTCAAAGTGGAAAAATAATAATTGTAAGTAGAGCTGAAAGTATTTAAACTTTTATAAAGCTTAGACGGATTGTGGAAATAAAAGAAAGCATTCAGACTTTGATGGTAGGCAAATAGTTTAAATAGTTGAGTATATGGGAGGTCAAATTAATAACTTTGGAACCTAAATAAACTATGTTCATTGTGTGGTCATCCCTAAGGAATAGTCTGGAGCTCTGCCATTTACTTCACTAAATGTGACCAAGGAATGGTGAGTATTTCTTCATTGTGCCCATAAGCATCCTAAATATTAGCCAGCTGACTTCCCAGACCCCAGTCTAACCAAGCATGAAAATCTTCGGATTTCACCAAATAATAGAAATTGAGAAATTGAAGAGATTATTTTCCAGGACTCTAATCAGGTTCTAGTCTGTACTCTCAGACAAAGTGACCTTCTACAATTGCGATTCAATGTGAGTGGTTGTTAGGAAAACACCATGAAAAATCAATTTTACAAATCCAGCCCAGGTTATGAATGCCTGACTTATGGACACCATGTACATTCAAGTGAGCATTTAGGAGACCGACGGGATGGGTGGGGATGGATTTGTTGACTACTGCAAGGTTTCAGGTATCCTCTGGCAGATGTGAACGGGATATTTCTGCACACCTTCTCTCCCCACCCCATCTCCTTTCTTCAAGCAGCAACATTTGGAGGCTGGGTCAAATCAAATGGAGCTGTGAGCACTTGGCAGACACACTTGCTCACTCACTGGGTCAGCGAGGCCAGTTGGAATCTACTCTTCTCACGCCGGCTCTCTCCTCCATTACAGCCGTTTCTGTGATCCTCTCTTTTTAACTGTTTTTGTTCATTTCCGACTTACAAACAGTTTGGCTGATGAACAGTTCTGTGAAATGGAACCCTGTTGTAACCTGACAACTTCTTGTACAAGCTTAACTAAACCTTGTCAATAAAAAATCATTAATGTCCTTCATCTACTGCACTCCTTTCCAAACTCTAATATCTTCACAAATGCAGATGCAAGTTTTAGAAGAAATCATAGGTAGGATTGTACAGGACAGAAACAGCCCCTTTCAACCCACCTTGTCCATTTTGGTCATGCTGTCCATCTATGCTAAATTAAGCTCATTTGCCTGCATTAGTCCCATATCCCTCTGTGCCTTTCCTATCCAAGATTCCATCCAAATGCTTCTGCAGGTTCATTCCAGATATTCATCTCTATGTGAAAAACTTACTTTCAGATTGCCTTTTAAATTTCTATCACCTTAAACCTGTGCCCTCTAGTTTTAGACCGCCCCTACCGAGCCAAAGGCTTCCAAATTTCTACCCTAAGCCCCTCATAATTTAATAAACCACGACAGTCACCCCCAACCTCCTACATTCTGGCGAGAATACACTCAACCTATGCAATCTCTTCCGATAACTATAACCCTCCATTCCAGGCAGCATGCTGGTGAATGTTTCTGCATCTTCTCTATCGCTTCCTTGTTCTTCCAATGGTGTCGCAGCCAGATCAGCACACCTACAGTTTAAGTGTGGTCTAATCAAAGTTTTTTTTTTAGAATTTCAACATGATAACCCGACTCTTATACTCAATGCAAGTGTACCAAATGCCTTTTCACACCTCTATTCAGCAGTATTGCCACTTCTAGGAAGCTATAGACATGCACCCCGATATCTTAAGGTCCCTGCCATTTCCTTTACATGTCAATAGACAATAGACAATAGGTGCAGGAGGAGGCCATTCGGCCCTTCAAGCCAGCACCGCCATTCAATGTGATCATGGCTGATCATTCTCAATCAGTACCCCGTACCTGCCTTCTCCCCATACCCCCTGACTCCGCTATCCTTAAGAGCTCTATCCAGCTCTCTCTTGAATGCATTCAGAGAATTGGCCTCCACTGCCTTCTGAGGCAGAGAATTCCACAGATTCACAACTCTCTGACTGAAAAAGTTTTTCCTCATCTCAGTTCTAAATGGCCTACCCCTTATTCTTAAACTGTGGCCCCTTGTTCTGGACCCACAAGAATTTGATTTACCTCGCACTTGTCTGGATTAAATTCCATCTGCCAGTGCTTTTGCCTAACTTTCCAGCTAATCTATGTCCTTAAATAACTTATTTCACAATCTATGACTCCACCATTCAATCATGGCTGATCTATCTTTCCCTCTCAACCCCATTCTCCTGCCTTCTCCCCATAACCCGGGACACTCTGATTTTCATGTTATCTACACAATTACTAATCATACAATCTACATTCTCATTTAAGACATTTATATATATCACAAACAATAAAGGTCTTTGCACCAATCCCTGAAATTCATAATTTGAAAAAAAAAACATCCATTCACCTGTTACAAGCCAATTCATTTCAGTGGAATAGATCACCTATGGAAAAGTGTAAATGGAAGATATGTCATTATTTTAATTTCATTGAGTTAATTGAATTGTTCTTAAGTATTTAACCTGTATTACATTTTTATTATTTTTTTAACATTTAAAAATAGTTGTTAAAAATATACACCGATCAGTTAAAACATTATGACCTGATGAGCCAAAACATTAGGACCACTTGCTTAATATGCTGTTGGTCCTCCACATGCAGCCCCATACGCAGCAGGGTGCGATGCACTGTGTATTGTGACACATTCCTCCCGTGACCACCATTAAAGTTTTCTGTGACTTGTGCCACTGTAGACCTTCTGTCGGTTCGGACCAGACGGGATAGCCTTCGTTGCCCTCGCGCATCGATGAGCCTTGAGTGCCCAACACCCTGTCGCCGGTTTGTGGTTTGTCCCTCCTCGGACCACTGTCGGTAGGTACTCACCACTGCTGACTGGGAGCACCCCACAAGCCTTGCCATTTCAGAGATGCTCTGACCCAGTCGTCTGGCCATAACAATTTAGCCCTTGTCAAAGTCGTTCAGGTCTTTACTCCTACCCATTTCTCCTGCATCCAACACATCAACTTCAAGAACTGACTGTTCACTTGCTGCCTAATATATCCCACCCCTTGACAGGTGCCATTGTAACAAGATAATCAATGTTATTCCCTTTGCCTGTCAGTGGTCATAATGTTTTGGCTAATCGGTGTATATATTTCTGTTTAAACCAGCATCTGCAGTTCCTTCCTGCACATATGTAATATTTTTATTATATATAAAAAACAATTTAATTTTTGTTACTTCATGTGTTTACAATGTTGATTAATAATGTTTCAATTTTAGTATCCCATTTGTTTCAGAGCTGACATATTCAATTTACCTGTGTCCAAGAAAGGAACATTGCCATACATGAGATATTGCACAAATCAGAGTTTTGATAGAAGAGAACATGGTGAGAAGAAATTTAAATCACGTTGAATTTTAATGTAATGATCCAGGCAAAAGTGCTGAAGAGTGATTTTCTCCTTTACCTTATAGCTTTAGTATGAACCTCTTCTCTGATATGATTAGAGGTTATTGGAATTCTGAGGAGCTACAATTGGTCTTGATTCCATTAAGGCAAAGAACATCCTTGCTGAAGCAACATGGAAAGCATACCCTATCAAAAGCACAAGAAAAATTCAATGCGTAGGAAGGAACTGCAGATGCTGGTTTTAACCGAAGATAAACACAAAATGCTGGAGTAACTCAGCGAGACAAACAGCATCTCTGGATAGGAGGAATGGGTGATGTTTTGGGTCGAGACCCTTCTTCAGACTGAGTTGTGGAGAGGGAGATACAGAAATAAGGAAGTGTAAGGTGTGAAAACGAGACAAAGGGGATGGAGATCAAGGAAAATGTAGAATAGGTCATTGTTAGTTAGGAGAAGTAAACAAGAAAGCAAACAGAGATCAAATGTAATTGAGGATAGTGTTCACGTTGTTTTCTTCAAATTCAATGTCGTCTTCAGTGTTCAGCTATCATCATGTATTTAATTATATTGGGTTAGGCTTTCTTGACATTAGCTATACCATGTTATTTGCTGACATCAGATGATGGTTTCTCCCTACAGATTACAGTGTTTCCAATCCAACTTCTTTACTGAGAGAACAATGTCCATCTTTTCTACTGTAGAAGTAAATCTTGGTTTAAATATATCGACTTGATGAATAAGCCGATTGACAAAAGAACGTCTGCAGATGTGAAAGAGCGACGCATGTCTCCTCTGTGTGTCACGAGCAAACTCCCTTCATTGTCTTTGGACAACATCCACCTCTGCTCTGACTTGTTCTACCTTATTCTCCTCCTCCTTGTCAGCCCCTTCCTTCTGCTGGATAATGTTGGGCAAATGATGTACAGGTATGTAGGTTAATTGACTGGGTAAAATGTTAAAAAAAATTAATAAATAAAAAATTGTCCCTAGTGTGTGTAGGATAGTGTTAATGTGCGGGGATCGCTGGGCGGCACGGACTCGGTGGGCCGAAGGGCCTGTTTCCGCGCTGTATCTCTAAATCTAAAATCTAAAAATGGTATTCTCCTCTAGGCTCCTGGTGGTCCTTTGATGGTTGTAAAGATGGCTATATCAGCTGGAGCGTAGATAGTAATAATAAGCCGATGATGGATACAAAATGCCAGAGTTACTCAGCGGGACAGGCAGCATCTCTGGATAGAAGGAATGGGTGATGTTTTGGGTCGAGACCCTCTTCAGACCAGAAAAGGCAGGCCCGTGTGAGTGCCTGTTAAACAATATTATTAGACAATGGGTTAAAGTGGACAATTGGCTAAAGCAGATAGGTAAGGTCTTTAACCTTGGTCAGGGATTTCACTGAAACCTGGTTGAAACTATACCAGTCTCAGTGACCAAGTTTCAAATAAAATAAGTTTAATTGCGCTCAGGCCTGAATATTGTCACTCCACAGATTCCAGGGAAGGGAAAATGTGGGCAGGCTGGGACTTTATTTCTTGGAGCACAAAAAGCTACGAGGTGATCTTATAAAGATGTATAATATCATCAGGGGAATAGATAGGGTGAATACACAGAGTAGTTTGTTCAGGGTAGGGGAATCCAAAACATGAGGACATATGATTAAGGTAACAGGGGAAAGATTTAATACAAACCTGAGAGGCAACATTTTCACTTTGAATATGGAATGAACTGCCAGTGAAGGTAGTTGAGGCAGGTACTATAAAAGCATTTAAAATACATTTGGACAGGTGCTTGGATAAGAAAGGTTTAGAGGGATATAGGCCAAATGGGTCTAGTTTAGATGGGCATCTTGGTCAACGTGGATGGGTTGAGCTGAGGGCCCCATTTCTGTGCGACTCTAGAACATCCTCATAAATCTTCTCGCCATTCTATCTTGCTTCATGGCATCTTTCCCTCAGCATAGTGTGGTGACAAAAACTAAACACCTTACTCCACATGTGGCCTCACCAATGTTTTGTACAATTGTAACATTGTGTCTCAAAGCAGAAATAGTGCAATGAACAGGATGATGTTCTTTCTAAAGCAGGAAATCAAGATGCAATTTCAGCCTCAGACTCTCCAAAAAATTGTATACACCAATTATCATACATGTGTGAATATATAGTGTGCCAGGACACACCAGGTCAAATTTTATGAACTGTATAATTTGCCCAGAATTACCGCACTTCAATGCATTACATCTAAGAATATTGAAATTCAGCTGCACTGCACTGAAAAATGCATTGCCAAATGGTTCACTGGCAACAATAATTTTTTTCCCTATGGTACCATGTTACGCAAACTGAGTTATTATTGTAGCAAGTAATGAAGCGATAATCAAACTAACAGGATTACATTAATCAAAATTGCATATATCTTGGTAGTGGAGCAAAACTCCTAATTGAGAAGGAATTTTCATCGGTTACCATGCCACAAAATTGTTGGCTGGCCCTTCTATCCCCATTTCACGGCACTTTCCAATGCAATTACATGCTTTGCAACACATGCTCTCCTACCTCTTTCCCATTGAACCTTCCAAACATTCTTTTCAAGTGAGGTAATAGTTCAGTGGCACTTCTTCCAATTTGTTGTCTCATATTCAGTGCTCACAATGCGGTTTGTTCTGCATTGGAGAAGCCAAACATCAAATGAATTATCACCTTGCAAATACCTTCCTTCACTTGGCAAGGGTGAGCCTGAGCATTTTAGTTGCCTGTTACTTTGATTCACTCGCACTCAGCCATTTTTGTCTGGTTTCCTACACTGTTTCAACAGCACCCAATGTAAAGTTGAGGAAGAGCATCTAATTTACCATCTGGGACATTAGATTCCTTTGGAATCAATGTAGAATTCACCAATTTTGGATAACTGGCATTTTTATTGGATTAATTCGATGTTTTTAATGGATATTTCAGTTTTAATTCATTACTTTGCTTTTAATATCTGTGTCTAACTGAACATTTAATGTAATTGGTGCCTTGACAGCTTAGGTCTGCAGCCTGTCACAGGTGTTCCCCCTATTCTCTCTGGATCATGACTGAAACACATATTTAATCAGGAATCCAGCAGACCCCACCTCAGTAATGCAACTCAAACTTTGTGATCCCTTCAACTCCAGAGTGCTTTGTCTGAGCGATGGGGAAGACTTGAACATCCTGATTGTGATGCTCTCTTTCTATCTCTGTGCCTCCATCTGTGCGTCTGTGCATCCATCTGTGCCTCCGTCTGTGCATGTGGGCCTCCGTCTGTGCATGTGGGCCTCCGTCTGTGCATGTGGGCCTCCGTCTGTGCGTGGGCCTCCGTCTGTGCGTGTGCCTCTGTCTGTGCATGTGGGCCTCCGTCTGTGCATGTGGGCCTCCGTCTGTGCATCTGTGCATCCATCTGTGCCTCCGTCTGTGCATGTGTGCCTCCGTCTGTGCGTGTGTCTCCGTCTGTGCGTGTGGGCCTCCGTCTGTGCGTGTGTCTCCTTCTGTGCGTGTGGGCCTCCGTCTGTGCGTGTGCCTCTGTCTGTGCATGTGGGCCTCCGTCTGTGCGTGTGTCTCCGTCTGTGCGTGTGTCTCCGTCTGTGCATGTGGGCCTCCGTCTGTGCGTGTGCCTCTGTCTGTGCATGTGGGCCTCCGTCTGTGCGTGTATCTCCGTCTGTGCGTGTGTGCCTCTGTCTGTGCGTGTGCACCTTTGTCTGTGCGTGTGTGCCTCTGTCTGTGCGTGTTTGCGTGTGTCTGTAAACAGGGCTTTTTCCAGGTATAGTAGAATAGTCATTGAGGAAGGTAACCTCCAAGTGAGGATCAAACTACTTCCCACGCTATTCTTCCCACGCTACTAAATGAAGCTGAGGCTTGAACCTACAGCAGACACCTCAGAGCCCTCAAATCCTTCCAGCACAGGTGCTTACGGAAAATCCCGTGAATCAACTGGGAAGATAAGCGCAGTAACATCAGTGTGCTCATTCTTTTTTGCAGGGTCCAAATGGTCTTTATTGCACTGTGCACCAAATGAGGGCAAAATCCAAGCTCCAGGCAGTCATGTCATCTTATTTTTACCATGTTAATTGTATTTACATGGAATATACAGCGCATAGACACTATGCTGATATTTATTTCCACTTGTGCCTCCTCCCACCTCTCCCCATCCAACCGGATCAGCATGCCCTTCTATTCCTTTTATCATATCATATCATATATATACAGCCGGAAACAGGCCTTTTCGGCCCACTAAGTCCGTGCCGCCCAACGATCTCCGTACATTAACACTATCCTACACCCACTAGGGACAATTTTTACATTTACCCAGCCAATTAACCTACATACCTGTACGTCTTTGTACGTCATGAATTTCCTTCATGTATTTATCTAATTTGCTTTAAGAGCGTGAGTGCTGTTTGCCTCAACCACTCTTGGAGAGATTGAGTTCCATGTTCTAACTAGTCAATAAAGAGGTTTCTCTTGATAGGAATGTATGTCAGGAATGTATGACCTCCTTACTTTCTTGGCCCCTCAGTTTGATCTCCCTCACAGAAGGGACAACCTTTCCATGTCCGCCACACTAATCCCTCAGATTCTTAACGGGCCTTGTGCCTTCCCTTTATGAAGATGACACAAAGCTGGGTGGCAGTGTGAACTGCGAAGAGGATGTGAGGAGGTTGCAGGGTGACTTGGATAGGTTGAGTGAGTGGGCAGATGCATGGCAGATGAAGTATAATGTAGATAAATGTGAGGTTATCCACTTTGGCGGCAAGTTCAAGAAGGCAGATTATTATCTCAATGGTGTCAGATTAGGTAAAGGGGAAGTGCAATGAGACCTTGGTGTCCTTGTACACCAGTCACTGAAAGTAAGCGTGCAGGTACAGCAGGCCGTGAAGAAAGTTAATGGCATGTTGCCCTTCATAATGAGAGGATTTGCGTAGAGGAGCAAAGAGGACCTTCTGCAGTTGTATAGGGGCCTGGTGAGACCACATCTGGAGCATTGTGTGCAGTTTTGGTCTCCGAATTTGAGGCAGGACGTCCTTGCTATTGAGGCAGTGCAGCATAGGTTCACGAGGTTCATCCCTGGGATGGAGGGACTGTCATATGAGGAAAGATTGCAAAGACTAGGCTTGTATTCACTGGAGTTTAGAAGGATGAAAGGGGATCTTATAGAGACGTCTAAAATTATAAAAGGACTGGAAAAGCTAGATGCAGGAAAAATGTTCCCAATGTTGGGGGAGTCCAGAACCAGGGGCCACAGTCTAAGAATAAAAGGGAGGCCATTTAAAAGGTGAGAAGAAACTTTTTCATCCAGAGAGTTGTGAATTTGTGGAATTCTCTGCCACAGAAAGCAGTGGAGGCCAATTCACCGGATGAATTTAAAAGAGAGTTAGATAGAGCTCTAGGGGCTAGCGGAATCAAGGGATATGGGGAGAAGGCAGGCACCGGTTACTGATTGTGGATGATCAGCCATGATCACAATGAATGGCGATGCTGGCTCGAAGGGCCAAATGGCCTCCTCCTGCACCTATTTTCTATGTTTCTAAAACAGCCTCAGTCTGTATTATTGCTCCTGGTGCTTCCAACTCTCGTGATAGTTTATATCCAAGTCATTATTACTGTGATTAATGTGTGCCCTCAAACATCATTATGCATTTTCCACTCACTGCGTATTTACAAAGGTGATAAGGTACTTTGGACAGTAATATAAGCTGACACATTGAAAGATACTGCTTAATTAGGTCTAACATGCCTTGAACTAAATCAATATTTGAAGGTTGGCCTTTGCTATAGCATTTGCACATCTATCAACTTGTTGAGAGTGCCAAGCTGAATGATTGCTGTATTACCAGGTTAAAAAATGATTTAAAATGGAGTGCGGTCCTTCAAAGCCTATTCAGTGTGGGTATTTGAAATTTTACCCATGCAAATGATGCCATCTCCTGGTTAATGGATAAACACAAAGTAAATGATTGCAGAAAATCGAAAGGGTTGAATTTTGAGAGCAGATATCACAATGCATTTTCGGGACTGTTGCATGCACCATGGCTAACAGTGCTGTTTATTGATCTACCATCTCACCAAGAGGTTTAGGTTCATGCATGATTAGCTCCGTGAAATCTAGCCTGCAGGCTAACAGGAAGGATACACCAGGGAAAGATAAAAATGCTGGAGTAACTCAACCGGGTCAGGCAGCATCTCTGGAGAACATGGATAAGTGACTTTTGGGGTCAGGATCCAGACTGACAATCTGAGGAAGAGTCCCGACCTGAAATGTCAACTATCCATGTTCTCTCGAGATGGTTCCTGACCCGCTAAGTTACACCAATGTTTTGTGTCTTTCTTTGGTAAACCAGCATCTGCAGTTCCTTGTTATTACAGGATGCACCCAGGGATTGGCTGGCATCTTAGAACCTTGGTTTGACCGGGGAAAGATGTTGAAGGAAGCACATCTTGGGAGGGGACAGATTCCAGGGTCCTCTGATGTTGCACTGGAGCCTGCAATGGGTGGGGGGGGTTAAAAGGTACACTGGGGGTATAGCTGTGGCAATCAATGACAGGACTCAACTCACAATAACCTCTTGCAATGTTGCAGGATGTTTAATTACCTCATAATCATGGTCAAGATAATTAAATGTATTTTCATATGATATGATATCATATGATATGATATGATATGCCACTAACTGCGGCAGGAGAATTGGGCATTGCTCAATGCAGCGTACACTATCAGTCACTGACTAGATCTCTATTAATCCAGATATGTACTTATCAGATGTTTCACCACATTCTCATACATTTCCAGTACCACTTATTACACACAATTTTTATTGTAGCCAGTTGTTCAACTACGACAGGCAAACCAAGTCATTGCTTTGCACATTCACTACAATCTTGGCACCATTCTGATATTTTGAATTTGCCGCTGTATTTATTGTTGTATCTATTGATGTCATATCTACTATGTACTCTTTATACGATCAAGGAATTTCTTTGCACCCTGGCGTATATCCTCAATATCCCGCAGCTCCGCTCTTGCTCCCACTCCCCCTATTTGTAACAAGGACAGAGTCCCCCTTGTCCTCACCATCCACCCCATCAGCGGTCGCCATACAACATATTATCCTCCAACATTTTCTCCACCTCCAACGGGACCCCACAACTGGCCACATCTTCCCATCTCCACCCCTTTCTGCTTTCCGCAGAGACCGTTCCCTCCGCAACTCCCTGGTCCAGTCATCCCTTCCCACCCAAACCACCCCCTCCCCAGGTACTTTTCCCTGCAACCACAGGAGATCCCTAACCCTTTACCTCCCCCTTTACCTCCCCCCTCGACTCCATCCAAGGACCCAAACAGTCTTTCCAGGTGAGGTAGAGGTTCACCTGCACATCCTCCAACCTCATCTACTGTATCCGCTGTTCCAGGTGTCTACATCGGTGAGACCAAGCGCAGGCTCGGAGATCATTTCGCTGAACACCTCCGCTCGGTCTGTCTTAACCTACCTGATCTCCTGGTGGCTCAGCACTTCAACTCCCCCTCCCATTCCCAATCTGACCTTTCTGTCCTGGGCCTCCTCCATTGTTGTGGAGTCATCCATGATCTATCACCTGATGGGCAATATGTCAACAATCACAATCAGACAAATAGAAGCCACTAAAGGTCTAGATATTTCTGTAGAGGATCATAATTATGTTATATAATAAGATAACTACCATAATTCCTGAATCAAGACCCAAGTATCTGAAATCAGTATGAGAAGGTGAATGACCACATAACAAAGACTTCATTGCCAATGTTTATATAGGCTTGCAGGGAATCACAATAATTCAACCATCAACCTTTCAACCAATTACTGGTAATGCAATCACATAAGTTCTTCATGTCCAACTTGGATAGAAATGGACTGTTTACTTACTTCCTCTTCCTTCTCTTTATCCTTGTGGCATCATGGATGACACCAGGTTCAGCAGTGATACAGACACTCACTGTGTGGGGTGAACTCACATATGTTTTATTTATAGTCACAAAAATGTTCCATGAGTGCATGGAGGCACTGTCCCTCATCATCAGGGTACACATGCAGTGGCACTGGTGATCTAGAGCTTGCCCCAGCAGCTCCATCCTAGTCTCGAAGGAGGATGCGTGGTGATCCCCAGCTTCTCCCTGCAGTTCCCCCTTGCCTCAAGACGAGGCAATGGCAGTCTCAGGCTTATCCAGGCTGCTCAGCTTTGGGGCTTGAGACAGTGCTGGTGGTCTCTGGATTATCCTGGCAGCTCAGTCTTTGCCTCGGGTGTGTGGGTGCAGTCCCTCATCATCCATGGGTACGGAGGGGCACTGGTGACTCTGGCTTGCCCTGGCCACTCAGTCTTAACAGGAGAGGCACTGGCTGTCAAGGGCATCTTCCCATCAGCCCAGTCTTGACCACACAGTGGCACTGGTGGCCTGTTTGTCCCAGTTGCTCAGCCTTCCTCAAACCTGTGACAGGAGACCGCTGGGAGGCATCTCATTTTCTCTCCCTTCTTCTCTCACCTTCTGACTACAATGACTAGGTTATCTAAGGAACAGGCTAATGAGGCGCAGATGGTCAATCCATTGCCAGCTAATTAGACACAGCTGTTGCCAGTGATGCTGGGGAATGGCCTCTCCTGGCCTGTCTGCCACAGAGGGCTGAGAGTAGCATCCGAGGGAGGGGGAAGCAGTCACATCCTCCTCTTCATGCTCTGAAAACATTTGCACCGTAGAGGTAGCAAGGACTGATCATTCACGAGGTTAAACTGTAAGTGATAGATCAACATGATTCTTGTTTTCCTCTCTACCCATTACTGTAGAAATCCTATCCTCCAGGGTACTGGAAACTTTCAGCATTTTAGAAGTCTGCTCTGTTACATTTTATGTGGTTGCATGACTTTCATTGACATGCATGTTACAAGTGTGTGCATGGAATATTTACTGGGATTATGAGCCATATCATCAGCAGATATCCTTTGTTACTGTTGGATTGTTGTGCTGGCCCAAATGATAATATGAATGGATATAGCTAGAGCAAACTGCCAGATATCAGTCACAGGCATGATTGAAATGTTCCAAACTTACAAAAATTGTGGCTTAATTTTCAGTAGATTCTTGGATAAGCATTTTCTGGGATCAGAGGAATTTAGGCCTGGAAATTCCAATCGAGCATCACGTTGTTAAAAATTCAGACAATGATTACTTCTAGCATGAAGTTTAGAATTGTGCTCCAGATTTTTCAGTGCATATGATGCACCAATGCATGGCAGTGCTTGGACACACGAACCTCTGCAACCTGCATAAACTCCAACAGTGTGGACAACTCATTGCCTTTGTTGCAAATGTGAAACCTGCTGTGGCAATTATTAAAGCACTGGGCTTATTCCTCCTTACAGCTTTAGTCCAAACAGGAACAAAAGAAAAGCTGAATTCCAGAGATGATGTGAGAGTGACAGGCTTTGAAATTAAGGTGGCTTTTGACTGAGTGGGGCATCAAAGAGCCCGGTTGAAATGAAGTTAATAGGAACCAAGGGGCAGACCTTTTTGCTGGCTGCTGTCACACCATGCACAAAAGAAGATGGGTATATTTGTTGGAAGTCAATAATTTTAACCCTGGGGCTTTACTTCAAGAATCTCTCAGGGCAGAGTCTGAGATGGAAAAGAAACACATTTGAGGGCATTAAACATGCAAATTTTGTGCAATTGTTCATGATATCTTGAGCCTTTCAAGAGAGTTTTTTTTACAACCTATGCTAACCTTTGTAAAAAACTTGTATTGGTCCAATACTGGACACATATTTAATTTCATTTTCCTGTAAAATAATATTTTAAGCTTCCATCTATACATTCATGCAGAGTGTTAATTGGGCAGAGGACCAGCTTGCTTACTTAAATTGCTTATCAAATAAGCCTATTAATAAAATACGGGCTATTAAGATAATGTAGAATTTGTAAGATTGTTGTAGAAATTATAGTACATGAACAAATTATAGTACATGAAACATTAAAGTAAATTACTTGATTAAATTATTGGGAAAAGATAGAATAAAGGTAAGAAAGAGTACATTGCCAATTTAAAATAAAACATAAAATAACAATTTCTTGCCTATAGTGTAACAGCCTATTAATTCACATGGCACAATACTTCTGGCTGAATGTTATCAAAAATGCAATCATGCTTAGAGTTGTAGAGCTATTCAGCACAGAGACAATATCTTTCTCCCAACTCGTCCGTGCCTGCCAAGTTGCCTATCCGAGCTAGTTCCACTTGCCTGCACCTGGCCCATATCCATCTAAACCTTTCCTAGCGTGTACCTGTCCAAGTTTATTTTAAATGTTGTAATTGAACCTGCATCTGCCATTTCCTCTGATAGTTTGTTTTATATACACACCATCCTCTGTATAAAAACGTTGCCCCATAGGTCCCTTTTAAATCTTTTCCTCTCACCTTAAACCTATGACCTCCAGTTTTAAACTCTCCTATCCTGAGGAAAAGGGAGTGGCTATTTACATTATTGAATGTCCTTCATAATTTTATAAACTTTTATACGGTTAGCCCTCATCCTCATATGTTCCTGGGAACTAAAGATCCAGCCTATCCAGTCTTTATTTACAGCTCAACCCTCCAGACTGGCAAATACCTTGTTAATCTTTCTTTGCACCCTTTCCAATTGAAACATTCCCGTGCAGCTAGAAGATCTCCTGACAAGGATATCGGTCCCCCTTCTATTCAGGTACAACTCATACCAACTTGAACAAGTCTTCTCTGCCCCAGAAGGAATAACATTGATTCAAAACATGATCCTCTGCCCCATGCATTAACTCATCAGTAGCACATTCACCTGCCCTAGCCTCCTGTTCCTACTCTCACTAGCACGTGCTACGGGAAGCAATCCAGAGATTACTACACTTGAGGTGCTCTTAATCTCCTGCTATCTCCCTATATTCAGTCTGCAGGACCTCATCTCTTTTTCTACCTGTATCATTTGTACCATTATGTGTAATGAACCCTGGCTGCTCATTCTCCTTCTAGGGATCTTCTGCAACTGCTCAGGACATCCTTGATCCTGGTACCCAGAAGGTAACATACCATTCTGGTATCTCATTTGCAGCCACAGATCCCCTTTCTCTCCATCTAACTGTCGAGTCTCCTTTCACGACAGTTCTCCCTGTCTCCCTCCTTCCCTGCTGTGCATCAGAGCCCGCTGTGATGTCACAGACCTGACTGCTGCTCCTGCTGCTCTGAAAGACCATTTCCACAACATTATCCAAAATGTGTAGGAAGGAACTGCAGCTGCTGGCTTACACCAAAGGTAGACACAAAATGCTGGAGTAACTCAGCAGGACAGGCAACATCCCTGGAGAGAAGGAACAGGTGATGTTTCGGGTCGAGACCCTTCTTCAGACTGACATGGGGATGCTATGGTCACAGGGATGCCTGTCCACTACATCTCTTTTACCTGCTGCTGCACCTTAGGTGTGACAACCTCACTGATACTTCTTTCATGCGGTCAGCCATCACAGATTCCCTTGAGCAAGTCCAACTGCAGCTCCAGTCATTCAACGCAGTCAGACAGGACGTGCAGTTGGACGCACCTACTGGTGAAGTCATCAGGGACATTGGATGTTTCCTTGAACTCGAATCGAGGAAGCAGAAAACATAGGTTTAAGATGAAGAGGAAAAGATTTAATAGGAATCCGAGGGGTAACTTTATGACACAAAAGGTGGTGGGTGTATGGAACAAGCAGTCAGAGGAGGTAGTTGAGCAGGGATTATCCCAACATTTATGAAACAGTTAGACAGGTACATGGATAGGACGTTTCGAAGGATATGGCCCAAATGTGGGCAGGTGGGACTTGTGTAGCTAGGATATGTGTGGCTGGCTGAAGGACCTGTTTCCACATTGTATCAGTCTATCACTCTATATGGTCATTTCCTACAGGGTAGCAAGAGCAAGGGGAATTCATTTGCTGGGTGAAACAGGCTGCAAAAAAATAACCCCACAAAGCCGAATACAAACTAGACAGTGGAGGAACACTTGACATTTTGAGCTTGAGGGATGACACTAATTCCTACCTGCCTATAAGTGTTAGCCTTTTCACCAAAACGTCTACCTGTTTTATCTTTTGATAAGCTGCATTCTAAATATATCCTAAAAGTAAACTTTGAAACTCAGAAAATATTACCTTGGGCAGGCATCAAAGAAATTTGTGTAGGAGCAATATTATCCTGATATTGCTCTGCTTTTCAGATTCCCTCAAGACATGCATCAGTTCTACTTTGAAGTATTTATTCAGGCCCAAAACAGTAAAAACACAACTAATTGAGCAAACAGTAAGTTGACAACGAATCCTAACTTCAAACACAAGTCTGAGTCAATCTAACAAAGTATCCCAAGAGAACTATTAAGAAAGCATAGAAAAGGTGATGATAATTTTTGTTTGCTGTGCTTTTGTAAGCTAAAGGTTAAATCGTACTTGCGAATACTTTTGAATCTTTTTAACTTTGTAGTTTAATTTCAGTGACTGCTTAGATTATCATGTCAACTTCTTCTCACCACAGCATAGTAACTAAAGGGGAATGCAATAAACAGTTACTTTGGCTCTTGGCGTGCTACATAGATCTGTGTTAGACAACAATGTTATGTTTTTACCTTTTTGCTTTTTGTGTTTCTCCAAGCTGCAAGTAAATGTTCTTTGTTGGCATTTAAACAGGGTTTAAACTAAAGTTGCCAATGGTCATTCTGCCTGCAAAGTTGAAACAAAATAGACTGTTTGTAAGATAATGTCCAGCACACAAATATTGTATTTTATAATGTCCAGCACACAAGTATTGTGTTTAAATGTTTCTCAGATAATTTGAAGAATTTATTTGGCTGATCTCATTCCCTTTCAGCACACATTCATGTCATTTAGGAAGGAGAACAGCAAGCAGTCAGTCAGACCTCTGTCTTTGCTCCTCTATTCGTCTGACTAAGCCAATTTACCCTCCTATTCCTTCCTCTCTGCCCTGTGATGAACTACATTCCACCTCAAAGTTTGCCCCATCCCCATATTTTAATGAATATCTTATCTTCTTATCATAGAGCAACCAAGAGGCCATTTGATCTGAACTGGGATCCCCTGACCCGCAGTTTGAAGAAGTCTCGATCCAAAATGTCACCCATCCCTTCTCTCCAGAGATGCTGCCTTTCCCGTTGAGTTCCTCCAGCATTTTGTATCTATTTTCGGCAATTTGATCTATCAGATTCATGTTAGTTCCGAAGGGAGCAATCCCATTAGACTCCTTCCCTCCATCCCTGCAACTCATTCTTGCTTACATATGCCCATCAATTCCCTCCTTTTTACCACTAACCCGCACTAACGGGTAAATTAATGTAGACAATTAATGTACCAGTATATCTTTGGAACGTTGTCGTGCTGTATTTTTCTCAAGGTAATGATGGAAAGTGAATGTGCTCTATACTTAATGGGATAATTATAGGTAGAGAATGCAACCTGTTCTCACCAGGGTCATTTTGGAGATGAAAGCACCCTGTTTTCACCAGGGTAACTACAGGGAGTGAGTGTGCTAATTTTTCACCAGTATAATCATGGATAGTGTGTGCACTCAGTTCTCTCCAAAGTACATAATGAATGAGCTCCATTCTCACCAAGGCAATATTGGCTATATTGGGAAGAGATTTTGCTTTTTCCCTGTTGTGAATTAATGACAGTGAATGTTCTCTATTCTCACCAGAGTAATCGTGCATTGTGAAAATGCTCCGTTCTCTAAATGGTAATCATGAATAGTGAATGTATTCTGTTGTCTACAGGGTAATTGTGGGAAGAATCAACTACCCAATATTCTCAAAGGTTTTTAAGATCATTGATACCGAATGGAATATTTTCTATGCAGGGTACACGAAGAGGGTGAATATAATCCCTTAAGGTTAAGAGTTGACTGTGAATGTGTTCTTGTCCCCGTAGTGTAGTCGTCCGTGATGAATGAAGTCTATGCTCTCCTGGGTAATTATGAGCGGCCACATCCAGCCCGCCACGAGATTTTATCCGGCCCGCAGCAAGCACGTTCCGTGCTGCGGGTTCTGTGGTAGCGTGGGAACTTTTTTTTGTTGCGGTCTGTATGAATGCTAGTTTATTGTCACGTGTGCACTGCACAGTGGAATTAATTTAGCGCAGATCACATGTGCACGAGTCACCACCATATTTTGGCGCCGTTTACAAAAGTTCGAAATCAGGTCAGCGCGCTGGATGTACCGGAGCGGCTCCCGATCCAGGCGAGCCCCAGGCTGCTGCAGGGCCTCCACCGTGGCCCTCGACTGGCTCGGCCCGACGATCGACGTCCCTCTCCTCCCCCGACCGACCGACCGCCTGTGTGTCCCGAGGGAAACGCCTTCTGCAGCCGACCTTGCAGGCCCTGGAGCATTACCCCACTCCTACTGGCCCGCTCATTGTGTCTGTCGTCGCCAGCAGCTCCCTCCTCCTTGGTTCTCCGGTCTTCAGGCCCGACCTTGGCAGTTTCCGAACTCACACGTCAGGTAGGCTATCAAGTTGAGGGCTTGTATGCAGCTGCCGACTTCATAATAATTTTAAATTTTAATGATTTCTTAGCGGAGTGCCCACCCGTGGTCACTCTGCCATTATATCATGGGATATTTCTATACTGTCTGCATGCCCACTGGTGGTCACTGTATTTTTTCTGTTTTATAAATAATTGTATACCTGTATTATATGTATATTCCAATATTTCAAGCTCTTTTTAAAAATTGAATATTATTTATTTGTTGCCATATAAACCTCATTAAATTTATAAAACTGACATTTCTTTACTTTTTCCTACGGCCCGCAAAGATGTGCCAAATATATAACATGGCCCTCATGCTGAACAGTTTGGAGGCCCCTGCCCAAGGACATCCTTTAATCAAGGGTATGAGGTACTGTAGCTTACAGAACCTGAAAATACAAATTATATCCACGCTTTGACGAACACCTGGTTGAATAGGCTCAATATCCTGGCCAATGTTTATCCTTGAAATAGAGTATGTGGTCATTATCACCGGGTTGTAAGGACCAGCTTTGTGCAGAATGGATTTCAGACATTGCCCTTTTCAATAGTGGCTAATGTTCTAAACCATTTAACTTATGCACCACACCCAGTGGAAAAGAAAAATATCAAGCTGTACAACAGTAACACATTCACATCCTTGCTTTTAGCAAATTCTGCTTTGTAGTTTGTGTTATTGATCTTGGCAGTGTACCTGAGCAAACTATTTGTTGTTTTATTTGTATAATTACAGTTTACTATCTTTTCTTTCTATTTTTCTAGCTCCTTGGCATCAGGAGAAAAAGTTAACTACTGTGATACAACCTCCAGGGTTCATAGCCTGGAGCAAAACAGCATTTAGTTAACCTTAAAAAGAAATTATGTTCACAAGGAAAATTATGAGTTACATAATAATTGCTTGTGCTTGTATATCTTCGTGGAGAGAATAAATAACAGGGAACAGAATTTGGCCTTTATAAATAATGTAGTTTAATCAATAGTAATTTTAAATGCAATAGAAAAAGCAAAATCCAAGGAAGGATTACTAAAGATTTTCATGGTGTGTTTTGAAATTAGAGTTTCACGCTGTATCTCCAAACAAACTCCAAACTCTATCCTTGTTCCATTTGGGGGGAGACGGAGCGAGAACCAAACGATGGGAAACAGACGAGATGTTGGTGATGGATTAATTTATGACTGCACGGGGAAACCATGTTTACGAAAGAAAGAGGACATCTCAGATGTTCTAGAATGGAAAGACTCATCCTGGGAGTAGATGCAGCAGAGACAGAAAAATTAAGAGTAGGGGATAGCGTCTATACAAAAGGCTGGGTGGGAGGAAGTGGAGTCCAGATAACTGTGGGAAGCATAAGCACACAAACTCTTTGCTGCTTTCATTCAGAAGAAATAATTTGCCATTGTGTATATAATTCTATTTAAGGCCCTGTCCCAGTTCGGCGATTTTGTAGGTGACTACAGGTGACTAGGCTGTCGCCGCACGGTCGCCGGGGTGTCGCAGGCACGGTCGTGAGTAGTTTCCAAAGAGTTGTAGCGTTTTTCTGGTCATCGCTGGATTTTGTGAAGGCTTGAAATTTTTCGGCGACTGTTGGTTTGACGCCAATGAGCGTAGCTTGACTTCTCCTGACGTGGGCGCTGTCGTAGGTTGTCGTCAGGTTGTCGGTGAAGTAGGTTGTCACTAGGTTGTCACCAGGTGATTAAGGTTGTCGCCGGTGCTGATTTCGGAGAATTCCAAGTGTGGACTTGATCTGATCATCCATCAGTGTAATGTGTCCATAAATGATGTTAGGTTTTGTATGTTTTTGCACTTGTATTCTGTTCAAAGTTTGAATTTTAAAGTTTGAAGTTTGAAATTTATTGAAGTTTATTACAATATTTTTGTATGCACTGTTGTATGTTCTTATCAACCTTTAAAAAAAATTGTTTTGTATATCAATAAAGGAAATTCTTGACATTTTGACGGAAAATTTATGTAATGTATTTCAGAGTAGTTTCTCATGGCATCACTTTCAAATAGTCATGATGCAGAATGATTGGAAACCCTACCGTACACCCCCTTTTATAGGGAAAGTGGGTGAAACGTGAATTGTCTTCAGTTGTCTTCAGTCTTCAGGGTCTTCAGGGTCATTGCTTGTCGTAGCTTGTCGTGGGTGGATGTAGGTTGACTTCGGTTGTCGCCTCTGTGGTGGTAGGTTGTCGTAGGTGCGGTCGTTGGTGGACGTTCTACTTGCGACGATTGGGTCGCCGTTTTTTGGTAGCTTGCCGTAGCTTGACGTCGACTAGGTGGTAGTTTGTTGTAGCTTGTCGTAGACATTGTCGTAGGGGGTGTCCAGTCACCAGTTTTTCGGCGACCTGCTACGACTATGACAGTCGCCAGCAGTCGCCTTAAAAAACGTCTAACTGGCCTTTACTCACTACCATTGGACAATTGGGATCTGCAGAGGTGACCTGCACAAGAGGGATGAGTTGCAGCTGAACTGGAGTGGAACCAATATCCTATCAGGTATGTTTGCTAGTGCTACATTGGTGGGTTTAAATTAGATTGCAGGAGGGCAGGATCCAATGCAAGTTTGAGGTAGGTGAGAGGCTGGAAGTAGGTATGGAAGGTGATAAAAGGCAGTGGAAAAAACAGGCAGGAGCACAGCAGGAAGCCATGGTTGGATTGAATTGCATTTATTTTAATGCGAGTGGAGTGATAGGTAAGTCAGATGAACTCAGGACGTGGATAGGTACGTGGACTTGGAGAAAGGACTGACTGAATGTTCCAGGGTACGGGTGCTACAGGAGAGATAGAGATGAGGATAAAAGAGGAGGGTGTGTTGCTTTATTGATTATGGTTGTCATAACAAAGGAGGAGCCGGCGTACTTTGTAACTTTGTCAGCTCCGTAGGTGGGCGCTATTTGCATACCTTGGGTTTGCAAGCAAAGAATTTCACTGTGCCTTGTCACATGTGACAATAAAGTATTCCATTCCATTCTATACCACATCCTGCAGTACCACCTGTAAAAACTTTCATAGTAGCAATAATTTTCCAACGTCAGTTTAAAGCAGCTGCAAAAATGAAATATGTTGACTGAAAAATAAAACCCCAAAGGTGGAGTGTAAGGGACAGCCAAAAAATTAACAACTTGAACATGTGAACCTATGAATTCATAGAACATTGATTTTTAAGAGTGAGTGCAGCAAAATGCTGGCAGTGTTTCTTAAAGCCCAAAAGGGAGGTGGTCTTTTCTTCAGCTGAAATTCTGGCACTATTTAGTAGTTTTCATCCAAGCTAAACAATCACCGTGAATACTGAGCAAATGAGAAAATAATTTTAAACTGAAAACAAAGGATCGGCAGATGTTGGAAACATGAACCCAAAATGTTGGAAACTCGCACCAGGCTCTTTTGGGAGCAGAGACTCATTGCTCTTTCCATTGTGGACAGTTCATCTGATATTGGAAAGTTTCTGGAAAAGGTTACAACTCAATCTGGAGTTGTGGCGTGGAATTTCAAACTACTTCCGGATAATGAGAGTAGCAGATTCTTCCAACTTTATGCAAATAATTTGTTATTTAACAAGGTCTGGAAGATGCAACATATATTTTAAGAAGAAAAGGAAAAAAATTGGTAGTCAGAAGACAATTCTTTAAGAAGCATTTTCTTACTTTTTAAGTGACTTTTATAATTGTATGGAAGCTGAATGCTGGGGATCTATATAATTTTAATGGAATGTAGAAATAGACTGTTTAAAATAACTCATGATAAAAACCGAGAGTTGTGGATATCATTTGAAGGGCTTCTGCATTGGGGGTTGTTTCTCATGTTTATTTTTGTTGCATTTCACCTTTATTTTCTCTTTATTTATTCACATTTATTTTCTCTTTATTTACTCAGAAAAGACTCAAACACGTGTCAGTGACCTGCTTAAGATTAAACCGCTGTTAGGGAGGAGCGAGTGTGATCAGCTGTTTATAGAAGACATTAGGACCTGGGTTACTTGTCTGGAAAATAATAGCAATTGGAACTTATTTGATCCCTTCTGGTCCACTCAGTAATTGGAAGTCAAAGTCACTGAGGTCCATGGTTCCTATTTATTAACCAGCCAGTTTGATATTAATAAGAGATGGAGGTCCAGGCCATCAAGGATTGTGAAATTCTCACCTTAAACTGGCTTTAACATGGAATATAACATTGGAAGAGCAACTGTAGTGGATCCCACCACTAGCCACATCTTCCCACCTCTACCCCTTTCTGCTTTCCACAGAGACTGTTCGCTCCGCAACTCCCTGGTTAACTTGTTCCTTCTCAACCAAATCTACCCCTTCCCCCGGTACTTTCCCCAGCAACCACAGGAGATGCAACGCCTGTCCTTGTATCTCCTCCCTCAATGCCATCCAAGGACCACGATAGTCCTTTCAGATGAGGCAGAGATTTACTTGCACCTCCTCCAACCTCAACTACTGTATCCACTGTTCTAGGTGTGGACTCCTATATATCGACGAGACCAAGCGCAGACTCGGTGATCGTTTTGCTGAACACCTTCACTCAGTCCGCCTGGGCCTATGCGATTTCCCAGTTGCTAAACACTTTAACTCCCTCTCCCATTCCTATATTGACCTGGGCCTCCTCCACTGTCAGGGGGAGGCCAAAGGCAAATTAGAGGAACAGCACCTCATATTTTGCTTAGGCAGCTTACAACGCAACGGTATAAATATTGATTTCTCTAACTCCAAGTAAGCCTTGCTTGCCCTCTCTCTCCGTCCTTCCCCCACCCTTGTTCTCCGACTAGTATCACTGTCCTCCTGATTAATATTACTGTCTGTATGCCTCATTGTCACCTTCCACTCAGCCAACATTGAACCATTCAACATTTCCTTGATAATAGTCTGCTTTGATCTATCCTTTTCACACCTTACATTCTCATTGCACCCTTCCATATCATATCATATCATATCATATCATATATATACAGCCGGAAACAGGCCTTTTCGGCCCTCCAAGTCCGTGCCGCCCAGCGATCCCCGTACATTAACACTATCCTACACCCACTAGGGACAATTTTTACATTTTACATTTACCCAGCCAATTAACCTACATACCTGTACGTCTTTGGAGTGTGGGAGGAAACCGAAGATCTCGGAGAAAACCCACACAGGTCACGGGGAGAACGTACAAACTCCTTACAGTGCAGCACCCGTAGTCAGGATCGAACCTGAGTCTCCGGCGCTGCATTCGCTGTAAAGCAGCAACTCTACCGCTGCGCTACCCTTCCAAATCTCTAGTTTCCCTCTTCCCTGACTTTCAATATGTCAGGGTGAAAGGTAGGAATAGCAAGTTTGAGGAACTCAGGATGTGAAGGGATATTCTGGGCTGAATAAAGAACAAAGAAGCATATGGTAGTTGGAGAGAATGGAAAACAGGTGTGGCCTGTCGAGAGCGTAGAAAGTAAGTTGTGGGGGCGGGGTGCGGGAGAGGGTTCTTATAAAAGAAATTAAAAAGATAAGACAGTAAATATCAATGGTGGACAAGATTTTTTTAAATCCCAAAGATTCTTGAAACAACGTTAAGGGTATGAGAGTACCAGGGAAGGTCTAGGGCTCGTTAGGGACAAAGTGGCCACCTGTGAATGGAGCCAGAGGACGCATGAGTCATACATTAATGCTTCTTTCTCACTTATACTCACAAAGGAGCAGGACATAGTTGTATACATTAATGTATTGTAAGAAACAGTGAGAGTCCCAGCACTGATCTTTGTGGAACACCACAAGATGCTTCTCATTTGTATTTACAAAGGAAGACATGGGAATTGGAGAGTTCAGTGAGGGGAATGATGAAATTCAGGAACTTGTGCCCATTGGAATGGAGGAATTATCAGATGTCTTAGCAGACTTAGTTTAGATTACTGTCAAGTGTACTGAGGGACAGTGAAAAGGTTTTTTGTTGCGTGCTATCCAGTCAGCGGAATGGCTATACATGATTAAGTCTGAAGAAGGATCTTGACCCGAGACCTCACCCATTCCTTCTCTCCGGAGATGTTGCCTGTCCCGCTAAGTTACTCCAGCATTTTGTGTCCATCTTCGGTTTAAACCAGCATCTGCAGTTCCTTCCTACACGGAAAGATAAAGGGACCCTGATGGGGAGTTTAACCAAATATGATCTGGAAATCAACAGATTAAGTTCCCACTGGGATAATGTAAGAACTGGGGTTGCATAGGACACCAGGATCACTGGACCAATTAATATGGTGGGTCAGGGGGCTAAAGGAGATTACAAAGAATTACGGGATTTAAACCCACAGAAAACATTTCTATCTTGGACATTTTTGGAGTACAAAGAAACAGTTGAATTTGGAGATGATAGTGTTAAAAATTGAACTACATTTAGTGCAAGATAGAGACACAGTATCGTAGCTATGGTGAATCATTACTATATTGACAGTACGCAATGCAGCCACATTGCCTTAGTGAGGAAACAGATGTTTGGGTTGGCAGATGGGATACTAATACAAAAAGGGTAGCTTCTTGGATGATTTTGAGCCTGAGGATCTTGATCTTGATCTAGAGGATTTCATCCACTCCTCTTAAGCCTTTTAGATGCTGGAATGGTTTTGGGGAGTTGACAGCTGAAGACATCTGCTGCAAGATGCAAAAGCCAGACAATATTGGAATTGGCCCATTTATTGCTATTCACTGATTTCTGTCTTTCAACCAATCCTCCATTAATTGTACTTTAATGCATGCATAATGTACATTACTTGCTAGTAGATTGCACATATGAGTTCTTATAGAATAATTTTTTTTAAATGCAGAAATCCACATCCACTAACTTCCCTTAGCCATCCTTAGAAATGCTTGTTAAACAGTAACTTCCTTTTCCTAAAATTTCTTAAAATTACGTTGACCAAAAATATGCACATTATAATTTTACAAATGTTCTATGACTAAATCTTTAATAATAGATACTACCATTATCGCAAAATTTGGATCTCAGGGCTGCCAGATATGGAAAATAAATTGTACTGCTGTTGGTTGACATTTATAATACAACCATTGATAGCTTGTACATTCCTCCTGGAATATTGCCACCAGACATCCAGAGAACCTCTGGCCATCCAAAGTGAAAAGAAACTGCAGGTAGAAGAGACCCTGCAAATAGTCACTGTGCTGCAGAGGAGCTCCTGAAGTTATGCAGGACCTTTCTAATGACAACACAGGAAGCCAGTGCTTTATGCAAGTCCTATTTGTTTTAAATTACATTATTTTTTCATATTTAAAAAACTCATTTAATGGTTTTCAACCATTTTTATCATCATAGACATCTGGGGAAGAGGTCTTCTGACCTAGGACAGTCAAAAGGTGGGGTCTCCGTTTCTAACATTGGGGCCTGTTGACCTGTTTCTCCACACCGAAGACCTGCAATAATAATTGCATCTATCTGTGGGAAGGTATGGCACTCAAGACTCATAGACCTTGGCCGTGTGATTGGAAGGGACTAGGTTTCTGTTGGAGCAGAGGAGAAATGGATTATCTGGATGGCACTACTCTACTTAAATGCCCAGGTTTTCTGGTCAAGACCTAATGTGGTGAAATGGGACTAAAGTCAGGGCCGTCTTAACGCATGGGCCTGATGGGCACTTGCCCCGGGCCCCACGAGCATAGGGGCCCCATTTTATCGACCATTTACATTTTTATTCCTGTGATTATTTGTTGTAGGGGCCCCAGTACACTGCTTTGCCCGGGGCCCATAATGCTGTAAAGACGGCCCTGACTAAAGTATCATGATTCAAATCTCCAAAGTAGGTGAAATGCAGACACAATTTTTTGTCTGTCCATACCAATGTTGGGTCACAGGATTTGAATCATGCCTATTACTACTGCAGGTCTTCGGTGTGGAGGAACAGGTCAACAGGCCCCAATGTTAGAAACGGAGACCCCACCCTTTGACTGTCCTAGGTCAGAAAACCTCTTCCCCAGATGTCTATAATGATAAAAATGGTTGAAAACCATTAAATGTTTTTTAAATATGAAAAAATAATGTAATTTAAAACAAATAGGACTTGCATAAATTACTTTAAAACATGAACATTAAAGAAAACAAGCCATAAATATGCACTAACTTTTTCATTAAAATGAACAAGTCCATTCACATGAATGGAACTGTACTGGACATGCCATAAAACAGTGGGAGCGTATAAAAAGCTTATCAGATCTGGCCCTTCCATGCAGCATGTCACAGAATCTAGACTTGCACTGAGTTCAGTCGTGCAGGGAGAGGTCAAATGTGCTGCAATCTGACCTCCGGGGCATTCTGTATTGCTGTGCTATGATGCAATGATACAGACGTCTGGTACATGCTAACACAACATCAAAGATTTTCCACAAAATAACGAGTCTGGTCCAGCTCAATTTTCCGTGTCTCTGTTTATAAAACATACACTTCCCTTTTGCTGTCCTTTTTCTCTCATTCTATATCCTCCTTTATTGATTTATTGGTTTGGTTTGGTAAAACCTTTTTGACGCTCAGGTCTACTAGTAAACAAATTGTGATTCTTATTCTAATATTAGAAAGCCTTCTTGACCACCCTCCCTACTTGTGATGCCACTTTCAGGGAACTATGTACTGGCAATCTTGGATCCCTCTGCTCTGCAATACTTCCCCGGGCCCTGCCATTCATTGTGAAGGTCCTGCCCTGGTGTGACTTCCCAAAATGTACTTATCAGCATTAAATTCCATTAACCATTCCTCAGCCCAATTGCCAAGCTGGTCAAGATCTAGCTGTAATTTTTGATTACAGCAAGATCTCATGGCCTCTGTAATGTTCTATTTGATTTGATAATTTGCCAGGCAGACAACAGCATTCTGATGAAGCAGATTATAGGCATTACTGCATTAAGAGCAGACAACCCCCACACTTCAGGATTGGAAGCAAACCACAGGACTCAAGACTACAAGACTCATAGAACGGGCTATGCTCACAATGCCAAGTTCAGAAAATGCACAGTGTAAACACTGCACATTTTGGAGAATACAGAGCGTCAACATTTGTATGTCAGGAAGAAGTGAAGTCATGGAAGAATTTTAACATCAGAATGAGAATTCTGAAATCGATGTGTTGGTGGAATATAGTTACAGTGCCCTCCATAATGTTTGGGACAAAGACCCATCATTTATTTATTTGCATCTGTACTCCACAATTTGAGATTTGTAATAGAAAAAAATCACATGTGTTTAAAGTGCGCATTGTCAGATTTTAATAAAGACCATTTTTATACATTTTGGTTTCACCATGTAGAAATTACAGCAATGTTTATACATCGTCCCCCCATTTCAGGGCACCATAATGTTTGGGACACAGCAATGTCATGTAAATGAAAGTCGTCATGTTTAGTATTTTGTTGCATATCCTTTTCATGCAATGACTGCTTGAAATCTACAATTCATGGACATCACCAGTTGCTGGGTGTCTTCTCTGGTGATGCTCTGCCAAGCCTGTATTGCAGTCATCTTTAGCTTATGCTTGTTTTGGGGGCTAGTCCCCTTCAGTTTTCTCCTCAGCACATAAAAGGCCTGCTCAATTGGGTTCAGACCAGGTGATTGACTTGGCCACTTAAGAATTGACCATTTTTTAGCTTTAAAAAACTCCTTTGTTGCTTTAACAATATGTTTGGGATCATTATCTTGCTGTAAAATGAACCGCCGGCCAATGTGTTTTGAGGCATTTGTTTGAATTTGAGCAGATAGGATGTGTCTATACACTTCAGAATTCATTATGCTACTACCATCAGCAGTTGTATCATCAATGAAGACAAGTGAGCCAGTACCTTCAGCAGTCATACATGCCCAGGCCATAACACCCCCACCACCATGTTTCACAGATGAGATAGTATGCTTTAGATCTTGGGCAGTTCCTTTTCTCCACCATACTTTGCTCTTGCCATCACTCAGATATAAGTTAATCTTTGTCTCACCTGTCCACAAGATCTTTTTCCAGAACTTTGGTTACTCTTTTAAGTACTTCTTGGCAAACTGTAACCTGGCCATCCTATTTTTGCAGCTAACCAGTGATTTGCATCTTGCAGTGTAGCCTCTGTATTTCTGTTCATGAAGTCTTCTGCAGACAATGGTCATTGACAAATCCACACCTGACTCCTGAAGAGTGTTTCTGATCTGTCGGACAGGTGTTTGGGGATTTTTCTTTATTATAGAGAGAATTCTGTCATCAGCTGTGAACGTCTTCCTTGGCCTGCCAGTCCCTGTGCAATTAGTAAGCTCACCAGTGCTCTCTTTCTTCTTCATGATGTTCCAAACAGTCGATTTTGGTAAGGCAAAGGTTTGGCTGATGTCTCGAACAGTTTTATTCATGTTTCTCAGTCTCATAATGGCTTATTTGACTTTCATTGGTACAACTTTGGTCCTCATGTTGATAAACAGCAATAAAAGTTTCCAAAGGTGAAAGACTGGAGGAAAGACTGGGTGCTGAGAGCTTTCTTATACCTGCATCAAGGAGGCAATTAAACACACCTGAGCAATTACAGACGCCTGTGAAGCCATGTGTCCCAAACATTATGGTTCCCTGAAATGGGGCTCTATGTATAAACACAGCTGTAATTTCTACATAGTGAAACCAAAATGTATAAAAATGGCCTTTAATAAAATCTGACAATGTGCACTTTAACCACATGGGATTTTTTTCTATTACAAATCTCAAATTGTGGAATTCAGAGGCAAATAAATAAATGATGGGTCTTTGTCCCAAACATTTTGGAGGGCACTGTAAGTGTGGGTGAATGAAAACATGGGTGATGGGCAGGCAGGATTTGTGGTTAATGTTCATACCACAGAATTTTGAATGACCTCCAATTTGTTGAAGATAGAAAATAGGAGATGGGCCAGGAGAACATTTGAATAGTCGAGCCTGATAAGTAACACACAGTTGTAAAATAATGCAGAATACAGAATACACATCCAGTTTTCTACAGAATGTGTCTCGGAATACAAAAGTGGCAAACATTTATTGTGCATCGCTATTTACCTACGAGAGAGGTTGTAGCAAACAGGCCTTGAATAATTAAAATCTGTGTGGTTCTTCCATGTTGCTGTTACATTGGAGTAAACAGGCTGGCTCAGAAGAAGTGATGAGATGGAACATTAACAGGCTAGTGTGACTTGGAGCAGATCTTGGAGATATTTCTGTTCTATTGCCTGTTATCCATGTATTTTGATGTGGAGGAGTTGTAGGATTGGAAGTGCTCTCAAGGAAGCCAGGACAAATGTTTGCAGTTCATCTTGTAATCAGGTAGTCTGTGTGACACCAGATGTACACTAATAATGAAGGGAGTTTAAGATGATGGATAAGATAATAATCAAATAGATTTGTCTGCCTTCAATCTTGAGTTTTGTGAGTATTTTTACGGCTGCATAAATCCAGGCAACTACAAACTATTTAATAGCATTTCTGACTAGTGACTGCTGTTGCAATGTGAAAGTCAAGAGATGAGCTATTGCCACAGAATATCAGCCTCTGTCCTGCTCTTGTACCCATAGTGCATATGCAATTGGTCCAGTAATCGTCCAGCAATCAGAGATGCTCAGGACATTAATTGCTACTTTGCTCTGCTATTGAATGCCAAGGGATACGGGTGGATTTTCTTAAGGTTAACATGGTCATTGATTGAGTTTACATGGGGCAAATGTTGCTATTTAACTGGACATTGCATGCAGACATGAACGATACCATCGTGAACAACCATCATTGAACATTCCCACTTTTGACTTTAGGATGGACTTGAGGAAGTACTACAGAGATGGCCTGGATCTGAACTGAATGAACTCCAACAAGCTTAGCAGTTTTCCTTTGAGCTGGATATGCTTTCCCCTTGACATATTTCCCCATTCCCTTAAATGAACTCTCTAATGCCACATTTCATCAGAATGTGAGCACATTGTCCAGGGCAATTACTTTTATCTCAGCTCTGGAATTCAACCCTTGGTCCATGTTCAGACCAAGGTCTTAATTGTACCCAGGGGAAAATGAACCTGTGGGTAAAAATGTTATACCTCAGGTACCCTCTAAACCTCTTAACTCAAAACCTGAACCTAAACCTATAACCTAAAAGCATAACTTTTGCTGTGAGGAAAAGTTTCCAGCTATTTATAATATCTACTGCCCCCATAATTTTGTACACCTCTATCAAGACCACCTCAGCCTTGGAGAGGGTCCAGAAGAGGTTTACAAGAATGATTCCAGGAATGAGTGGGTTAGCATATGATGAGTGCTCGACAGCACTGCGCCTCTACTTGCTGGAGTTTAGAAGGTTGAGGGGGGACCTCATTTAAACCTACAGAATAATGAAAGGCATAGATAGAGTGAATGTGGAAAGGATGTTTCCACTGGTGGGAGAGTCTAGGACCAAAGGGCATAGCCTCAGAATTAAAGGGCGCGCCTTTAGAAAGGAGGCGAGGAGGAACTTCTTTAGTCAGAGGGTGGTTAATCTGTGGAACTCATTGTCACGGAGGGCTGTGGAGGCCAAGTCAGTGGATATTTTTAAGGCAGAGATAGACAAATTCTTGATTAGGGTCAAGGGGAGAAGGCAGGAAAATTGGAATAGGAGGCAGAGATCAGCCATGATTGAATGGCGGAGTGGACTCGATGGGCCGAATGGCCTAATTCTACTCCTATAACTTGTGAATTTGTGGAAGCAAATCCAAAGTATACAGACTCACCTCATGACTGAAACACTCAATCCCAGGTAACAATCTGATGATCCTCCTTTGCACCCTCTCCAGCACAATCATATCCACACTATGGAGTGGCGAACAGCATTGTATCCGGCATTCCAGCAGTGGTCTAGCGATTTTTTAATAAAGTCATTCAATAACCTCCCTGCTCTTATATTCTATGCCCTGGCTAATGAAGACAAGTATTTAGTACACATTTTTTGCCACCAATATGTTAGGAACCTCACGACTTTTATACTGAGATCTCCCTGTTCCTCAATACTCCCTAGGGTCCTATTAATTCTTGCATTGTCCAACCCTTGTAAGTCCTCCCAAATTGTTTCACCATGGAGATATCAATTACACCTGTCATTGATTAGCCTCAGACTATCCTGCTCACTATCAACACATGATCTATTTATGAGTCATCTGCAAACTACTAATCATTTCTCTTACTTTCAGATCCAAACTGATAATCTAGATAACAAACAGTAAGGGTCCCTGCACTGATCCATGTGGTATTCCACTTGTTACAGGTTTCCAATCACAAAAACAATCCTTTACCAGCACCCTTGCCTCCTATCATTCAATTTTGCATTCAATTTACTGAATCGGATCCTGAGTTCCCATATTTCGGATCAATTTTTCCATTTGAATTTTTCCATGTTGGATCTGGCCAAAGGCCTTACTGATTAGATACATCAATTGGACAAGCCTCATCAATAGGTTTAGTTAATTCTCTGAAAAAAATCAATTAAATTGATCAGAATGGAACTCCCCATGAACAAAGCCATCCGACTATCCTTGATTAATCCTTGCCTTTCCATGTGTAGAGTAATCCCATCCCTTCGATTGGTTTTCCAATCAATTCCCTATCACAGATGTTGGGCTCACAGGCTTGTAAGTATCTGACTTTCCCCCGATGCCTTTCTTGAATAGAACTACTCCACATGCTATCCTCCAGACACCTGACAACTCACTTGGTCAATCAAGATTTAAAAAGGTCTGTCAAGGCCTAGCAATTTCCTTGCTTTCCTTCCATAGCAGCCTGCCTTGCATCTTATCACACTTGGGGATGTAACTATCTTTAAGGCTAGCTGCATAATCAAGGATGGGTCTCACCCTGGACACTCCCTTTTCTCCCCTCTCCCATCAGACACAAGGTACCAAAGTTTGAAAACGCACACCTCCAGATTCAGGAAAACGCATACCTCCAGATTTCTTCCCAGCTGTTATCAGGCCAGCTAGAGAGCTACCATCTACCTCATTGAAGACCCTTGGACAATCTTTAATCTGACTCTACTGGACTTTAACTTGCACTCAGCTATATTTCCTTTATTCTGTATCTGTACACAGTGGACGGCTTAATCATGTATAGTCATTCCACTGACTCAGTAGCATGCAACAAAAGACCTTTTCACTGTACCCCGGTACACTTAACAATAATCTAAACTAAGTCTGCTAAGACATCTGATAATTCCCTCGTTCCAATGGGCACAAGTTCCTGAATTTCATCATTCCCCTCACTGAACTCTACAATTCCCATGTCTTCCTTTGTAAATACAAATGAGAAGCATCTTGTGGTGTTCCACAAAGGTCAGTGCTGGGACTCTCACTGTTTCTTCCAATACATTAATGTATACAACTATGTCCTGCTCCTTTGTGAATACAAGTGAGAAAGAAGCATTGATGCATGACTCATGTGTCCTCTGGCTCCATTCACAGGTGGCCACTTTGTCCCTAATGAGCCCTAGACCTTCCCTGGTGCTCTCATACCCCTAAACATTCTTACAAGATTCTTTGGGATCTTTTAAAATCTTGTCCACCATTGATATTTACTGTCTTATCTTTTATATTTATTTTATAAAAACCCTCTCCCGCACCCTGCCCCCACAACTTACACTTTCGATGCTCTTGACAGGCCACACCTGTTTTCCATTCTCTTCAACTACTATATGCTTCTTTGTTCTCTTTATTCAGCCCAGAATATCCCTTCACATCCTGAGTTCCTCGGACACTATTCCTACCTTTCACTCAGACAGACATATGCTGGCCCTGAACTCTTATTGCTTCACTAGCCAAGGCAAGAATAGAGCACAGAAACAGCTGATTGTAATCTGTGATTCACCATAATTGGAGTGATATCAGAAATGTGTGGGCTGCAGGCATCATGAATCACAAGAGAACAGATGAAAAAACAGGTAAAAGCAGGTCAATTGATCAATGATGAGAAATCCGCTGGCTACAACTGGAAAAACAAAATTAATTCACTACCGGAAAAGTTTGAGGTAATAAAGGTAAGCTGGACTGACATCTTAAAATCCATCCTGACATATTTTACCTGTTTATAGAAGTGTAGATGGTTGATAAAGGTAGTGCAATAAATAGAAGCTTCCTGACAGAGTAGCAGACTCAATTACATTAGGTACACCATGCCTCCCCGGTCGTGGATTAGAACTGTTGGACCCCTATCCTGGTCACCTTCGAAGAAATTTAGAAAGAGTACAGTAAAGGATGGGTGCCTGGAATGGGAAAAGATTGTCTGGGATTAGATAAATTGTGCATGGCCCATATGGGTCAAATGTGCTAATATTCAGAGCCCTGGTGTGCATTCAGCATTATCCAACCCTCAGAACGTTGAGGGAAGTGTACTCCAGTGCATATACTGATGATGTTAGGAAGTGAAAAATGGGATCCTGTGGATGATTTAAATAAATGTAGTGCATGAGAAAGAGGGATAACATAGAATTAGTGCGAACGGGTGATTGATGGTCAGCGTGGACTCAGTGGGCCAAACGGACAGGTGTCACATCTCCAGTAGTTGCAGGGGAAAGTACCTGGGGAGGGGTGGTTTGGGTTGGAAATGATGTGAACCTAAGATTTGTGGAGGGAGTGGTCTCTGCAGAAGACAGAAAGTGATAGGAATGGGAAGATGTGCCTGGTAATGAGATAACATTGAAGGTGGTGGAAATGTCAGAGAATGATATATTGGATGCGGAGGCTGATGGAGTGAAAAGGACTGTCCTTGTTCCGTCTGAGGGGAGTGGGAGTGAGAGTGAGAGCAGAACAACTGGACACAGAGACCTCTGGCTTTCTCCCTTTGTGGGAGTGAGAGCAGAACAACTGGACACAGAGACCTCTGGCTTTCTTCCTTTGTGGGAGTGAGAGCAGAACAACTGGACACAGAGATCTCTGGCTTTCTTCCTTTGGCTTCACAATATGTGCCTCTTCTATCATCTTTTATCTCACATTTCTTGTCTTTTCATCTCCAACCTTGTTCAACGAATGAAAAACCCCTCTCACCTGTATCCACTTATCATTTGCAAAACTTTGTCCTGTCCACACCTCTCTTCCAGCTTTCTTCCCTCCACCACAATCAGTCTGAAAAAAAGTCCTGACCCAAATCACCACCTATCCATGTTCTCCAGAGATGCTGTCTGACCCGCTGTGTTACTCCAGCACATAGTGTCTTTTATATCTTACATAAATTTATTTCCTGCCTGTGTGGGTAGGAAGCGAATCTGTTTCCCTCAGCTTTCTGATGGAATAATGGAAATGACTACTTGCCAACTATGTGTCCACAGATCTAATGTAATGATATATCCAAACTTTGCCTAAATTTTGCTTTATTGATAGTTAACCAAGATGTGAATATTCAATATGTATTAGCAGTAACTTTTGTACAATGTAATTATACATCAGCTGGTAAGATTGACGTCAATAATCAGGCAAGGTCATGAAACTCATGATTATTTATCAGTTGACTTCGGCAAATGTAGCACAAGTATCTTGAAACTAATCACAACAAAGAGAATAACATTGTAAAAGAAACTTTGGAGAAGCCTGAAGTGCAAGAAAAAATTGTTTCAAAACTTGTGCCTGCAACCTCAGTCCTGATAGGCAGTGGCTAAACACATATGTTGGCATCCATCCATATGCTCTACTACCAAAATGCAGTTGCATTGAAGTCACAGAGTCACTAATGCTTTGTAATGTATTTAACACTTCTGACTGAGGAAACATTTCTAAGTAACAGATACTCAAAAATCTAAAAGAACTCAAATTTACAAGCAAAAATCAAACTGCTGGAGGAACCTTGCAGATCAAGAAGGAATTGTTGACATTTTGGATTGATATTTTAGAAAGTTCCCGCTGTGTTCCTCCAGCAGCTTGCCTTTTGCTCCAGATTCCAGCATCCGCAGTCTCTTGTGTCTCCAGAGTTCATAATAGGTTTGTTATTGAAAAATGAAACAAATCAAATATTTTGTGGATAATTAAAAAGGAGCTTTTGGTTGTTAGATGGGAATCAAATTTAGTGTGTTGTGGAGCTTTGGAATCCAGAAGAATCTTTTACTTTGTGGTTAGATAATCTAGTACTACAGAAATAGAAATCTGTGAGATTGGAAATTCATTTCTTGAAAAAACAGCTAACGTAATCAATGACTTGTCCCACTCCGATCATTCCAGGAAACAAATGCTTCAAAGCAAGCACCCCCAGTCTCAGAAACAGCTTCTTCCTCTCCATTATAAGGCTTCTGAACAGTCCTTTCATAAGCTGCCTGATTCAGTTTTACTCCATTGCAGACATTGGAATGTGTTTAGGAACTGTTACGCCTCCAATGCTGGGAACTATATTCTGCACTCTGTATCTTTTCCTTCACTCTATCTATTATATTTGAGTTTGGCATGAGAGTATCTATATATAGTATTATCAGATTTGAACGAATAGCAAGCAAACATTGCTTTTCACTTTATCCCCTTACATGTGACAATAATAAATCTAAACTAAATGTGCAAGAGACAGTGGTTGGTGTTCTGTACTGTTTCTGAAATTTGGTTCCAAAGAAATTTCATTGCAACTGTTCCCATATTGCACCTTGATTAGATGCAATTGAGAAAAAAATCATGATGGCTTTCAAAATGGTTAGTACGAAAGAGCTTCATTAAAATGTGAATGCTTTTATTTTGCAATCCATCAAATTTACACTGTTAAGAAACAAAAAATAACTTTGTTTTACTTCTTGTAATTTAAATAATGAGACAAGTCTTTTTTACAATCATAAATTAGAAATTTACAGTGAGTACATTTACAAGTGATAGACTGTTTTTTGAACATTTCTGAAAACTGTTAAAAGTTTTGAATGTCGGGCTTTCCTTGGTGATGTACCCCCCCCCCCCCCCCCCCCCCTTCCCAAATAATACAGAATTCATCTGCACTGAGCAAAAGATGTTCTCATGGGCATTGACAAACAAACATGCAATAATCAATGACGGGTCTTAAACTGACAATTAAATCCAGAATACTGTGTACATATTGACTGTGGGTTGGACATGTGGGGACACACTAATAAGTAACTAACATTCCCAATTACTACAATCCTGTTTTGAAAATGCTGCACAATTATAGTGAAGCAGTTTTTCACTTATTTATTTCTTGTAACAATATTTTGCAAGGGCAAAAATGAACAAGTCAAATTTTAAATTGACTGCAGTCAGCCCACAGATTTAAACACAACAAAAGTCTGTAAAATTCCAACTGGATTGCTTTTTCCAACTATGTAGCATGTGAACATGCTGAAGTGGGGATATACTGAAGATGCAGCTGACTGTGAGTGCGGACGGGGCCGCCAGACTATGGAACATCTCCTGAGCTGTTGCATGCTGCATGACACGTGTACTGTAAAGGATCTTGCAGAGGCCAACGACGTGGCACTAAAATTTGCTCGCTATTGGCAAACTGTTGTGTGATGACATGAATAAATAAACCTATGTAGCAAAAAAGAAATAGTTTTCTTGATCCCTCCACATACGTGGATGTGATTTTCTCTATCACTCAGTTTGGAGCCTTTGCCATTACATAAAAAGCATCTTGGTAAAACATTTAAATGCTGAATTCTTCTGTCACTTTCAAAACATATTTGCAGTTGCAACACACAACTTTTGTAAGAATGCCATTCTATGGACATTAAAACCTGCATATTGAAAAACATAACTAAACAGAAGAGAACCTATACATATTTACTGGGTTTGTTGCATGATTGATTACATTAAAATAATTCAAGTCACCCCAAGATGCATATTCTTCCTTTCCCTTGTAACAGAAAGGGCTTTTCCTAGCATTTACTTCTCCTTCATTCATATTGATGGGATTGTATAAAACACAGAAAGCTGGAAATACATAGTTCCAAAGAGAAATAGATTATGACAATTCAAATTAAGCGTATCCCACTAAATTAGATTTTCCTTTTTATTTTGTGATTGTCTGCATTTAATTTCTAGTACAATTTCTTAATGGCAGATTTCCATCCTTGTTGATTTGTGAGCATAGGTTCATTACAGGGTTCATTATATTCTCTTCATATCTATTTTAGTTTTACAGGCACAACACTAACAATCCTCAAAGGATGAATTATCATTAATGACCTCTGCTGACATTTATGCCTAAATGTAGAAAATATCTTTCTTTAATGTTGCAGTGAATGGAAGACTTTGCAGTCAATCTGCTTGCAAGGCACTGAGGATTTTAAATATGTGGGCACACGTCGATTAACATGTATCCACGATCAGCCTGCTGTGTTTATAGTGCTTTTATACAAGTTCATCTACACATATAAAACAATGAGGCAGATGTAATGTCCAGAGATATTAATATATAACAGCCCATTTCAATACATACAAAGATTGGATATAGTGCACTTTGCTGTCCAGATTGCAATACTGGGCTATGGTTGTGCTTCAATCATATTTTGCTCCACATTTCCAGTGTACAATACTTAATGCCTATGTAAACGGTGGTAGGACACTTTAACTGAAATCTCTTTAACTGAATATCCATGTAGACATTACAATATTTATGGATCAAGTGGGACTAGCACAGTTTGGCATCTTAGTCAGTATGGAAGAGCTGGACTAAAATGCCCGTTTCCATGCTGTAAGGCTCTTTTATTCTAATTATTTGTCTGACGCTTCTTGTAAAAACCTTTCTTTGGCTTACCTTCTCTGTATTTCCACAAGTTCTAAATGATTGCCCAGAAGATACTGTGCAGAGATATTACATCTTGAAATCTGGTGAACCTGGTCACCACCTTGGAATAAGTGGCTACATCCTTTGAGAGTGTAGACTCAGGAAACATTACATTAGGTGATTTTCAATGTTTCCCTAAAACTATTAACGGATTTTCTCAGAAGTTGTCAGAGAAACTTTATTTATTCTGAACTTTCTAAAAATGATGCACAATATCATGAAAAACAAGGCAAATTTCATTTGTAATGCTTTGAAATCAAGCTTATGTAAACCCACAAAAGGGACATTGTTCTTTGCTCTTCGAACATTTTAGGCAGTTATACAACAGTTTCATTGCCTTTGGTTGGTTTAACCGAGACATCTCCACGTTTATCTCGTTTTGTTTGGCCTGAACTCACAAGTCTATTTGAACACTTTTGCCAAGTGTGGAATGTTTTGGCTGACCAAATCCACATGCCAGAAGTGATGCCCACCAACAATGACATGAAAATCTTTAACATCTCCACTGCTGTGTTCGAATCGTCTGCTGAACGCTTGAAAAGATTCCAGTTTGAAATCTCATAAAAGTAACAGGCAATAACGCAAGTGGCTGGGACTGTGTACAGAACAGAAAAGACCCCGATTTTTACCATCAGCCTTTCCAGCTTATCTGTTTTGGTCCCGTCTTTCTGAAGGTTTGATCTGATTTTGAACAAAGCCACCAGACCGGCTGCTATGAACAAGGTTCCAATAACCAAGTAGGTGAATAAAGGAGCGACCACAAACCCAGTGACTGCGTCCATGTTCTGGTTTCCAACATAACACAACCCCGTGAGTTCATCGGCATCCACGAGGCGCATGATCAGAATAACAATGGTCTTTACAGCGGGGATGGCCCACGCAGCGATGTGGAAGTAGGAACTGTGCATCTCTATGGCCTCGTGTCCCCATTTGAGACCAGCGGCTAAGAACCAAGTCAGTGTCAGAATCACCCACCAGATGGAGCTCGCCATCCCAAAAAAGTACATCAGCAGGAATACAATGGCACATCCAGTATTTTTGAGACCTTCTTGAATTAGCACAGGCTCGGCAGCGTCCTCGAAATCACATGATATACGTTCTCTGCCCACAGTGAGTCTGACTATGTATGCGATGCTATAAATGTTGTAGCACATGCTGAGGAAGATGATTGGGCGCTCTGGGTACGAAAACCGAGAAGAATCGATTAGGAATGTCAGAACTGTGAAAGCTGTTGACAGAAAACACAGACTGGCCCAAACCGCCATCCAGATATCAGTGAACTCTTTGGCAGATCGACTGTACAGACCCACGTCGTAGCCACACTTCAAGGCGCAAGTGAGACTTCTCTTGACCCAGACATAATGGTCCAAGTTGCCGCCCGTGCCCTGGCACTCTTGCTCCGCTGAGATGGTGGTTTTGCTGGTGTGAAAGGGGATGTCTTCGTCTCCCGGACCCTCCATGCACATGTGGTTGTGGTCGTTTTGTGGTGGGAATTTGCTGCAGTTTAACGCCTCGGGCCAACTGAAACCGAATTCGTTTAGGACAGGTTCACATCTGCGCTTCACAGACTGGCACATACTGCCACACGGGCCGATCGGTATGTCGATTTTCTCCGTGCACATCGGCACATAAACTGAGCATAAAAAGAACTACAAAAAAAAAGGGAAAAAATCGTTCAAGAATAGCAATTATAGATAACACAATTCTCGACTTAATTCCATTACCAATGACGCTAATGTTTTCGACGAATTCAACTGACTGTTTACAGTTCTCTAGGTCTCACCCATGGTCTGTGAAAGATAACGAGTTTGGTTTTACACTTAACTATGAACCTTTTCCCTGACTTTTTAAAAAAAGAATTGGCAGGCTGAAATTTTAACTAGATTATTCATTTATTTGATGTGTGGGACGTTTGTTAGTTGCACAGGTCTCAAGTTCTGTCGCAGCATATTGAAGCCATTTGCCTCTTCAAAAAGAAAAATGAGGAATACTCACCTCATAAATAAAACTCCGCGTTTACCCCGTGCGTGCGGTTTCAATATAAAGCACCACCAGTCACTAAAGGCTGTATCTAAGTACTTTTGTATCTGAACTGCATCTAGAAATCATTAGATGTTCGTCCAGCCCCATCGTTAAATTGCATTGGAAATTGAAGGCTGCTGATAAAGGATGGGGATGCACTTGAAATCCCACGCACAGTAAATATATGTGGTTCATCTCTAAAATAGGATTTTATTTTTAAATATTTTAAAAGAAATACTTAAATGCACGGTAACAATTCCATTCATGCTCTGCTGCATGAAAATCACTTTTTTCTACACTGTGTACAAATTTAATTAACTTTTTTAAAAAGTCTACACAGTGGATATTCTATTCCACGCAGTACTCGCGCCATTTGAACTGAGGTCGTAATTCTCCTCCACTGTTTAGCATCATTGTGTTTTAGGATTTAGGACCTAATTACCACGACCTGCATTAGCAATCCACATTTTTAAAGCAAGCAGCTTTTTCGGCCGCTGTACACTATTTATCAACTCACGCACGCACTTGAAGTAAAATTCAATAAACATGCCGACCTCTGACAATGGAAACAGTGACTCAAAGGGCAAATTATAAATTAAGTGAAATCCAATGCTACAAACCTGTAGTTGGCTGGAACAGCCATATTGAATCAAAGGTGTAAAGGTTTGTAACTGTAACTCGGCGTCCGTTTGCAACTCATGGCCCACTGGGTTCGGCATTTTTGTCACATTGTATCCCAAATTCTGGCACATTGAGATTTTGATGGGATCGCATCTCCGATCGTCTTCGTCCCCATATCCGTCCACAGCTCCGAGCTTATGTTGAAAGACCGTGAAGTAAAGTACTACGAAATCCAATACCGAAATCCAATTCATTTCCTTACAATTGTCAGGACTTCCTAATTCTGCCGCAGTGAAGCATTAAAAGTCATAAACATAACTCTGCTACAGATATGTGGGACTTTGAACAACTTGTTTCTCTCATTTGAGTCCGGATTGTTTTAAGTTACTTGATCTTGCTCAACGACATTTCTTCTTGGATAATCGATGCAAGTTGAATGAAATCATAGCATCTGATGTTGTCGAATCCAGCGTCCACGGAACTCAGCCGTAACCATTGGCGTCGCAAACTCCAAACGAGCACACACATCTTACTCCCGTCCTCACTGAAGGTTACAAAAAATCTTTCAGCCTTACACTCTGGAGCGAAAGCCCGAAATTGACATCTGAAACCTCCACTCAGTTCGCTGATTTCCCAAGATGAGCCGCCAGTCAAAGCAGGGCTGGAAGGCGGGTCCGATGAGCATTCCAGGTTGAGTCTGAACTTTAGTTGAAGAGCAGAGAGCCAATCCCGAGTGCGCAGAGTTGGTTCCGCCCCATCCCCTCCGAATGCCTCTGTGATTTTATTCATCGCCCGTTTTCATTCTCCACAATGACAGGTGCGAGTGAAGGTGCAAAATAAATTTGCACGTACAGTTCGTACGCGCACCGGGACACAAATGCCCACATTTCAAATCTGAATGAACAGACGTGAGGCGGTCGCTTATTTAAAACTAAAGTTTTGCATAAGATCGTTGGTTAGTCGCTTCTGTTCCGTAGTCAACTTGTTTTACTCTGTGCTGTTAATCGACATACGTTAAGCTGACATTTCCATTCCATTCATTCTCCGATGGATATTGGTGGAAATACCATTAAAAAATCTTGTGTAGGAAAGAACTGCAAATGCTGGCTTGCACCGAAGATAGACACAAAATGCTGGAGTAACTCGGCGGGACAGGCAGCAACTCTGGAGAGAAGGAATGGGTGAGCCGAAACTTCACCGATTCCTTACCTGCAGAAATGGTGCCTGTCCCGCTAAATTGCCCAGGCATTGAACAAATCTTATTTCCCCCCCCCACTATCTAAAATGTAGATAGGTATTGCGTTACGATACATCGGCTTTATTATTGTATATCACAGTGTCTATTGGAAATCAGCAGCACAAAGAGGACTACGCTGCAGGTCCGTGAAGAGACTGGTTTCAAGGCGTTGACCTAATGAATCTAAATAACATTTCCTTTTTATAAAATTATGGATTCTGAATGGCTGCCCGCGAAGTTTATCTTTAATACGGAAAATACATTCTGTTCGCTATTGTTAGGTATCCATGATCTCCAAAGTGGGAAAAGTAGCGTGGAATAATTAAAAACTCTGGGATCTCAACATCGCTGATCCAAGTCGATTTTAAAACGAGGGATTTAGTCGCAGGGTTTCCTCTTTATATTTACGACCAAGACGGCAATAACAATGATTTGGCTTCCTTCAACGATCGACATCTGGAGACGCTATATATCAACTCGTGAAAAGAAAAGAAACACAATATTAAATCAAGACTACCCGAGGAAATGTTAACTTAATAACTAGATTTATTCATGCCTTTTCACACACACTGGCACACATACAAAGATGTACAATATTAATTTAATATTGGTGAAAAGTTACATAGCAATAAATAAAAATAATCATGTAAGATTACTCAAGAGCTAATAATGTGATTCACGGACATAGCATTACATAATCTGCTTTTTATAGTGTGGCATCGACCTATACAATCAATCTAACCATGATTTATTTGTACGACCATCGTTAATTAGATTCCACCAGTTATTTCCAGGTCATTCAATTTACTGCAATGCAATATAATGTACATTCAAATTACAAAATAACTATAAAAAAACATTCATGGGGTAAAGAAACAAAAAAAAACACACCCAAGGATAGGTTAGAAGTTATAGGATATAAATTCAAACAGCTATCTATTTTACCAAATTACTGCAATAATTTGGGTATATAACTTGTAACGATGAGTTGATAATCTTATTCAATGAACCCAGAACACCAATCTTAGTCCCAGTGTAGCAAGAGCAAGGAGCTGACTGTTGACTTCAGCAAGGGAAAGCCAAAGATCCATGAACCTGTCTTCATCAACAGGTTGGCAGTGGAGAGAGTCAATAACTTCAGGTTCCTGGACAGCATATCTCTGAAGATCTGTCCTGGACTTAGCACATTGTTGCAATTACAAAGAAAGCCCACCAATGTCTACTCCCTTGAAAGATTGAGATGCAGCATGTCATCCAATAGTCTATCTAACTTGGAAAGATTTATGGTAGAGTGCATACTGACTGGTTGTATCACGGTCTGGTTCGGTATCTCAAATGTCTAGGAACTAAGGAGGCTGCATAAAGCCCCAATGCTTCACGATGGTCCGCGGCTATGGACTGGGATCGTGGCCAGAGGCCTTTATCGAGGTGCCGCGGTCTCGATGCTTCCCGGATCACCACGTAGAAGTTCGGGTCGGGGCCCGGCCGAAGCCTTGCGGGTAGAAGCCCGGGTAGGCGAAGCGTGAAGTGGGGCGTCGACAATGGTGAGGCCTCGGTGGCGGCAGCGGTGAAGTCTTACGACGTTAGGGCCTCGGTGGCGGCGATGCCTCGCGGGTCGACCCGTGGTCGACGGTCGATGAGAGCGTGGAGGACCACCGTGAGGGCGGATGAGAACAATGGAGGACCCGGTGTAGGGGGACCACCATGAGGGAGGTGGAGGAGGACAAAGAACAATGGGGACCCAGCATGGGGAAACTTGGGGTGGGGGGGGGGGGGGGGACAAAAGGACGAGCCGGCGTGCTTTGTAACTTTGTCAGCGCCGTAGGTGGCTGCTATTTGTATACATTCGGTATGCAAGCAAAGAATCTCACTGTGCCTAGTCACATGTGACAATAAAGTATTCCTATTCCTATTCCTAAAGTGGTAGACATTGACTGTACATCATAAGAACAGGCCTCCCGGTTGAAGGAAGACATTGCCTCAAAAAGACAGCTAATATCATCAAAGACCCACACCACCCGGGCCATGTTAGAATCTTGCCAGCACCATGGAAAAAAGGAGGAGTCTAGGAACAATGACCTCCACGTTCAAGAATAGTTTCTTCTCAGCAGCCATCAGGCTCATGAACACTTCACAACCCTAACCACAACCCTCTTGCAGCAACTCTGATATACTATGGACCTTTTGGTTGCTAAGCAAGCTTCAATTCTGCACTATTATGTCTTTGAGACTTTTGTTTAGTTTTGTATTAATTAATTTATTGTCTGGCTGATTATTAGATATTTATTTGTATGTTATTGCATTAAAGCTAGAGCAAGCACGAATTTCTTTGTCCCCTTGCCCGTACATAATGACAATTAAACATGCTTGACTGTTGAATATATTACAGATATCTGACCATTGGTTTTTGGGATTTAATTGTCCCAAATCTGACAATTAAATTTAAATACTAAACAAATTGCCAAACCTGCATCTGGGTTGGACTGCTCAAAAGATCTCTATCGGTATTTTCAACACGTGCCTTATATGCGTGTGTGGGTTTTTTTAAACGTATGTGCATAGTTCCGAAAGTTAACGAGATATTTGACATTAACTAATAGTTATACAAGAATTAAACCAGCTGGCTCTTTGTCAACTTTGTATGTAAGTGGAACTTTTTTTTAGAACTAAAGTATTTCTTAGGCATTTGTTATCAAAACACAAACACTGCGAGCCAGTTACATTCCAGACGAGTGAATGTCTGCCCTCCGTGAATGTAATCCCAGGCTTTGGCCTATCCTTCATAATTACTGACTCTAATTGCACACAGACACATGAAAAGTGGGATGTGTGCCCATTAACTGGTCACTTATTCGTCTGTCACTCATCGGGGGTTAGATTCTGAAAACCTTTTACACATTTTGAACAATTTGCTAAGTAGATGCAAATTGAATTGTGTTGTCATATTATACTATTTGCAGCGTCTGAGATATGACGACGAGCTACTAGTCTGCAAAATACAAGGAACTTTCTGGTTCACGTTTGATGACGAAAGGCTTGTCGGACACGGTTTCTACAGGGTCTCAGAGTCCATTGAATTCCTAAATAATCTAATCGTTTACAGAAAGGAATTTCAAAATGGTTAATGGGATGTTTACATAGAGTGTTGACTAAGAAAATAACCTTTGGAAAGGAAGTAACTGATCTTTGATATGTCGAGAATGTAGTTAGCCTGGTGGAAGTGTTCAATAGAGTGCCCCAGGGTGAATCCTGGACTTCCTTTATTTTTTCTCCATTTGCGACGTATATTTAATACAATAAATAATGTTGCATACTCAAATTATATACATCAGATATATAAAATGTTTTTTTTGCAAATAAGTAAATGAAAGATATTAGATAAAAACAGAAACTGTTGTAAATACTCAGCAGGTCAAGCCGTGCCTGCGAGAGAAGAAATAAAGTTAACGTGCTGGTGAGTGATGAGAGCTGCTGCCTTCCAGCGCCAGAGACCCGGTTCGATCCTGACCTTAGGTGCTGTCTGTGTGAAGTTTGCACGTTCTCCCCGTGACTGTGTGGGTTTCCTCCAATTGGTACAGTTTCCTCCTACATACCAAAGACGTGTGGATTTATAGATTAATTGGCCTCTGTAAATTGTCCCATGTGTGTCGGGAATGGATGCAAAAGTGGGATAACATAGAACCAGTGTGAACGGGTGATCGATCGATTTATCCATCACCCGTTCACGCTGGTTCTCTGCTTCTATGGTTCGATTTATTGATCGATTTATCTATCTAACTATCCATCCATCCATCTATCTATCTTTTATATTCTATGTTCTTTTTATTTTAAAAAATCTAGGGCTACAGTCCTTTCAAAAATTCAAACACATTACTGAAAAAATATACTGCACTACATTATAGAAAAATAAGACATGCATGGCAAACTGGTATTATTTTACTTGTGGATAACCTTTAAAAAAGTGATAGTACCCTCTCACTTTAATTCTCTCCCCCACATTGACCTTTTTGTTTGTGGCCTCGGGCACTCTTCTAATAAAGTTCATTATAAGCTCAAGCAATAACAGATCATTTACAGTGTGGGTACATTACAGTATACCAGAGTCTACAGTGAATTCAGGAATTTCAAATGGACAATATTCCCTCATCTTTTATTTCACATTTTCAAAATTCATGATATATTTATCTTTGATACTTTCATATATTGATATAGCTTCTGTCCTCCAGTCAAAACTTTTATTACTTGTTTCTTTACCTTCTTCTGTAACCTTGCACTCTCCCTTTGTGACATATAAGATCTCCTCCATCTATCCCATCAGTTAATTCATCAATCTCCCCAGCCATCCCTTGTTAATTCATCAATCTCCCCAGCCATTCCTCATCCACTTTATTGCATTATAAAACTCATTTATTTCTGCAATTTCAAATTTCTTATCAAGGGGCATCTGTGCGATATGTTAATTTTATTTTTCTCTGTACAGATGCTTCCATACTTACTATTCCTATCTATACACTAAAACTCTTGTTTGTTTGTTTGTTCCTGAACTACAGCCAAAACTGTACACGATAGTGCTCCAATTTTAGGCCCACCTCACTCACCGTCATCCCTTTGGTGCTAATGGAAGAAGTTTCATTGAAATCTGTGTTATATTTTTGAAGATTCACATTTTAAAGTTTAAATCTATCTCCGAGGGAGAGGGGGGGGGGGGAGAAGGGGGAGGCAGGGAAGGAGGGAGGAGGGGAGGGAGGATAAGGGGCATTGAGGGGGATGTAGTGGGGGGAAGGGGGAGTGGAAGTGGGGGAGAGGGAGGGGAGGGGGTGGAGGGAGGGGAGGTGGTGGAGGGAGGGGGGAGGGGAGGAGGGAGGGAGCAGAGGGGGGAGGGGGAGATAAGGGAGGAGGGAGGGGAGGAGGGAGGGGGAGGTGAGGGGGAGGGGGGAAGGGGAGAGGGGAGGGGGGAGGGGGGAAGGGGAGAGGGGAGGGGGGAGTGGGGGAGGAGAGGGTGCTGCACCAATGCACGAGAGGTTTGGGCCCAACTTGGTCTAGTTATTTTCTATTTTTATTCCAGATTTCCAGTATCATCTGTGTTTTGCTTCTCAGTTTTAATCTCCGTATATATTTTCAAATTCTATTTGATTTCATCCTTTTTTCAGTATTTTCTTACATTCATTTTTTCAAAATTTCCTAGACATTTCTTCCTCCAACCACAATCTCTCCATTTCTCTGTTCAAATTTCTGTAGCCTTCGTTCTATTTCTTTCCATTTAATCTTCTTTTATTTTCTCCTCGTGACATAGGCAGATGCCAGTTAGATCATCAAGCTTCCACTTATTTCCATGTAACCTATTCTCTCTAAATGCCCTTTAATAACCCCCGATTCTGACACCAGCCATCTATTCCAGAGGTAAGTTCAGCTTCCTCCACATTCAGTCTTTGGAATGTGGGAGAAAATTGGGACATCTGGATAAATCCCATGTGGTCACAGGGAGAACATGCAAGCTTCACTCACATAGCACTGGCACTCAGAATCGAGCGGGGATGGCTGGAGCTGTGAAACAGCTGCATGACCTGCAACACCATTTGTACCTTCCTCTTGATCTACATCCCCTTTCACTGCATCACAAGATATCAATTGATTGGTAATTTATTCACCTAAACAATGATAAGTCAGATGCTGATGACACAATGAATTGTAGATGCTGGTTTATAAAAAAGGCATAAAATGCTGGAGTACTTAAGAAGGCCGGGAAGCATCTCTGGAGAACATGGATAGTTCTCCAGAGATGCTGCTTGACACACAGAGTTACTCCAGGATATTGTCTTTTAAAAAAAAGTCAGATGGTAGCAAACTGTTTGTTTAACCAGATAATGGGAAATGTTGGGTGTTGGCTAGGCCACATTCATTGCACATTATGAGCTGCTCTAAGATAATGAATGTGGTACTTTTCGAATTACTGCATTACAAAATTTGCTAAATGGAGAATTGTAGAATTTTTACACAATGAAGGAATCATTTTACATCCAAGTTGAATAGTATGCGACCTGTTGAAGGACAGTTTTCATAATGTAATTTTGGTATTGCTATTATCTTTTCTGGTGCTACAAATATATTTCCATACCTATTTCTATATCTTTCTTCCTCTTGTAATTATCTACATTCCCTTTTATGCTTTTAACTTCAATGATCCTTGATACAACTATGAATTAACATAACATCTCACCTTTTCAATTCGACTCCTCTGAGAGTATATTTATTCTTTTGTATTGGAGATATAATACATTTAATTCATTTTTTAATGTAAAACTAAATCTTTAACATGTTTAAACAATTCACACATCATGCCTGCATTTGAATTGAGTGGAGATACAAGGAACTTCAGATGCTGGTTTACAAAAAGAATCAAGTGGCTTAGCTCTTCCCTCAATTAAATTCCATTTAATCAATTGTTTCACAGTTGTGGCATTTATAAAGCTAGATTCACGAAAGCAATAGCAGTTTTTAATTCCAAATGTAGCCTGGCAGAACTAAAGAAGCCAACATTATATTTAATTTTAGACAAAGCAAATCATATTTTTTCTGAATGTTGTAAGTTCTATCCTCAGATAGGCATGAAAATATCATGCTAAATAAATCAGGAAAAGAGAATAACGTTAGATGCGGCAGGTTATTTGGCTCCATAAGCCTGCTCCGCCTTTGTACATCCCTCCACCTCAAACCCTTCATCCTTGACCTATCCCCAGATTCCTTTAAAATCCAGAAATCTATCCATCTCTATTTTAAATCAATTAATTGAATGAACTTTCACAGGCCTCTGGGGGAAATAATCTCAGGTTCAACATCCTCTAGAATGACGATTTTTTTTCTGCGTTAAGAATCCAACCATCAGACACACACCCAGGTCTGATCACCCTGCGGTGGGCCTGCCTCGACATAGGGTGTCTTGTGATAAAAGGCCGAAACACCCAATGACGTTGAGGTACACAATTGAAGATGTGTCCGAATGGTAGCACCTAGTGGTCAACCCCAAGAACAACACCAGTCAATTGTAGTGCAAACCCTAGGGATTGTAACATCCAGTCCTCCTAATCAATCTATCCTTTATTTTGAGACTGTGATGGGAAGTCTCCTGAGATCAAGTTTCGCCCCATCCCCTACACTCTTTCCGAGGCTGGTAAAACACCTTGTCAACCCATTGAGAATTTATTTTATATTGCAATAAGGTCACCTTTCATTCTTCATTATTACTTAGGCTTACTTCTCATTTTACTGCAGACTTAATCTCTCCTCATAAAACAGACCAACATTCCAGGATCCAGTCTGATGAATTTTTATTGCAATCAGTCACTCGCAATTTCCTTTTTTCTCTACCAGATTGTATAATATCACATTTTTTTACATTGCACTTCGTTTGTGCACTCTTAGCATATCTACAGTGCCCTCCATAATGTTTGGGACAAAGACCCATCATTTATTTATTTGCCTCTGTACTCCATGAGTACAGAGATTTGTAATAGAAAAAAATCACATGTGGTTAAAGTGCACATTGTCAGATTTTAATAAAGACCATTTTTATACATTTTGGTTTCACCATGTAGAAATTACAGCAGTGTTTATACATAGTCCCCCCATTTCAGGGCACCATAATGTTTGGGTCACAGCAATGTCATGTAAATGAAAGTCGTCATGTTTAGTATTTTGTTGCGTATCCTTTGCATGCAATGACTGCTTGAAGTCTGCAATTCATGGACATCACCAGTTGCTCGGTGTCTTCTCTGGTGATGCTCTGCCAGGTCTGTATTGCAGCCATCTTTAGCTTATGCTTGTTTTGGGGGCTAGTCCCCTTCAGTTTTCTCTTCAGCATATAAAAGGCATGCTCAATTGGGTTCAGACCGCATGATTGACTTGGCCACTCAAGAATCGACCATTTCTTTAGCTTTGAAAAACTCGTTTGTTGCTTTAGCAGTATGTTTGGGATCATTGTCTTGCTGTAGAAAGAATTGCCGCCAATGAGTTTTGAGGCATTTTGAACTTGAGCAGATAGGATGTGTCTATACACTTCAGAATTCGTTATGCTACTACCATCAGCAGTTGTATCATCAATGAAGATAAGTGAGCCAGTACCTTCAGCAGCCATACATGCCCAGGCCATAGCATCCTCAGCACCGTCTTTAACAGTGGTATGCTTTGGATCTTGGCCAGTTCCTTCTCTCCTCCATACTTTGCTCTTGCCATCCCTCTGATATAAGTTAATCTTCGTCTCATCTGTCCACAAGTTGCTCTTTTAAGTACTTTTTGGCAAACTGTAACCTGGCCATCCTATTTTTGCAGTTAACCAGTGGTTTGCATCTTGCAGTGTAGCCGCTGTATTTCTGTTCATGAAATCTTCTGCGGACAACGGTCATTGACAAATCCACACCTGACTCCTGAAGAGTGTTTCTGATCTGTCGGACAGGTGTTTGGGGATTTTTCTTTATTATAGAGAGAATTCTTCTGTCATCAGCTGTGGAGGTTTTCCTTGGCCAGTCAGTCCCTTTGCGATTAGTAAGCTCCCCAGTGCTCCCTTTCTTCTTAAAGATGTTCCAAACAGTTGATTTTAGTAAGCTGAAGATTTGGCTGATGTCTCAAACAGTTTTATTCTTGTTTCTCAGTCTCATAATGGTTTCTTTGACTTTCATTGGCACAACTTTGGTCCTCATGTTGATAAACAACAATAAAAGTTTCCAAAGGCGATGGAAAGACTGGAGGAAGGACTAAGTGCTGAGAGCTGTCTTCTATCTGCATTAAGGGGGCAATTAAACACACCTAAGCAATTACAAACGCCTGTGCAACCATGTATTCCAAACATTATGGTGCCCTGAAATGGGGGTCTATGTATAAACACAGCTGTAGTTTCTACATGGTGAAACCAAAATGTATAAAAATGGCCTTCAATAAAATCTGACAATGTGTACTTTAACCACATGTGATTTTTTCTATTACAAATCTCAAATTGTGAAGCACAGAGGCAAATAAATAAATGATGGGTCTTTGTTCCAAACATTATGGAGAGCACTGTATATTCCTTTCAAACTTGTTTACATTCTCATCACTTACATGCCCGCTTCCATTTTTGTCATTAGGAAACTTTGGAATATTACAATTGGTATCCTCCATCAGCAGCCAAATTGTTGATTTAGATATGGTGCAAATCCTTGTGGCATCCCACTGATCACAGCTCTGTTCAATATACTCTTTGTCTCAATTTGTTAACCAACTTTCACTCCACATTCATATGTTACTCCTAATTCAATGTGCTCTAAGCTCCTTCACCAATCTACTGCATGGAAGTCAACAAAAGTCTTTAGAAAATTAAATACACTCTATCCACTGGTTTTCCCCTTATCAACACTAACAGATACATCTTCAAAGAACTCCAATGGATTAGTCAAATATGATTTCCCATTAAAAGACACAAAGTGCTGCAGTATATCCATGGATCAGGCAGCATCGGTGGGGAACATGGATTACCTTTTCATTATTTGATGCTGACTGCTTAAAAATGTCATTCAATCAGCTATCAGGCAGCATCTCGGTAAGTGAAACAGACTTGAAGTTTCAGGTTAATAACCATTCATCAGAAAAGGGGAAAAGAGAAAGAAAGTTAGTATTAAATTGCAGGGAGGATGTTGAATCTTGTTTACAGTTTATCTCCAGGGCAGCTGTAGCCTCACCCAATAATGATTTTTCCCTTATTCCTAACCCTCCTTTCCCTCACCCTCCCTGCAATATAAAACTAACACCCTCTGTGCAGCGAAGATTCACAAAGATGTTGCCAGAGGGCCTGAGCTCTAAGGGGAGGTTGGGCAGGCTTGGACTTTATTTCTTGGATTGCAGGAGGATGAGGGGTGATCTTACAGAGGTTTATGAGATCCGGAAGGGAATATATAAGGCAAATGCACAGTCTTTTACCCAGAATATGGGAATCAAGAACTAGGGGACAGAGGTTTAAGGTGAGAGGGAAAAGATTTAATAGTAACCCGAGGGCCACTTTTTCCACACAGAAGGTGGTGGGTATGTGGAACAAATTGCTAGAGGTAGTTAAGGCTGGTACAATAACAACATTTAAAAGACATTTGGACCGGCACATGCATTGGGAAGGTTTAGAAGGAAATGGGCCAAACTTGGCAGGTGGGACTACTGCAGATGGGACATCTTGGTTGGTTGGCATAGACAAGTTGCGCCAAAGGACCTGTTTCTGTGCTGTAAGACTCGATGATTCTTTATTTCCCAGTTCTGATGATGGAGCTTCAATCTGAAATGTCAACTCTTTCTCTTTTCACATATGCTACTTGACCTGCTGAGAGTCTCCACATTTCTTATCTTTAGTTCAGATTTACAGCACTCGCAGTATTTTGGTGGACTTTGCTCATTCAAGTCATTATAAATCCTGATACCATTTTGCCAAAGACGATCACAAAGTAGTTTCTTTCGTCATTCTGGTTTTAATCTATGAGATACTGCTGTGCAAACATACAGCTGTATTTGCCTGTGGAACATTAATGACTATTTCTTAAATTGAACCTGGTGTTCTGAGGAGCTACGATGCAAATATACAATACTATGGATGCTCTAAATCTGATTTTTGATTTTAAAATTAATTTTTAAGCCAGAAATATTCAGCAGATCAGCCTGAGAAAAAAGAAGAATGAACATTTCAAGTGCATGCTTCAGTGAAGTATTAACCCTCTAGCTGCTGATGCTGCCTGATCTGCTGATGTTTTTCTGTACAAACAGAAGCATCTTTTTAATAGTGTTTTCTCATCACTTTTCCTTCGCTGCATCATCCCGCCTAGCATTGGGAGGCTCTGGCTGGCAATGCCCTGCAGTAACCCCGGGCTGGGCCAGGGCCAGGGCAGGCGCTGACCTTTAGCCCGTCCTCCGCGACGCTGGCGGTCCCGTGATCACTATGGCTGCCTTCAGTAAAAGTATCCCGCACAACTGCTACGAGATCGGCCACACATGGAGCACCTCCTGCACCAAGTCGACGCTGCAAGTCACCGTGGGGGCCCTGCAGGAGTCCCTGAAAATCTACGCGCCTCTTTACATCGTGAGTAGGGCGGCGGGCGGCGGGCGGCGGGTGGCGGGGAGCCGGGCGCAGGCTGGCGGAGACACCGAGGCCTAGCGGCTGCAACCCCCGGCCCCGGCTGAGTGATGAGGATCCTCTCCCGGCCCGGCCCGGCCCGGCCATGAATTCAGTGCAGCCCGGTCGCCCAGCTGGGCTGTCACAACACCAGCCGAGAGATGTCGGATGCATTGCATTGAAATCAACCAATGTTTATCAACAACAACAACTGCAGAGCCGTATGTTTGTTGACATGGATATCCTTACAAATTGAATTATGGGAGAGTGAACTTTTAATTAGCCCTGTGCAGTCAAGTCATTGTCGGTGAGATGAAATAATCATGCCGCGAATTACATCGCTTATTTTTGTTCTGCAAGAGTTGTACGCTGGTGGTTGAGTGCTAATCCAAAGCTTTGCTGCATGGTTGTTCTGGCATTGGCAGGGTGAAAGAGGGTAGGCGATTGGTTGTGAAATGTTTAATTAAACTGTACTCAAATGCAGAATAGAGAGTAAATTCGGAACAACTGTAGATAATAGAAACATTATAATGTAGTTTGATTGTTGGCCTCCCCCCTCCCCCCCTCCCCCCCTCCCCTTCCCCCCCCCCCTCCCCTTCCCCCCCCCCCTCCCCTTCCCCCCCCCCCCTCCCTTTCCCCCCCCTCCCTTTCCCCCCCCTCCCTTTCCCCCCCTTTCCCCCCCCCTTTCCCCCCCTTTCCCCCCCTTCCCCCCTCCCTTTCTCCCCCCTCCCTTTCTCCCCCCTCCCTTTCTCCCCCCTCCCTTTCTCCCCCCTCCCTTTCTCCCCCCTCCCTTTCTCCCCCCTCCCTTTCTCCCCCCTCCCTTTCTCCCCCCTCCCTTTCCCCCCCCTCCCTTTCCCCCCCCCTCCCTTTCCCCCCCTCCCTTCCCCCCCCCCTCCCTTTCCCCCCCCCTCCCTTTCCCCCCCTCCCTTTCCCTCCCTCCCCCCCCTCCCTTTCCCCCCCTCCCTTTCCCCCCCCTCCCTTTCCCCCCCCTCCCTTTCCCCCCCTCCCTTTCCCCCCCTCCCTTCCCCCCTCCCTTTCTCCCCTCCCTGCTAGGGTTGCCTCTCCTGCATTAGTGCAGCAACCCCGCTCCCCCCTCCCCTCTCACTGCAATCCCCTCCTACCCCTCCCTCCCGCTCTCCTCCCTTCCCTCCTCCACCACCCCTCCCCACCCTCCCCTCTCTCCCTCCCCTCCTCCCTCTCCCACCCCCCAGCTCTCCCCTCCATCCATCCCCTCCTCTCCACCTCCATCTCTCCCCTCCCCCCTCCATCCCTCTCCCACCCCTGTCCCTCCCTCCCCCCTCCCTCCCGGGAGCAACCCGCGGTTTCCGTAGTAACCTGCCTCCCGATCTGGGTGGTTGCCATTGGTGGAGCGGGGGTATAAGAGTCCTGTCCCGTCCCGATGCGGTGGGTAGACGGCTCTCCTACGGTTGCTGAGCTGCTGGACGGCGTGGGGAAGATGCTGAGCCGGCCGGGGAGAGGAGGGGGGACGGGGGAGCCGTGGGCAGGCCCAGCCCCAGGCCCAGGTATCGGCCTCCACCAATGCCCGGCCTCACTGCCGCTGCTGCTGCTGCCGCCTTTTCCCTTGGCCCACCTCAGGCTCATGGTTACCTTGTCACGTCCAGGTCCAGGCGCCGGCTGCTTTGCCCGGCACCAGGCCTGGCTCTCCCGCCCCCAAGAGACAGACGGTCAAGCCCTGCTCGTACCTGAGATCAACGGGCCCCATCTGCGCAGGCATGGACACGTTTTTTTCTGCGCACGCGTGTATGCGGCGGCCATCTTACGTAACTACCAGATCAACGGGACCCCAACTGCACATGCATGGTTTTAAAACTTTTTAAATGTGAATAACTTTAAAAATATAACACTGATTTCAATGAAACTTCCTCCATAGGACCCTGGGATGAGTAAGGTGCGCTTAAAATTGTCGTGCTATCGTGTATCGTTTTGGCTGTAGTTCAGGAGCAAACAAACAAACAAGAGTTTTAGTATATGGATAACACACACTTGTGTCATTTCCACTCTTAACCTGGTGGGAGAGTCTCGGACTAGAGGCCATAGCCTCAGAATAAAAGGACATATCTTTAGAAAGGAGATGAGGAGGGATTTCTTTAGTTGAGAGTGGAGAAGGCTGTGGGTGCCAGGTCAATCGACAGGGGCCACAGTTTAAGAATAAGGGGTAGGCCATTTAGAACGGAGATGAGAAAAACCTTTTCAGTCAGAGAGTTGTAAATCTGTGGAGTTCACTGCCTCAGTGGAAGCCAATTCTCTGAATGCATTCAAGAGAGAACTAGATAGAGCTCTTAAGGATAGCGGAGTCAGGGGGTATGGGGAGAAGGCAGGAACGGGGTACTGATTGAGAATGATCAGCCATGATCACTTTGAATGGTGGTGCTGGCTCGAAGGGCCGAATGGCCTACTCCTGCACCTATTGTCTATTGTCTATTTTTAAGGCGGAGATTGATAGATTCTTGATTAGTACGGGTGCCAGTGGTTATGGGGAAAAGGCAGGAGAATGGGGTTGGGAGGGAAAGATAGATCAGTCATGATTGAATAGCGGAGTAAACTTGATAGGCCAAATGGCCTCATTCTGCTCCAGTAACTCATGAACTTATGAACACTGTAAGATGATGAAATATTAGTAATAGTCATAAAGTCATAGAGTGATACAGTGTGGAAACAGGCCCTTCAGCCCAACATGCCCACACCGGCCAACATGTCCCAGCTACACTAGTCCCACCTGCCTGCTCTTGGTCCATATTCCTCCAAACCTATCCTATCCATGTACCTGTCTAACTGTTTCTTAAATGTTTGGATAGTCCCAGCCTCAACTACCTCCTCTGGCAACTCTTTATATATACCCACCACCCTTTGCATGAAAAAGTTACCCTTCAGTTTCCTATTAAATCTTTTACCCTTCATATTGAAACTATGTCCTCTTGTCCTCAATTTCCCTTCTCTGAGCAGGAGATTCTGTGCATCGGCCTAATCTATTCCTCTCATGATTTTATACACCTCTATAAGATCACCCCTCATCCTCCTGCGTTCCAAGGAATAGAGACCCAGCCTACTCAACCTCTCCCCATAGCTCAGACCTTCTAGTCCTGGCAACATCCTCATAATGCATTTAATGGCACTAAATGTTGGTTTTAGTTTTATGTATATTTCGACAATTAAACAGATTTGTATTTTAGTTCCTTTTCCTATGTTGTATGTTTCTAATCTAACTCATTTGTGTGAATAGTGTTGCAGTGTTTATTGTCGATCTTGAGAAGGTGATGACCATGAAGTGAGCGTAAATACTGTTTGTGTTCCTTACGATTTTGTCCCAGCAACAATAGAATTGCGTAACTTGTGGAATTGTGATTTATACAGCTGTGATATATACTTCTCATACGTTGGAAGGAGTGCATCTTCAGGATAAAGAATTAAATGCTGATGACAAAATATCTGTTGTCTGTCCTAACTAGTCTCTCAGTTCCTGCCGCTGAAAAACATCCCCACAGCATGATGCGGCCACCACCATGCGTCACCGTAGGTATGGTATTGGCCAGGTGATGAGACATGACGCTTGGCATTCAGGCCAAAGAGTTCAATCTTGGTTTCATCAGACCAGAGAATCTTGTTTCTCATGGTCTGAGAGCTCTTTAGGTGCCTTTTGGCAAACTCCAAGCGGGCTGTCATGTGCCTTTTACTGAGGAGTGGCTTCCGTCTGGCCACTCTACCATAAAGGCCTGATTGGTGGAGTGCTGCAGATATAGTTCTCCCATATTCACAGAGGAACTCTGGAGCTCTGTCAGAGTGACCATTGGGTTCTTGGTCACCTCCCTGACCAAAGCCCTTCTCCCCCGATTGCTTAGTTTGGCCGGGCGGTCAGCTCTATGAAGAGTCCTGGTGGTTCCAAAGTTCTTCCATTTAAGAATGACGGAGGCCACTGTGTTCTTCAGGACCAGCAATGCTGCAGAAATTGTTTTATACCCTTCCCCAGATCTGTGTCTCGACACAATCCCGTCTCGAAGGTCTACGGACGATTCCTTCGTCTTCATGGCTTGGTTTTTGCTCTAACTTGCACTGTCAACTGTGGGATCTTATGTAGACGGGTGTGTGCCTTTCCAAATCATGTCCAATCAATTTAATTCACCACTGGTGGACTCCAGTCAAGTTGTAGAAACATCTCAAGGATAATCAATGGAAACAGGATGAACCTAAGCTCAATTTTGAATGCCATAGCAAAGGATCTGAATACTTATATAAATGTGATATTTCAGTTATTTCTTTTTAATTACTTGACAAAAATTTCTAAACACGTGTTTTTGCTTTTTTATTATGGGGTATTGTGTGTAGATTGATGATAAAAAAAAAGAATTGAATCCATTTTAAAATAAGGCGGCAATGTAACAAAATGTGGAAAAAGTGAAGGGGTCTGAATACTTTCTGAATGCACTGTAAAAACAGGAAAATAGCACCTTATATTCCGCTTGGATAGCCGACTGCTCAATGGCATGAATGTACCACGCTCTTATTTACCTAGCTTTCCTCTCCTGCTGCGCACACCTTTCTTTCCAAACCCCCCTCTCCCCCTTTAGTTCCTTTCACCTCGTCCATGCACTCATCACTCACCTCTCCCTGCTCTGGGTTCCGTATATCTCTTCCCTCCAATCCACCCATCATCTCTTTCTCTGGTTCTACATTTCACTTCTTCCTTTCTTATCAGATTCCTCCATTTACACCTTTTGATTTTTCCACATTGCCTTGGTTTTTATCTCCACCCTTTTTTTTCCCCCTGTCACACTCATCTGCCAATCAACCCCTTCTTATCTGATCCATCCAGCACTTCCCCACCCATAGAACAGTCCAGCACAGGAATGAGCCTGTTGGCCCAAAATATTTGTGCCGAACATGATGTCCAGTTAAACTGATCTCATTTGCCTGCACTGGATCCATATTCCTCTCTTCCCTGCACATCCATGTGTCTATCTAACTCCGAGGAAGCCTTTGAGTTCCTTCAGCATTTAAAAAAAAATCTGTTTGAGCTGTACTCATTCAGGCAGGGCAGCACCGTGGCACAGCAGTAGGGTTTCTGCCTTACAGTGTCAGAGACCCGGGTTCGATACTGACTACGGGTGCTGTCTGTATGGAGTTTGTACGGTCTCCTTGTGACCGCATGGGTTTTCACTGGGTGCTCTGGTTTCCTCCCACATTCCAAAGATGTGCAGGCTTGTATGTTAATTGGCTTCTGTAAATTGTTCCTAGTGTGTAGAATAGAACTGGTGTATGAGTGATGACTGGTTGGCACAGGACTCAGTGGGCCAAAGGGCCTTTTTCCACATTGTATCTCTAAACTGAACTCAAGTAGACGTTATCTCATCACATTTCTAATTTCTGCCTTATAGATGGTAGAATGACCTTGGCTTGTCAGGAGTTAATTCACTTGCTGGATAATACTCGGCTACTTATTTGCTCTTGTTGCCACAGTATTTGTTTGACTAGTCCATTGCGTTTCTGGTCCATGGTGACTCGTAAGTATTGTTGATGAGGTACTCAATGACGGTGATGGCATTGATCGCCATGCGTGATTAGTTAATCACTTGTTGGAGGTGATCATAGTTGGAGGTGACTCTGTCTGAAGAAGGGTCTTAATCCGAAACATCACATATCCCTTCTATCCAAAGATGCTGCCTGTCCCGCTGTTACTGCAGTAGTTTGTGTCTATCATCAGTGTAAACCAGCATCTGTAGTTCCTTCCTACACATTTTAATCATCCATCCTGCTGCTACTCTGACCTTTGTTTTGGCCTCCCATACTGTTCCAGCCAAACCCAATGTTAGCTGGAGGAACAGTAACCAAATAACCATATAACAACTACAGCACGGAAACAGGCCCGTTCGGCCCTACCAGTCCACGCCGACCACTCTCTCTGACCTAGTCTCATCTACCTGCTCTCAGACCATAACCCTCTAATCCCCTCTTATCCATATACCTATCCAATTTACTCTTAAATAATAAAATCGAGCCTGCCTCCACCACTTCCACCGGAAGCCCATTCCATACAGCCACCACCCTCTGAGTAAAGAAGTTACCCCTCATGTTACCCCTAAACTTTTGTCCCTCAATTCTGAAGCTATGTCCCCTTGTTGGAATCTTCCCCACTCTCAAAGGGAAAAGCCTACCCAAGTCAACTCTGTCCGTCCCTCTTAAATTTTTTAAAACCTCTATCGTCCCCCCTCAACCTTCTACGCTCCAAAGAATAAAGACCCAACCTGTTCAACCTCTCTCTGTAGCTTAAGTGCTGAAACCCAGGCAACATTCTAGTAAATCTCCTCTGCACCCTCTCCATTTTGACGACATCCTTCCTATAATTTGGCGACCAGAACTGCACACCATACTCCAGATTCGGCCTCACCAATGCCCTGTACAATTTTAACATTACATCCCAACTTCTATATTCGATGCTCTGATTTATAAAGGCAAGCATACCAAACGCCTTCTTCACCACCCTATCCACATGAGATTCCACCTTCAGGGAACAATGCACAGTTATTCCCAGATCCCTCTGTTCCACTGCATTCCTCAATTCCCTACCATTTACCCTGTACGTCCTATTTTGATTTGTCCTACCAAAATGCAGCACCTCACACTTATCAGCATTAAACTCCATCTGCCATCTTTCAGCCCACCCTTCCAAAAGGCCCAAGTCTCTCTGTAGACTTTGAAACTCTACTTCATTATTAACCACACCACCTATCTTAGTATCATCTGCATATTTACTAATCCAATTTGCCACACCATCATCCAGATCATTAATGTAAATGACAAACAACAGTGGACCCAACACAGATCCTTGGGGTACTCCACTAGACACTGGCCTCCAACCTGACATACAATTGTCAACCATTACCCTCTGATATCTCCCATTCAGCCATTGTTGAATCCATCTTGCAACCTCACTATTACTATCCAACGATTTAACCTTCTTAATCAACCTTCCATGTGGAACCTTGTCAAATGCCTTACTGAAGTCCATATAGACAACATCCACAGCCTTGCCCCTATCAATTTCCCTGGTAACCTCTTAAAAAATTCAAGAAGATTAGTCAAACATGACCTTCCAGGCACAAATCCATGTTGACTGTTTCTAATCAGGCCTTGTTTATCCAAATAATTATATATATTGTCCCTAAGTATCTTTTCCATTAATTTTCCCACCACAGACGTCAAACTAACAGGTCTATAATTGCTAGGTTTACTTTTAGAACCTTTTTTAAACAAAGGCACAACATGCGCAATGCGCCAATCTTCCGGCACCATCCCCGTTTCTAATGACGTTTGAAATATTTCCGTCATAGCCCCTGCTATTTCTGCACTAACTTCCCTCAATGTCCTAGGGAATATCCTTTCAGGACCTGGAGACTTATTCACTTTTATATTTTTCAAAAGTGTCCGTACCTCCTCTTCTTTAATCCTCATAATTTCCATCACTACTCTACTTGTTTCGCTTACCTCACATAATTCAATATCCTTCTCCTCGGTGAATACCGAAGAAAAGAAATTGTTTAATATCTCCCCCATTTCTTCCGGCTCAGCACATAGCTGTCCACTCTGACTCTCTAATGGACCAATTTTACCTCATCTCCTATCGAGACCTAATGCAGTCTTAGTTTAGTTTAGTTTATTGTCACATGTACCGAGGTACAGTGAAAAGCTTTTTGTTGCGTGCTAACCATTCAGCAGAAAGACAATACATGATTACAATCAATCTATTTACAGTGTATAGATGATAGGGGAATAGCGTTTAGTGCAAGGTTAAGCCAACAAAGCGGTCAAGGATAGTCCGAGGGACATCAGAGGTAGATAGAGGTTCAGCACTGCTCTCTGGTTGTGGTAGGATGATCCTTCGGGACTCTATACTGTATTCACCAATATCTGTTAGCCAGCCAAATTATGTAGGTATCTAAAATATTTCACTTCTGTCACTTATTATATGATCCACAGCAATACCCTTCAGTCCGCTGTTTGCAGATGAGCCCAACTAAAACGATCTCAGAAGAGAAATAGCATCATGAGTTATATACAAAATGTTGAAGTAACTCAGCAGGTCAGGCAGCATCTCTGGAGAAAAAGGATGGGTGACGTTTCGGGTTGGAACCCTTCTCCGTTCAGTCTGAAAAAGGGTCCTGATCCGAAACGTCACCCATTCTTTTTCTCCAGAGATGCTGCCTGACCTGCTGTTACTCCAGAACTTTGTGTCCATCTTTGATATAAACCTGCATCTGCAGTTCTATTATTCTCTCCCTTATTGCAGTGATCCTTGCCAATATTACCCCCATGAAAGAGAGACCTTCCCTTTGGGCAAGCAGAGCAATACTGAGTCAATTAACTATTGATTGATTATGATTAGCTAACAGAAGAAGCAGGAAAATTCCAGTGATTCTTCATGACCTTTAGTGTGTTTCATAGCTGCCTTTTTAACAACAAAAAAATCAATATCACAAGTTGAGTATGTGTTTAAATTTGGCTGAGTTCAGATTCAAACATTTGAAATGTTTGCATGTGTGTTAAAGAATGGGCTCAGCTGTAATAACACTTCAATTTTCATAAGCTGGGCCCATGCGACAATTAAAAATATAGCGGAATCTTGATTTCCCCCAAATTAATTGGTTGTACCGTTCCAATTGCCCTACCATAATGGTTGTTTTGTTTCCCCCAACATTTGTCATATTTTAAATCTTCATTTTTGATTAAAACCTCCCCTGTGGTTACGACAGCTTATTTCTATCGTTTTCAAACCTGCTATTCGTGAACCACCTACAAACAATCTGCCTATTTATCTAACTCCTTCCTTCTCTGCAACGGGATTTCAAATTTGGCTAATTGGCTTATTTGCCAATTCATCAAGTAGTTCTGCTATAATGAGTGTTTCCATAATGCAAATTAGATATAGCACGGTTGATGAATTGGGGAATGCAATTTGTATTAGTTACAATGCAATTTCGTTTGGGAACTGGAGAGCCACTTAAGTTACTTTGGAAATTGGCAAGTAGAGAAAAGCTGTCTTGGGGGTGGGGGGGGTAATCATTGTTGGAAGAAAAGCCTCATTACACATAACCCCTAGTAATCAGACACCATTGTTTCTCAAGAATACAGCTGCTAGTTTCACCATGGGAGGCCATTGAATTGACAAACAATTAGTCCTATTGACCCTTGTACAATGATCACTCTATTAAACAATGTAACATAAAGCCCTTAGTATTTTTAGCTTGCAGTAATAAAAAAAAATCTGTAGTCATTAAAAATACCTTTAACTTTTGAAAACAATGCAGGAAAGATAACTTTCTTATGGTCAGAGATGTCCTCATTCTTCAGGAAACGGGGCTTCCCCTCTTCCATTATAGATGAGGCTCTCACTAGGGTCTCTTCTACATCCCGCAGCTCCGCTCTTGCTCCCCCTCCACCCACTCGCAACAAGGACAGAATCCCCCTCGTTCTCACCTTCCATCCCACCAGCCAGCAGATCCAACAAATCATCCGCCAAAATTTCCGTCACTTACAACGGGACCCCACCACTGGCCATATCTTCCCATCCCCTCCCCTCTCTGCGTTCCGCAGAGACCGTTCCCTCCATAACTCCCTGGTCCACTCGTCCCTTCCTACCCAAACCACCCCATCCCCGGGCACTTTCCCCAGCAACCGCACGAGATGCAACACCTGTCCCTTTACCTCCCCCCTCAACTCCATCCAAGGACCCAAACAGTCTTTCCAGGTGAGACAAAGGTTCACCTGCACCTCCTCCAACCTCATCTATTGCATCCGCTGCTCTAGATGTCAACTTATTTACATCGGCGAAACCAAGCACAGGCTCGGCGATCGCTTCGCATTGACCAAACTGATCACCCGGTGGCCGAGCACTTCAACTCCCCCTCCCATTTCCAGTCTGACCTTTCTGTCATGGGCCTCCTCCAGTGCCATAGTGAGGCCCACCGGAAATTGGAGGAACAGCACCTCATATTTCGCCTGGGCAGCTTGCAGCCCAGTGGTATGAACATCGACTTCTCCAACTTTAGATAGTTCCTCTGTCCCTCTCTTCCCCTCCTCCTTCCCAGATCTCCCTCTATCTTCCTGTCTCCACCTATATCCTTCCTTTGTCCCGCCCCCCTGACATCAGTCTGAAGAAGGGTCTCGACCCGAAACGTCACCCATTCCTTCTCTCCCGAGATGCTGCCTGACAATAGACAATAGACAATAGCATTTTGTGAATAAATACCTTCGATTTGTACCAGCATCTGCAGTTATTTTCTTGTACTACTTTCTTATGGTCAGTCTTAAACACGAGCCCCTAAGCCCCCCATTTCCATTGACATCATTGTTTTTATAACAGTATTTTCCATAACGCAAGGTTTCTCAGGTATTCTTAGACTATCGTGTTATAGCAGAACTACTTGTACGCCCTCAACAATGCTGAGAAAGCAGATTACTGGATTATGCTTCTTGTCTTATTATCTGCAAATTGATGTTGCATTATCCTGCAGTGCCAACACATCAAATGTTCTCGACACTTCTCATCATGTAATGATTTTTGTGATCTTGCAAAAGTTCTTAATTTTACTTCCAATTTTAACCTGCAACAGGTTACCAAGATAGCAAGCTTCCTGTATAATCTTTTGAATTATTCCGGCCATTTGATGTTCAGACTGGAAAAATTCCTTTCCTGTAACAAATCTATCCTCCAAGAAGATATACTATCAAAATGAACGAGACAAGTAAAATCACAATGAACCTGCCAAGCATATGTACTAGAAGGAACTGCAGATGCTGGTTTACACTGAATATAGACACAAAATGCTGGAGTAACTCAGCAGGTCCATGTATGTACTATCTAGGGAGATAGACTATAGACTGACGTCTATTACAAACCCACTGATTTCCACAGCTATCTAGACTACACTTCTTCCCATCCTGCATAGACTCTATCCCCTACTCCCAATTCCTCCCTCTCCACCGCATATGTGCTCAAGATGAGGTGTTCCGTACCAGGGCATCCGAGATGTCTGCATTAGAAACATAGAAAACATAGAAACATTAAAAAATAGGTGCAGGAATAGGCCATTTGGCCCTTCGAACCAGCACCGCCATTCAATATGATCATGGCTGATCATCTAAAATCAGTACCCCATTCTTCAGGGAATGGGGGTTCCCTGGTTCTGCAATAGATGAGGCCCTCACACATATCTCCTGGGTATCCCTTAGCTCCGCTCTTGCTCCCCCTCACCCCAGTCGCAACAGGGACAGAGTCCCCCTAGTCCTCATTTTTCACCGCATCTGCCGTCGCATCATCCTCCAATATTTTCGGCACCTCTAACGAGATCCCAACACTAGTCACATCTTCCCATCTCCACCCCTTTCCACTTTCCGCAGACACCATTCCCTCCACAACTCCCTAGTCAACTCATCCTTTCCCACACAAACTACTCCCTCCCCAGGTACTTACCCCTGCAACCACAGGAGATGCAACACCTGCCCCTAAACCTCCTCCCTTGACTCCATTTAGGGACTAATTCACTAGATTGATCCCTGGGATGGCGGGACTTTCATATGAAGAAAGACTGGGTAGACTAGGCTTGTACTCGCTGGAATTTAGAAGACTGAGGGGGGATCTTATAGAAACATATAAAATTCTTAAGGGGTTGGAGAGGCTAGATGCGGGAAGATTGTTCCCGATGTTGGGGGAGTCCAGAACCAGGGGTCACAGCTTAAGGATAAGGGGGAAGTCTTTTAGGACCGAAATGAGAAAACATTTCTTCACACAGAGAGTGGTGAGTCTGTGGAATTCTCTGCCACAGAAGGTAGTTGAGGCCAGTTCATTGGCTATATTTAAGAGGGAGTTAGATGTGGCCCTTTTTGCTAAAGGGATCAGGGGGTATGGAGAGAAGGCAGGTACAGGTTACTGAGCTGGATGATCAGCCATGATCATATTGAATGGCGGTGCAGGCTCGAAGGGCCGAATGGCCTACTCCTGCACCTATTTTCTATGTTTCTATGTTTCTATGACCCCGACAGTCCTTTTGGGTGAGGCAGAGGTTCACTTGCACATCTTCCAACCTCATCTACTGTATCCGGTGTGGACTCCTGTTTATCGGTGAGACCAAGCACAGGCTGGGCGACCATTTAGGTTTGTTAATAAAAATACTTGCATGCTACTTACATGGCCAAGGCATGGAGGAAGTGTAGGAAAATAACTGCAGATGCTGGTACAAATCGAAGGTATTTATTCTCAAAATGCTGAAGTAACTCAGCAGGTCAGGCAGCATCTCAGGAGAGAAGGAATGGGTGACGTTTTGGGTCGAGACCGTTCTTCACTCTGAAGAAGGGTCTCGACTCGAAACGTCACCCATTCCTTCTCTCCTGAGATGCTGTCTGACCTGCTGAGTTACTCCAGCATTTTGTGAATAAAGGCATGGAGGAACATATTCAACGCAGAATGGGTGACGTTTCGGGTCGAGGCCCAGGTCTGAGGAAGGGTCTCGACCCGAAACGTCATCCATGCCTTCTCTCCCGAGATGCTGCCTGTCCCGCTGAGTTACTCCAGCATTTTGCGTTTATCTTCGGTTTAAACCAGCACCTGTAGTTCCTTCCTACGCTTCAACACAGCATGGTACCTTTTTGCTGTTGAATTAACTGTTGTACTTCAGTATTTCTGAAGTGAACAATAAACTTAATAACCACATTCTGGTATAACCACACCTGAATTCAATTTCTCCGAGGACTGCAATATTTACTTGTCAGTGTATATGGAGCAAAGTAAAGCATAATAAAGGCATATTTACTATCTGTTTGAAGCTTGAACTCTGTCCATAAATCTATTTCACTACAAGAAAATATTTTAGACATTTTGTCAGTATTTAGAATTTTTAGACAGACTTAGTTTATAACTAGACCAAGTGGACCCGTTGGGCCCAAACCTCTCCTGCATTGGTACAGCACCCTCCCCTCCCCCCCTCCTCCCCATCCCCCATCCCCCCTCCTCCCCATCCCCCCTCCCCCCCCAGTTTAGAATTGGAGCGACTAAAATTAGCTTTGATGATTACTGCACAAACACCTCCTTTTGGTGTCCCGAGCTGAAAAGTCACCTATCCATCTTTTCTCGAGATGCTGTCTGACCTGTTGAGTTACTTATTTGATAATGACACAGATGATCATTCCATTTCTTAATAAAACACAAAGAGCTGGAGTAACTCAGCAGGTCAGTCATCGAAACACTTCTTCAGACTGATCACAGAAACTGGAAGGAGGAGGGGGCGGGACAAAGCCTGGCAAATAATAGGTAGGGTGGGGTCTGATTGGCAGATGGGTGCAGTAAGTGACAAAGGCTGGAGATGAATAGGAGAGCAAACCGCATGTCAAATCAGTAGAGAAGAGCAGTCTGTCTCCCAACTTCATCCTTTAATTATACCCAGCTCATTCCATTTGGTTGTCATTCTCCCCCTTTCCTCGCTCTGCCTATCACCTATTGGCTACTATCTTACCCCTTCCTTTATCCTTGCTCTCTTCCCTCTCAATTAGTCTGCAGAAGAGTCCTGACCTGAAACGTTGCCTATCCATTCCTTCCACAGATGCTGCCTGACTCGCTGAGTTACTCTTCCAGCACTTTGGGTTTTACTCAAGATTCTAGCATCTGCTGTTCCTTATGTCTCATTCCATTACTTTGCTGTGAGTTAAGTTGGATGAGGACATAACCAACCAAACTGGATTTATTTTGCTTTTTTTTGGCAAGATCTTTGGAGCTTATTTTCTACTACTTTGTGTAGATATCAGCATTGTCAGCGAACAGCTGTGCCGACAGGGATGGTGTACCACGTGTTCAGCTCTGCATCAAGCTTATTGTTGGAGCACATAATATTTGCTTATCCCAAAGGCTCCATAGGTCTTGATGTTACATGGAGTGAATCAGTTTGACTGAGGACTGACTTGGGTAGAGGTCGGAATGAGACTGGGATATATTGTCTATTAGAATGTCGAGCACTTGGTGTAAGCACTTCAGATTTGCCTTTTGAACTTTTGCTTGGTTTCTCCATCATGAGTATGGATATGTTCATGGAGCCATCTGCTCATGTTGTTTATCAGTTGAAAGGATTAAAACATTAAGTTGCCAGCTGGGCCACCAAATGTGAAAGATTCTAAACAACTTTTGAAAAAAGATTATTGAGATCTAATTTTTGAAAAAACCCCCTTCTATTCATTGGCTGCTTGTCACCTTGGTGACTGCAAATTGTTTGTTACATTTGCCTCCAAAAGGGGGTGGATCTAAATCATGAAATATGTAAATAATTACTTTGAATGGGTTTTAAGCCATGGCAACTTTTATCAACTTGCAGGTTTTGGCTCTATTGGTAAAATGAAGTTTAGATTAGTTTATTGTCACGTGAATTGTCACAGTTTATTGGTACAGTGAAAAGCTTTAGCTGGCATGCAGCATTTGTCCAGACAAACCTCAGCTGATTTAGGAAAGAACAATTGTAGAGAAGACGTACTTTAAATTTGCAAGAAATTTCACCAGACTTGCAAATAAGCTGACAAAACTAAGTTACTGCTTTCATCAAACAATATCAAGTAATTATTGCTCAGATCTCAAGTACAGCTGGTTAAGTAATTTGCTGTTGAATGTAATGTGCTTTCTATAGCCTTGCGTGTGGCTATGACTGGAAGTGCATAGACTATTCCTTGAGCAATGTTTTCCAACTGTAACTCATTACAAATATAGATTATATAACATGCTTAATTTATTAAAATTCTGCAGAATTATAATTCGCGCTCTCCATTATCTTGGATTAGAGCTTTGTCAAATTTTTTAAGATTTTCAAAAATTAAGCTTTATTTGCAATAAAAATAGATACAGAACAGAAACCACGTAAAAACTCTTCATACATTGTTAGTGTCTATCCATCCAATAGTCCCATACTCAGTAGTGTTCACATCACAAAACACCCACTCGTGTGGCACTCTGGGGTGATATCCCTTTCCTTTGTTTAAAGAGTGACCCCACTGGACTCAGCCTCTCAATGTCCAGCCACGGAAGAACCCTAGACTGTGGGCCAGCGCCACAGAACCTTTGCATTGGGCGCACTGACCTACAGTGTGCTCCACAGCACGTGCTCCTGCAATCTGGAATGGGCCAGCCGGCAACATTCCCTTATCGCCATCTCACTCTGCTGGGAGATGAACACGTTTTGGGCAAACCAAAGAGTGTTATCACCAAATTGATGGTCTTCCAGCAGCACTCGATGTCCGTCTCCAAGTTTGTACCTGGGAACAACCAGTAAATTCGAGAATCCCCTGTTATGAGAAAACAGGAAATTATAGACCAGTTAGTCTGACATCAGTGGTGGGGAAGATGCCGGAGTCAATTATAAAAGACGAAATTGCGGAGCATTTGGATAGCTGTAACAGGATCGTTCCGAGTCAGCATGGATTTACGAAGGGGAAATCATGCTTGACTAATCTTCTGGAATTTTTTGAGGATGTAACTGGGAAAATGGACAGGGGAGAGCCGGTGGATGTAGTGTACCTTGACTTTCAGAAAGCCTTCGACATGGTCCCACATAGGAGATTAGTGGGCAAAATTAGAGCACATGGTATTGGGGGTAGGGTACTGATGAATAGAAAATTGGTTGGCAGACAGAAAGCAAAGAGTAGGGATAAATGGTCCCTTTCAGAATGGCAGGCAGTGACTAGTGGGGTACCGCAAGGCTCGGTGCTGGGACCGCAGCTGTTTACAATATACATTAATGACTTGGATGAAGGGATTAAAAGTAACATTAGCAAATTTGCAGATGTCACAAAGCTGGGTGGCAGTGTGAACTGTGAGGAAGATGCTATGAGGTTGCAGGGTGACATGGACAGGTTGTGTGAGTGGGCGGATGCATGGCAGATGCAGTTTAATGTGGATGTGTGAGGTTATCCACTTTGGTGGTAAGAATAGGAAGGCAGATTATTATCTGAATGGTGTCAAGTTAGGAAAAGGGGAAGTACAATGAGATCTGGGTGTCCTAGTGCATCAGTCACTGAAAGGAAGCATGCAGGTACAGCAGGCAGTGAAGAAAGCCAATGGAATGTTGGCCTTCATAACACGAGGAGTTGAGTATAGGAGCAAAGAGGTCCTTCTGCAGTTGTACAGGGCCCTAGTGAGACTGCACCTAGAGTACTGTGTGCAGTTTTGGTCTCCAAATTTGAGGAAGGATATTCTTGCTATTGAGGGCGTGCAGCGTAGGTTTACTAGGTTAATTCCTGGAATGGCGGGACTGTCGTATATTGAAAGACGGGAGCGACTAGGCTTGTATACACTGGAATTTAGAAGGATGGGAGGGGATCTTATTGAAACATACAAGATTATTAAGGGGTTGGACAGGTTAGAGGCAGGAATCATGTTCCCAATGTTGGGGGAGTCCAGAACCACGGGCCACAGTTTAAGAATAAGGGGTAGGCCATTTAGAACGGAGATGAGGAAAACCTTTTTCAGTCAGAGAGTTGTAAATCTGTGGAATTCTCTGCCTCAAAAGGCAGTGGAGACCAATTCTCTGAATGCTTTGAAGAGAGAGCTAGATAGAGCTCTCAAGGATAGCGTCAGGGGGTATGGGGAGAAAGCAGGAACGGGGTACTGATTGAGAATGATCAGCCATGATCACATTGAATGGTGGTGCTGGCTCGAAGGGCCGAATGGCCTACTCCTGCACCTATTGTCTATTGTCTATTATGCAGCTGCAAGGATTTGCCTAATTGCCATGATAACATATTTTTGAGATCTATTGTCAAATCATAATTTGGCTCTTCATCTTTTGTTTATAGTTTGTATATGCATCCTTTACTTTATGGTGACTGCCCATAATTGAGTTGAACCCGAGAGTGCCACTTACATACATGTTACATTTATGAACCTTATTTTGTTAGTTTTATAGGTGAAAATGTGCAAAATGGAAATGCTTTCTTTAATTCTGAAATTAGCAGTAATAAACAGGGTGTTAAAATATATATTTAAAAGCTTAGGTGACATCAATGGTGAAACTTAGCCTTAATTTAACGCTTAAAAGATAATTCCATGTTTGTCTTAGATTGCAGCAATCCTACGAAGGCGGAAGTTAGACTACTACATTCACAAACTGCTCCCTGAGATCCTCCAATCGACCTCCTTCCTTACCGCAAATGGTGGCCTCTATATTATGTTTTTCTGTATCCTCAGGTGAGAGGTTTACTAATCTAAGGATAAAATTAATTTTGTGAGATCTGTCAAATTTTTCACATGCTTCTTGGCACTTTCAAGTGTCCATTCATTTTACAGACAATTTCTGCAATACAACTGAACATTTGGCAGCTGGAGCTAAATTATAGCAGTTAATCCTGTCAGAAATTTGATGAATGGAATTATATGATTGTTTCATTATGCTGAGTGCTATTTAGTTGACACAGCCGTTATTCCCCTACAGCTCATCCCGGAGTTCCACAGTTTAAGCTCAGCGTTTACATTTTTAATTGGATTTAAGTGATACACTACCCTGATTGGGAAACCATTGCTCATTCCAATTCCTGAAATTCCCCACCACCAAGCCTTGTGGGTATGCCAATACCAGGAGAACTGTGGTAGTTCAAGGAATTAGCTTGCTCCCACCTTTCCAAGAGCAGATAGGTAGACCAGTCTTTCTAGAAGCATTTGAAACCTCCATATGATTATGTTTTCTTAAAATCGAAGAGCTTGGTGCATGTTGGAATATAAGTAAAAGTGTTTATTGTACGGAGATAAAACACTGAGAAACCTCTATCCAATTGTTTGAAAATTCCTGTAATTTGGCATCGAGCCCAATTTTGAAACTCATTTTAAAAATTGGTGGATAATTTTGCTGTAATGTCTCTTTAAAAACAAAATTGAATTAAAAGTGTGTTTGGGTATTAATAGGTGTAGTAACATATAGACTTTTAGTCAGAGGGCAGGCCCAAAGGAGGGCAATCAAAGAACTTGCAAATGCCGCCGAACGGAGCAGTCACTGGCTGTGGCTGAAAAAAAGAGATGCTGTCTGGGCTACCACGTGACCATCAGACACATAAGATGGTCTTATGTCTTATGTCTTATGTCTTATAAGATGGTCTTATGTCTCATCACACACACAGCTAACCATAAGACACACACCCAGGTCTGATCACCCTGCGGTGGGCCTGCCTCGACTGAGGGTGTCTTGTGATAAAAGGCCGAAACACCCAGTGACGTTGAGGTACACAACTGAAGATATGTCTGAATGGTAGCAACATCACCTAGTGGTCACCCCCAAGAACAACACCAGTCAATTGTAGTGCAAACCTTAGGGATTGTAACATCTAGTCCTACTAATCAATCTGGAAAATCTGCACCACCAAAATCCTGAGGATGTTGGATTATCAGTGTTTTACCATACTTTTCTGCACTTACGGCAATTATTCCTGCCTGAGCCAGATACCATTTGCTATGGAATTGAGGTGAGGTGGTATCAGGATTTGTCATTAAGTTTTTTAATAATCTTTGATAGACACAAAATGCTGGAATAACTGCGGGACAGCGGGACAGGCAGCATCTCTGGAGAGAAGGAATGGGTGACCTTTTGGGTCTAGACCCTTCTTCAGACTAGAGTCACGGGAAAGGGAAATGAGATATATGGATGGTGATGTAGAGAGATAAAGAACAAATGAATGAAAGATATGCAAAAAAGTAACAATGATAAAGGAAACTGGCTGTTTGCTAGGTGGGAACGAGTAGCTGGTGCAACTTGGTGGGGGAGGGATGGAGAGGGAGGGAGTTCAGAGGTTATGCTGCCCACGCAAAATATTAGACGCTGTTCTTCCAATTTGCGAGTAGCCGCACTCTGACAATGGAGGAGACCTAGGACAGAAAGGTCAGTGTGAGAATGGGAAGGGGAATTAAAGTGTTTGGCAACCGGGAGATCAGGGAGGTCTAGGTGGACTGAGCGAAGGTGTTCAGTGAAACGATCGCCCAATCTACGTTTGGTCTCGCCGATGTGTAAGAGTCCACATCTAGAACCACGGATACAGTAGATGAGATTGGAGGACGTGCAAGTGAACCTCTTCCTACCCTGAAAGGGCTGTCGGGGTCCCTGGGCAGAGTTGAGGGAGGAGGTATAAGGACAGGAGGTATAGGTATATATAATCTATGTTTATTATCTGGTTTACATGTGGAAAAAGTTTAATAAAAGGTAACCAATTTTTTATAGAACGTCATTGCCAACCTGAATGTTTGCTGTAACTAAAGGAAAATAATCCATCTTGATAAAAATAAGAGGAATGAATTAAAGAATGAGAGTAATTAATGAAACAAATTATATAAAATGGGTTGATTTGCACGTTCGTTTTATCTATCCTTATAATGGTTGATCATAGAAATTGATAATATTAGCTGATATAGAATGGGAGTAGTCTCCAGTCATATAAAACATTGGCATTGGCAGGCGTACCATGAGAAATTGTTTGCCTCTTTATTTAATGTAGAATAATAGTGAAATGGTAGCAGTTCAAAGAATGATTACAGGACCGATACTGGGTGGGTAGGGTTGTCTTACTGGAACGATTAGACAGCTGAGTTTTAGAAGTGAATAGGATCTCAGGGGGAGATTTTGACTGGTTGGATGTGGAGCAGATGTTTTCTCTTGTGGAACAATCAAGAATGGTGGGGTGGGGTGGAGGTTGGTAATTGCTTTAAAATAAGGCATCGTGTTCATTCAAGATAGGAATGAAGCACCATTTTTGGAGTTTTGTAAATCTTTGGAATTCTCCTCCTCAAACAGCAGTGAAAGTGGAGTCTGTAAATAATTATAAAACTCAGATGGATAGATTCTTGATAAGCAGGGGAGGGTTGTGTGGCAGGGCTGAAAGGTTATGGTGGAATGCAGAGTTGAGGTTAAAGTCAATCAACCATGATCTTTTTGAGTGGCAGAGAAGCTCTTCATATGTTGGTGTACAGTACATTTAAACCCTTGAAAAGGCCTCAGATTAGATTACAAAAAACCTTTAGTGACTTGGGTGTTGCATTTCAGCAACTATTTTTATTTAAGAAAATGATGACCTGTTTGTAATGAATCTATCAACTGATTTTCTTACAGTTTAGGTGGTTTCCCAGGACTGAGGATGCCGTATCCATTCTGGTTCTGTGGGCCCTGGTGTGACTAGAAAGGCCAGTGTGGCTCCCACAGATGGAGCAAAGGTTGGATAGTTAGTGAGGTGGTGCGCTCCATCTACCGTTTGCTCCACTGGGCTTCTGTTCGCTCCGAACAAGTCAACTAGATGTTCTCGGTTCCACCTAAAGTGCTTCATTGCCACTTTGAATAGTCATGCATATGCACTTTTGGCATTTATGTAATTGGTTTAGCTATAAAATCAATAGGTAGGGGTGAATAACAGAGGGGTTCTTTTGGGGGAATCCAGAGAACCTGTTACATTTGGGGATATTGTGAAAGATGGTGAGAATAGTGGATGGTGTCCTCTATATTTGCAAGCATGTCACTAAACATAGGTCTCCAGGATTTAAAGTCAACAACAAGTTCAATCCTGGCCTCGGGTGCTGTATGTGTGGAGTTTGCATGTTCTCCCTGTGCAGGTTTCCTTCAGAGCTCCGGTTTCGTCCCACATCTCAAAGACATGTGGATTTGTAGGCTAGTTGGCCTCTGTAAATTACTCCTAGTGTGTCGGGAATGAATGAGAAAGTGGGATAACATAGAACTAGTGTGAATGGGTGATCAATAGTCGGTGTGGGCCGAAGGCCCCGTTTCCATACTGTATCTCTAAACTCTTAAGCTCTAAACCCAAGGAAGAGGAAGGCCCTGTGAGTTTACGGTCATTAGAGACGTGGCTTGATTACACGGGGTGCTGCCACTCGCTCAGGATTAATCTATGCCCATCAGCCAGAACATTATGCACTAGGAACCACTCGCCTACAAGCAGAGCACCAGAAGAATGTTATCAGCTGATATCAGGTCACACTAGATAGGCATTTGAAGATTCTCCCCAGGTTTCGGAGGTTCTCGGCTGTGACGCCGGCTGTGGGAGCTTGATCAACATCTGGGAGCGGCTGCAAAGAGAGTGAGGGGCACTGACTGGTGGGTAGCTCGCTGTTGGGGAAAGTGAGAAACTAGCAATAGAGAGTTGGAAGGCCGGGTGGGTAATTGGAGGGATGCAGTGAAATTGTGTGGAAAGAGAAGAGCGAAGTGGCCAAGAAGAATGGAATGGAAACTTCAGTTCTGTGGGACTACCTGAGAAAGGATTAATATTGCGAATAGTATAAGTTTAGCTGTTTTGTTTTCCTTCCATATCTAGGAAGCTGCTTGGGAAGTTCTACATATGGTCTGCAGGATTTGGTGCAGCTTTGCCTGCTTCTTATTTGGCCATTCTGATTGAAAGGAAAAGCAGGTAATATTTTAATTTACAAAAAAATGATACAATGGAATTTTAAGATGCATAACTTTTGTTTGTAAAGCTCTATTCTTCGAGGTAGAATAAAGCTGTGAAGCAGTTATTTTCCATTCTGTGTTTTAGATTTTTATACATTATGAAGCGTTTTCCCTGAGTTACACCTGTACTTCATCTTCTTTAGTAAACCACCAACTACAGTTGCTTGTTTCCACTGCCAGTGCATTTTTACTGAAGTAAACTATCAAAGATTTCACAACACAAGATGGGAGAAAGCCAGCAATACAAAGTGTGCATACATTACGAAACATTTTACCTGAAAATGTTTCAGAATGCACATACATTCTTTATTGCTAGTTTTCTCCCATCTTGCAATGGGAAATTCTTGATTGTTGCAAATTGTGAAGCTAGAGAAAGGAATGTAGGTGGGGGGGAGGGGGGGAGGGAAAAATAGGTGTGAGTTCAGGTGGGGTATAAGGGGAAGGGTGATATAGTTACCTAAAATGAGAGAATTCAAGGTTCATACCATTGGGTTGTAAGCTACCCAAGCGGAATATGATGTGTTGCTCCTCCCGTTTGCATGTGGCCTCACTCTGGCAATGAGGGAAGACCCAGGATAGAAAGTATGGGACTGCGAAGGGGAGTTAAAGCAACCAGGAGATCCAGTGGGCCTTGGAGGACCGAGCATAAGTGTCAGGAAAATTGGATACAGTAGATGAGGTTAGATTAGGTGTACGTGAACTGGTAGTGGTTGTTCTGAAAATGCACTTAAGTTCCCTGACGCTTCACATTTGGTAAGTATCAGCAGACTGCAGCTGTGGAGCTCATCAGCTGATGCATGTATATACAGTCAGTATATAGATCATTAGAAATAGTGGAGCAGTGGTCCACATGGTCCACGGGGACTTCTCTGTCATTCTTGGATAGATCATTGGCGATCTCTACTTCAAGTTTAGATTTTTGCTGATTCCCTAAATTCTGTGAAAGCAGTGCAATTTATCCGAATGTGTGATATCATGTTCTTAGTTGACAAAATGTGCAACTATCTAGCGGTAGAAACCAAAATGTAATTGTCTTCATGTTGGCGCAGCGGTAGAGTTGCTGCCTTACGGCGAATGCAGCGCCGGAGACTCGGGTTCGATCCTGACTACGGGCGCCGTCTGTACGGAGTTTGTACGTTCTCCCCGTGACCTGCGTGGGTTTTCTCGAGATCTTCGGGTTCCTCCCACACTCCAAAGACGTACAGGTATGTAGGTTAATTGGCTGGGCAAATGTAAAAAGTGTCCCAAGTGGGTGTAGGATAGTGTTAGTGTGCAGGGATCGCTGGGCGGCGCGGACCCTGTGGGCCGAAGGGCCTGTTTCCGCGCTGTATCTCTAAATCTAAAAAATAAATAAAATTATACTGCAAAATATGAGCATTGACTGAATTTAAAGATGCTAAGTCGATCTTTTATATATCCAGTTTAAGGAAGCTTATTTGCTTGGATTAAAACAACCAGTGGCACAGCTGGCAGAGCTGCTGCATCAGTGCCAGTAACTCGAGTTCGATCTTGACCTCGGATGCTGTCTGTGTGGAGTTGCCATGTTCTCTCTGTGACCGTGTACTTCAGTTTCCTCCCACATCTCAAAAACGTGTGGGTTTGTAGCTTAAGTAGCCTCATGTAAATTGCAGGGAGTGGATGAGAAAGTGGGATAACAGAACTTTTGTGAACAGTCCACCAATCGAAGGTTGGTTTGGACTCGGCAGGCCGAAGGGCCTGTTTTCATGGTGCATGTTTCAATCAATCAAAACTTACGATTAAAATATAACTGAATGTAGATCATTTTTTGGAATCCTGATTTAGCCTTTGGAAAAATGTGTTCTCAACAAATTGCTTAAAAGTGCAAAAAATGTGAATGCTGCAACATTAATTTTGTTAAGAGCCTACTTTTGATTTTGTAATATTCTATCACAATGTCCATTTAAGATGTTTAAAATTACTGTTGTTTAGCTACTTTGTGTTATTATTGTATGCTGTAACATTGTCTCCTATGACGCACTGAACATTTCTGAGGAGATCTTTAACGTTGACCTATTAAAAAGCAACTCTGGAGGTTATATTTTCTTTAATTTATGAATCTTCACAATGAATTTCGGTGTTATGTTGGCCTGTGTTGAAACTGTTGATTTCCCCAAACTCTTGGAGAATTTGTGAAATGGTATCACTTTGTTGCAAAGAGATTCTAAGCCCTGAATAGACAATAGGTGCATGAGTAGGCCATTCGGCCCTTCGAGCCAGCACCACCATTCAATGTGATCATGGCTGATCATTCTCAATCAGTACCCCATTCCTGCCTTCTCCCCATACCCCCTGACTCCGCTATCCTTAAGAGCTCTATCTAGCTCTCTCTTGAATGCATTCAGAGAATTGGCCTCCATTGCCTTCTGAGGCAGAGAATTCCACAGAAACATGTACTAACATAGAATATGGAACAGTACAGCTCAGGAACATTCTCTAAACCTCACAATATCCGTGCAGAATATGATACCTAATTAAATGAGAATTGTTAGGTATATTATGGGGGGGAGGTGTCAAATGTGATAGTCAAGGATGGAGTTAAAGGGAAAGAGAGTAAAGGGATAATGAATGACCCCAGAATTAACAGGAAAGAAAACTGACAAAGGGATAGGAGAGTATGGCCAAGTGTAATAGGGATCGATGTGAAGGGTGAGATGGTTAAGGAATTAAAAGTATTGTATATGAATGTGCGAAGTATAAGAAGTAAAGTAGATGAGCTTGAGGCTCAGTTAGAGGTTGGTAGATATGACATTGTGGGGATTACAGAGACGTTGCTGCAGGAGGATCGGGCCTGGGAACTTAATATTCAGGGTTATACATCCTATAGAAAGGACAGGCAGGTGGGCAGAGGCGGTGGGGTAGCTCTGCTGGTGAGGGATGAAATTCAGTCCCTTGCGAAGGAAGACATAGGGACTGACGAGGTAGAGTCACTGTGGATTGAGTTGAGGAATTGTAAAGGCAAGAAGACACTAATTGGTGTCATCTACAGACCCCCAAATAGTAGCCCGGATGTAGGATATAAGATGCAGCAGGAGTTAAAACTGGCATGTAAGAAAGGTAATGCCACTGTGGTGATGGGCGATTTCAATATGCAGGTGGACTGGGAAAATCAGGTTGGTTCTGGACCCCAAGAAAGAGAGTTTGTAGAGTGCCTCCGAGATGGATTCTTAGAGCAGCTTGTAATGGAGCCTACCAGAGAAAAGGCAATTCTGGATTTAGTTTTGTTCAATGAACCAGATTTAATAAGGGAACTCAAGGTAAAGGAACCGCTTGGAGGTAGTGATCATAATATGATTAGTTTTAATCTGCAATTTGCGAAGGAGAAGGTTAAATCGGAAGTGTCAGTGTTGCAGGTGAACAAAGAGGACTATGAAGGCATGAGAGAGGAGCTGGCCAAGGTAGACTAGAAAGGGATCCTAGCAGGATTGACGGTGGAACAGCAATGGCAGGAATTTCTGAGCACAATCCGGAAGAAAGATTCTAAGGGGAGCAAGAGGCAACCGTGGCTGACAAGGGAAGTTAGGGATGGAATAAAACTAAAAGAAAAGATGTATAACACAGCAAAGAGTAGCCGGAAGCCAGAGGATTGGGAAACTTTCATAGGACAACAGAAGGTAACAAAACGGGCAATACGGGCTGAAAAGATGAAGTACGAGGGGAAGCTGGCCAAGAATATAAAGAAGGACAGTAAAAGCTTCTTTAGATATGTTGAGAGAAAAAGAGTAGCAAAGTCAAATGTGGGTCCCTTGAAGGCAGACACAGGTGAAATTATTATGGGTAACAAGGAAATGGCAGAAGAGTTGAACAGGTTCTTCGGATCTGTCTTCACTAATGAAGACACAAACAATCTCCCAGATGTACTGGAGGACAGAGGATCTAGGGAGGTAGAGGAACTGAAAGAAATTGTCATTAGGCGAGAAATAGTATTGGGTAGACTAATGGGACTGAAGGATGATAAAACCCCTGGGCCTGATGGTCTGCATTCCATGGTCCTCAGGGAGGTGGCTCTAGAAATAGTGGACGCAATGGTGATCATTTTCCAATGTTCAATAGATTCAGGATCAGTTCCTGTGGATTGGAGGATAGCTAATGTTATCCCACTTTTCAAGAAAGGAGCGAGAGAGAAAACGGGGAATTACAGACCAGTTAGCCTGACTTCTGTGGTGGGAAATATGCTGGAGTCAATTATTAAAGAGGTAATAACGGTGCATTTGGATAGCAGTAAAAGGATAAGTCCAAGTCAGCATGGATTTATGAAGGGGAAATCATGCTTGGCTAATCTTCTGGAATTTTTTGAGGACGTGACAAGTAAAATGGATGAAGGGGAGCTAGTGAATGTAGTGTATCTAGACTTCCAGAAAGCCTTTGATGAGGTCCCGCACGGGAGATTGGTGACCAAAATTAGAGCACATGGTATTGGGGGTAGGGTGTTGACATGGATAGAAAATTGGTTGGCAGACAGGAAGCAAAGAGTAGGAGTAAACGGGTCCTTTTCAGAATGGCAGGCAGTGGCGAGTGGAGTGCCGCAAGGCTCGGTGTGGGGGCCGCAACTGTTTACCATATATATTAATGATTTGGAAGAGGGAATTATAAGCAACACCAGCAAATTTGAGGCTGACACAAAGCTGGGTGGCAGTGTAAACTATGAAGAGGATGTTAGGAGGTTGCAGGGTGACCTGGACAGGTTGAGTGAGTGGGCAGATGCGTGGCTGATGCAGTATAATATAGATAAATGTGAGGTTATCCACTTTGTCGGCAGAAACAAGGAGGCAAATTATTATCTCAATGGAGTTAGGTTAGGTAAGTGGGAGGTGCAGCGAGACCTGGGTGTCCTTGTACACCAGTCACTGAAAGTTGGCGTGCAGGTGCAGCAGGCAGTGAAGAAAGCTTATGGAATGTTGGCCTTCATAACAAGAGGATTTCAGTATAGGATTAAAGAGGTTCTTCTTCAGTTGTATAGGGCCCTGGTTAGACCACATCTGGAGTATTGTGTACTGTTTTGGTCTCCTAATTTGAGGAAGGACATCCTTGTAATTGAGGCAGTGCAGTAGGTTCACGAGATTGATCCCTGGGATGGCGGGACTGACATATGAGGAAAGATTGAAAAGACTAGGCTTGTATTCACTGGAGTTTAGAAGGATGAGAGGGGATCTTATAAAAACATATAAAATTATAAAAGGACTGGACAAGCTGGATGCTGGAAAAATGTTCCCAATGTTGGGCGAGTCCAGAACCAGGGGCCACAGTCTTAGAATAAAGGGGAGGCCATTTAAAACTGAGGTGAGAAAAAACTTTTTCACCCAGAGAGTTGTGAATTTGTGGAATTCTCTGCCACAGAGGGCAGTGGATGCCAAATCACTGGATGGATTTAAGAGAGAGTTAGATAGAGCTCTAGTGACTAGTGGAATCAAGGGATATGGGGAGAAGGCAGGCACGGGGTATTGATTGGGGACGATCAGCCATGATCACAATGAATGGCGGTGCTGGCTCGAAGAGCCGAATGACCTCCTCCTGCACCTATTTTCTATGTTTCTATCTGCTAGATATCAGAGAGGAATGTGGGTATAATTCTGTATAATTCTGTAATAGTGGATTTGCCAAAGGTTAAAAGCTGCTGGCTGTCACCGTCAAGTCCATCCCAGGCAGCTGCTGGGCTCTCTGAGCCTCTGTTCTGTGAGCGACCAGTTGAGGGCTTGGACGCTGTTTTGTGTGGCTTCCTTTTGCCTTTGCACTTCATGCTCTTGCTTGCACGCTTTCACATTCTCTCCGGTGCTTTTAGCTTTGCAACGGCAGCACCAACAAAACAGCAGGATTGTTTGCGCAGTTGGCCAGCTTATTGCACAGCCTGTCCCTGCCTTACCCCTGCAGGATGTGGATGGCTGTGTTGTTTGTGTATCCTGGAGGTCTCTGACTCCTCCTGGAGGTCCCTCTACTCAGTCGCCTGAACTTCTGCTTTGTTTGCATTGCTCAAGTTCTGGAGAATAAGCTCACGACAATCATTAACCAAAGAGCCATGAAACTTCGACCCACCTTTGCCTTCACAGATCCTACTTGATCTGCTGCGATACCAGCCGAAACCTGCAGATGCTGGTTTACAAAAAAGACACCAAGTGCTGGAGTAACGGCGGGTAAGGCAGCTACCTGATCAGCTGACTTACTCCAGCACTTTGTTTTAGTTTAGTTGTTTAGTTTAGAGATACAGCGCACCGAGTCTGCGCCGACCCACGATTCCTGTTACACTAGCACACACGAGGGGCAATTTACAGTTTTTACCGAAGCGAATTAATCTACAAGCCTGTACGTCTTTGGAATGTGAGAGGAAACCAGAGCAGTCGGGGGAAAACCCACACCATCACGGAAGTTGTGTCCAAGTTCCTCCATCAGTTTGTTTTCTGTTCCAGATTGAACCACCTGCAGTCTCTTGTGTCTTCTGATTGTTACTGTGAATTTTTTTTTGTTCTACTTGCCAGTGTTTGTAAAGTTATTGGCCAGTGGGAGGGGAGTTGCTTTTACAGCACAGAAGGTGGCCATTGATCACATCAGGCTCCTGCCAGCTCCCTCCAAAGCAATGTCATCAGTCCCATTCCTCGTTTTTCCTCTTGCCTTTCAGCTTCTTTCTCTTGCATAATGATCAACTGTTTTAATTATTTTGCTATTTGCATGCCATGAGGTAATTTACAGTAGTAGACATTAGAGGAAACTAGAGCATCTGGTGGAAACCTGCACAGACACAGGAAGAATATGCAAACTCTACACAGACAGTACCAGAGGTCAGGATCAAACCCAAGAGCTATGAAGCAGCAGAGCTAATTGCTGTATTATTTAACTTCTCATAGGGTATGTTATTATGCTTCAAAATGTTTATTCTAGTCTATTTGCCAATATATATTTCTCTGAATACTAAAAATGTATCAAACATATGCCTGACCACATTAGTTAATTATTTTTCCAGTCTTCTGCCTGCCCTTTTCATCTAAAATGGCTTCCTTATAATTAAATCCTATGTAGTAGCAAATGCTAGCATTTTGGAGTGATTAGGGAAAATAAATGTAATCTCATTATTACATAATGGGCCATGTCACTGTTGTACACAAAGTGCTTTAAAAATTACCAGTTGCGTGGTTTTGAAATCAGTGGCCTAGATCAGTGCTTCTTAAACTATTTCAGTGTCATTCACCCTTGAGTGTTTATCACAAAATTTCATTCACCCGTGTCTAAATTTTCTCATGTGTTTTGGTAATTTTCGTCTTATTCTCCCTTGTGTATAATTTTATATATCATTTATTTTGTTACATGAGCAAAAAACATAAATCAACTCATTTCTTATGTGTTTATTTTATTCAACGTTTTGAACATCCTAAAAATATATAAAGAAAACTAGGAGTGAAAAAAAAAGTTTAATTACCACTGGAGTTGGAAAATCATTGTATTAGAATGATAAAAACCATTCCAACGTCTAAACACTGGGCTTCAGCCCCATCCTACCCTTTCGGGCTTAGATTATTTGGACAAGTAATCTTTTCTTGGGAAACTAGCTCAAAAAACCATGGAGTATGTGATTTAACTTGCCATATTTGGTATACCTCTCCAGAAGCTGGCTCTTCCAAATCCAGATATAGTGCGTGTGTACTGACAAGTATATGTCATATGCATGCTCAAAACATCATCACAACATTGTCTGTTGCTGAGTTCTGACTATCTGGCGCCCTCCCATCCTCCCAACTAGGAGTGACAAAAAAATTAACAGAAAAATTATTAGAATTTTTCTGGTTTACATAAAGTAAATTTAGTAAACAACTGTCTTAGAACTTAGAATTAGATTCTTAGAAACAATGTTTTCTTATTGTGTATGTTTACCACAAATAAATGACAAGTAGTATACTTCTACACTTATCATCAATGACGAGGATGTTCCTGTACTCCTGTGCCAAGCTTCTCAAACCGAGGTTCAATTTCCTTCTCCAAAGCAACCCGCATTACCGAATCAACATACTGAAGTGAATTGTGCTTTTTGGATTTCAATTCTACCAAGGTCGAAAATCCTTGTTCAGGCAATAAAGTTGTTGTCGTCATTACTAGTGGTTGAAGGGCCTTCAAGGCAATTGATTTATATTCAGGGAAAGCAAGTAATCCAATCCAATAGTCTCCATAGTAGGAGTACATCTCAAAAGATAATTTTTGAGTGAAGTCACAATGAAGCTCCATCAACACTTCTGACATTTCCCCAAAATCTGCTCGCTTGATGTGGCTGGTGATAAAAGGATCCACACCTGATTTTCCAAGTACTGCAGATGCTTCTGAGGAAAATATGTTTCAAAATTTTAGACAGCAACTGCAGATGGTCGGAAATGATGTCCTTCTGTGTTTTCTCCAGATCAGGTTGCTTTTCTTCCCACTCACACTCTTTGAGGAAGCTTTCCAAATGTGGGAAATTGGAGAAATTGCCTTTACAAATGTTAATATGCCACGTGATGATCTTTATTTTCATGACTTCTATTTTCCCAAAGACATTGAAGTTGTCACCTCCTTTACCTTGAAGTGACAAGTTGAGCCGATTCAAATGTTCAAAAATAGAAGTCATGTAACACAATTTGGCCAGCCAAAAATCATTGTTGAAATGCATTGCTTTCACGTCACCTTGCTCAGTAAAAGATACAGACAGTTCATTCTTCAGGGACAGTACTCTTTCAAGGACTCGTCCATGTGACAACCATCGAACCTCAGAATGCAGGAGGAGAATCTTGTGATCTGCAGACATATCCTTGCATAGATCTGAAAACAGCTGACATTTTTTTGCTTGTGGGCGAATAGCATTGACAATTTTCACCACATCTTGCAACAATTCTTCCAGCTCTTTTTTCTGGTCATTGTAACAAGTGTTCAGTTTCTTGGCAGCCAGTGCTTCCCGATGTAAACAACAATGTAAAAAGGTGCAATTATGGGATTTTCCTTTGATGCGAGCGGTGGCTCCTTTTTGTTTCCCCATCATGGTTGCAGCACCATCTGTAGTCACAGCAACACATTTGCTCCAAGATAATTTTTCATTTTCCATGAATTCATCACGCTTGGAGAAAATAAATTCACCTGTAGTTTGCTCTCCGACTGGCAAGCAAAAGAGATAATGCTCGACAATTTTTCCAAGCTTTGATCCGGGAAACGACAATACACAATGAGTTATGCATCGTTTTTAATGTCCATAGATTCATCAAACTGCAGAGTGAAAAATGGTGCTTCCAACAGTTTCGCCATCAGCTGATGCTTCAGATCCTCAGCAACCATAGTAGATCGAAGTTTCATTGTGGCATTGGACAAAGGAATTTGCACTACTTTATCCACTGCTTGCTTTCCACCATGTAGTAGATTGGCAACGATTTTCAAAAACTGTTTGACAACTTTCTCAGCCTCTGTGTATGGCTTTTTTTCTTTCATGAGCACATGTGCTATTTGAAGAGAGGCAAGAAGAAGAGGTTTTTTAGTCGCAGTGTCATTCTTTACCATCGACTGGAAGAAATTCTGTTGCTTCCACAAATACTCACGAGTGTTTTTAAAAAAACTGTATGGACTTGTTTTGATGATTGCTATGCTTTGTTCTTAAATGAGTCTGTAATTTTGAAGGAGCCAGGCACTGGTTGCTATATTTTACACTGCAAAACATGCACTGAGTTGAGGGAGTAGGGCTTGTTAGTTCATCTTGGGGAAGAAAAAAGCCATACTTGATATATTCTTCGTTCCACTTTCTTTTCTTGAGTTTTGAGGAGAGGGTACTTTGGTCCTGGTATTTTCTCTTGAGATTAAGTTTTTCCTTGCCCGTATCATTAACAGAGATCATGTAGTGTAGGAAAATAACTGCAGATGCCGGTACAAATCGAAGGTATTTATTCACAAATGCTGGAGTAACTCAGCAGGATGCGGGTTGCTTTGGATAACTGGGAAAGGGGAGGGAAAGAGAGGGACAGAGGAACTATCTAAAGTTGGAGAAGTCAATGTTCAAATGAACTGCATTTTTTTAGTTCGTTATCCTCAGTTTCCTTGTCACCCTTCACAAATTACGTCTCCTGAACATACCTCCTTAAGTTCTATTCGTTTCATTTTTTTTCAGAAATGAACTACTTCCTCCTGCACACTCTTCCTCTGGAACTGGTTTCTTTAGGTACTTCAACAAAGACATAGTGTCTTAATCTGCCAATCAAACTCACAAAATACTGAAGTCGCTAGAATAGAAAATACAGAATATCACTCCAAGAAAATGGCACAATCTAACTTTAGATTGCCTAAAAATGGGGCTCAAAACTCCTTAATATAGCTAGAATTCATGTTGCTTGATGCAAATAAGTGCTGATAATTGTACAGTAACTATATATAGAATTCCAGTTCTAGCATAAAAATAGCTAAATTGGCAAAACAAAATAAAGTTACAGTTCAACAGTTGTCTACGGCGATCCTCCAGTGTTGCCATTTATAAATTTATGATCCCACTAGCATGTCTGGTCTTCCCTAAACTATTATATTACAGTAATTTTGGGAAATATCCTGCTACTTTGAAATTAGAAAACCATAGGTAGAGAGAAAAAATATATCAAATTTCAGCTCCACTGCCATTCAAACCAATACGAGCTTACTAACCACTTTAATGGCAATGCCTTTTTCAAGTATAGAAAAAAAAATCTGAATAAATTAAGTCATTCACCCTTCATTCACTCCAAAAATAATTCACCCTTGGGTGAACCATTCACCAGTTTAAGAAGCACTGGTCTAGATCTTGCCATTGATGAAGCTATTTACCTCATGCGAGAAAGATTGTTATGATTGTAACTCAAACAACTGCATTTTTATAAATATGGGGCTGTACAAAAAGGTGCTGCTGTAAGCATTGCTTTGCTGTGCTACACAAACAATAAACAGCAGTGGAATATTATTTTGGGAGCGGCCCTCCATTATAAGTACACCTTTAGTTTAGTGAATTCAATATTTGTGCTGAGTGAGAAATTGTTACTGCCTCTAATGCACAATAACATTTCTATAGATTGCTGTTAACGTGATTGTAATGCAGTTGGTAGCTTACTGGGAGCAGATAAAGTGGTAGAGAATTTTAGAAATGGGCTATGTGCTGCCATTCAATAAGATTATATGGTTTTAATTAGAGTCATACAATATGGAAACATGCACTTTGGCCCAACTCATCCATGGCGACCAAGATGCCCCATATAAACTAGTCCCATTTGCCTGAGTTTGGCCCATATCCCACTAAACCTTTCCTATCCATGTACCTGTCTAAATGTATTTTAAATGCTGTTACAATACCTGGCACAACCATCTTCTCTGGTACATCGATCCAGTTATAACGTTGGCAAGTGTGTCAAATGCAGGAAATGTTTTAGAGTATTTTAATCGGCAGGTGCTAATTCATGGGGGGGGGGGGGGGGGGGGGTGAAGGAGGATTTAAAACCAATAAGACTTGGCTGAAGTAGTAATTTTAAAGCATAAATGTGAAAAGCATACACCCTGTGATTGATGAATGATTATCAGTCTTGGTAGTTTACGAGAATTTTGCAGCATAATTAAGAAAATTGCCCAAAACGTATGTAGAAACTTGCAACCAATCAACATGTAACATTCTAACCACTCATTCCTCTCTAAAGCACTTGTGCTTGTGTTCCTAATGTTTTTGTGTTTATAGTTTTTACAGTCATTATTCCTTTTTTGTTTTCAAAATACAGTTCTCCCCAATTACAGCAGGGGTCTGTTCCTGTGAACTGTTCGTAGCCCAAGCAGATTGTATGTTGCAATTATCGCAAACTGAATTCCCACATGGCAGATGATGCCCGCAGCGCAGTACCAGCTGACCAATTCATCCCGCCGGTCTCTCAAATGCCCATTTGTATGTACAGTGCCCTCCATAATGTTTGGGACAAAGACCCATCATTTATTTATTTGCTTCTGTACTCCGTAATTTGAGATTTGTAATAGAAAAAATCACATGTTAACATGCACATTGTCCGATATTATTAAAGTGTATTTTTATACATTTTGGTTGCACCATATAGAAATTACAGCTGTGTTTACATGTAGACCCCCCCCATTTCAGGGCACCATAATGTTTGGGACACATGGCTTCATTGGTGTTTGTAATTGCTCAGGTGTATTTAAATGCCTCCTTAATGCAGGTGTAAGAGAGCTCTCAGCACCGTCTTTCCTCCAGTCTTTCCATTACCATTGGAAACGTTTCTTGCTGTTTATCAACATGAGGACCAAAGTTGTGCCAATGAAAGTCAAAAAAGCCATGAGACTGAGAAACAAGAATAAAACTGTTCGAGACATCAGCCAAACCTTTGCCTTACCAAAATCAACTGTTTGGAACATCATGAAGAAGAAAGAGAGCACTGGGGGTTACTAATTACAAAGGGACTGGCAGGCCAAGGAAGACCTCCACAGCTGATGACAGAAGAATTCTCTCTATAATAAAGAAAAATCCCCAAACACCTGTCTGACAGATCGGAAACACTTTTCAGGAGTCTGGTGTGGATTTGTCAATGACCACTGTCTGAAGAAGACTTCATGAACAGAAATACAGAGGCTACACTGCAAGATGCAAACCACTGGTTAGCTGCAAAAATAGAATGGCCAGGTTACAGTTTGTCAAGAAGTACTTAAAAAAGTAACCAAAGTTCTGGAAAATGATCTTGTGGACAGGTGAGACAAAGATTAACTTATATCTGAGTGATGGCAAGAGCAAAGTATGGAGGAAAAGAAAAACAAATGCTTCAAAACTCATTGGCCGGGGGTTCATTCTACAGCAAGACAATAATAATAATAATAATAATACATTACATTTATATAGCGCTTTTCATATACTCAAAGACGCTTTACAAGGATTTAGAGAACATAGGGAAGTGAATAAATAGATAAATAAGTAAACGAACAGAGAAAGGAGACAGAGGGTGGGGTGATCTTCAGTGGTTGAAGGCAGTACTGAATAGGTGAGACTTCAGTGATGTTTTGAATGTGGTGAGTGTGGAGGAGTCTCTGACGGTTTGAGGTAGTGAGTTCCATAGGGTGGGAGCAGCGATGGAGAAAGCCCTGTCCCCCCAGGATCTGAGTTTGGTCCGGATGTGGGGGGATAGGAGATTGGCAGCAGCAGAGCGGAGGGTGCAGGTGGGAGTGTGCCTGTGGAGGAGGTCGGTCAGGTAGGATGGGGCCAGGTTATGGAGGGCTTTGTAGGTCATGAGGAGGATTTTGTACTGGATTCTCTGGGGGATGGGGAGCCAGTGGAGTTTGTAAAGGACGGGGGTGATATGGTCACGGATCGGGGTGTGGGTGAGTAGACGGGCAGCGGAGTTTTGAATGTATTGAAGTTTACTGATGATTTTTGAGGGTGCGCCATAGAGGAGGCTGTTGCAGTAGTCCAGACGGGAGGTGATGAAGGCGTGGATGACGGTTTCTGCAGCTGTGGAGGAGAGGCATGGACGGAGACGGGCAATGTTTTTGAGGTGGAAGAAGGCTGTCTTTGTGATGTGTTTGATGTGTTTGTCGAAGGAGAGGGTTTGATCAAAGATGATTCCAAGATTCCGGATGTGAGGGGAATGATCCCAAACATACTGCTAAAGCAACAAAGGAGTTTTTCAAAGCTAAAAAATGGTAAATTCTTCAGTGGCCAAGTCAATCACCCGATCTGAACCCAATTGAGCATGCTTTTTATATGCTGAAGAGAAAACTGAAGGGGACTAGCCCCCAAAACAAGCATAAGCTAAAGATGGCTGCAATACAGACCTGGCAGTGTATCACCAGAGAAGACACCCAGCAACTGGTGATGTTCATGAATTGCAGACTTCAAGCAGTCATTGCATGCAAAGGATATGCAACAAAATACTAAACATAACTACTTTCATTTACATGACATTGCTGTGTCCCAAACATTATGGTGCCCTGAAATGGGGGGAATGATGTATAAACATTGCTGTAATTTCTACATGGTGAAACCAAAATGTATAAAAATTTATTAAAATCTGACAACACATTATAACCACGTGAGATTTTGTTTTCTATTACAAATCTCAAATTGTGGATTACAGAGGCAAATAAATAAATGATGGGTCTTTGTCCCAAACATTATGGAGAGCACTGTATGGGCTGTACATAAATCAGGCATTCATAACCTGTATTTGTGCCATCAGAAATCTATATTCCCTCAGGAATTATTCTGAATTCTACAATTTTAGATAACCTGCTTTTCCAGTTTTGTATCAGAACAGGCCAGTTCATAATTTTGTCGCAGATACCAAACAAATCAACATTCATTGCAATGATGAATGAATGAATAAGTTTATTGGCCAAGTATGTGCACATACAAGGAATGTGCCTTGGTGCTCCGCTCACAAATGACAACACAAACATAGTTAACAATTAAGTATAAAGCATAAACCCATCAAAACAATAAGGATACAACATTACGGTCTAAACATTTGGGTGAAAATAAACCAGAGCAAAAAAGAGACTACAGACTTTGGTTATTGAGTAGAACTACTACTCGTGGAAGAAAGCTGTTTTTATGTCTGCCTGTGCCTGCTTTGAGAGTCTGGAGTCGCCTTCCAGAGGGAAGTGCTTCAAAGATTTTGTGGCCAGGGTGAGAGGGGTCAGAGATGATCTTGCCCGCTCGCTTACTGACCCTTGCAGTGTACAGTTCGTCAATGGGGGGAAGGTTGCAGCCAACAACCTTATCAGCTGAGCGAAGGATCCGTTGCAGCCTCCGGACGTCGTGCTTGGTGGCTGTGCCAAACCAGACCATGATGGAGAAGGTGAGGACGGACTCAGATAGCAGCATAGAATTGGACCATCATTGCCTGTGGCAGATTGTGTTTCCTCAGCTGCCGCAGGAAGTACATCCTCTGTTGGGCCTTTTTGACTGTGGAGTCGATGGTGGCCCCCCATTTAAGGTTCCTGGAGGTGATGGTTCCAAGGAACTTAAATGACTCCACAGATGTGACTATGGTGTTGTTGATGGTGAGTGGGGGGAGGGGGATCTCTTCGAAAGTCTACAATTAGTTCCACTGTCTTAAGAGCATTGAGCTCCAGGTTGTTGCGATGGCACCAGGACGCCAGCTGTGTCACTTCCTGTCTGTAAGCAGATTCCTCTCCATCCTGGATCAGTCAGGGTTGTGTCATCCGCAAACTTGAGGAGCTTGACAGAGGAGTTTGTGGAGGTGCAGTCATTGGTGTAGAGAGAGTAAAGGAGAGGGGAGAGTACGCAGCCTTGCGGTGCTCCTATGCTGAGGGTCTGCGGGTCCAAGATGTGCTTTCCCAGCCTCATATGCTGCTTCCTGTCAGTCAGGAAGTTGATGATCCACTGACAGAGGGGTTGAGGCACAGTCAACTGGGAGAGTTTGGAGTGTAGTAGCTCTGTCACAATGTAGTTAAATGCAGAGCTAAAACCCACATACAGAATCCTGGCATAATTCCCCTTGCAGTCTAGGCGCTGGAGGATGAAGTGCAGGCCGAAGTTGACAGCGTCATCCACCGGTCTATTGGCCCTGTATGCAAACTGCAGGGGGTCCAGCAGGGAGTTTGTGATGTTTTTCAGCTGGGACAGCACGTCCTGACTACAGAGGTCAGTGCAACAGGCCTGTAATTAAGACCAGTGATCCTTTTTTTTTGGGTACAGGGAATAGTGGAGACCTTGAAGCAGGCAGGGACAGTGCAGGTTTGCAGGGACTGGTTGAAAATGTCTGTGTAGATCGGTGCCAGTTGTTCGGCACAGAGCTTGAGGGTAGAGGGGGAAACATTGTCCGGTCCTGGAGATTTCCGGCTTTTCTGTTTCCTGAATAGCCTCTCCATCTCTGCAATTTCTATCGTTGGGCACTGGATGAGGCCCCAGTCTGGAGTCAGGCTGTGAGTATGTGCAAATTGGTGATTGCAGAGGGGTGGGGGGGAAGGGGCCAGTCTTTGCAAACTGGAGTCAGTCTGTGAGTGGGTGTGAATTGCTGCTTGGGGATGATCGTAATTATGTTCCTGTGGATGCCACCTCAGGTATTGCACTTCTGAATGAACATGGTGGTTTTATTGGACAACCATCTTGTTATCAAAAGAGGTTATTGTTAGCAAAATAGATGGGTTATTTGGGGTGGTGGTGCAGCAGTAAAGTTGCTGCCTTACAGTGCCAAAGACTCGGGTTTGATCCTGACTATGGGTGCTGTCTGTTCGGAGTTTGTACGTTTTCCCTGCGACCATGTGTGTTTTCTCCGGGTCCTCTGATTTCCTCGCACACTCCAAAGACATACAGGTTTGTAGGTGATGGGCTTCTGTAAATTGTAAATTATCCTTAACGTGTAGGGGTAGTGCTAGTGTAACGGGTGATCATGGGTTGGTGCAGATTCGATGGGGCGAAAGGCTTGTTTTCACGCTGTATCTCTAAAGTCTAAAGAGAAAGATCGGGGGTGATGATCCAAAAGCTGGTCAGATGTGGAACCCTGCTCCTGTTAACAAATGAGTCAGATGTCTTTGGGTATGTGACTGCGAAATAAAGCCAGGGAACCTGTGACCTCGCTGTGGAGGATGCATAATTCAATTTTAAAAACGATTAACAACTAACACATTTGCCAGTTTAATAGCTTTAAAATCTCCTGGACCTTAATCAGTGATGAAGAGCTCAGAATTTATTGAAGTCAGCTTGCCATCAAAGTTATCCACACTCCTGAACTTCTTTAACTGAATCCTGAACATTGATCTTTTTGTTTGCCCAGGTGACTAGGCCTTGATGATATGATGAACTGAACAAGCCTGGCCCATAAAACTCCCATGGAAACATTTGCAAGCTGACAAAGCCTTGGCCCAGCTTTGTTGATTGTCATGAATTTAAGAATTATTGAATGCCATATAAACATCTCTCCAGACCTCCCAACCCTTTCGAATTTGGCGGAAAGTTTCCGCTTTCTTATTTCATTTCGGCCATTCAGATTTTGCCTCACATTTTTCCGCAAAACACATGCCTCGCCGCTCGCCCCGCCTTGCCCCGCTGCTGGCCCAGCCTCGCCGTTGTACTCGTCTCGCCGCTGTACCCACCTCACCCCGCCGCTCGCCCGGCCTCACCTCGTCTCTCGCCGCTGGCCGGGCCTCGCCGCTGTACTCGCCTCGCCAATATCCTCGCCTCGCCGCTAGCCTGGACTCGCCCCGCCGTTGGCCCGGCCTCACCTCGCCTCTCGCCGCTGGCCCGGCCTCGCCTTGCCTCTCACCGCTGGCCCAGTCTCGGCGCTGGTCTCGCCTCGCCGCTAGCCTGGACTCGCCTCGCCGCTGGCCCGGCCTCGCCTCGCCTCTCACCGCTGGCCCGGCCTTGCCTCGCCTCTCACCGCTGGCCCAGCCTCGGCGCTGGTCTCGCCTCGCCGCTAGCCTCACCTCACCTCACCTCACCTCACCTCGTCGCTGGCCCGGTCTCGCCTCGCCGCTGGCAGCTGGCCCGGCCTCATCTTGCCGCTCGCCCGGCCTTGCCGCTGGCCTCGCCTCGCTGCGGAGCGCGGGGCCCGTTGATGTTGAGAAGGGATGGGGGGGGGGGGGGTGGGGTGCAGGGGAGGGGGCGGTGGAGGGAGTGGGTGGGGGTCGGGGGGGAGGAAGGGATGGGAAGAGTGGGGGTGGAAGCGGAGTGGAGTGGGGGAGGAGGGGTGGGGGGTCATGGACCGTTGTGATTTGCTGTTGAAGACCACTGGAACAAGTATGTCTTCAATTAAATTAGGTATGTGCAGTTTTTTAAATGAAACTCTTTCTTCGTAACTTAGTCATACATTTTATGACCATTGTTCTTTTATTCAATACCAAGAGAATTGGGATGTGTAAGGAAAAAGCAAAATAGAAAAAACAAAACAAAACAATTTTCCCTTTGTGGTAAAAAGTATTTCTGTTCAATAATCTTTCTATAATAGTAGAATATATTCATGATAGGCCTGACATTGTACATGTAGTTTCACACGTGAATGTAGCGCAACGCGTGTGCGCATTTGGCCTGCATTTGGCCTGCATTTGGCCTGCATTCTTTTTGTGCTGAAAATTTGCATTATGTGCCATATTATGAATTTTGATGTAAAATTCTGAATTTGTAAAATTCTAATGTTGGGAGGTCTGTCTCTCTATTAATTTTAAAACAGAAAACAAAATAAAGATGTTTTTAAATGATTATATAATTAATGCTCTGTTGTCTGATGAAGGAAAAAATAGACAATCCAGATTTAAATAAGATGAGTCTAGGAAAGTGTACTTGTATTAGTTGATTTTGAACTTTTCAGTGATGGTTGAAGTAAATGGATGGCTTTGAAGCTGTGTTGATGAGCCTTTCTCACATAAGCTCTTTAATAATAATAATAATAATAATAATACATTACATTTATATAGCGCTTTTCATATACTCAAAGACGCTTTACAGGGATTTAGAGAACATAGGGAAGTGAATAAATAGATAAATAAGTAAACGAACAGAGAAAGGAGACAGAAGGTGGGGTGACCTTCAGTGGTTGAAGGCAGTACTGAACAGGTGAGACTTCAGTGATGTTTTGAATGTGGTGAGTGTGGAGGAGTCTCTGACGGTTTGTGGTAGTGAGTTCCATAGGGTGGGAGCAGCGATGGAGAAAGCCCTGTCCCCCCAGGATCTGAGTTTGGTCCGGATGTGGGGGGATAGGAGATTGGCAGCAGCAGAGCGGAGGGTGCAGGTGGGAGTGTGCCTGTGGAGGAGGTCGGTCAGGTAGGATGGGGCCAGGTTATGGAGGGCTTTGTAGGTCATGAGGAGGATTTTGTACTGGATTCTCTGGGGGATGGGGAGCCAGTGGAGTTTGTAAAGGACGGGGGTGATATGGTCACGGATCGGGGTGTGGGTGAGTAGACGGGCAGCGGAGTTTTGAATGTATTGAAGTTTACTGATGATTTTTGAGGGTGCGCCATAGAGGAGGCTGTTGCAGTAGTCCAGACGGGAGGTGATGAAGGCGTGGATGAGGGTTTCTGCAGCTGTGGAGGAGAGGCATGGACGGAGACGGGCAATGTTTTTGAGGTGGAAGAAGGCTGTCTTTGTGATGTGTTTGATGTGTTTGTCGAAGGAGAGGGTTTGATCAAAGATGATTCCAAGATTCCGGATGTGAGGGGAGGTGGATACTGGGAGACATATTCCTTTTTTCCTAAGCACTGTTGCTGACATGGCGCTCATTCACACATTCTCTATTTCTATATATTCTGCACTTGCTCTCTCTTACATCTGCTGCACATTCAACAGAACGTCTTCCACAATTTTCACCACCTCCAGTGGGTTCACATCACCAGTCGCAAGTTCCCATTCTCTCTTCCAGCATTCCGAGGGATAGTTCCTTCTGTGATTCCCTGGTCCATCCTTGCATCTCATCCTTTTTCTACCCTTCTCATGGAACATTCTCATGCAACCTTGGGAGATGCAGCATCTGACCTTTTTCCTCTTCCCCTTCTGCCTTCCAAGGATTCAAATTCAAGATGAAGCAGCAATTCACTTGCATTTGTTTCAGTTTAGTGCATTGCACGGTGCTCACAGTGTGGTCTCTTCTATGTTGTGGAAACTAAATGCAGATGAGGTGTTGGCTTTGCAGAATATCTAATTTCATTCTGCAGAGGCAACCGTGAGCTTTCAGTTGCCTATGATAAAATGTTCGCCCTCCTTTCACTCTGATCACACTTTGACCTCCAATATAAGTCCAATGATGCCCAACTTAAGCATGAAAAGTATCTCACCTTTTGTTTGGGTACAGTTGAAGCTCTTAAGATTTGATATTGAATTGAATGTTCAGGGAACCACTCCTTTTGTTTTCCTCTCCAAGGTTGCACCTTTCTGTTTCGTTTCGTTTATTTGCAGTTCTCTCTCCAAATAGGTTTTTTAAACTAATTATTACTTTAATAACCTTAATCCTATCAGATATTTCTTCTGTTCTCTTCCCTCTCCTCACTGCTGTGAAACAATGTGCTTGTTTTCTAATTTTTCCAGTTCTTGTGAAGAGTAATTCTCCTGAAACGTTACCTCTGTTTCTCTTTCCTTAACAATTGCCTGATCTGTTGTGTATCCCCAATGTTTTCTGATTTCATTTCCGATTCCAGCATCCCCTACAGTATCTAATAGGAATAGTTGAGGAAGATAGAATAAATGATAAATAGGCCCATGTTAAGAAGGACGAATTGCAAACCAGACACAGCATTTTAAAATTTGTTTATTCTTTGTTAACAGAGGGAAAAACTCATCATTGTGAGGAAGCAGCTGAAGAAATATTTGTAGCTTTTCTTTACCAAGTTGAATACAGTTTGTGTGTGAGACAATATGAATGTTTCTTCCATTCTTGAAGCGAGCTTTTGTTTTCGTTCACGTGCTATACAATAATTTAGTAGATTTTAGTGACCTGATTGGCTTTGAAAGTATTGTATTGCATCCAAATCCATGACAGTTAAGTAAATATGTGCTGATAGGAACAATGAAATTACTCTCTGGAATGTTTCTCTTTACTTCCAAGAATGTTGCTATTGTAAACATGTTGCAATTATACTTCGGGTTATGATTTCCCCCTCCCTCTGTTAATCCACGTATAAATTCAATCGGATGACCTAGTTTAAGGCTTGTTCAGAGTTTATTTTTAAAAGTAACCGCATGATGTTCACTTTGAAATATTTCAAATGAAAGCAGTTCCAAGTTTAATCTCGATTATTATTTTGAACCTTGAAATCATGTTGAATTTATTGGCAAGTCATGGGAAGGTCATATTAGGCAATACTTGGGCTACACTGTAGCCCAAAATTCTTTCTCAACCATAATGTTACATTTGTCTCTTGCTTCAATACAGAATTCTACATAATGGGCATAGTGTAAGAAAAGCTCCTTAAAGGGTTGTCCCACATAGGCGATTTTTTAGGCGACTGCCGGCGACTGTCAAAGTCATAGCAGATCGCCAAAATTTTCTTTTACTCTACGACAATGACCACCACAATGCCGAGTCAGGTCGATACAAGTTACTTTTTTTGTGAAACTAGCACCTGGCTAAGAGATTACACCGTCTTTGGAAACATCGCAAAATTCCCATGCTTACCTGACCGTCAAACTGTGGCCTCCAATCTATCTGTCAAATGTCCTGACGGTAAATAAATTGGTTAAACAAAACTATCTTCTGGTATCTTCAAATGCCTTTTCTTAATTTAATATTACGTGCTTCTAAATGCATCTGCGACAACCTAGTAAACCTGGGGACAGCAAGCGACAGCGCCCGCAATAAGCTACGATACCTGGCGACAAGCCAGCTGTCGCTGAGAAATCTCTATCTGGAAATTCTTTCCTCGACGCGCCGAGATCTGCTACGATTCATTGAAGACTCCTCACGATCATGCCCGTGACACCCCGGCGAACATTCGGCGACAGCCTAGTCGCCGGCAGTCGCCTTAAAATCGCCTAAGTGGGACAGGCCCTTTAGTTAATCAATCAGCCACATGTGGACGTACTAACTATTTGTTGGGCACATTGTATATCGAACTTCCAAGAATACAGTTTGCTGCAGACCGTCTGAAGAAGGGTCTTGACCCGAAACATCACCCATTCCTTCTCTCCAGAGAAGCTGCCTGCCCCGCTGAGTTACTCCAGCATTTTGTGTCTAATACAGTTTGCTAGCCTTTGGAAGAGCATGACAGAGAACTATCCATTACATTGAATGTTTATAAACACAGTAAACCATCAAGAACACAGGTTATTCAGCTCCTTGCCTCTTCCACATGTAGTTCCATATTCAGTTATGCCTAAAGCTCTTTTCCCTCATACTCGTAGTGTGCTAAATGTTCCCTGCAGTAGTGTGCCTTAGGCCATGTTCATTGGTGTAATCATTCACAGTGAGGGTATCATGGGGAGGAGGCAGGAGAATCGAATAGATCAGCCATGATTGAATGGCGAAGTAGACTTGATGGGCCGAATGGCCTAATTCTGCTCCTAGCACTTATGAACATGAAATGTCGATGTTTTTGGCACCATCCTGTTATTCCATCACATATGCAAACATGCTGATAAATACATTAAAATGTTCTTTTAGGACAAAACACGAATGGCCACGTGATAATGTGGAGTCCTACCAAGTACAATGTACGTTCAGCTTAATTTGTCTATTTCAGGTATTTCCTTGTTTAAATCACAGCATGTAGAGTGTGTGAAAGTGTAATGGAAGGAAAGATGCTAAAGTTAACCTGCTAGGTATTCCAATACAACTATAAAAAATGTTGGAATGCCAGGGTGTATTTTCATGTTTGTAGTGGTGTAGGTGTAAGAGATGAAGGGGGGAAAAGCCATTCCCCCCTTGACTGCTTGAACTGTGTTGTCTTTTAAATGATAATCTTGAAGAGGGAGTAGACGAAGTAAAAAGTTTTGAAACAGTTAGTTGTTGGCTTGTTTTCTGTTTCCTTTCCTTGAGTGGAGAATCTAGCATTGTTCTCTGATGCAACAGAATTTGGATGTCATGTAAGTGAAGAGTAAAGACAGCTAAGATAGACACAAAATGCTGGAGTAACTAACTCAATGGGACAGGCAGCATCTCTGGAAAGAATGGGTGACGTTTCAGTGCAAGACCCTTCTTCAGACTTGTGGAGAGAAGGAATGGTATTGACCTGAAATGTCACACCTTCACACTTCCTTATCTATCTATCTCCCTCCCCCACTGACATCAGTCTGAAGAAGGGTCTCGACCCGTAGCGTCGCCCATTCCTTCTCTCCAGAGATGCTGCCAGTCCCGTTGAGTTACTCCAGCATTTGTGCCTTTCTTTGGTTTAAACCAGCATCTGCAGTTCCTTCCAACACAGGATGGAATTACTGGCTGCTGAGGGGCATCAAGCCATGTGGGAACACTGTTTGCAGCTGCATTTTTGACTTGTGAACTGTTTGTGTTACGGACGGTTCTCAGGAATGAAACCTTGCCCTGTCTTAAACAGAGGACCTGTAGATTGTTTGTTCACAGGATTGAACCCAACATAAAAAATAGTAAGGGAAGAAAGTCGGTTAGGATAGGTAAAGGTAATGGTCAGATTAAACACAAAACATTCCTTGCACAACATATAGTCTGGAATACTGTAAACCTTAAAAAACCTCTGTACTATGCCGTTGGAAACAAATGCTGACGTTTGGACAAATAGTGAAACTTACTTAAGTATTAAATTAAAAATGCTTATAATTTGATGCTTTTGGATTTATGCCAGCATACAATGTAATAATTGAACCAGTATGTTTATATGAAGATTTGAAAGAGTGGCCTTCAGATATGTTACTGTTTAGAAATGTGGCCTTTGACCAGAAGTTAATGAGCCTCTTGGTTTACCTCTATTTGCAATCATTAACTGCTAACTAATGGACATAATGGCAGTGATAATCTGTGTTTTAAAGATAATGACCAGTATAGTACTCTACAGTTTCAATACATTTTCTAAACTTTAGCTGAGGCCTAAGCCACGGCTGATGATAGATGGCAAATGCATGTGGTGTAGTTATGGACCTTTTTGTTCTGCTGTACGTGACAGAATAAGCTGTGTTTGTCCAGAATGCAGCGAAGTGAGAAATCTTTGACTAGGATTCCATGTAAAAAGCACTCATCAAGGGTTTGCCATGTTGAAAAAAATGAATGATGATTGGACTTTGGCCAAAATCAAGCACTGAACCTCACCAGTAAACTTTTGCACGCAGTATTTCCATGTGGAAGATGTTTTGCTGGTGAGAGCGTCTGACATAGTTAATGGGATGGAGCGTGGACAAGGTTATTGCTTATTGTTTCAGTTTGGTGAGGATGTAAGGTAATTGAACAGACCATTCCCACATCACCAACTTGAGGAAAAAAAAGTTTTGAAATAGTTCAAATACCTTTTTTTGGCAAAAATCAGAAATATATCTGGACATTGCAGTTAAAAGTATAACTGATTGGTTTAAATACATAAATCAAATGTTAGTTGTATTAATTTCAAAAGAGTTATATTGAATGTTACAGTCAATGATTCGATATAGACAATAGACAATAGGTGCAGGAGTAGGCCATTCAGCCCTTCGAGCCAGCACCGCCATTCAATGCGATCATGGCTGATCACTCTCAATCAGTACCCCGTTCCTGCCTTCTCCCCATACCCCCTCACTCCGCTATCCTTAAGAGCTCTATCCAGCTCTCTCTTGAAAGCATCCAACGAACTGGCCTCCACTGCCTTCTGAGGCAGAGAATTCCACACCTTCACCACCCTCTGACTGAAAAAGTTCTTCCTCATCTCCGTTCTAAATGGCCTACCCCTTATTCTTAAACTGTGGCCCCTTGTTCTGGACTCCCCCAACATTGGGAACATGTTATCTGCCTCTAATGTGTCCAATCCCCTAATTATCTTATATGTTTCAATAAGATCCCCCCTCATCCTTCTAAATTCCAGTGTATACAAGCCCAATCGCTCCAGCCTTTCAACATACGACGGTCCCGCCATTCCGGGAATTAACCTAGTGAACCTACGCTGCACGCCCTCCATAGCAAGAATATCCTTCCTCAAATTTGGAGACCAAAACTGCACACAGTACTCCAGGTGCGGTCTCACCAGGGCCCGGTACAACTGTAGAAGGACCTCTTTGCTCCTATACTCAACTCCTCTTGTTACGAAGGCCAACATTCCATTGGCTTTCTTCACTGCCTGCTGTACCTGCATGCTTCCTTTCATTGACTGATGCACTAGGACACCCAGATCTCGTTGAACTCCCCCTCCTCCTAACTTGACACCATTCAGATAATAATCTGCCTTTCTATTCTTACTCCAGAAAATATGACTACATTTTTGGTTAGGAAATTGATCTTGAGTGATCAACTACTAACAGTGCAACTTCAGCAGTTTCCATGCATTGTTGAGAAACTTGAAGTTATGTGGAATTGCATCTTTAATTTCAATGAATGAAATAGTTAACTGTAAATGTTTTAAAATGTAATAGAATTGAACGAGCTATATAATGACAAATGTCCTGGAAAAGGATCTGTTTGCAGCCAAACTAGTACTTAACTAAATAAAAGCATGAGTTTAGTGTATGTTTACAGAATATGTAGGTGTAAGGTTATACACTGTCTGATGTACACTGTAAAATCATGGCATGCAACTTCAAAACTAACTTGCAGAATAGTTATTCTGCATAAACAAATGTTTTTTTGTAGGCTGTCAAAGTAAGTTATGATGTTTGAGAAATTACATATATTTGGATTCAATGCAAATTTTTACAGAATTATTACACGTACTCAGTCTTGGCAGAACACGTAGGGAGAGAAGGAAAGTCATTTTGCACTTGAGTGTTATTTAACTGAGATGAACAAAAAACATGGTTAACGCTCAAAGTTGGGGAAAAGGAGACAATAAACAAATATAAATGCCAAATTCCTCCTGAACTGCTATATCTTAATTGTAATGTTTTGCAGGAAAACATTGTCCATAATGCCAAACAGTCATTCTGAAAAAATAGTTAAAACAAATTCTGGGTACTTCTCAGGCTCGCTTGGAGTATTTTCTGAATATTGGTAAGCTACAGCAAGGGTGTTTGAGATATTGTGCAGGCCATAAAATTATGTTTTATACTGGTTTGGTAATATTCCTTCCAGTATAAAATGGACGTCCTTTTCTTCAAGTGAATTGTACAACTTCAAGGGCCAAGTATTTTAACGTGATTTTGAACCACTTGAATTTCAAAGAAAAGATGCTCAATTTCAACATTAAATAATTATCTATATTTTGATGTATTTTTTAACGTAATAAACCTACAAGATGCTTTTAATTTAGTAATCAAAGTTGACTAGCGTGTAGCTTTTAGTGTTTTTGTTGTCATTGCTGAGACATGAATTTTATACGTCAGTGACTCCACTGGTGGGGACCTGCCATCTGCAGGAAATCAACTGGCTGGAGATTAAATGGCAGATATCACAGGTTTGTTATTATGGTGCTATTAGTCTAAGCATGTAGCTAATTATGCCTTTAAGAAAGTCTTGCACAGAGCTAAACCGGGGCCACTTGTGCTCTGCTTGTTAACTGACACTGATATATGTATATTGTTTTGAGCTGTATCATTGGATTTCATGGTGTAAAGCAGGGGCCTCCAAACTTTTCAGCATGAGGGCCACATTATATATTTGGTACATTTTTGCGGGCCATAGGAAAAAATAAAGAAATGTTAATTTTATGAATTTAATGAGGTTTATATGGCAACAAATAAATAATATTCGATTTTTAAAAAGAGCTTGAAATATTGGAATATATATATACCGAAGGTATACAATTATTTATAAAACAGAAGAAATACAGTGACCACCAGTGGGCATGCAGACAGTATAGAAATATCATATCATGTAATGGCGGAGTGACGATATGTGTGTCACCGTCGCAGTGACTCACGGGTGGGCAATCTGCTAAGAAATCATTAAAATTTAAAATGATTATTAAGTCGGCAGCTGTAAGTTCGGAAACTGCTGAGATTGGCCCCGAAGACTGGAGAACCAAGGAGGAGGGAGCCGCTGGCGACGACAGACACGATGAGTGGGCCAGTAGGAGAGGGGTAATGCTCCAGCGTCTGCAAGGTCAGCTGCAGAAGGCGTTTCCCCCAGGACACCGAGGCGGACGTCGATCGACGGGCCGAGCCAGTCGAGGACGACGAAGGAGGCCCTGCAGCAGCCTGGGGCTCGCCCGGATCGGGAGCCGCTCCCGTACATCCAGCGTGCGGACCCGACTTTGGACTTTTTGAAGACAACGCCAAAATATGGTGGTGACTCGTGCACATGTGATCTGCGCTAAAATAATTCCACTGTGCCGTGCACGTGTGACAATAAACCACCATTCATATAGGCCGCTTAAAAGAAAAGTTCCCACGCTGCCACAGAACCCGCAACACGGAACGTGCTTGCTGCGGGCCGGATAAAATCTCGTGGCTGGCCGGATGTGGCCCACGGGCCGCAGTTTGGAGACCGCTGGTGTAACGGATTTGGCACAGAATATGGCTCTTGTTTGAAATCATCGCTCGCGGTCCCCAGTCGCTTGTGCTCATGTGCATAGAATGCAAGGGGCTGACCTTGGTAACTCCTCACTGGGAGTTAGGCAGTGAAGTGTAGTGAAGCCTCTGCATGAGTAAGTTTGTTGTCTTGAGGTCCATGGCCTTGGTTTGATCTATCAGAAGATGAAGCTTGGAGTCTCATTTTGTCAAGGTCTGTAGTGGATTTGTTTATGCTCTTTTGAAATGTTTCTGAATATCAAAGCAACCTTTTAAAAGTAAAAATGACAAAATGATTTTAAATGTGTGAAAATTAAAAAAAACATTAAAATATGTACAAATTAATAGACATTCGAGTAAAATAGATAGGAAAAAAGACATTTGCCTTTTCAATTCTCTAGGCCAAGAATTAAATGACCATCGAACAATACAGCAGAGGGCAGGCCCTTCGGTCTAGAGTGTGTGCTAGAGTGTGTGCCAAACATGATGCTAAGACCAACTTTTATCTGCCTGCACATAATCCATATCCCTCCATTCCCTGCATCTTCATGCCTATCTAAACGTCTCTTAAATGCCACCAACGTATCTGCTTCCACCACCACCCCTGGCAGCACCATCACCCCTGGTTAATCACAAACTTCCGTTTATAAATAAAAGGTAGACACGAAATGCTGGAGTGACTCAGCGGGACAGGCAGCATCGCTGGAAAGAAGGAATGGGTGATGTTTCAGGTCAAGATCCTTCTTCAGATTTTTACAAATAAAAATTGCCTCGCACATCTTCTTTAAAATTTACTCCTCTCACCTTAAAGCTATGCCTTCTAGTATTTGATATTTCTATCCCGGAAAAAAGGTTCTGACCTTTTACTCCAAAAAAAGTTTTACTCCATCTATTCCTCTCATCATTTTATATACTTCTTCCCCTCAACCTCCACCATTCTAGAGAAAACAATCGAAGTCTGTCAACCTCACTTTGCAGCCAATATCCCCAACTCCAGGCATCATTTTGGTAAACCTCTTCTGCACCCTTTCAAAAACGTCCACATCCTTCCTGCATTGGGGTGAACAGAGCTGTGCGCAATGCTCCAAATGAGGCTTAATCAAAGTCCTATAAAGTTGTATCATGACTTCCTAACCCTTGCACTCAGTCCCCTGAGCAATGAAATCAAGCATATCATCTGCCTATCTACCATTCTTTCTATGTGTGTCACCACTTTTAGGTGCCACTTTTGGGGAGTTGTGGATTTGGATCCCTCTATACATCAATGCCATTCAGGGTTTGCCATTAATTGTATATTTTCACCTTGCATTCCACCTCCCAAAATGCAGCACCCCTGACTTGCTTGGATTAAACTCCATACTGTAGCTGATCTGTATCCTACTAAATACTTTGACAGCCTTCCTCACAGTCCCTGACTCCATCAGTCATGGCATCATCTGCAAAATTACTAACCAACCCATCTACATTTCCCTCCAAGTCATTTATATATTTCACAAACACAGAGGTTCAGCATAGATCTCTGCAGAACTGCACTGGTCACAGACCTCCAGCCTGAATGATGTCCTTCACTACAACCCTCTACTATCAGTAAGTTAGTTCTGAATCCACACAACCATGGCACTGTTAATCTTGCGCATTTTAATCTTCTGGGTCAATTCATCTTGGGAGATTTTATAAATGCCGTACTAAATTCCACATAGACAGCATCCACCAGCCTACTATCATCGATCACCTTCGCCACCTCCTCGAAAAACTTGATTAAGTTAATAAGGCACAACATGTCATGTACAAAGCCATGCTAACAATCCCTCATTAACCCATTATCTTCCAAATGGGAATAAATCCAATTCTGAAGAATTCACTCCAATAGCTTCCTACAATTGACATGATGCTCACTGGCCAGTAACTCTCTGGACTTTCCCTGCTTCCCTTCTTGAACAAATGAATAAAATTAGTTACTCTCATGTGTAAGAAAATAACTGCAGAAGGTGGTACAAATCGAAGGTATTTATTCACAAATTCACGGAGTAACTCAGCAGGTCAGGCAGCATCTCGGGAGTGAAGGAATGGGTGACGTTTCGGGTCGAGACCCTTCTTCAGACTGATGTTAGGGGGGCGGGACAAAGGAAGGATATAGGTGGAGACAGGAAGATAGTGGGAGAACTGGGAAGGGGAGGGGAAGAGAAGGACAGAGGAACTATCTAAAGTTGGAGAAGTCAATGTTCATACCGCTGGGCTGAAAGCTGCCCAAGCGAAATATGAGGTGCTGTTCCTCCAATTTCTGGTGGGCCTCACTATGGCACTGGAGGAGGTCCATGACAGAAAGGTCCGACAGGGAATGGGAGGGGGAGTTGAAGTGCTCAGCCACCGGGAGATCAGGTTGGTTAAGGCGGACTGAGCGAAGGTGTTGAGCGAAACGATCGCCGAGCGTGCGTTTGGTTTCACCGATGTAACGAAGTTGACATCTAGAGCAGCGGATCCAATGGATGAGGTTGGAGGAGGTGCAGGTGAACCTCTGTCTCACCTGGAAAGACTGTTTGGGTCCTTGGATGGAGTTGAGGGGGGAGGTAAAGGGACAGGTGTTGCATCCAGTTACTCTCATGTTCTCCAGAACCTGCTTGTGGCTAGATAATCATTGGGTTCTGATCGTATGACAAATGTGACTGGCATAAGATTGGAGGGATAGATTTGTTAGCATAATACTGGCTAATACCAGTGGCATTTGGTTGGTCAGTATGTGGAGTTCAATCACCTTGGTAAGTTTTGGACTTGAAATCAGTTCACTAGTTCCTGGACAAATGCGTGAGAACAATCAAATATCAGTGATTCCCTGCCATGATAATGGCCGATATGATTTTCCCCATTGTCTTCCGGTTTTTGCTACCCTATCACACAGCTTGGATTCTACATTGGGATTAGGTGTTCTCTTCTTGGGTAGAGGATCCAAAGCACCTCTTGGCTCCGGCACCAATATTTATTGAATGGTTCTTTTAGAACATATTCTGGGAAGCTAGAAATAAGTTCAAGGGAAATTTGAAAACTGCCATTTCAAGAAATTTGATGCACACAACTTGGATTTTTCTGAAATTTAACTTGCCTTTTTATTTTAATTGTTTAAATTGAAAAGGTTAGTGGATTTTGTTTTTATTATAGATTAAAATGGTCCAAGGGCAGATAACTGCCTGACATATTAGTCCAGAACCATAACTGAAACTAAATGATGGGACGTAGCCTCTAATCAAATCTCTATACTCCAAAAGACTACAAGGAGCAATGTTATTTTAGCTGCAAAAAATAATATCAGTTGGTAATTGATCAAAATAGTCTGGTTACAGGGCTTTGGAATGTTAGGAGCTTTATGAATTTAGGTCTTTAGTTCTGTAATTAGATTACAGTCCAGATGTGTGGGAAAGATTTTATGTCACAGTTTTATGGAAAGAAGAAATCACAGTTTGAGTGAAATTGTGTTTCATTTTGAGCACAACAATCCTTAGAGGAGATTATGTTATGGAAAACATTATGTATGAATGATTGTACTTTAATTTGTAAAATTATTAATGTTGCCAAAATGGAGTTTCCTTAATAATAGTTCACTTAAAAAAAAAAATTGTCTTTATTGATGTAAACAAATTGGATGCCCAAATGTATTTCATATATATCATATCATATATATATACAGCCGGAAACAGGCCCTTCGGCCCACCAAGTCCGCGCCGCCCAGCGATCCCCGTACATTAACACTATCCTACACCCACTAGGGACAATTTTTACATTTACCCAGCCAATTAACCTACATACCTGTACGTCTTTGGAGTGTGGGAGGAAACTGAAGATCTCGGAGAAAACCCACGCAGGTCACGGGGAGAACGTACAAACTCCTTACAGTGCAGCACCCGTAGTCAGGATCGAACCTGAGTCTCCGGCGCTGCATTCGCTGTAAAGCAGCAACTCTACCGCTGCGCTACCGTGCCGCCCTTTTTATTATTTATTATTTATTATTTATTTTTTGTTATTGGGAAGTGCTGATCATGCAAGGTTTTACAAACCATGATTTCTTAATGTTGGGTTATAACTTAGTGATATTTGAGCACGTTACCATGTACTCATGAAGGCATATTTTTAAGCTTTCAGAATGTCAGTAGCATGCCTGACCATTGCTTCCAAAAAATACTTACTTTGTTTCTTATATTAGAAAAATACATTTGTTTGTAGTTATAGAAGGAATGAAGCCTATTCAGTTTGAGTGAGGTTTTAATAATTCCTCTATTGTATTCAATTTGTAGATTTGTTTATCTAGTCATAGAGTCATACAGCGTGGAAACAGGCCCTTCGGCCCAACTTGCCCACACCTGCCAACATGTCCCTCTCATTAAACACCGGCCAATATGTCCCTCTCATCCTTCTCGTGCTCTCATTAAAATTTATATCAATTCAAGAATCATTTGAATTTTGGCAACTTTATTATTTTAATTATTTTCTTTTAAATTGTAAAATAACTTGTAACTGTTTTGTGGTTTGGTGCAAGTCGTAATTTTTTTGGACTGGGTATGAAAGTTGTTGTTGAAATTTAAAGTGAATCTAATCTGGACATGAAATACATAACTCAGTGACACTATTGTCCTATATCGCAAGATTCTGAGGACAACATTTATCAAGCAGCTAAGCATGATAAGCTTCAATCAGGTACCAAAAAATACTTTGTTGACACCATTTTTCACATTGAACAGAATATTCACTATCTGCACAGCTGGGAATTAAAAAAAGAAACCATTGGGTACTAGTTGAAGGAAACAACAAAGTTATCTGAGTGTGCTGGACAACATTTATCCAGTAGTCACCAGAAGTAGATGATCTTTTCTCATGGTACTAGTTGGGCCTTTCAAATTGGATTTGGTTTTATAATGATTCATAGATTTGGAGAAACAGGCCCTTTAGCACATTCATTCGTTCCCCAATTCCTTCTGAAACTGTTGAAAGACAAAAGGTACATGTTAGCTTGAACTTTAACAGAGTTTGATTCTTGTCACTTCGCACTGATTTTGTTACCTTTTTCTAAGTGGTCCAAGTGAAAGATACAACTAATGGGGATAGTGAAATAGTAATGTAAGCTGCTTTTTAATTTCAATAGCAGATACTGAGAGGGAAAGTTTGTTGAACTGTGTTTAGACAGTTGTCTGGTTAACTATTTTAAAGATAAATATTACAAAAAATTATTTGATAACATTTAGGTGGCTGATTAGTGTGTCTGGACAATTAGTGGGTGGCAGCAGTGCGAAATACTCAAAGGGAAAAATATAATTTTTCACTTCACTTTTTAAAGCCGGAATATGTTTGTACAAGTTCCACCGAGGCTGTGTTATGGCTGGGCCTGATTTTAGCTTTACCTCCTGTAATAATAGTGTTAGCCCTTTCCATCTTTTTAATTATTTTTGTCCTGATAGGTCTGATGTTTTGTTGAATGAGTTGAACATTCCTTGCTCCTGTTTGTTTCCAGATCTTCTGTGCTATCGATTGAGTATTGCGAGTTCTCTTTACTGATACTGATAGCTTAATTATGCTTTTCAGTTTCCGTTAATCGCTTGATCCAGCTCTACTCCATCTTTCCTTTTCCTATAAACCTATCTTCTGTGATGAGCTTCCCACTGTGATCAATAATGGGTTCAATAGATCCCCAAACTACTTGGTGTATTTTTCATCCCCCCACGGTTACTGTAAAACTCCCTTTGTGCTACACACTGCTACACGCTTAACACCACTGCATTTGTGTTGATGACTCTGCCTTCCACACCTGAAATTATTATTTTTTCAGCTAGAATTCCCTTCCTTCTCCATTACTCAACAGGGCTGTCAGATAATCCGTTTATCGTTAATTCCTTAAAGCCCTCTTAATCCTCTCATGACAATCTATCCTCCTTCAGCTATTTTTCCCACCAGTTTCCATTTTCACCAGGCTGGTGCCCTCTATCTATGTGTATCCTGACTCCAACACCAAATTGATGCCTTCTCCACTCTTATAACAATCAATTTCACTTTCCCAATTTGCTTACTTTATTTACCTGCGCCTTCCCACTGTGAAGCTGTGCAGATCTAACAGCCTTTTATTCATTTTTAGAACTGTAAATATAACCGCTCCATATTAATTTCCTCAATATTCTGTCCATGGCATCGAATGCTATGTGAGGGGCTATGTGATCGAATTTTATTTATCCTAGGAGGGAAATTGCTCTGCCAACAGTCATAAAACACAAAATACATGAAACATGAAATTAAAGTGACGAGTAGAAAGGATTGGGGATGTGCAAAGATTGGGGGTGGGGGGGGGGAGGTGTCAGTCTTAGACAATTGACAATAGACAATAGGTGCAGGAGTAGGCCATTCGACCCTTTGAGCCAGCACCACCATTCAATGTGATTATGGCTGATTATTCCCAATCAGTACCCCGTTCCTGCCTTCTCCCCATACCTACTGACTCCGCTATCCTTAAGAGCTCTGTCTAGCTCTCTCTTGAAAGCACTCAGAGAATTGGCCTCCACCGCCTTCTGAGGCAGAGAATTCCGCAGATTTACAACTCTCTGACTGAAAAAGTTTTCCCTCATCTCCATTCTAAATGGCCTACCCCTTATTCTTAAACTGTGGCCCCTGGTTCTGGACTCCCCCAACATTGGGAACATGTTTCCAGCCTCTAAAGTGCCCAACCCCTTAATAATCTTATATGTTTCAATAAGATCCCCTCTCATCCTTCTAAATTCCAGTGTATACAAGCCTAGTCGCTCCAGTCTTTCAACATACGACAGTCCCGCCATTCAGGGAATCAACCTAGTAAACCTAAGCTGCACCCTCTCAATAGCAAAAACATCCTTAGAAACATAGAAACATAGAAAATAGGTGCAGGAGTAGGCCATTCGGCCCTTCGAGCCTGCACCGCCATTCAATATGATCATGGCTGATCATTCAGCTCAGTAGCCTGTACCTGCCTTCTCTCCATACCCCCTGATCCCTTTAGCAAAAAGGGCCACATCTAACTCCCTCTTAAATATAGCCAATGAACTGGCCTCAACTACCTTCTGAGGCAGAGAATTCCACAGACTCACCACTCTCTGTGTGAAGAAATGTTTTCGCATCTCGGTCCTAAAAGACTTCCCCCTTATCCTTAAGCTTCCTTCCTCAAATTTGGAGACCAAAACTGCACACAGTACTCCAGGTGCGGTCTCACCAGGGCCCTGTACAACTGCAGAAGGACCCCTTTGCTCCTATACTCAACTCCTTTTGTTATGAAGGCCAACATTCCAATGGCTTTCTTCACTGCCTGCTGTACCTGCATGCTTCCTTTCAGTGACTGATGCACTAGGTCACCCAGATCTCGTTGTACGTCCCCTTTTCCTAACTTGACACCATTTAGATAATAATCTACCTTCCTATTCTTACCACCAAAGTGGATAACCTCACACTTATCCACATTAAACTGCATCTGCCATGCATCCGCCCACTCACACAACCTGTTCAAGTCACTCTGCAACCTCATAGCATCTTCCTCACAGTTCACACTGCCACCCAGCTGTGTGTCATCTGCAAATTTGCTAATGTTACTTTTAATCCCTCCATCCAAGTAATTAATGTATATTGTAAATAGCTGTGGTCCCAGCACCGAGCCTTGCGGTACCCCACAAGTCACTGCCTGCCATTCTGAAAGGGACCCATTTATCCCCACTCTTTGCTTTCTGTCTGCCAACCAATTTTCTATCCATGTCAGTACCCTACCCCCAATACCATGTGCTCTAATTTTGCCCACCAATCTCTTATGTCGGACCTTGTCGAAGGCTTTCTGAAAGTCAAGGTACGCTACATCCACCGGCTCTCCCCTGTCTATTTTCCTAGTTACAGTCTCAATCTACCCCACGACAGAAGGGAGAAGAGTTGTACAGTTTGTTAGCCACAGGGAAGAAGGAACTCCTTTGCTGCCATATGCTGCATGCACAACATCTCGCAGATTTTCAGCACTCCATCTTTCTATCCAGCTTGCTTCTGAGCCTCTCTAAATCCAGACAAAATATCCTACAAGGTGACTTGGCCAAGGTGGCTTGGACACCAAACACCTTAGCACTTCAAGCTAAACAGCTAACATTTGACTTTTATTCTGCGTAATTTAACAATCCCCTGCCACATCAATATGCAGCATATCTAAAAATTAAACAACCTTTGAAATAAAAGTAGGAACTGCTGGAAATACTCCATGGGCCGGCCAGCATCTGTGGAGACAAACATAGTAATGTTTCATAGAGCTGGTACTTATGAGTACTTTCATTGATCGAGATATTAACTGCGTTTCACTGCCTGTTTGATCATTTTCAGCTTTTATTTATATGTTACCACCAGTTTACAATGCTGCATTTTTCAATGGTGGTTGGAAACAAAGACAGTTCAGCACCATTTACTTTGGTATCTTTCATGTGTGGAGATCTAGCTCATTGTCACCGCAAAGAATGTACGTCTAATCAGTGTGCTATTCAAAAGAGTAGAAGTTGGGAGAATGTTTTAACCCACCTGTCTTAGCAGAGGAACTACCATTTCAAAGGTTTCAAATGTAAGGAGAGCAAATCAAAGGGAAATTAAGATTGACAAATTAATCCTCTCTCCCCACATTCCTAAACTTGGACAATTGCAATGTGCCCTTAACCTAACTTAAGTATGTGCAATATGTTGCACTGTTGTGGCGCCGGGTGCTGATGCTGCTGACAGTTTGCATGTGGTTGGAGAATATTGTGCATTGCGTGGGATATGTTTTCCTGTTGAATTATATTTGCAGTCTACCATGCAAACATGAAATTCTGAAAATTAGCATGTAGCTCATTTGGAACTGATTATTAGGAGTGTTTTTGTGGGACTGTGTTGAGTGGTCAATAAGCAATACAAATTGCATTGTAGTAATTAAAAGAGTGGAACAAAATTTGTTTTGTTTTAATAATTAAAACTTAATTTAATTTACAGAACAATTAACATTGAGTTAGTTTTTGGTTATAATCCCATGTTGGTATTAAATCTCCTGGACTGATAAAAGCTAAAGAAATGATTGCAAGCAACTTGTGTTGTCAAAAGCATAAAATCACATCGGGTGATTTTCAATATGTAAATATTATTAGTGGCTTTTTTGGTAGCAAATGAAACTTAGGTGTTGTTTGAACTGAAGTTAGTCTGTTAATAAATTCCAGCGTTGGTGCATTCAAGAACATGACTAAAAATATCTAATGCAATTAAAGTATTCTGCATGAGTGGCCTTCTGAAGTGATTTGAATTGTCAAGCTTGCCCTTCCTAAACAAAAAGTGTAATGCACCATCGGTTTGGAAGAAGCAATGCAAACTAGGTGAATGTTTTGCCTAATATTCTATATGCATGTTCACCTCAGCTGCTGTCTGCAGTCATTTTATTTGTCAATCTGTTTAAGTTAATCTCAGTGCAACCTATAGCACTGATGTGTTCAATTTCTCCAGGCCACTGCTTTGGATATTGATTTCTGTAAGATCACTAAACATAAATGTATCCTAACTTACAAGATTTGAATTTACTACTTGATCCCTAGGTATTTTCTATATCTCTTTTCTATTTTTAACTCTAATTTTCTTCGCTTTTTGTGCACTTTTTTGTTTCTGTAATATTTTGGTACTTTGAGATAATCCGTAGCATAATTTCATTGATCCTTTATCACCACGTATTTATTTTCCTCTATGTCTAATTTAGCTTCTGCTTTTCTGAAGGATACACACCTGGACCGTATACATGTACATGTCCTGAATATCCCGATTGATGTATAATTTGAGCACTTTTTTATTTCACAGTTTCATTAAAAGTCTTCAGTAATTGAATTTGTATGGTCATTGACGGTCTTTCCTTGCTGATTTTAAGCCACCTGGCTGTAAACGCTGCATTTTTAGCCCCAGCAATGAATCTCCGTATTTCAGAGGTGCTCTTTCTATTGCTGTTGACATCCTACAGAATTTTTCAGTAGATATGTTCAAAACATTTATTGTAGTAAGATTGCTTGTATTCATGCTTGCAATAGGGGTTTGCATGAATTAAAATACAAGATAATTCAATTTATTGAATAAGCTTAAAATAAATTGGAACCTTTGTTTAAAAAAAAGGAATCACAGTCCCTGACAGGAGTCACTGATGGACCGCTTCTATTGGGCTTGCAAGGACTTTGGGCTGATCATCAGCCTGAAGAAGACGAACGTCCTGGGACAGGTTACAGAGGCACCGCCTGTCATCACCATTGACGACTACGAACTCGATGCCGTCCATCAGTTCATGTACCTCGGCTCCACTATCACCGACAACCTCTCCTTGGACACAAAGATTGACAAGAGGATCGGGAAGGCAGCTACAACTTTCGCTCGCCTCACAACTCGAGTGTGGACCAATCCAAAGCTGACAGTGAAGACAAAGATAGCAGTCTACAACGCCTGTGTCAACAGCACGCTGCTGCACGGCAGTGAGACATGGACTACATATGTCAGACTGGAGAGAAGACTCAACACCTTCCACCTAAGAGCATCCGCCGTATCCTGGGTATATCCTGGCAAGACAGAGTGTCCAATGCCGAGATTCTGTCTCGCACTGGCCTTCCGAGTATGTACACTCTACTCAGGCAGCGCAGGCTGCAGTGGCTGGGCCATGTCCACCGCATGGAGGATGGCCGTATTCCACAAGACATCCTCTATGGAGAGCTAACATCTGGGAGGAGAACAATTGGCCGCCCCCAGCTACGTTACAAGGATGGCTGCAAGAGAGATTTGAAGGCGCTCAACATCGATGTGGAGTCCTGGGAGAGCCTTGCAGCTGACCGTACGAGGTGGAGAGGTACCCTGAACCAACATCTCTAAACGGAGGAAGAGAAACTGATGAATGTAGCAGCAGAAAAGCGGGCACGCAGAAAGGAGCGCAGCAACTTCAACAGACCAGAGACCACACACAAATGTGATCTTTGCGACAGAGACTGTCACTCCCGCATTAGTCTCCTCAGCCACAAACAATGCTGCTCTAGCCGAGGTGTGGAGCAATTAGCCAACTAGGATGCATCACCCATGGTCAGCCGTGACCGAGGGGGCCTAAGGGTAAGGTAAATTAAAATCCTGGAAATACTCAGGAAGATTTTTGGCAGAATGGTGAGGGTGGAGGTGGTGAAGGTAGTTATATCAGACAAGTTCACATTGCAGAGAAAGGGGTGATTTGGAGAAAACAATGAGGAAGGTATGTGACAGGGAGGAATGCAGGCGATTGTGAATAACAAAAATGATGGGAGTTGGCTGAAAAGGAGAAGGAAGGAAGTTGTCCTGATGACGAAGCAAGCATGTGGTCTGAAGCTCAACTTGAGGTCAGCTATGGTATCAAGTAAGATTTGAATTCCAGTTCAATTTCTGACTAACGCTGAGAAACTAACATGAAGAAATTCAATAGAGTTTTTCATAGCGAATTACTGTGGAATTTATGCAAGAAATATTTATTCAGGTGGAAAGGAAGCCTAAATTTCAAATGCGTGGCCTTCAGGGCCCTACTGGGGTGCCAGGTCATTTCAAGCCACACATCAAAAGAATTCCCAATTAATATTTACCCTTGAATAATTTACAACAGCCCTGAAGGAACAGAAATGAAAGTTGGATTTTTGAATTTTAGGATTTTTGTTTCTTGCATTTTGGATTAAATTACTGTATCTTTGAATTATTTTTAAAAGTAGATGTATTTCTATAGATTTAGAGTTGTGGCTTTCTTTGGGAATGAGATAGAAGCAGGCAGTGCAGGGCTGGGGTGAGATAAGGATGGAGACTGTGATGGGGAGATCGCCAGAGGTGATGAGGTTGGAAACATTCTGGGAGATGATGGCCTGGTGTTCATCTGTGAGGTCATGGTCATCGTCAAGGGGTAGTTATGAGGACGTGTCACAGAGCTGGCATCTGGCCTCAGCACAGTAGAAGTCAGACTACAACGGCACCTCCCTTGTTGGCGGGTTTAATAACAATGTTGGGATTGTTGCTGAGTGAGCAGAGGGCTGTGCATTCAGAGAGGGTGAGATTGGAGTGGGTAACGGGAGTGGGGAAGTCAAGACGGTGGACATCGCACAGGCAGTTGGAACTAAAAAAGCCCGAAGAGGGTAGAAGGCCGGCAGGGGGAATCTGAGGAGGAGGAATGTTGGAGAACATGTCTGAACAAGGGTCTCGACCCAAAACCTCACCTAACCAGAGATGCTGCTGACCCACTGAGTTACTCCAGCACTTAGGGACTTTTTTTGTTGTAAACCAGCATCTGCAGTTCCTTGTTTCTATCATGGTGGCTTTATGCATTGAATATTGAGGTATTCAAACTGGGCAGGCATTTCCACATGTATGTCTGTTTAAACTGTTCTTTTGAATGCATCTCCAGAGTACACACAAGCAGGATGTGTGAGGCATAACCCATCCAGACATTTTACTAACAAGATGGTTGTCCAAAGCAGTCACCATGTTCATTCAGAAGTACAATCTCTGAAGTTGGACTCACAGGAACATAATTACAATCACTGCAATGAATACTGATTTGTCTAAAGCAGTTTAAGACTTCAGCACCTAGGGGACAGCATGCTTAATATTAAAGAGAATATTTTATTTTAATATAAAAGTTCAAAATATATCTCCAATTCTGTGCATTTCTGTATATTTTATTGATGCTTTCGTACGCTCTCAATACATTTCTTCTGTTTAGATTGCAAATCGATTCTTTAAACGCTCAACCTCATTCAGAAATAGGTATTTGTATTATTTAAGATTTTACGTGATTCATACTCTTCAAATTTGAAAAACATTTGATCTTGGTCATTGCATGCAATGGGCTATGACATGTTTCTGCTCTGCTAGCAGTTGGCACGCACTTTAAAATACTACAGATGCCTTGTTCCAACTGTGTCTGTTAAACTATTCACTATATAACGTCTAATTGGGCTAGCAATGATTACCACAGCTTTTATTTGTTAAAATCACATGGGATCACTGGCTAGACCTATGACCATAAAGTGCAGAGTAGGGAACATAAACACATAATATATTTCCATAATATAATATTCATACTATTTGTTTATTATGTTGCTCACGTTAATTTAAATCCTGTATGGATCAACAATCTTCCCTTCTTCCCTGTGCTGGTTAGAACAATAGTTAAAGTTGAATAATTTGGAGAATTTCCCTGCAGTGTATAGTTTAGAAGATAACTATGGATGTAACAGCCAGTGTCACGCGAGGCGATCAAAATTTGCTGCCTAGTTAATTAATTTCTTCCATTTACGTCCAGTCATCACCTTGGGGTAAGTTTAGTTTGGAGAGATAGCATGAAACATGCCCTTCAGCCTAGCAATTTCATGTTGACCATCGCCTGTTCACACTAATTCCATGTTACCCCATTTCCACTCCCGACATATTCGGGACAATTTTGCAGAGGCCAATTAGCCTACAACCCCCATATTTCCTTCCGATCGAGAATGACTCGTTTTTGCAATTTCATGGGTTCTGAATTGGCTAATAGGGCCAATAGCAGTGGCTAATAGGGCCAATAGAAGCTTAGTAGACTTCCCCACTTGTAGGACACAGATGAGATACCTGAAGGGGCAATCAAATGGGTCATTTGTCACTTGCAGTGGGGTTCTTTCTGCCCCTGATGCATGAACTCCCAGGTTGCTGACAGCGAGCTAAGAGATCCTTCTCCATTTTGAGTGGTCATGAGCCAAATGCTCCCCAAATTTGGTGGTGGTGGTGGAGGAGCACATCCTTAAATCTTTTACTTTGGCTGCCTCAGGAAAGCAGACAGCATAACTAAGGACCACTCGTACTCTGGTCATTCCCTCTTCTCCCCTCTCCAATCGGGCAGAAGATGCAAAAGTTCGTAAGCACGTACCACAAGTGTCAAGGACATGATATTTGAAGTTGACAAATGTAGCTACTTTGATTAAGTCTGTTTTGTGATATTCAAACGAGTGACCACTCATTTCTCATCAACAGGTAATCATCCTTCATATCTACTGTGTATATACCTCTGTCTCAGTTATCTGCATTGTGTAGATTTAATTTTGGTTCTAAATGCTCCGCATCTACGATTCTTTCTATATAATTAATTTGTCTTTAATTTTATACAAGTGGCTTTATCCCATGTAATGTACACACTAACATGCATTGTCACACGCTTCCCTTTCCCTTAAGTGAACAAACACACATTACTATCTACCCTGTGCCTTGTCATCATTAATGGAGATCAGGAGAGTTTGAATAGAACTAAGCATATTTTTTTAGTCGAATAAAAGCCCTGCCAAAAGTCACAAATCGTAAATAAAACATTTTTTGAGAATTCCTAAAGAAATTGTGACTGTTCAGGACAACCAGAGCTCAAGTAACACACTTCTTAGTGCTGAGATTTGAATTGCGGGCATCATTATAATTTACGTTTCATCATTTTGACTTTTAAAAAAAACAGAGAGTGGTGAATCTGTAGAATTCTTTGCCACAGAAGGCTGTGGATGCCAAGTTAATGGATATTTTTTAAGACAGAGATAGATAGATTCTTGATTTGTACAGGTGTCAGGGGTTATGGGGAGAAGGCAGAAGAGTGGGATTAGCGGGGAGAGATAGATCAGCCACAATTGAATGGCAGAGTAGACTTGATGGGCCGAATGGACTAATTCTGCTCCTATCACATGACCTTATAACTTATTAATGCAAATCATTATTTTACAAATTACTTGGTTTTCTTATTGAATGGAAGGCAAATGGGTGAGGATCAATCATTTTGTCTGGTGAGTTTAAATTAAAATTTTGTTAGCTACAACTTGGTAATAAAATCTGTTTGTCAGATGTAGAAATAAGAAACTGCGGATGCTTGTTTACCAATGAAAGACAAAATACTGGTAAACCTCAGTGGATCAGGCAGCGTCTCTGGAGAACATGGATAGGTGACATTTTGGGGTTGGAACCCTTCTTGAGACTGATTGCAGGGATGAAGGGAAGGACAAAGCATGGCAGGCCATCGGTAAACAGGCGAGAGGTTTTTTTGGCAGGCAGATGATTGGGCAAAGGACAAGATGTGAGACAAAAGGATTTGAGAGTTGCAAATGCTGTAACTAAAGGATTGACGACGTGCTAATTGTTTATAAATATAGGTGGAAGGGGAGGGGAGGATAGGTGCAAGGTCAGCCTGGGCTCTGGAGGTGAGAGGGGGAGAGAAAATAAAGTGTGCGGGGGTGGGGGATAATGGGTGAGAAAGGGGAGGGGGTGGGGGTTGTCGAGGTTACCTAAAGTTGGAGAATTCAATGTTCATACTATTGGGTTGTAAGCTACCCAAACAGAATGAGCTGCCAGTTAACAGCCGGGAGTTCCTGCAGGCCTTGGTGGACTGAACACAAGAGTTCGGCGAAACGATCGCTGAATCTAAGCTTGGTCTTGCAGATTTACAGGAGGCTACATTTGGATGTGATCCTTACTAGGTGATCTTTAAAAGTCATGGAACACAATGTTTTTTAAGTGTTCTTTTCAATTCATTTAATAGGTTATTCCTTAAGAACAGGACTGTTTGCTTCGAAATGGGATGTAAATGGATTTGTTGTTTGACATGTCAATCCTTTATAGAATAAACTTCAGTTGCGGTGTTAAGTTCATGGACAGCACTCTAATACCATAGAGCTTCCATAATCCAAAGTTAATATTGTAAAATAATCTTTAGGGAACATTTTCTGCTTATGTTGGTCAAGTTACAGTTTAGATACATTTAGTTTAATTTATTCTTCTTTATTATAATTTTCATTTATGACCCTAAGATATATGTGATAAGGATTTGGCAGCTTATTAGATTCATGAAAGGCTGCGTTAAAACTTATTTTGTTTCATATTCAATACTGTTGGTAGTTCAGTAGTTCTTCCAAAATAATAGTGCTCTGATAATCCGGTGATGGTGTACATTAAATGCTGCCTCCCCGACAGTCTTAATCTACAGCGGTTTGCCGACCGTTGCAGATACCATCTCCCTCGCCCTAAACCCGTCTTTGAAATACTTAGACAACAAGGACACCCACGACAGTCTCCTATTTTGCCACTGGATCCTCGGCTTCCTGACCCACGGAACACGATCAGTGAGGATAGGTGACAACACCTCCGCCACAATAATTCTCAACACCAGTGCCCCACAATGATGCATTCTTAGTCACCTACTATACTCCCCATATACTCACAACTGTGCGGCTAAATTCAGCTCCAACTCCGTCTACAAGTTTGTGGATAACACACACTACGGTGGTGGGATGAATCACAAAGCAATGACAGGACGGTGTACAGGAAGGAGATGGAGAACTTAGTAACATGGTGTCAGGACAACAACCTCTCAAGGTCAGCAAGATGAAGGAACTAATTAATGACTTCAGGAAGCATGGTGGAGTACATTCCCTAAACAGCATCAACGATGCCGAAGTGGAAATGGTTGTGTGAGCTTCAGCTGGGATTGCGTATTTTGAACGATCTGTTGTGGACCAACCCCATTGAAGCGACAGTCAAGAAGGTACATAACACCTCTACTTCCTCAGGAAAATAAATAAATTCAGCATGTCTCCAATGATTCTCACAAACTTTCACAGATGTACAATAGAAAGCATTCTTTTATGTTGCATCGTAGCCTGGTTTGGAAACAGCTCTGCCTAAGATTGCAGACAGTTGTGGATGTGGCTTAGTCCATTTTCCAAACCAGACTTCTCGCCATTGACTCCAATTACACTTTTTGCTGCCTCGAGAAAGCAACCAACATAATTAAAGATCATTCCCACCCAGTCATTCCTTCTCCCTGTTCCCGTTGAGGAGAAGATTCAGAAGCTTGAAAGCACCCTCCACTCAGAAATGGCATCTCTCCCTCTGTTATTAAGCTTCTGAATGTTCCTTCCATAAGTTAGTGTACAGTCGATTATCCTCAATCTCATTATAGACACTGGATGTTGTCTCCATACCTGTTGGCTATAATGCTGAGAATTATATTCTGCACAATGTATCTTTCCCTTTTGTTCTACCAATTGCATTTGAGTTTGGCTTGATTATATTTATGTATAGTATTATCTGATTTAATTGGATGACATGCAAGGCAAAGCTTTTCATTATACCTCTGTACACATGACAATAACAAACCTAAACACTACATATCCACAAATACTTGCATTTGGGATTCTCGGTCATTGAATGCAGGTTGCATCTAACAATGTAAATTCTGCTGTGGATTATAGGATTTGTGTTCCTTGTGAGGTTCTGTTTTGCATGAGTAGCTTGTGCAAGTAAATTGAAAGCCAGTGATACATAAAAGCATGTTGAATACCATTTAGCACCATTATACTTCTTTTGACCTATTCATCAAGCCTCCAATAAAACTCAGTTTAGGCTTGAGGAATAGTACCTCTCTTAGCACCTATCTAATGAAGAACATTACATTCTGGACTCAACATTTGAGTTTAATTCCAGATATTTTTTCTCTGCCTTCTGTGTTTCATTGAGACCCAGCTTTTGCTTTTAGTCTTATAATTATTTCTTTGTCCCACACACAAATGCACCTTTTATCATTCAGTCTCTACCTTCCAGTTCATATCTTCCAACTCTCCCATATCTTCCTAACTGTAGTTCTCTTTACCCTCCCACCCTTTATCTGCACCTTAAAACATGTCTGTTTCAACTTTTTCTAGTTCTGATGGAAGGTGATTTATTTGAAATATTAATGTTCTCTCTCCACTTGTGTTATCTTACTGAGACTGCTTGCTGCCATTTTTGTTTATATCACAATTCTAATCTTTTGCAATATTTTATGCAACTGAAATTTACAAGAAATTATGTGATTGGGCGTCCAATTTGCAGTTCAATTTATTATTTATTGCTAGTGATTTTCTTGATGAAATAGTGTGCTGTTTGTTTTATTGCGTAGAGCTGTCTGCTGATTAGAAAAGGTTGATTTGGATTGGGTATTTTGTGACAAAAGCTTTTAGCTTCAAGTGTGTTAAACCAGCATCACAAACAATTTGCTGAATCATTCATAGGGATCTTGTTGAGCAAATCTGTCACATTTCAAAGTAGATGATCCATGATAATCTTGTCAATTATTTTTGTGGCTTACGCCTACTCCTGTTTCTTGTGATCTTGATGTCATAGCTGAGAATTTATTCTGTATACTTGAGAAATTATTTAGTGAATATAGTTCAGCAATATATTTTCTAAGTGGACTATCCATATGCTTCATTACAATATGGTGCTCTAATAGACTTTTTAGTCAGAGCTGCTGCACTTCAAAGGAATTTGGAATTGTTCACTTATTTATTTGTTGAATTATTTTTTCTACAATTGCAGGAGTTATAAGTCCTGATGGTATTACAAACGCCATTGGTGTCGTAGTTACCTTTAGTCCAGGAATGGGCAGTCTTCAGTACAGTGTACAATAACTGTTTCTCTGCGACCATAAGAATATGGCTCAATTGCTCATTATCCTCTAAAAATCATGAGCATTACTATTCACTTTTTGTAAATGTAGAGAGATCTTTACATTTCTTTGAAAATTACCCTCTCAAAATCTAAAAGATGAAGAGGGTTTTCCAGTTGCTGAATAGGTGTAACTATCAAAATCATAGCCTGAAATGTCTGAAGAAATGTCTGCAGAAGGGTCTTGACCCGAAATATCACCCATTCCTTCTCTCCAGAGATTCTGCCTGTCCCCCTGAGTTACTCCAGCATTTAGTGTCGATCTTCTATCAAAATCAATTCAGGATTACAGCCCTGTACGCCCACACTCTAAATTCCATGAGAAAGTCGGTATACATTCAGAAACAATTTTTGGGTAGATAACTTGGAATGCTCAGGTCTTTTTAAAATAAAAATGACTTTGAAAGGGAATTGCTGACAGATGAGTGAATGAATGAATGAATGAATAATTTATTGGCCAAGTATACATATACAAGGAATGTGCCTTGGTGCTCCGCTCACAAATGCCAACACAAACATTAACAATTAAGAATAAAGCATAAACATACCAAAACAATAAGGATACACCATTACGGTCTAAACATGTAGGTGAAAATAAACCAAAGCAAAAAAGAGACTACAATGTTTGGTTATTGAGTAGAACTATCACTCGTGGAAAAAAGCTGTTTTTATGCCTGGCTGTGGCTTGACAGTCCGGAATCGCCTTCCAGAGAGAAGTGCTACAAAGAGTTTGTGGCCAGGGTGAGGGGGGTCAGAGATGATCTTGCCTGCTCGCTTCCTGGCCCTTGCAGTGTACAGTTCCTCAATGGGGGGGGAAAGTTGCAGCCAACAACCTTCTCAGCTGTGCGAACGATCCGTTGCAGCCTCCGGATGTCATGCTTGGTGGCTGAGCCAAATCAGACCATGTTGGAGAAGGTGAGGACGGACTCAATGATAGCAGTATAGAATTGGACCATCATTGCCTGTGGCAGATTATGTTTCCTCAGTTGCCGCAGGACGTACATCCTCTGTTGGGCCTTTTTTATTGTGGAGTCAATGGTGGCCCCCCATTTAAGGTCCCTTTGTGTTGAGGTAAAGTTACCAACCAGGCAAAGCAAGAATTTATGGACATTTGATCAATTCAGCATCCTTTATATGAAATGTCCTGTTAGTTTTCAATGCTCATATAGGAAACTAAAATTTACAGGAGAGAAGTGAAATTTTGTTGATTCTGTCTGACTTAACAGCAGGGTATCAAATGACCTTGCAACTCTGGAATTGTTTGAATAAGCCAAAGGTACGTAGACTTGTACCCCTGACATATTACAGTCACCTTTTGCGCTGTCACCTTATATCTCATAGTTGCAATGTTTGGATTTGAATTCTTGTAAAAATAGAAAAATGTAGTGCTGTGCATGCATACTCCGAGCTATGTTTGTTGACGTTGGAATGCCATTGTAACTTAAGAGTGCAAATGGAGATTTGAAATTTTCCAAATTGAGTAAGGGCCAATTGCATCTTACCACATGCAGACTTTTCAATGACTGAATTTAAGAGCATTCCTGATGGTGAGATAGTGTAGTTCACAAAATTTACAGTCATTGGAAGAGGATGAAGATTATTAGATTTTAATATGTGCTCTGCACCTTGGAGTATGTTGACTTTGTTTCAGGTTTAGTTTAGTTCAGTGATACAGTGCAGAAACAGGCTGTTCGGCACACCGAGTCCACACCGACCAACAATCCCCGCACATTAACACTATCCTACACGCTCTAGGGACAATTTACAGCAAGCCAATTAACTTAACCTACAAATCTGTAGTCTTTGGAATGTGGGAGGAAACCGAAGATCTCTGAGAAAATCCATATGGTCACAGGGAGAATGTACAAACTCCTACAGACAGCACCCGTAGTCGGGATCGAACCTGGGTCTCTGGCGCGACAAGCGCTGTAAGGCAGCAACTCTACCGCTGTGCCATCATGCCGTCCTAGGTATTGCTGTGCATTTCTTCATTGGAAAGTTTATCGAGGGATCTGAGTGACTGATACTTGGATTGTGTTTTCCTCTTTTTCTTGAAAGCTTCTCATCAGCTTTATCGCCCTGAACTGATGCGGTTCACTTTACAAGCTTGTTCTCATTTCACTTTTAAATTCAAATGAAATACATTTGTAAAGATCCTAAAGCTATTAATCTTTCTGGTTCGAATGCACTTGTCCATTGCAATGAAATATTGTATAGGGATATTTATTAAACATCTGGAATTTGAGTGCCTCATTAACAGTCTTTTATTGGTTTACAGGAGAGGCCTCTTGACAATTTATATGGCAAACTTGGTAAGTAATTTCTTATTCTGGAAAATTCTGCTTTGCTCAATTGGCGTTTGCCGTCATAAACTCGTTTAGTGTTGTCATAAGTTTGCAAGATGAAATTTTGTTGCATTTGTTTCCGATTTAATTTTATCGATAATTGTCGACCTAGTTTGGAACAGTTTAACTGGTTATCCTAGACACAATGTTCACTGCTTTCCTGTATTAGAAAGAATTTGATAATGGGGACAAAAGGTACATGTTAAGTTGCAGTTCGTGTGAAAACGTGGACATTTTAAGAAATGCATGTGCTATACACGATTTAATAAAGGATTTCTATATTATTTGAGTTTTGCATATTTAAACTTATTAATGAGTTATGTCACAAAGGAAAATGAAGCTCTTCTCCTTAAGGATGATTTGCCTCCATGGTTTAATGTAACTTGGGTTATTTGGCTCATACAACCTGCATCTTGAGGGCCAGTACATGGATTGTAATTTGCAGTAAGTATGCAAACTTGTTATGGCACATTTTAATGAATAACCGATTATTAATAGATGCGGAAACCTATATTTCTTTTGCTCCTCAAATGGACTACACCACCGTTCAAATTAAAGTGCCATGTGTGATCCTTGATTCGTGTTTTGTTAACTAACTACTGGCAGAGCAGTGGTGTGATTACTATAATTGGTCTCTGTACTTCTGGGCTGAGGGAGAAAAAAACAAGCCAGTGCTGCTGTTTCCAATCACTCTTACCGCTGACTTCTACTGGAAGTGCACACATAATGATATTGAATGAGGACAGTTTGGACTTTACCTCTGTAGTCAAAATTCTGCCAACACCTTCTCACCTTAGGCTTACGTACAGAAATATTGGAGAACTGCCAACAACCAAGTAATAATACCACAGCATGAGTCAACGCCAGGAAGGGAATGTTTTAAATAACCAATTAAAATAGTTTAATCTTAAAGCCATTTAATTTACTTGTGGTAATAGATTATTGTTTTTAATAAAATGGAGCATAGGGTATATTTCAATAAACAGGTCAGCTTAAACTGCTGTATTTTAATGATTCTAATTCCACCAACTGAAGTTCATTTTTCTTTGTTTTAGTGAGTGTGTTAACAAGAAATCTGCAGGCAAATTTTATTGCTTTCACTAATATGGTATTTTTAGTACTCTGTGTAATGATTCACTTTCACGAGAAGCGAATTATGAAGTGCAAGAGAGCACTCGTTATTCGTTATTCAAGTAACGTCTGAATGCAGAACTGAACAACATGGGATAATATTTCCATCCACTTTGAACTGATGAAAGATGCTTTCTAAATGATGAGAAGCCAAGAACTGAGGATAGACTGAATAATTTTAGAGGGTCCAATTGCAGAAATCACAGAAAGCTAGTCAGCAAATATAATTCTGAAAGCCTTGACTGCTAAAGGGCAAGAATACAAAACATTTGAAGTTATGTTGATTTAAAAAAACTGCAGATGCTGAAAATCCAAACAAAAACAGAAAGTGCTGGAAGAACTCGGTAAGCAAGGCAGCATCTGTGGAAACAGAAACGGTCAATGTTGTGGGTCTGCGATCCTTTGTTAGAACTCCTTCAGTACTGATGAAGGATTATGGGCCTGAAACATTGCTTTTTCCACGGATGCAGTTAGACTTTGAATTTTTCCTATTAATTGTAGATTGGTTGAGTTCCATTTAGAGTACTGTGTTAAGTTCGAGTTATTACTTCTGAGGAAGGATATATAGAAAATAAAAGTGCTGTGCATTTTCATTTGAGTTGAAAGGCCTAAACTGAGGACAGACCACACTCGCGAGCTTTTACTCCCTTCTAATATAGGTGACAGTGAAGTGATCTAATTGAGTGATTTAAAATCATCAAATGTGTTGATATTAAACTTACAGAAGGAACCCCTTCCCTTGCAGACTCCTCTTTTTACAGGATCTTTTAGTGGGGTTGATATCAGTGTTTAGGCCTTTTAAAGCTGATGTAAGAAAGCACATTTTTGCATACTCCTTCCTCCAAAAAAATGTTGAGATTACAGGTCAATTGAAACTTTCAATACTGTTTTTTTGTTGGACAGATGTATAAAGTATTATGCAACAAGGCAATCATCTGGAGTTAAAATACTAATCAGCTGTAATCTAAATGATTTGTGGAATGGAATCAAAATGCTGAAGGCCTTTTTCTGCTTGTATGCTCTTATGAACGATAGCAGCTTTGACTCAAGCAAATAGCAAATTGCATGTCGCTGTGAAGTTGCACAAATTGATCAAGGTGTATGTGTTGACTAATAAAAAGGTGCTAGTGGATGGATAACTTAGTTATTTAATGGTATATACTCTGTTGACCATATGACTTCTGGTTGTTTATAAACTCCATGGATACAAATATTCATTTGCAAAATCTGATTATTCTTTGCTTTCTTTCTTGAGTAATTAATATATGATATAAACATTTGCAGAAGAACCTCTTCTGGTTTGGTAAATGAAACAGAAATAGTTACAAATGGGTTCCCTATAGATTTTTGGTGCACAGCCGTCTGTATTACTAATTCTTTAGAAATGGTAACAAGCCAAGTTAGCTAAATAAGTTTGAATTGTTTTATTTCAAACTTGAGATCCTTTTTAGTAACGTGAAGCATACAGGCATGCATATTTGGTTTTCAAGTACGATCGTAAGTGCTTTAAAAAGCCAACAATTTGTTTCCATTGTAAATGACAATGAAATAAAACCCTACTGAAGCTAGAAATATGAAGCATGAATTCATTTGCACTTCTTCCAATAAAAACACTCGGCAATCATGCACCATCTATGGAAACAGAAACAGAAAAAGAAACATTGCCCATGACCTTTAGTCAGATCTGGGAATGGGAGAAAACTAGTTAGTTTTCAGTGGCAGAGAATAAATATAGGGTGGAATGGGTAGAACAATGGGAATATTTATGGTAGAATGCGACCGAATGGGATAATGTTATAGTTAGATTAGAGTCAGATTATACTTCTTTATCTCTGGTGCTTATGGCAACACAATGGGACATGCCCAGCGGGCCAGACTATTATTCATAGATAGAGAAAAACTGAGCCAAAATCAAGTCAGTGAGAATTGGCAAGTTTTATTACAGAAAGGAGGAGTAAGTTACCAAGAGATGAAATATTCATTATTTTTTCGAAGATTGCGGAGTTTTTTTTCTCGAGGTTGCCTTGGATCTCCAGTACAAGATACCACAGGCATGTCAAAGCAAGGTGTGGAATTAAAGTGGCAGACATGTGGAAGATGATGGTCTCCCCTATGCATTAAATTTGAGTGCTTTGCAAAATGATCCTTGCAGAGACCACGTTATGAACATGTGATGCAGTACACGAGATTGGAAGAAGTGTAAATGAATTCCTGCTTCAACTAGAAATACTATTTGGTTCTCTGGATGGTAGGCAGGAAAAAGATGACATACAGGTGTTGCCTCTTCTGTGGTTGCAGGGGAAGTGCAAGGCATGGGGAAGTGGTTAGTGGGGGGCAGGAGAGTGGACTTGGGAGTTGTAAAGCGAATGAATCTTGAAGAATGTTGAAAAGGGAATGGGAGTGGAGCATGTCTTTTACTAGTATCTTCTTGTAACCTGCAGAAATTGTGACGGATGACTTATTGAATGCAGAGGCTGGTGAGGTGAAGGTAAAGACCAGGAGAGCTCTGTTTTGGCTTTACGGTGAGAGCACAGGCGGTCAATTCAGGCGGTCAATTGACACGGCCTCCGGCCGGCCCCCCATGTCCAAGACAAAGGTTGTCTGTCCATGCTCCAGCACCCGGTACGGGCCCTCATACGGCCTCTGGAGTGGCGTCCGGTGGGCGTCACGGCGCAGGAACACAAAAGCGCAGTCCCGGAGGGCCGATGGCACGTAAGGGCGGAATGTCCCATGGCGGGACGTCGGCACGGGTGCGAGCTTGCCAACTCGCTCTCGGAGGCGCTGTAGGGTGGATGAGGGCGGTTCCTCTCGCCCCGGCAACGAGGGCACGAACTCCCCGGGCACCGTGAGCGGGGACCCGTATACGAGCTCCGCTGAGGATGAAGCCAGGTCTTCCTTGGGCGCAGTCCGGATGCCCAGCAAGACCCATGGTAGCTCGTGCATCCAGTCGGGGCCGGAGAGTCGCGCCTTCAGCGCTGTCTTCAGCTGCCGGTTGAACCTCTCCACCAGGCCGTTTGCCTGCGGGTGATAGGCCGTGGTGTGGTGCAGCCGCACGCCCAACAGGTGGGCCATGGCCAACCACAGCTCGGAGGTGAACTGTGGCCCCCGGTCCGAAGAAATGACCACCGACACCCCAAAGCGAGCAATCCAGTGCGCGGCCAACGCACGAGCGCATGCGGCTGTAGATGTATCGGCCAGTGGTATGGCCTCCGGCCACCGCGTGAAGCGGTCCACCACCGTGAGGAGGTGGGTGATGCCCCGGGACGGCGGGAGCGGGCCCACAATGTCCACGTGCAGGTGGTCGAAACGTCGGCAGGGTAGACCGATCCCTTGGAGTGGCGCCCGGACGTGGCGTTGAATCTTTGCCGTCTGGCACGGAATGCAGGTGCGGGCCCAGTGGCCAACCTGCTTGCGCAGACCATGCCACATGAACCGCGCAGCTACCAGTGCGGTCGTCGCCCGGATGGATGGGTGAGCCATCCCGTGGACCACGTCGAACACCCTCCTGCGCCACGCGGCTGGGACGATGGGGCGCGGCTGACCTGCCGACACATCGCATAGTATCGTCGCTGCTCCGGGGCCGAGGGGAACATCCTCAAGGCGGAGGCCAGAGATGGCAGTCCAGTAGGCGGGCATCTCCCCGTCCGTTAGCTGGGCCTCCGCCAGGGCAGAATAATCAATGCCGGGTGCCACTTCTAAAACGGCATTGATGGCGGGGCGAGACAACGCGTCGGCCACCCGGTTTTCCTTCCCCTCGATGAAGCGGATGGAGGTGGTGAATTCCGAGATGTAGGCCAACTGGCGCTGCTGTCGGGCGGACCATGGGTCGGAGACCTTTACCAGGGCGAACGCGAGCGGCTTGTGGTCCGTGTAAGTGGTGAACGGGCGGCCCTCCAGAAAATAGCGGAAGTGACGAACGGCCAGGTACAGGGCGAGGAGTTTGCGGTCGAAGGCGCTGTACTTCCTCTGGGCGTTGTTGAGGTGCCGGCTGAAGAAGGCCAGGGGGCGCCAACCCCCGTCCGTCAGTTGCTCCAGTACGGCACCAACCGCCAACTCTGAGGCGTCCACCGTAAGGGCTGTCGGGGCATCCTCCCGTGGGTGAACCAGCAGCACAGCCCGAGCCAGGGCCTCCTTCGCGCCGTCAAAGGCTGTTACCGCCTCGTCGGTCCACACGACATTCTTACGCTTGCCCGCCAGCAGCTCGTATAGCGGCCGCATGATGTGGGCCGCGGATGGCAGGAACCGGTGATAAAAGGCCACCATGCCGACGAACTCCTGCAGGCCACGCACCGAGGACGGACGGGGAAACCGGCGGATGGCGTCTACTCTGTCCGGCAGGGGAACCGCGCCTTGTGAAGACACACGGTGGCCGAGAAAGTCAATTGTGGCCACGCCAAACCTTGGCGAGGTTTATAGCCAACCCGTGCTCGCTGAGCCGCTGAAAGAGCTGCCGGAGGTGGGCACAGTGCTCCTGCCGCGAGCGGCTGGCTACCAACATGTCGTCAAGGGAGATGAACAGGAAATCCAGCCCGCGACACACGCCGTTCATTAACCGCTGAAATGACTGCGCGGCGTTCTAGAGGCCGAACGGCATCCGTACGAACTCGTAGATGATTGCCGTCTTGGGCACATCTTCCGGGTGGACCGGGATCTGGTTGTAGCCTCGCACCAGATCCACCTTCGAGAATATCGTGGCCCCGGCCAAATGGGCGTTGAAGTCCTGGATGTGGGGCACGGGGTATCGGTCCTCGGCGGTAGCGACGTTCAGCTGCCGATAATCCCCGCAAGGTCTCCAGCCCCCGTTTGCCTTGGGGACCATGTGGAGTGGGGATGCCCATGGGCTGTTGGAAGGGCGGACGATCCCCAAGGACTCCATCGTGCGGAACTCCTGTCGTGCCAGGCGTAGCTTTTCAGGCGGCAGTCGGCGTGCTCGTGCGTGGAGGGGTGGGCCGGTAGTTACTATGTAATGGAACACCCCGTGCTTGGGGGTCGACGACCGGAATTGCGGGGCCATAATGTCTGGAAACTCCGCCAGAACCCGAGCGAAATGGGAGTCCACGGACGACAGCGGGCGTACAACGGGCTCATTCAGCCGCAGCGCAATGGGCTCCATCGTGGCGGAGTGGACCAAGCGCTGCTGCCTGACGTCCACCAGGAGAGAATGAGCCCGCAGAAAGTCAGCCCCGAGCAACGGCTGGGAGACGTCGGCGATTGTAAACTGCCACGTGAAATGGCTGGCGCCGAAAACGATGTGGACCATGCGGACGCCATAAGTCCGAATGTGGCTCCCGTTTGCAGCGGTGAGGATGGGCCCCCGCCTCTCAGAACGAATGTCCAGCAGCGAAGGGGGCAGGACGCTCAGCTCCGCCCCGGTATCCACGAGGAAGCGGCCCCCGGAGCGCCGATCCCAGGCGAAGAGGCGGTGAATCTGGCCGGCCGCCACGGGAACTATTGGCAGCCGGCCCCGGCGTTTCCCGGGAACGTGCACGGCTGGCGGCATTGTCGGGCTGCAGCACCCCAGCGCTGGTGGTAATAACACCAGTGCCTCCTGCTGGTGCTGGCTGGAGCCTGCTGGTGGGGGATTGCAGGTGCATGTGCGGGTGCAGGAACCGCAATGGCCACCGGGGGCGATCTCGCAGGCCTCCGGGGCGTAGCTGTCACTCCTTCCACAGCTCCCCCGCCCGACCGGAGAAAATCGGGCGCTTCTCGAGTGACGTTTAGCACGCTGACGTCATCACGGCGCGCCGCCCACAGCGCCTGGGTGTCTGCAAAGGAGGCATCGGTGAGCTGCAGGCGAATGTCGGCCGGCAGCAGGTGCAGGTAGGTGTATTCAAACATCAGGCACGGTCTGTGCCCGTCGAGCAGCGCGACCATCTCCTTCAGGAGGCTAGATGGGCGCCGGTCACCGAGGCCTGTCATGTGGAGGAGCCTTTCGGCCCGCTCCATTCGGGTTAGCCCATAGGTTTGGAGCAGCAGCTCCTTAAGGGCTTCATATTTATCATGGGCCGGGGGGTCCTGGAGGAACTCCGTTACCTCTTCGGCCGTGTCCGTGTCCTGGTCAAGGGCTCCCACCAGGTGGAAAAAACGGGTGTCATCCGTTGTGTTGCCCCGCAGCTGGAACTGGGCCTCCGCTTGGTAAAACCAAACGCGAGCCCGGGTGGTCCAGAAGGTCGGGAGCTTGATGCCTACCGCGTCGATGCCTGGCGCGTCGATAGAGGCCCGAAATAAAGGCAAGGAGCCAGGTATTTCGGGGGCATTATGTTTTATTATACCTCGGTTATCAGACGGGTCGAGTCTGCCGGAATGGCTTCGCGCCCAAAACCTTGTCCTTATATACATGGTACCGGACCGCCCCCCTGGACTAGTCCATTCCCGTGCCGAGGGGTCGGTAGTAGTATGGCCCGACCCTTGGGAGCTGCCACATGTATATATAAATAAAACAAACTATAAATCTCATCTTGTATATATATATAATATATATGCTCCCGAAATACAGCCAAAATGGTACACGATAGCGCAACAATTTCAGAGGCACCTTACTCACCATTCGCCTGCGATGTGCAGTATCAAGTTTCGTTCAAATTGTTGCGCCATCGTGTACCGTTTTGGCTGTATTTTGGACACATACCCCATAAAATAAACATCGCCATTTTGATCTAATATTTCCGTGTTCAATGTTGTCATTGAAAGTGTGCTTCGTTGAACAATGACAGCCGAGGTAAATGCTCAAATTTTCTTCAAGTTAAAGTTTGACTACTCAATAATATTAAAATTGTGTGCTTTTTTTTCATCAAACGCTGTCACAACGGGAACCCAACAGGTCGTCTAGTCTCCTTTAATCTTTGCGCATGTTACCGTAAAGCTATGACCATCTGGCCGAGTCTTTTCATTTTGGGCAATAAAGGTGGATCTTTCAGTTTGCCATCATTATAATATGAAATTTGATTACTATTATGGTCAGCTTAATGGGATCCTGTGAAATTTGGGAATTACTGTACATACATTGTTTAATGTGGCAATTACCATTTTTTTAGGCAGTGATTCTGCTCTCCTTTATTGGCCTTGCTATTTTGCATTCCTCTAGAGTACAAGGGAAAAAATAGGCACATTATGCATCACTCTTACAAAATTCTGAGAAATCTTAGAGTATGAGAACTACATATGTTTTGTATGGCACAGTAAACCACTGTTGTAGTTTTGCTAACTCTGTGGCCCCAAAAAAGCCCTAAAATTACATTTTCTGCATGGAGATTGTAATTCCTTCAGATGCTTTGAGAGTGTTTAATAGTCATATGTACCAACAATGGAACAATTAAATTCTTACCTGTAGCAGCATAACAGGACTGTAAACTGAAGGCGCACAGATAATTCACAATGATCAAAAAGTCAATGAATACATAACCCCAACACTAATGCAAAAAAAACTCCCCTAAAATCCTTAGTGCAACCAGAGGCAGTCCATAGTTTATAGTGAAGTGGTGAGCTTGGTGCTGTGGTGTAGCGTTCAAGAGCCTGATAGTTGTTTGTTTGAAAGAAGCTTTTCGTGAACATGATGATCACTGTTTTCAGGCTCCTGGACCTTCTTCCTGATTGTGGAATTGTGAAATTGAGAGATGGCCAGGGTGGTGTGGGCTTTCATGCTATTAGCTACCTTTTTGAGGCAGCGCTCCCCGATAGATGGTGGGGAGATCCTTGTAATAGCATCTGCAACTCTCTGAAAACATGGCGCCTTACTGTGGTGACATTTTGCAAGCAGCAGACAGATAAATATTTCAAAATAATATGGCTTTTAATATTTTTTAATGTCAAATAAAGTAGAAACATATGTTTCTATCTTTATTCTGTGCTTGGTAAGATATTTAATGTTGGCTGAAAGTGTGGTTTCTCATATTTGGTTTGTTTTATGGTAATATTTCAATGTGAAAGACTGCTCAGTAATTTTGAAGCCATTTCATCTATTATACACCAGGGATCCAGTTAAGCTGACCTTATTGGTAATTAACATTAGAAAAAATGAAGTGCTCACCATAGATGTCACAAAGTTCTTATGGGCATCTTTCTTTGTATTTGGGGCCAACTGTTGATGCTTCATTGCTAACCACAAATCCAGATCAAAATCAAATAGGATAAAGAAAGAAAAGTAGCAAGAAAATGGAAGGCAGGATTTTTGGAGTGGAAAAGGGAGACGACATGTAAAGCTATCATCAAAATCTTCAATAAAAACTAGAGGAATGAGATTTCATTCTTGCCTAAGCGGGTGAATTATAGTAATTAACACATTCTATTTCATAGAAGGGGATTCGAGATACTGAAATCCCTTTAAACAGCATCTTGTAGTGATGTAAATTTGATCCATAGTGTCAGTGATGGACACCTCTTGAACATTGGTTGAGAGCTTAGGGGGACCGCCGTGAGAAAGGGGGACATGCCCCGCCAAGAGCTACCTGGCAGGGAGCTGTAGAGAATGAAGGGGAACTCGACAGGTGGCCACCGAAAACAAAGGGGGTCCCAGCAGGGAGCAGCTGAGAACAAAAAGCGGGACCCAGCGGGGGCTCGCCGAGAACGAAGGGGGACCCGTCGGGGCTGTCGATAACGAAGAGGGACCCCATGGGGGGCCGTCTGATGCTATGTGCGGCGGTAGGCAGAAGATAGGACTGTTCGGTGAACTTTTGTAACATTGTGTCAGTATCATGGCGATATTTGCTTAGGTGAGATTTTTCTGTATGATTTTACCAGGTACGCAAAACAAAGCATTTCACTGTATCTAGGTACATGTGACAATAAAGTATCATTGGATCATTGAAGTGTTGAAAATTCGTGGGCACAGTGTATTTTCACTGGAAAACCAGTCAGCGAGAAAGCTTTTTTGCAAAGTTAACAGTGGAGTGAGTGGCCTGACTTTGACTGGAATCATTAGGTATCAGTGTTTAACTGTGCCAGTATCATTTGTCTGAATTGCTGTGGTATTTGCACTTAAAATAATGGTGAGCTGTACTAACCACGTGGTTATCTTGACCGCAATTTTTGGTCATTATCTTTTAATATATAACTTGGTACTCGAGGGACAATGGAATAATGAGATGTTGAAATGCTAAGAATTATGTTTTTTCCTTGAACCTTATGCTGCACATTTGGAATCATTTAGCTGAGACAGTTGCTTATATTTGATCTATGATGTGAAATTTCACAGGGGTCTGCTTCAGTACTGTGTGAGACTTTAACTCTCGGACCTGGCTGTTTCTTTTGTGGCTAATGAGCTTTCTCCTCTTTTTAAAACGCTGGTGTGATAAATTTGTATTTTGTGGCAGCTAAATCTAGATCCACATAATTTATTCCAGCGATTAAAATCTGCCCATGTAAGGCACCTGAGCAACATTTATTTTCACCTCCCATCACAATGCAGTACTATCCAAACCCCCCACCATCCCAAAACCCTTTCCTAATAGCTGAGGATTCAATTTATTTCTGCACAAGTTAGAAAGTTAGAGTGGGCTGTAAGGTGACGTTTGACTAATTTACTATGAATGTTGCTCTCAAAGTAGCTGGTCACAAAGCTTGGTCAGAATGGTTTATTCTAGATCAGGAGCATCAAGAGATGTATTTATCAATCAGTGGTTGATCCTTCATTCCAAAAATTCTTTTTTGTGAAATGCTTTATCGAATAGGTTGATGGTTGGAAATAATCCATTGAGGAAAGAACAAAAGTTTCACTCTATCTGTTACTGACAAGCAGGAAGGGGAATTAAAACATAATTGCACATTGGAAAATTAAAGTGAAACACGACTCTTCAGACATATTAACGTTACTAATTTACTCATAGCCAAAATTTCCTGCTCTCTCTCTTTAACATTGTGAAACTGTCACCAGCTGTTCTGAAGAAATATAGTGTAACATTCAGTTTGTTGTAGCACTGTGATGACTTCATGATGGAAACGTTTGCTGGGACATTTGAAATAATGCATCAGAACTGCATATTATGATCCAATTCTCGGGACATAGTAGTTTATTTTTATAACATTATTTGCTTTATAACTTGTGCCTCATTAAAGAACTTTCATATAAAGAGAAGGTAGTGTCGTTTCTTTGACCTTGGAATTATGCTTTGGCTATTAGGTTGAGCACAAGAAGTATATGCCATTTTTTCCCCGTTTGATTTACTTAATGAAATTATTTGTATTTTCTACATGTGGAAATATTAGCATAATGTGTACTATAATTTCAGGACCTAGATTACCTCTGGTTGAATAGTAACGTGGATGTAATTTTTGATGAAAAGTACTGCAAAATACCACAAATGTTTGTACTTTTCACACTACTTTCAAGAGTCATATATCTTTGAACAATCATAATAGTGTGACAGATTTTTACAGAAGTCTTAACAATTTTGCGTACAATTTCTCAATAGTTGTAAGAACCGTGCCACTTTGCTGTGCACACAATTTGTGGCGTTTGCTTGTTATTAATAGGTTATTCTTCAGGCTTTTCACATTGCACGCAGAAAAATATATTAATTTAGTTATGATACACAACTTTGCAAAGAATTTTGCCTCTTAAAGTGGAACTATTATTTGTCAAATTTCTGTGGAAAGTGTACAGCTGTAATGTATTGGTTAATTATAGCAATGTATTTTGTCCAAAATATATTTTTGAAGAAGGAATGGTGTTAGTTTAAATATATTTTAAATATTAGAGGCAAAATATTCAATGATTACCTTGTCAGGAAACTCAGTAATTGATTTGTATTTTTGTTGAATGTGAACTGGTGTAGACACCAAGTCCCAGCATTCAACTAAATTGAGGTTGATAACTTGTTTTTAAAATTGTTGACATTTTGTATTATTTTATTCGACTAACAGTCAATTAAATTGCACAGCTTTATGTATGTTGCAGCTGCACCTCCACCAAGGAATAATGTACTAAAAATACTTGGGTATACTTTTCTCACTAAAGTGTTCCTTTTTATGCCCTAAGATTCTTTCCACGCATCTTTCATTCTCATTGCTCTCTTGGCAATAGCTTTTGAAAGATTTTTTATTACGCACAACCAGCTCGAAGGACGTTTTGTGCGAGCCCTGACAGCAGTTTTTCCTGCCAGCACCACCGCTGCGACTGAGTTGTTGTCCCATAGTGTTCGGCCTTCAAGATTTTGTTTCCTTTGTGCAATCAGTTTTCCTCTGTATATCACTGATGAACAGAGATTGAGTGAATTGAGATTGTTTAGAGACATGTCAGCATTTTCAGCTATGGAACAATGAACAGTTAAGAACCAAGCAGTTTTTTGGCAAAGTATGGTTCATTTGCAGTTTTTTTGCTTGTGAAGTTTGGTATGCTGAGTCTGTTTAACTGTTCTATTCAGTGGAAAAAATATATATGGATTTCTCTTCTTACTGTGACTCATCCAAATTAAACTGCCTTTCATTTTTTTTGTTAATTATAGTATTTATTTTATACTGTGTTGTAATTATTTTAGTCTTTGTCAAATAGTTTATTTGTATCTCATTTGCACCTGTAAATTGCTGATGTGTTTTCTTTAATTGCAGCAGCATAATTGGGTGGCTTTTTAAAAAAAAATCTTATTTTTCTTTTCTTTATTGCTACTGATTATAGTCGCCTGTAATCTCTAGGAAATATGACTATTCAACTGCTGACTTTTTATTGTTTATTGCAGACAATTTTGATAGGCAATGTATGGTAGGATATTTCAGTGGAGTAATTCAGACTCCATTGCATGAGCTATTTTTTTTTTCTCTTGCATCAGTGGTGGGGAAGTTGCTGGAGTCAATTATAAAAGAAGAAATTGCGGAGCATTTGGATAGTAGTAACAGGATCATTCCGAGTTAGCATGGATTTACGAAAGGGAAATCATGCTTGACTAATCTTCTGGAATTCTTTGAGGATGTAACTAGGAAAATTGACAGGGGAGAGCCGGTGGATGTGGTGTAACTCGACTTTCAGAAAGCCTTCGACAATGTCCTACATAGGAGATTAGTGGGCAAAATTAGAGCACATGGTTTTGGAGGTAGGGTACTGACATGGATAGAAAATTGGTTGACAGACAGAAAGCAAACAGTGGGGATAAATGGGTCCCTTTCAGAATGGCAGGCAGCGACTAGTGGGGTACTGCAATGCTCGGTGCTGGGACCGCAGCTATTTACAATGTACATTAATGACTTGGATGAAGGGATTAAAAGTACCATTAGCACATTTGCAGATGATACAAAGCTGGGTGGTAGTGTGAATTGTGAGGAAGATGCTATGAGGTTGCAGGGTGACTTGGACAGGTTGTGTGAGTGGGTGGATGCATGGCAGAAGCAGTTTAATGTGGATAAGTGTGAGGTTTTCCACTTTGGTGGTAAGAATAGGAAGGCAGATTATTATCTGAATGGTGTCAAGTTAGGAAAAGGGGACGTACAACGAGATCTGGGTGTCCTAGTACATCAGTCACTGAAAGGAAGCATGCAGGTACAGCAGGCAGTGAAGAAAGCCAATGGAATGTTGACCTTCATAACAAGAGGAGTTGAGTATAGGAGCAAAGAGGTCCTTCTGCAGTTGTACAGGGCCCTGGTGAGACTGCGCCTGGAGTACTGTGTGCAGTTTTGGTCTCCAAATTTGAGGAAGGATATTCTTGCTATTGAGGGCGTGCAGCGTAGGTTTACTAAGTTAATTCCCGGAATGGCGGGACTGTCATATGTTGAAAGACTGGAGCGACTAGGCTTGTATACACTAGAATTTAGAAGGATGAGAGGGGATCTTATTGAAACATATAAGATTATTAAGGGGTTGGACACGTTAGAGGCAGGAAACATGTTCCCAATGTTGGGGGAGTCCAGAACCAGGGGCCACAGTTTAAGAATAAGGGGTAGGCCATTTAGAACGGAGATGAGGAAAAACTTTTTCAGTCAGAGAGTTGTAAATCTGTGGAATTCTCTGCCTCAGAAGGCAGTGGAGGCCAGTTCTCTGAATGCATTCAAGAGAGAGCTAGATAGAGCTTAAGGATAGCGGAGTCAGGGTGTATGGGGAGAAGGCAGGAACGGGGTACTGATTGAGAATGATCAGCCATGATCACATTGAATGGTGGTGATGGCTCGAAGGGCCGAATGGCCTACTCCTGCACCTATTGTCTATTGTCTATTGTCTATTGCATGTGCAACATATTGACTGAATTTGTATTGTTATTTGCAATTGGAATTTGTGACTAGCTAAATAACGTTCAGACCAGTTAAAGGAGCAATATGTACAGATGATAGAATGTGGTAGAAAATTCTTTAAAAAACTTTTTCTTCTCGGTAAATTCTCAGATTTTGTGTCTGTTATTAAATTAGTTAGAATTGGTTTCCTCTTGAATTAAAGGAGGAAGCACTTTATGCTAATTTTGTCAAACTTTGCGTGTACAGATGTAAACCTTTGTGTGCAGTGCAATTTCGGACTCAAATTTTGTTGATCTGTAATATTTTTGCAGCTCCAAGGTCAGGGATGTTAAGCTATACTAATTATTTATTGCTCATATTAATTGTGGACAAAGAAAGGCTATCTCAACCATCCTAGAGTAGCCTGCTCAAGGATGGCTAAACTTTGTATAAACTTGATGTATGCTTGATGACATGATATGATTAGTTTCCTTAAAGAACCACCAAATATACTACACCGCTTATTAATGCAATCAGCAAATTGCAAATTGAAACTAAATGTTTTTATCAGAAACATTATTTGACATTACTTTTGCTCATGATATGCTTGTTCTCACACATCCCATGTGTTCGACGTTTGGTTCTTTTACTTCAGAATCTGGCGTGGGTGAACTCGCATCGGTCAGTCGCTGCTTTCAAATTATCAGGAGCTGAAATTTGGAACTGGATAATTTAGCTTCTTGTGCCACAAGTCCAAACATACTACAACCACCAAATGTGTTGGGAGTATAGATGCATGGTTCCCTAAAAGTGACGAGTAAGTGAACAGTGTGTTAAAGAAAACATTTAGCATGCTTGCCTTCATTGAGAAGAGTATTGAGAACAAATGTTGGGACTTCATGATGCTGCTGTACGTCATTGGTGAGAGCACACTTGGAGCGCAATTCTGGTTGCCCAACTACAGGAAGGATGCCATTAAGTTGGAAAGAGTGCAGAAGAGATTCGCCAGGATGTTATGGGGAGAGGTAGGATAGCCTTGGACTTCTGCAAAGGACATTATTGGAGTGATATACTCCATTATGACAGTAACATTCACTGATGGAACCACCTAGATTGATGTTTTGGAAGAGCTTACTAGATTGGAAGTTGACTGCTGCAGTATGTTATTCCTTGAGTTACCAACACTGGATGTTGATCTATTACCATGAGATTAAAGACTGGAAATCATTTGGTTTTTGAACTACTTCTGCACATGTCACATTTCGCAGAACCAATCAGATCTGAAAGCATTCAGTGCACATCCAATCCGATTTCTGTTAGCAGAAATACGTTCTTCCTTTCTGTGATGCTTTGATTACAAACTTGGACATTTTTCTCGAGGTCTATGCTGTTAGCAAGATAAAACATCACTAATGTGTTTGCCATTTGATTCGGATATTCTGCTGTAGGGTTGCAGAGTTCATATGTGGATATTTGATGCCATTGCAGTTGCTTTGTCTTTTCCTACTGAAATGGAGCATTTCATGAGTTCTCCTTGATGCAAGCTAGTAAATTAATCAAACAATTTACACCACCCCATGCTGCTCAGCTACCTGCCATTCAGTCGAGACCCAAAACATCACCAATTTCTTTTCGCCAGAAATGCTGCCTGAACCGCTGAATTACTCCAGCTTTTTGTGTCTGTCTTCAGTTTAAACCAGCCTCTGCAGTTCCTCCCTACACATTTTGTCTTCATGAAATATAATGGCTTCACATTATTAATGCTAAATATCAACATCATCACCTAATCAATCTATTTAAACTGTGAAATAGTTTACTATTGCCTGTACCTTTTACAATGCCATCCAAAATTTACTTATTCTAGTACTTCCTCACATTGGTGCAACAGATGTTGTTGCTGTGTAGTAGCACCAGTGATACGAGTTATTTTCTGACCTATATGTTGGTATTTCTTCCTGTGACTGCATTGGTTTCTAATGGAATGCTTTTATTTCCCACATCCCAAAACATGCTGGTAGGTAAACCAATAAGCAATAACTGGTGTTGTTTTAAAAGATTGAGTTGTTTAACTCCTGTCATTTACCTCGTACACTGGCTAAACATTCCTACTTCATAATGAAATGAACTCTGGTAATGAGATCTTTGTTTTGATACCTCAGAATGTAAATTTCATCTTTCTTGTAAAATTTGTTTGCTATTAATAAAATTGACTTTGATTGTTTATTGAATATAGAAAATGCTTTGTGGTATATAAGATATACACCTTTGTGTTTTAATACACCAACAAAGGAGTTATGGTGCTCTTGTTAGTAATTAGACAAATTGAGAACTTTTACAGTTGAATTATTTTTGCTCGCCATATTCCCTGTTGAGCAGGTGACATTTGACCTCTGACAGTGTGGATCTTGAGCTACGAGAGAACAGGAAGCAAGGATTTTTCTGCTCATTGTTTTATTTTGTTTTTCCTTCCCAGTATGCTCCTAAAAGCGCTTTGCTATTTGAGGCAAGTTGATTGCTGCTGTGAGGAGGTTCATGACACTGAATTTCATTTTGTCAGTATTGATTCTAAATTAGTATCCATTGTGTTGTCCAAAACTGACTTGTGATTTTTTTTCCACGTACTCTTGTTTAAGTAGAGTATTTGCTGATTTATAATTGTACATGAACATTTAGTGTCGTCAGTTATACAAAGCAAATACATGTTTTCCTGCTTTCTAAACTATTGGTGGTATATGTGTATATCCAACACTTCTATAATTACTGATGATTTTCACTAGTCTAATCATTTGTTTGGCCTTTTGTATGTGGGGTTTGTCATGTTAGGTTAAGTATGCCTGATTAACAGCCAGCACCTGGAGCTTTCTGACACACTTCATTCAGAACAATGTAATCAAGAGTACAGATTTCCTTGTAAGGCATTAAAACTGACAGGAAAACTTAAGCGAGAAGGACATGAGAATGCCCTTCAATCAAAATGAATTAGAAAACTGGAATCACAAGTGATATTTAAAATCTTTCAAAGTATTCTGCTAATTTTGATGTTAATGTTCAGCTTCCATAGTGATTGCAAACTTTTCATTTTTAAATAACAGATAGATGCTATTGAAATTTGCCAGTAATCCAGCAGCCATACAATTTACTGTTTCTTATCTGATACATGTAGCCACTTTTCTACGTTCATAAATCTTGATTCACTATATCAGAACCCTTGACAGTGCGGGGAATCTCACGTCACTTGCAGTAGGTAATCGGCTTTAATGGTCAATTTATCATAGGATAATTTATCATTGCAGAATTGATCAAAGATGGAGTTTTGGATCATTGAATCATATGCCACATTTCTATGAAGGACTTACCTAAAACCAAGTATAGTGATGCAGATTATTAAGGTATTATTTATCTCTACAACTGCCAAACTTAGTGACTTGAACATTTAAGAGGCATTTCTGATCAATACATGAATATGCAGGGAATGGAGGGATATAGATCATGTGTAGGCAGAAAGGATGTGTTTAATTTGACATTCCTGTTCGGCACAGACTTTATGGGCTGAATGGCCTGTTCCTGTGATGTTCCATGTTAAATAACCAGTATAATGAGGTGAGGAGAAGGACGTGACAGAAGCTGAAGTGAGGGAGGAAGGCAGATGCTGCCAGGTGGGGGAGGGGGATCTTTTAAGACTGTTTAGGTGATGATGGAAACAGATAAGGAAAACAAAATTGAGCAGATGGGTTGAGGAAGGTAGAGGCAGAGGCCAGAAGGTGAGAATTGAAAACAAATAAGGGAGAATGATGGGGAGAGGCAGCTAGATGGGGGAGGAATTAGGAAAAGTAGGCCAGGGGAGGAGAAAGCCAGATGGGTGTGTGAGTGAAGGGTAGATGGAACCAGGTAGGAGCAGGAACAAATCTAGGTAACTGAGTTGGGTGTGGGGGTGGAGCGGTAGGAGTGAGAAAGGAACACTGATGTGGGTTAATTGAAACTAGAAAATTCAATGATCATACCATTGGATTGTAGTCCAACCAACTTCTTCCAGTTGATGTTTGGCCTCAATGTGACAGTTTGAGTTTAATTTGAGTTTAGTTCATTGTCACGGGTACCGAGTTAAGGTAAAAAGCTTTTGTTGCAAACCGACCAGTCAGCGGAAAGACAATACATGACAGTAGAGAAGGTTGAGCACAGACAATTGGTGTGGGAATGGGAAGAGGGGTTGAAATGACCAGCAACTGGAAACTCAAGTTCACCATTATGTACAGAGTGTAGGAGCTCTGCAAAACTGTTGTCTAGTCTATGCTTGTACATGCCAATGGAGTAGACCTATTACATATGCACATCTGGGATCCCTGAAAATCGCCAAATCACCATGAATGAATGAATAAATACGTTTATTGGCCATATGCATATACAAGGAATGTGCCTTGGCGCTCCGCTCACAAATGACAACACAAACATACGGTTAACAATTGAGAATAAAGCATAAACACATCAAAACAATAAGGATACACCATTATGGTCTAAACACGTGGGTGAAAATAAACCAGAGCAAAAAAGAGACTACAGACTTTGGTTATTGAGTAGAACTATCACTCGTGGAAAAAAGCTGTTTTTATGTCTGGCTGTGGCTGCTTTGACAGTCCGGAGGGAAGTGCTTCGAAGAGTTTGTGGCCAGGGTGAGAGGGGTCAGAGATGATCTTGCCTGCTTGCTTCCAGGCCCTTGCAGTGTAGTTCGTCAATGGGGGAAGGTTGCAGCCAATAACCTTCTCAGCTGTGCGGATGATCCGTTGCAGCCTCTGGATGTCGTGCTTGACCTGTTTGTTGAGCATCCTTTTGGTGTAGAATATAAGCTGCAAAATTGGTCATTTGCTCTCACATTTTTTACCTGCTACATGCTTGCAATTGGATCAAAAATCTTCAACCATAGGTGTTTGCATATGCATGTACTCATTTTAGCCAAATGTTATTAATATAAATTAGAGCACCTGGTTATTGCCTTCGATGCAAACAACTAACACAGAGATTGAAATTACAACCGTAGTGTTAAAATTATATTTTTTGGATTTTACCCATTGTGATATTACATCTTTTCCACAACTTGATGTGAGCCATTTTAATGTTTCTGCTTTATAAAGAAAGAAAGATTTACTTCGATTGCTGAATAATGATGTCATGACAATATTTCGGCTAAGTTTAAAAGCTTGGAAATTTCAGCTTATCAAGTTAATTTTTAATACAAAAATGGGATACAATTTAAATTGCCGTAGGAACCTTGGAATAGATGTTTTTGGAACATTGCATGTTTTAAAAATTGTCTTGGATCTTCATATTTCCTTTGAGAAAACTATAAACTATGAAAGGTTATCAGCTCAGGCAGAAAACATTACACAGCTGTAAGCTGATGTAAGTGTGTGAAGAATGCAGATTTTATTTAAAAAAAATAAAAAACTTTATGAAGTCTCAGTACTAGCATCTTGTAGATAATTAGGTTGAGATGGGTGTTCTGGTTTCGTGTCAGCACTTGTGTTAACTTCAGAGTACTTAATTATTTTAATTGGCCCACTGAACGATGAACATGTACGAGTAACTAAACTAAAACAAAAACTATTTTCCATTAGATTTGTTTGCCTTTGGCTATAAACTAATATCAAACAGGTTATTCTATTGTTAACTGCACAGCTATTTATTTGTGTAATAAGTGGAAGTGATGACAGTATGGCAATCATGGCTGAAGGGAAGGACTTTATTGTTAAATGCAACTACGAAGGCATATGAATATGAACTGCTCTTACACGAACGTAGTTACAATGGAGTATTTGAAATAGGTGAACTTTAATGTATATTTTCTCAGTGGTCTCAAAATAAAATGCATATCTGGATTTTGTCAGTCCAAGATTAAAATGCTGTGACTCCATTCACAAAAAATGCGTTAATACACTTTTATGTGTTCATAATCCCCAGGGCAACTTGGTCCTAATTAATACCAATATACCTTGGTTTATGTGCAATACTAAATTATTTCTGGGATTAAGTGTCCTTTAGTGTAGTTTTATGTTTTCTAACACTGATTTTTTTTTGGATGCATGTTTTTTTTAACAAGAAAGTCTTTGGAAACTTTAGCCCAGTCAGGGCTTTTTTTTGTGAACATGGCCCACGCTGGCCTCCCTGCCCTCAAATCTTACAGTAATAAACCCTTTTAGACTCGGGCAGCTGGTGCTCTTGTGGAGTGACACGGCTAATTGGTTTTGGCATGTCAACCCCAGGATGCCTCATCCATCACTCTAGGGCAGGATGTTTGGCAGTAACTGGGGGAAAAACTTAAACCAGCACAGATCTGTCCTTTGCAGTGAAGCTGATGTGATTGTCAACATACAGTGCCCTCCATAATGTTTTGGACAAAGACCCATCATTTATTTATTTGCATCTGTACTCCACAATTTGAGATTTGTAATAGAAAAAAATCACATGTGGTTAAAGTGCACATTGTCAGATTTTATTAAAGGCCATTTTAATACATCTTGGTTTCACCATGTAGAAATTACAGCTGTGTTTATACATAGTCCCCCCATTTTAGGGCACCGTAATGTTTGGGACACATGGCTTCACAGGTCTTTGTAATTGCTCACGTGTGTTTAATTTCCCCCTTAATGGAGGTATAAGAGAGCTCTCAGCACCTAGTCTTTCCATCACCTTTGGAAACTTTCATTGCTGTTTATCAACATGAGGACCAAAGTTGTGCCAATGAAAGTCAAAGAAGCCGTTATCATAATTATAATAATCATAATCATACTTTATTAGCCAAGTATGTTTTGCAACATACGAGGAATTTCACTTGCCATACAGTCAGACAATAAAAAGCAGCAGAACACACAAAATACATTTTAACATGAACATCCACCACAGTGACTTCTCCGTATTCCTCACGGCATGGCTCAAAGTCAGTCCCGGGCAAGTGCTCCAGCTCCACGATGTTAGGCTGCAGAGCGACCGGAGATACGATCCGGAAAACAATCGCATCTCCGGCAAGGTAAGAAATTGAAAAAAAGTTTCCCCCGACCCTCCCCGCCCATCCTCCACATAAAACAAACCAGAAAACATCAACACATACTTTTAAAACGTACTAAAAATAACGAAAAAAGACGAGAAGGACAGACAGACTGTAGGTGAGGCTGCCATCGAAGCGCCACCCAGTGGGAGACTGAGAAACAAGAATAAAACTGTTAGAGACATCAGCCAAACCTTAGGCTTACCTAAATCAACTGTTTGGAACACCATTAAGAAGAAAGAGAGCACTGGGGAGCTTACTAATCACAAAGGCACTGGCAGGTCAAGGAAGACCTCCACAGCTGATGACAGAAGAATTCTCTCTATAATCAAGAAAAATCTCCAAACACCTGTCCGACAGATCAGAAACACTCTTCAGGAGTCAGGTGTGGATTTGTCAATGACCACGGTCCGCAGAAGACTTCATGAACAGAAATACAGAGGCTACACTGCAAGATGCAAACCACTGGTTAGCCGCAAAAATAGCATGGGCAGGTTAAAGTTTGCCAAGAAGTAAAAGAGCAACCATAGTTCTGGAAAAAGGTCTTGTGGACAGATGAGACAAAAATTAACATATATTAGAGTGATGGCAAGAGCAAAGTATGGAGGAGAGAAGGAACTGCCCAAGATCCAATGCATACCACCATATCTGTGAAACACAGTGGTGGGGGTGTTATGGCCTGAGCATGTATGGCTGCTGAAGGTACTGGCTCACTTATCTTCATTGATGATACAACTGATGTTGGTAGTAGCATAATGAATTCCGAAGTGCATAGACACATCCTATCTGCTCAAGTTCAAACAAATGCGTCAAAACATTGGCCGGCGGTTCATTTTACAGCAAGATAATGATCCCAAACATACAGCTAAAACAACAAAGGAGTTTTTCAAAGCTAAAAAATGGTAAATTCTTGAGTGGCCAAGTCAATCACCTGATCTGAACCCAATTGAGCATGCCTTTTATCTGCTGAAGAGAAAACTGAAGGGGTCTAGCCCCCCCAAACAAACAAAAGTTAAAGATGGTTGCAATACAGGCCTGGCAGACCCTATCCAAAGAAGCCACCCAGCAACTGGTGATGTCCATGAATCGTAGACTTCAAGCAGTCATTGCATGCAAAGGATATGCAACAAAATACTAAACATGACTACTTTCATTTACATGACATTGCTGTGTCCCAAACATTATAGTGCCCTGAATTGGGGGGACTATTTATAAACACAGCTGTAATTTCTACAAAATGTATAAAAATGGCCTTCATTAAAATCTGACAATGTGCACTTTAACCACATGTGACTTTTTTTTTCTATTATAAATCTCAAATTGTGGAGTACAGAGGCAAATAAATAAATGAAGGGTCTGTCCCAAACATTATGAAGGGCACTGTATCTGTTGACTACTGTAATGTATGGTGGTTATCTGTAAAAAGGAGTTATAAAAGTTGCTATTATTTTTTATATAGGTATTTCTAAGATAGGAAATTTATATCTGAATTATTTTATGAGCTGGACTTCAACTTGAATATTTCAACACTTAACCATTTGGACAACGCGCATAAATATCCAGTTTGCAGAATAACTTTTCTACCATATTGAAACAATAAAATGAAACTCTATTTGTAAGAATTAAAGGATTATGCATTTAGATTTTGAATCTTGTGTATTGTAATCCTTAAAAACAATTTATTTTTTAATCTGTTAAATATTTTTTCAGATGGACATGCATTTAAACTTATTTTCCTAGTGAACAGAACTATTTAAGTAAGAAGATATAAATTGCATTGCAACGCAAAATTGAAAAAGATCTCTTAAAAAGTGCCAGTGGATAGAATAACCACATTTTATGTAGTGCATTTCACACCTCCGATGATGATTTGGAACAATGTTTTTCTATGGGTAAGAATAGAGAGGAACAGAGCACAAAGGTGGGTCGCATAAACAGTGTGCAATAAATGGTGCTGTGCTTGAGGAATATTTGTTGAAGAGGTACTGGGAGAATTCACCAGTTTTATATATGTATAGGCAGACATTAAAAACAAATCTTATTTGAATGTCAATGCCTCCAACATGGAGTGGAGTGTGGGGGAGGTCAAGGATAAAGTGAATAATAGACTGGTGACACATTTGTAGTGTTTGCATTGATAGGTCGTGAATGAGTGCATGATCTGGAGTGGTTTCCACTTTCATCCCTCATTGTCCTGGTGTTTACATGAATAATTCCCAATGGTTGGGGTATCGTAAATTAGTCCCTGCTAATGGAATTGTATCTCGTTAGATTTCTGTTTTTACTAAAAGAGAGATAGAATGTTTAATGCTGGAATGGGAGGTGGATGAGGGAAGGAAAACAAAGCACAAAGATTATCTTACAAGTTTTCTAATATTTAAGAAAAGCTTCCACATTGTTGTAATCTTTATCAAAAGGATACATGTATTGTTGTCCACATGCTAAGACAAAATAGTGGCCTGGCTTTGTCCATAAGTAACAACAGCTTTAATTATTTTCCCATTTTACTTCCATTCCATGTTTACCTCATTAATGTTATTATGCACTGAAGTCCAAACCTAGCTGTTCTCTAATTTCTTTTGGAATTTCTATGCAGTTACTTAGTCATACTAAGGTTCTGAAATAATTTATAATGATAGCTTTTTGTGTGAATCAAAAGCAAATCAAACGGAGCTTTTGTATCTGAACCACAAGAAATATTAAGCCAAACAGAAGAAAGAGCTTCCAAGTTCCATTATATACTTTTTTTTGCTTCCTGGAACAGCTGTTTAACTGGAGGATTGCAGATGGGAGAAATGCCTTTATTTAAATATTTTTGTTTAATTGAGAGTGATGATCTTTTCCAAGATTCCTTCTCTTTCTTATATGGGCCTTTGTTTAATGAAGGTTGGATGTTTTTATGGAAGTTGTGAGAATAGTTTCAAAAGCCTGTACATCAGCTGTCTTCATGTGAGGGGGCCACATTTTCATAAGTAAATTGATGCTGCAAGGCAATTGAATCACCTTGATATCCTGAAACTTCTTGCATATTCTTGAAAACAGTGAGATGGATAGACTTATGAATGTGGCTTCATCAACACAACATCCAGAACAGAGAAAAGTACAGCAGATTTCCTTGCTACAAATCTTAAACAAAAAATCTATTTAACCTTCTCTATGAACTACTATGTGATTCTTAGAAATCTAATGGTGGTACTGTGATAATTTTCATGTGCTTTGTTATCGTTGTTTGAATTTTGAATTATTTTCCAAGCATTGGTGAGGAATAGGATTCGTTACAAACTTATCAAAATAGAGACACAAGAAAGCTATCAAGACAGATGTGTATAACAATTAATTCTTCCCTCGCACAACTAAAGCATGGAATAGTCTTCACCCTACTATAGTTATGCAACCAGACGCAACTAAATTTAAGGCAGCTCTTCTTCTCCAAGAGGCCCTTCTTGCTTAAGTCCATACTCCGCCACCTCCAGTTTAAATTCTATTTGGAATATTTTGGAGGACCAAGAACCAAGAACGGCAGAAGCTGGAAAATTGAGCAAAATACAAAGTGCTGGAGTAAGTCAGCAGGTCAGACAGCACCTCTGGAAGACATGGATAGGTGACATTACGGGTAGGGACACTTCAGATTGATTGTAGTACCAGTCTGACAAAGGGTTCTGACCCGAAACGTTGCCTATCTATGTCCTCCAGAGATGCTGATTGAACATTAAAATATTGGGCACTCTAATTAAAATGGTAGATCAGGAATGCTTATGTCTTTGGTGCCCAATACTTGTGCTGAATGCAGTGGATTAGCAAATTCCCAACTTTTGAATTTGATGATCCTACCTGGTTCCGCTTTTTAAAATCGAGCCCGTCATACGACTTCTGGGTAAACATCATGTTACATTATTTATTTGCAGTTCCAGCTGGAAAGGATATTGGACGAATTGGGAGTTGGGTAACTGAGACTGCTGGAAAGTTGAAACAAATGTCAAAAGCATACTGTGACACAATGATTAATCCAGTGGATAAATATCGAGAGAAAATGTTTGAGAAAATATTGAGTAAGTGATTTATGAGTGGATATGAAAAAGAGGATATTAAATGCTGCTTGGTGACTTTTGACTGAGACCACTCTTGCTTAAACAGTTGACTTTCTGTTTACATGATAGGGAGGAAAAATAAGACCACAAGATATAGGAGTAGAATTAGACAATTCAGCCCATCGAGACTACTCCGCCATTCAATCATGTCTGATCTATTTTTCCCTCTCAACCCCATTTACCTTTGGTGCCCTTTGATGAACGAATTCAAACAGAATGTACTATTCCCTGTAAGATGCATCTCACTTCTTTGATGTCTGAGATCTGGATGGAAAGTGGTAAGCAACAGACTGCTGGGGGGACCGCTGTGTTTCTCCTAAAGAAAAGGAATATGTATTCCAGATGTGTCTAACAGCATTGATAAGTTTAACTTGTTCAACTGTTCAGCGCACACACAGTACAGATGCATTTCCTATTAAATGTTCAGGCAGGATAATGTTCCTTATCCTGGCAGGATATTATTTCTTGGGCAACCCCATGAGTATGTTGCCGAATACTCTATCGAACTTCCACAGGTGTATGGTAGAGAGCATACTGACTGGTTGCATCGCAGTCTGGTTTTGTAACTCCAACACCCAGGAACGTAGGCCGCAGAAAGTGGTAGATTTTGCCTGGTCCCTCACAGGTACTGACCTCCACGATCAAAGGGATCTCCACGATCAAAGGTACCTGGTCCCTCACAGGTACTGACCTCCACGAACAAAGGGATCTTCTGGAAGTTCTGCCTCAAAAGGGCAAGTAATGTAATCAAAAAGTCTCATCACTCTGGCCATGTTCTCGTCTTGCTACCACCAAGAGGAAGAACAAACTGAGAACTGTGAGCTCCACGTTCAGCTTCTCCCCAGCAACCAACAAGCTCTTAAATGCTGCACAGCACCAACCACAACCCTGCCTCAACAACTTCAGTATGATCTCCTATGGACTTTGTTTTGGTTGCATTATCTACTTCAGTTTGCACTATTATGCTCGGGTTATTTAGTATTATTGATTGTGTTATTGCTTATTGTTTATTGATTTCTTTCCTATTGCATTAATGGCCCTGAATAGCTGCAGCAAGTAAGAATTTCATTGTTCCATTACCGGTACATACGACAATTAAACACTCTTGACTTGCCATTGATGCCGCACAGACAGAAAATGTGTTCATCAAGACTGTTTGTCTTGGTTTATTTCTAACAACACAGCCAACTTATTTGGTCCGGAAGGAAGCTAGAGGAGAAGTAGGTTGGGCATTTTTACATTGCATGATGGAAGTAAATAACTCTCTAGGGCTGAATGAGACAAATATAAGATTCTTCAGGAAATAAGTAAGGAAATTAGGACTTTGGTGCAAATATGTCATGAATTACTGTACATTGGAGATGTAGCTACGAATTGAATAGAAGGAAATGGTTTTATAATTGCAACTCTGTAAAATTAGCTAGTTCACTATCCCCGGACCAAACAATTTTGCTGTCTTATCATGTTGCTGTGGGCTTCGAAACCCACTATCAGTTTGCCCAATAATTATCTAAATTATTGAAAGATACAATAAAAATTCAAGGCAGTTGAGGTGGAGGGTGGTGGTTGATGGAAAGAGCAGTCAGATTATTCTCCAATTCTAAAATAGGTGGTATTGCAGATAATGAAGATGGTTATCAAGAATTACAGTGTGATCTTGATCAGCTGGGCATGTGGGCTGAGGAATGGCAAATGGAGTTTAATACGGATAAATGTGAGGTTGGTGCATTTTGGAAATTCAAACCAGGGCAGAACATTTGGTGAATGGTAAGGCCTTGGAGAATGTTATAGAGCAGAGGGATCGGAGTACAGTACATAGTTCCCTGAAAGTGGCACCTCGGTGAGGCAGGGTGGTGTATAAGTCTTTTGGCCAATGTGCCTAATTAGTTGAAACGACGATTCGTATACATCAGCTAAGATTCCTTCATTTTCTTCTCTAAATTCTCAGTGTTCTTGATATATCTGATCATGCCCGGGGAGATTTATCTACTTTCATTTATCTCAGGGTATCCAGCTACTCATCGACTGTTATATAGACTCCTCAAGACATCTTCATTAACTGTCCCATGATCCCTAGCTTCAAGTCTTTTTCCGTGCTAAACACAAGTCAAGTCAAGTCAATTTTATTTGTATAGCACATTTAAAAACAACCCACGTTGACCAAAGTGCTGTACATCTGTTTAGGCACTAAGGAAAAAATGAAACATACAGTAGCACACAAACATAACAGCACATACAAAACAGTTCACAGCGCCTCCTCAATGGGCCTCAAACGCTAGGGAGTAGAAATAGGTTTTGAGCATGGACTTAAAAGAGTCGATGGAGGGGGCAGTTCTGATGGGGAGAGGGATGCTGTTCCACAGTCTAGGAGCTGCAACCGCAAAAGCGCGGTCACCCCTGAGCTTAAGCCTAGACCGCGGGATAGTGAGTAGCCCCAAGTCGGCCGACCTGAGGGACCTGGAGTTAGAGAGGTGGGTTAGAAGATTTTTGATGTAGGGGGGGGAAACACAGAAGAATAATATTCATTGAGGGCCTTGCTGATCTACTGTAGCTCCTCCACACATAGATGGAGGGGTCCTATTCACTCTCCAGTTAGGTTTTTCCCCTTAATGACTGGAAACATTGTAGGTTTAGGTTTATTATTGTCACATTTACCAAGGTACATTTAAAAGCTTTGTTTTTAGATCCAATCAGATAAATCATCATGGACTCAATCAGTTCAAACTCAAACACAATAAATAGATAGAGCAAAGAGGAAGGTACAGAATGCAGAACATATTTGTCAACATTATAGCGCTTTTGTTCCGCAGACAGTCCAATATCCTCAATGGGGTAGAGGTGAATCGTACAGTATCTCTATGGAAGGACTGTTCAGAAGTCTGATAATGGAGGGGAAAAACTGTTCCTGGGTTTGGTGATGCACTCTTAAAAACGTCTGTACCTTGTTCCGGACGGGAGTAGGGAGATGAAGGAAAGACTAGACGGGACTAGTCTTTTGTGACGTTGGCTGCTTTTCTGAGGAATTAAAACACAATGTAGCAGTTATTTCCAGGCTTTGAGAGTGATTTTACTGTTTACTTATGGGAATCACCAAGCTACTTAAAGATGTGCGAGGAAGAAATGTATGGATCAGTTTTCCAGAATTGAGCATGCCTTCAGGCTAAAAGAAAGCCGAAAGTGACATGAGTTCCAAATAATTTTCACTTGGATTAAGGATTCTCAAGTTAACTAGTTAACCTAGTGGTGAAGAGATTGATATCATTTTTCTTGAGCCAGTTTTCTTGAGCATAAAACTGTAACTACGATGATTACCAGAGCCAAGATTTTGCCATAAGTGCCTTTTCATGTCTTTTTTGATGATTTCAGCAAGATAATGCCTTTTTCATGATCGAGTGCCTGTCAGCCTTTTTTTGCCGTATTAACGTAACTTACAAGAACATTTCTACCACCCTCGGTCGTTCATTTGTGGGTAGCGGACAAGGCCCCAGTCTTTTGCAGTCAGGCTGTAAGTGGGTGTTCAGTGGTGATTGGAGAGGGGTGGGTGGGGAAGTGTCCAGTCTTTTCAAACTGGAGTCAGGCTGTGAGTAGGTTTGAAGTGTTGGTTGGGGAGGGGGTACCAGTTTCTGTTAAGTTTCTGTTTATCGAACCTGCAGTAGAACTCGTTCAGGTCGTTGGTCAGCTGACGATTGTTAAAGGAGCGGGGGGTTTTCCTTTTGTAGCTTGTGATTTCTTGCAAGCTCTTCCAAACTGAAGAAAAGTCATTAGCTGAGAACTTGTTCCTCAACTTCTCAGAGTACCTTTCCTTGGCAGCTCTGATTCCTCTTCTCAGCTTGTACTTGGCCTGCCTGTAGAGGTCTGCATCCCCGCTCCTGTAGGATCTACAGGCCATCGCAACAACCTGGAGCTCAATGCTCTTAAGACAGTGGAACTAATTGTAGACTTTCAAAGAGCTTCCCCTCCCCTCCCCCCACTCACCATCAACAACACAACAGTCACATCTGTGGAGTCATTTATGTTCTTTGGAACCATCACCTACAGGGACCTTAAATGGGGGGCCACCATTGACTCCACAGTCAAAAAGTCCCAACAGAGGATGTACTTCCTGCAGCAACTGAGGAAACACAATCTGCCACAGGCAATGATGGTCCAATTCTATACTGCTATCATTGAGTCCGTCCTCACCTTCTCCATCATGGTCTGGTTTGGCTCAGCCACCAAGCACGACATCCGGAGGCTGCAACGGATCATTCGATCAGCTGAGAAGGTTGTTGGCTGCAACCTTCCCCCCCCATTGACTAACTGTACACTGCAAGGGGCAGGAAGCGAGTGGGCAAGATCGTCTCTGACCCCTCTCATCCTGGCCACAAAATCTTTGAAGCACCTCCCTCTGGAAGGCGACTCCGGGATCTCAAAGCAGCCACAGGCAGACATAAAAACAGCTTTTTTCCACGAGTAGTAGTTCTACTCAATAACCAAAGTCTGTAGTCTCTTTTTTGCTCTGGTTTATTTTCACCCACGTGTATTGTTGTGTCCTTATTGTTTTGATGTGTTTATGCTTTATTCTTAATTGTTAATTGTATGTTTGTGTTGTCATTTGTGAGCGGAGCACCAAGGTACATTCCTTGTATATGCACATACTTGGCCAATAAACTTGTTCATTCATTCATTCATCTACCTCTGCAAGCGTCAAAATGCCTGAAGTCAAGTCAACGCCTTGTAAATAACTGAACGATATGGTGAGAGTGTACGGGAGTGATATATTCTCTACAGACAACTCTGTGCTGTTTTGCAAAGCATGTGAGAAAGCAGTGAATCATAAGAAGAAATATTTTGTCTCCCAGCATGTACAGACAGCTCAACATGTCGGCGGCAGAGAAACTAAAGGCGGGAAATACGCAAGCTTGTCTCCTCACTACATTTATCTGCTGCAGTCAGGATTGTCAGTGAAATCATGCAGAAAAATTCCCTCCACATCATTCCCATCTTGTGTTTATTGCTTCCAATTTTGCAAACTTCCCACAAGCTATCACTTCCCTTGAGAAATGTGGCAAAACATTAGTGAATAACTTGCAGGTTTTCAACAAAGTAACTGACGATATTCGTAAAGTTCCTGGCGATGTAGGTAAAGACATACAAGGAAAATGTGAGAGAGTGATTTTAGGTAACAAAGATCTTGAAGAAATACAAAACATAGCTAAAGTTCTCAAAGGTAGTTATGCACAAGATATCGACATGAGTATAAAGTCTGTAGCTTGTTTTGGGTATGCACCGTGACCTCAGCTGGGGTAGAAAGAAGTTTTTCATAACTGAAACATATTCTGTTGGACAGACGACCAAGTCTAACACCAGATAATCTGAAATAAATGCTAGTCATTATGTGCAACCAGGCAACTTTGGTCATTTAATGTAGTATACCTTTATATTATCATTTTTAACCATATTTTGGTGGTGGAAAAACATGCCTTTTTATGGTCAATAAATGCCTTTTTCGTGCCTTTTTGTAATTTTATTATGCCTATTTGCCTGCCTATTTCAGAGATTTTTAGCGCCTAAACATCCTGGCTCTAATGATCACTTATCCCAATTGGGATGGTATGTTTGAAGAATATGGTGAGTGTGTTAGAGCTTTTGTTTTTTGACTAAGACCTAGCCTACTATTTTTCTCAATTTGAACTGTGCTCAAGTATGGTACTGATGTTGACATTTGTATTTTCCCGTTTGTTTCAGTATACAATTAATAAATATATTTTTGAATGGAATTGATTCTTGTTTAGTACAGGTTTCAGGGGAGAACGGAGGAAGTAAAACCATGATTGAATGGCAGAGTGGACTTGGGCTGAATGGGCTAATTCTGCTTCTATCACTTATGACATTATGACCTTCTGATTATTATCGACCTAACAGTTACTTGCCCTGATAAATTTTAAACCTAAAGAAGGTGTGACTTGTACATTTTATAGAAATCTCAACCGGAACGGAGAGGGATATTTATTGAGACCTTGACATGCTTGAAAGGGGCAATGATTTGGTCAGGTAATAGTATCTGATTAATCATTGCCCATATTAAAGACGCAATATCAATGGTTTGGATTAATTGGTTTGCAATGGATCAATTGACACCATTTCAGATGGGTGACAGTTTTGGAAGATGTGTGCTTCAATTTCATTTGCAATTACATTGAAAATCTAAATTTTTCTCTCAAGTCTTGTAATGGCATTAAGGGTTAATCTTTGTAAAACTTAGTGTTTCTGGAAAAGAAACAGAGCTGTTTTATTTCCTTGTCATATTTCAAGTTCGGTGCTGTACTTTCCAAAAAGAATTAATAAATATTGCCTCTTTCATTTTGGTTGTTTTTCTGAATGTGCAGTGCATCTTAGGCCAATCTTATTTATTTCTCCATTTATTGCCTCTCTCCCTTTCCCTCTTCCCCTTCCCCTTCCCTTCGTCTCTTAACCCCCTTCCATTCCCTCCCTATCTCCCCCTCCCACTCTCTCCCCCTCTGTCCTCTCATCCCTCTCTCTCCTTTCTTCCTCTCTGTCGCCGTCTCTCACTCTCCTCTCTCACTCTCCTCTCTCACTCTCCTCTCTTCTCTCTCTCTCTCTCTCTCTCTCTCTCTCTCTCTCTCTCTCTCTCTCTCTCTCTCTCTCTCTCTCTCTCTCTCTCTCTCTCTCTCTCTCTCTCTCTCTCTCTCTCTCCTCTCCTCTCCTCTCTCTCTCTCTCTTCCTCTCCTCTCTCTCTCTCTCTCTCCCTCTCCCTCTCCTCTCTCTCTCTCTCTCTCTCTCTCTCTCTCTCTCTCTCTCTCTCTCTCTCTCTCTCTCTCTCTCTCTCTCTCTCTCTTTTTTATTACACTGGTGTTTTGTATTTTTAAATTTCCAGTTTCTCCTTGGGGGCGCGAAGGCTCAATGTAAAAAAGGCTAGCATTGTTATTAGTCGTCCAAAATTCTTGCCACAGTGGGAGTGGGCCCTGACCCAGTATTTGAAGGGAAACAGAGCTGAAGTAATTATACGCACCTCCCATTCTTTCCCTGACCCATTTGAAATTGTTGGCCGACTTGCTGAATGTCTTTTTTAAAAGTTATTGATATAATTTTTATATTCTGTAATCTAAAGGAGTTTTTTGAGAAGAATGAGATATATTTTGCTGTGGAAATGAGCACATGGCTGATTTTTATTCAAACAATAGAACTTATCAAACACAGAACAGGAAGTGTCTGCTGTACGAAAAGTTTTGCAGAAGCCAATGTTGTTTTAGTACACTTCCATGATGACCTCCTACTTTCCCCAGCCATGGATTTACTTCTGTCTGGGATAGAACAAATAAGGATGAATTTTGAGTGTAATTCTTGTCTGTGATTGAGAAGCATATTGGGAAATAAAACGGTTTTATGGGTTTTCCTCTTGGAGGCTGAAGACTTGACTAGGCACAAAATGAAAATGTTACATTTTGATGTTCTTGTCTCAGCAGGTTTGAAGAATTTCTTGTGGCATTCACAGCTGAGCTGGGTGTAGTTTCCAGTGCTAAGAAATGTGTCACATAATGTTTTGGGTTTTTACAATATCTTGCGCAGTTTAAATCTGTAAAGTTTGTTAGCAAATGTACATGTTGCTTTAATATTTTCACAATCAAATTTTATTTGAACTGTGGGAAGCAAGGTAAAGGGTTGCACACTTGTACACATCATCAACATTTTAAAGTATTGTAAAATTCTAGTGAAGTGAAAGTTGCAACTAATCTTTCATGCATCCCAGCTACAGGGGACAAGTCCTCATTTAAAAAGTACTTGTATTGTGCCCATAATGATTCTGATTATACTCATGGGATTAGGATGGACATGGGATTGGTTTCGGAGTACTTTCAACATCAGTACTGCATTTCTTTAAGTATTCTTACATTTAATAGTACAACTTCCCCACTTTATATGATTCCACCTTCCAGTCTCTTTGGCATTGATAATATTATTCAAATCATTTCAGCCAGTTTGCGATTTTAACATTGTAATATTTCATAAATTGTGGCAACTCTTTTGACCAGCCTGTCTTGGTGTTAATACACAGTTCTAATTTCTAACATGGTTGCATGGTTTCAAATCATGTTGCATTTTGTAAAGTTAAATGGGGGTCCTTCCTCAGTGATTTTCGGAATGTCTATCCGGCAGTTTTCTCTGGGCCTTACTGAGTGCTATGACCAAAGCACTTCGTCATCTCTGTTTAGTTGAACTTCTTAGCTCATAGAATGCTGTGTATGTTGGTTAAAGGAAAGTTTGAAATGGCGAGCAAGTGTGATCTCAATTTAGTTGCATTAGTAAACCTGTATGCCATTTTCAACTTGTACTTAATTTTCACCATGCACTTGCATTGTTACTCAGTTAATATTGTCATACAGACAGGCGAATTCTAACTTTTAACATTGACTAGTGGCACGGTTAAAATGAGCCATCAGGTATGTATAATTTCCTGCTGGGGCAAAATATAGCGTTACTATGATAAAGCTGTGATGCACGTTCATACACTTCCATATAGTAGATTGCCAGAAGTACCATTGTGCATTCAGATCATTGTATAGAAACTTCCTGAGTTTAAAAAAAGCCAGAAATATGTAATTATTTAAACTGGGGACATATATCTTTATTCTCCTCATTATTTTTTATATTATGTTAAGATTTCAATTATTGTCCAAGGTCATTATGGTGCAGATTCGTATTTATTCCTTTTTTGACATGTCAGTGTTTCTGGCAAGGCAAACGTTTATTTCTGATCCATGGGTATCTTTGAGAAGATGCCATTGAGCCACTTTCTTTAACCATTGCTGTCCTTCTGATGAAGATGCACCCATAATGCTGTGGGGCAGGAAATTCTAGGGTTTGGATGAAAGAGGATCAAGGATATATTTCCAGGTCTGGATGGAGTGAAACCTTGAGGGAAGTCTGGAATTGGTGGCATATCCATGCACTCTCTGCCATTGTTCTTCTTTGGGATAGCAGTTGATAGTCTAGGAGATGCTAAATGAATAACTGCTGTACCTTTTGTCGGTGCTACATACCACAATCACGGGGAGCTGCTGGTGGATTGAATGTATATTTTAGGATGGTTCATTCGGAGCCAATCAAGCAAGCTGGTTTGTCCTGTTTGGTGTTGAGCTTCTTGATAGTTCGATCTGCAGTCATCCAGAGAAGCAGAGAATGTTCATACTCTTGACGTGCCTTCTAGTGTGGGTGTTAGAAGCTGAGTCAACTGCTGCAGGATATCTAGCCTTGGATCTGCTAGTAGCCATAGCATTTATGTGGCAGAAACTCTTGATTTTTTTTGTGGGAGATTTGGTGTTGCTATCACCATTCAATGTCATTGGGAAATAGTTAGACTTGCTCTTGCTAGCGATGGACTTTGCCTGTCACATTTGTCACATGACTGTTCTTTGGCACAGATCTGCCCATGTCGGAATTTTTTAAAGATTTGCTGAGCAAATGTATACTGCGTTATTTTTAGTGGACATCTGAATTTCTGAACATGGGAAGGTCATTTATAAAGCACCTAAAGATTGTTGGGCCTAGGACATTGTCCTGTGGAATCCCTGCAGTTCTGGGACTGGCATGATTGATCTCCAAGAACCACAATTGCCCTGTATTGTGTGAAGTATGAGTCTGACCAGTGGTGCTCAGAGTCTTTACCCTGGTAATACTGAAGCAGTTTTAACTTCAGTTTTACCAGGGTTCTTTGAAGCTACACAATGTTAAATGCTGCTTTAATCTCAAGCAAGCTACTTGGCTCCTTGATCCCTGTTTTGACAAGGTTGACGAACCTTAAACTGGGCATCGGAGAGCAGGCTTTTGGTGAGTTATGTATGGTTCAATTGCACCATGACACCTACCATCACTTTGCTAGTGAGAATAGACTGGGTGTAATAAGTTGGCTTGGGTTAGTTCTACTTTTCGTGTACAGGAAAGCCTTGGGTATTTTATTAAAAATATATATATTAATTGAAGTGATGTGTGTTTCACAGGCTGAGCCAGCAATTAAATGCCCACCACAAAAATTGCCCTTGAGAAACTGCTGGTGAGCCTCCTTCTTGAACCATTGCAATCCTTGAGGTGTGGGTACACCCACAATGAGGTTAAGGGCAGTTGGATGGTGTGTAGCTTGGCGGGCAACTTCCAGGAGGTGATGATCCCATGCCTTTTCTGCCCTTTCTGTTCTAGCTGATTGATGGTGTAGATTTGGAAGGTGCTGTCTGAGGAGTCTTGATGAGTTTTTGCAGTGTATCCTGTAGATGGTGCAAACTGCTGCTACGGTGGTAGAATGAGCAAATAATTGTGTATGGGGTGTCTATCAAGTGGGCTGCCATGGTGTTGAGCTTCATGAGTGATACTGAACTGCAGTCATCCAGTCAAGTGGGGAGCATTCCATCCCATTCTGGACTTGAGCCTTGTAAATGGTGATTGGGCTTTGGGGAGTTAGGAGGCGAGTTACTCATTCCAGGATTCCTACCCTCTGGTATATGGCGTTGTGTATATGGCGACTCCAGTTCAGTGTCTGGGCAATAGTAACCCCATGTTGTTGATTGTGGGGGATTTAATGACATTGAGTTTCAAGGGCGACAGTTGAATTTTCTCTTAACTGGATACTGTTATTGCCTGTTACTTGTGCGAAATTAATGTTGCTGCCCAATAGACAATAGACAATAGGTGCAGGAGTAGGCCATTCGGCCCTTCGAGCCGGCACCACCATTCAATGTGAACATGGCTGATCATTCTCAATCAGTACCCCCTTCCGCCTTTCTCCCCATACCCCCTGACTCTGCTATCCTTAAGAGCTCTATCTAGCTCTCTCGAATGCATTCAGAGAATTGGCCTCCACTGCCTTCTGAGGCAGAGAATTCCACAGATTCACAACTCTCTGACTGAAAAAGTTTTTCCTCATCTCTAAATGGCCTACCCCTTATTCTTAAACTGTGGCCCCTGGTTCTGGACTCCCCCAACATTGGGAACATGTTTCCTGCCTCGAACGTGTCCAACCCCTTAATAATCTTATATGCTTCGATAAGATCCCCTCTCATCCTTCTAAATTCCAGTGTATACAAGCCTAGTCGCTCCAGTCTTTCAACATACGACAGTCCCGCCATTCCAGGAATTAACCTAGTGAACCTACGCTGCATGCGCTCAATAGCAAGAATATCCTTCCTCAAATTTGGAGACCAAAACTGCACACAGTACTCCAGGTGCGGTCTCACTAGGGCCCTGTACAACTGCAGAAGGACCTCTTTGCTCCTATACTCAACTCCTCTTGTTATGATGTCCAACATTCCATTGGCTTTCTTCACTGCCTGTTGTACCTGCATGCTTCCTTTCAGTGACTGATGCACTAGGACACCCAGATCTCGTTGTATGTCCCCTTTTCCTAACTTGACACCATTCAGATAATAATCTGCCTTCCTATTCTTACCACCAAAGTGGATAACCTCACACTTATCCACATTAAACTGCATCTGCCATGCATCCGCCCACTCACACAACCTGTCCAAGTCACCCTGCAACCTCATAGCATCTTCCTCACAGTTCACACTACCACCCAGTTTTGTATCATCTGCAAATTTGCTAATGGTACTTTTAATCCCTTCATCCAAGTCATTAATGTACATTGTAAATAGCTGCGGTCCCTTGCGGTACCCCACTAGTCACTACCTGCCATTATGATTTAAATGTAGATGTAGGTTCTCAGGCGTAGTGTGGCAAAACATTGATATTGTTTACCAAAGAAATATGAAAATCACATATTCATAGAGTCACACAGCACGGAAACAGGTCCTTCAGCCTGACTTTTCCATACTGATCAAGATTGCCATCAAACTCATCTCATTTGCCCATATTTGGCCCATCTCTCTCCAAACCTTTTGGTCCTATGTACCTGTCTAAATCTCTTTTAAATGCTCCCCCAACTACTTCTGACAGGCTGTTTCATATACCCACCACCCTCTGTGTGGAAAAGTTGCCCGTCGGGTTTCTATTAAATCTTTCCCCTCTCACCTTAAATCTATGTCATCTTACTTTTAGCACTGGTGGTTAAAGCAATTTCACTTATGCTACTCTTGACTTTTGATACATTTGTTCCAGGCAGTCGATTGAACTAACAAAGAACCCCTTTGGTTGACATTGGCTTGATAAAAATAAAGAATTGTATATGTTCCTGACACAACCTGGCTTTCTTTCAGGGGAGTATTAGTGTGTGTCATGACTTGCTTGCATATGATGTGCAGAAGTGGCTCAATATCTGTTCCTGACCTGCATAAGTGCAGTTTCTTTATGTGTAGTAGTTTGCTTACTATCTCAGCTCTCCATTAATCTGGTTAGAAGTTGCAGATTTAATAAACATACCTAATTTTTGGCAATGTACAAAATACATGATTTCATTTTGCTAATGAATGTTTAATAGACTGTCTGGAAGTGGAGGCTGGCAAAAGTTGGAGTGATGGGGGAAGTGCTGTACAATGCTGCTTGCCCAAAACAGTTGGGAAAAAAAAAATCTTTTCAGGCACGATTTGAAGCTTCATGCTTTTCAAAAATGTTTATGGTCATTTTGTGCCTTTATATCTTTAAGGTGATGATATGTTGCAGCTGCTACTGAATTTTGGAAAACATTCCGAGTAGTCATAATTTCTGAATTCCTCCGATTAAGAATAAGGGGTAGGCCATTTTGAACGGAGATGAGGAAAAACATTTTCACACAGAGAGTTGTGAAGCTATGGAACTCTCTGCCTAGAAGGCAGTGGAGGCCAATTCCCTGGATGCTTTCAAGGGAGAGTTAGATAGAGCTCTTAATGATAGCGGAGTCAAGGGATATGGGGAGAAGGCAGAAACGGGGTACTGATTGTGGATGATCAGCCATGATCACGGTGAATGGCGGTGCTGGCTCGAAGGGCCGAATGGCCTACTCCTGCACCTATTGTCTATTGTATAAATGTTTCATGTATTTATACTTATGCTATTGGCTTTGAATTTTGGGTTGGTCACTTTTGCTTTTTTGATTTTTATGATTTTATGATTTTTGGGCAGTTTAATAATATTTTGTAGCGGGTAGATTAATGTCTAAATTTGGGTAGGGAACCTGGTTGGTACCTTAATTTAGCAAATGTTCATGGTTGGCATAATTCAGTCGTAATCGGTGATTGTTGTGATCCTTCTTTCTGTTGAAGGAGATGGATTTGCTGTCTGCTGTTGTACATGCTGTCTGCCTCCTGGTCCCTTCCAACACCAACACTCCAAATCTCTCCATCTCACCTCTCCATCCATGCCCCCACCCCCAAATTCTGCTTCTGCAATCGATCAGGAATCCTGACATAAAAGTCACTCATCTAAAGAAGCTGCTTGATATAGCAGTCAGAGATTCAATCTGGGATTGTGATGTTTGCAGCATTTAATACCCTGTTAAAAATGAGTGGATTGCATTTGTCTTCCAAGGCATTGCCAAAATGATAATGATCTAGTTTTTTGTAATTCGCTGTCAGGATTTGAAAAGAAAATGTGTTGATTCTGTTTGTTGACCAAAGTTGTTTGAGTTTGATCTTTCCAGTTGATTAAACTTGTCAAGAGATAGAATTGAGGTATTACAGTTGGCATGAGGGTGGAATCCCAAGTGTGGGCTTCCATTCATGAATTGTATACATAAGTGATAAATGAGTTATGCTTGACAATGATTTGGCTAAGCTGATTTTTTTTTGCAGTAGAACAAATTGCGAACATACACTTGGCTTGATCCTGCCATTCCCCTTCCACACTAAGTGACTGTTTTTCTTGAAGCATGGTCATTGAGAAGCTTGAAATGTGCTCCTGCACATCTTTCAAAGCCAGTAAGGCATTTTCAACATCTGACTTTCAGTTCTGCTCAGTTTGAGCTTAGCGTCTTTGTAAACTATGGTGAAGCTCAGTCTCACTTTTGATTTCACTCTAAACTTATTTTGTGACCTGGAGAAATCAAAGGTATTCTATGTCAATAATTAGTTAGTTTTGCTGCAAAGTCAAGTTTAATTCATATATTAAAGCTTCATAACTGAAGCTACATAATTAGTCTATTTATGATTAGTATAATTTTCTGCCTTAGATTCACTAGTAACCAGTAAAACTGCTATCTGGTGCGCTCAGTACTTCAATGCTGCCAGAGTATGGTGCCATCTTTTGGATGGCTGGATTTTTTTTTAATACCACAACATATTTTTAATTGAGTTTTTTAAGAAGATATTACACAGTAAAATTTAACTTCATCATCATCATCATATCATCATATATATACAGCTGGAAACAGGCCCTTTCGGCCCACCAAGTCCGTGCCGCCCAGCAATCCCCGTACATTAACACTATCCTACACCCACTAGGGACAATTTTTTACATTTACCCAGCCAATTAACCTACATACCTGTATGTCTTTGGAGTGTGGGAGGAAACCGAAGATCTCGGAGAAAACCCACGCAGGTCACGGGGAGAACGTACAAACTCCTTACAGTACAGCACCCGTAGTCAGGATCGAACCTGAGTCTCCGGCGCTGCATTCGCTGTAAAGCAGCAACTCTACCGCTGCGCTACCGTGCCGCCCTTGTGAGTTTGAAGCAAGCATGTGACCAGGGAGCCATGTTTCAAGCTTCTCAGTGACCATGCTTCATGAAAACCGATCACTTAATGTGGAAGGGGAATGGCAGGATCAAGCCAAGTGCATGTTAGCAATTATCACTACTTGGCCAAATCATTGCTGAATGTTATTTTATTAATACCACAACATATTTTAAATTGAGTTTTTTAAGAAGATATAACAGTAAAATTTAGCTTAAGTGTGGAGCGTGGGAAGAGGGACCCAGGGCACGAGGGACACAGAACCCCAGAGACTGACCGGTTTGATGGTGGGGCATTGGTGCTGGCGAGGGGATGGTGTGGCAAATATCACCTGATAACTATCTGCTAAATGATTAGAATTTCTAAATGGTTGAATATATGTTTAATATATGTTGGCCAGCTGCAAGAGTAATTCCACCCCCTTTTTTAAATTTAGCTTATATTTTCAGGAATGTAACGGTAGAACCAAGATTCTATAATAAATAAAAATCCCCAGTCTTTGTTGTGCGCCCCCCAAATAATTGCCTTACAATTGTCAGATTGTTATTCAGTAACCTTAGTTAATTTGTTTTGAATTTGTTTCTAATAAAGACAAAAATGTATGTTTTTGCACTGGACAATAGATTGGGTATTTTTTGTTGGACATGTCTTCAGGTTATTGTGGTTAGGGTTTCTGGGAATTAATTGCAGCCCCAAGTAGACTTTATTATTTTACAATGGCATGCTTGTCTTCAAACAGTGTGCATAGCAATTGGAGTCTGAATTGTGCATAGAGTCATCACTTAGGCATCTGAAAGGAGACAGAGGTGAAATCTCATCTCACTAATGTGCTATTGCTCCACTTAATGAAGTTTGTAAAGGAGTGGAGAGCAGAGATAACATGGCTTGTAAATGTCATCTTTGATGGAAGACAGCAGCAACTGGTATGCATGATATGGGAACTGTGGGAGTTAGTAAGAAAATTCACTAATCATATTAAAGAACCATTGAATTTATCACAGCACAGAGGAGAGGCAGTTGGCCATTTTGGCTGTGCCAGGTTTTGACGAGCAATCACAAGCATTGTTGTTTGCTTTCCCAGAAGCCGAGTGATTTGATCGCTTTTGGTTATTTGCTCCATTATTAAAATGTAATCTTAATATATACAACTGCAACAACCCTCCCTGCAACAACCCTCCCTTTGACTCTGTAGTTTATATTCCAACCATTCTTAAGGAAAAACCCTAATTTCCCGTCCCCGCTTAAACACAAATGCCCATGTTAACCTAATAACCTCTCCTCAGTGATTTCCCATTCAGAGGAAATTATTGCTTCTTTTTCAAGGATGATGTGGAGTCTAATTGTTGAGTTATAAAGAATATTGTATTAATTCGTATTCCTTTGGAAGTCGAGCGCGACCCATTGAAATAAAAACAATTTATTGTAATGGCAATTCTTATCTTATTGTTAGGTCAAATGGAGAGCAAGATTATTTGATGGTAAAATTAGACCTGGAATTTTATTAAATGAAGTAAAGTAGCTCCTTTTATCCTCACAAAAGATACTGCAATTCTATAAAACATTTGCTCACAAGAGTGTGGGTATTGCTTAAACTGAAAAGTGTCAACCTATTTTATTGGTTGATATGTATCGAGGGATTCTGGTAAAATATAGACTATTCAAGATATAATAAAGAGTGAAAATGCTCGAAAGGATAAATGTTGTACTCTTTGTAGTATTTTTTTTAATTTTTTTTATTTTTTTTTGAAAAGCATATGTACAAATAGAAATAAGAAAAAACACATTTGTTACAAAGTTCTTACATAGCTTCAATTTTAAAATTTTTGAAGAGAGAAAGTAAAAATAAAAACATAAAACTATAAACTTGGGGAGAGAGAGTAAGAGGGTTAAAAAAAAAAGGATCTAACAATAAAAATTAACGGGAGTAGATCCGGGAGACAAAAACCACAGCTGTACATCCAACCCCCAACTCAAGTTTCAACTTTTAATTTAAATTTTTTTATTTTAGTCCTGTGCCAAACCCATTTACTTTTCTAAAAATTCAATAAATGGAGACCATATTTTTAAAAATAACTCAGGTTTGTCGCTTAAGGCAAACCTTATTTTTTCCAAATGCAGGGTCTCTGTCATTTCCATAGTCCACATTTTAATTGTGGGGGTTATTGGTTTTTTCCAAAATTTAAGTATTAATTTTTTCGCAGTTATTAGACTGTAATCAAGAAAATGTACCTGACTTACTGTAAAATTTGTAGTATGTTCTGATAATCCTAATATAATTAATTTTGGGTCCATATCTAATTTTTTATTAATAACTTTAGAAACTATTTTAAAAATCTCCAACCAGAAGTTTTGCATTTTTATACAAGTTACGAAAATATGAGTTAAATTAGCTTCTTGAAATTGACATTTATCACAAATAGGAGAGATACTAGGAAAAATCCTATTTAATTTCGTCTTCGAATAATGTAATGTAGTTCCGGTGCCGAAAAAAGCAAAGATCTCCAACCTGAACGACTACCGCCCGGTTGCCCTAACGCCGATTGTCATGAAGTGCTTTGAGAGGCTAGTCCTCTCACACATCAAATCCAGCATCCCTGACTCACTGGACCCACATCAATTTGCATACAGGGCAAATAGATCTACAGAGGACGCCATCTCTCTGGCTCTTCACACTGTCCTGACTCACCTAGAGAGACAGGGCACGTACGTGAGGATGCTATTCATAGACTATAGCTCCGCCTTCAACACGGTCATCCCCACCAAGCTCATCACCAAACTCCACCAGCTAGGCCTTAGCTCGTCATTATGTGACTGGATCCTGGACTTCCTGCTGGAACGACCGCAGGCAGTGAGAATGGGCCCGCACCTGTCCTCCACTATCACCCTGAGTACCGGCACACCACAGGGCTGTGTTCTGAGCCCCATGCTCTACTCCCTCTTCACACACGACTGTGTTCCTGCATTCGACACCAACACCATTGTCAAGTTTGCAGATGACACAACGGTGATCGGGCTGATCACCAACGGGGATGAAACAAACTATAGAGCGGAGGTGCAGAACCTGGCGGACTGGTGCTCGGATAACAACCTGTCCCTAAATACCACCAAGACCAAGGAGCTGATCATCAACTTCCGTAGGTCACATAACGGGGAATATGCCCCGATCTCTATCAATGGGGTCAGTGTGGAGAGAGTGTCCAGCTTCAAGTTTCTGGGCACTCACATTTCGGAGGACCTAACATGGTCCAATAACACTGCTGCGCTGGTCAAGAAGGCACAACAAAGACTGTTCTACTTAAGAACACTGAAAAAGTCTGGTCTACCCCAACAGCTGCTGACGACCTTCTACCGCTGCACCATAGAGAGCATCCTAACGCATGGAATCCCTGTGTGGTACCTCAGCTGCACGGAGGCAGAAAGGAAAGCTCTACAGCGGGTAGTCCATAGAGCTCAGAGGGCCATCGGAACACAGCTACCAGACTTGGAGGGCATCTACAACACACGATGCCTCAGAAAAGCCACCAGCATCCACAAAGACTCTTCACACCCCTGCAACAGTCTGTTCGAACTCCTTCCATCGGGCAGACGATACAAGGCCTTCTATGCCCGCACCTCCAGACTCAGGAACAGCTTCATCCCCAGGGCCATAGCTGCTATGAACCGGTCCTGCTGAGCCGGATGGCCACAACGCATAGATCAACTTGCACTTTACCCTGTCCAAAACTGTTATAACTGTTCGTTTCGTTGGGTTGCTGCTGTCTAAATTACCTAAATTAGTGCATCGTATGGGAGGCGCATTCCCAATCTCATTGTACCCCTGGGTACAATGACAATAAAGATATATTGTATTGTATTGTATTGTATTGTATTGTATCTATGTATTATTTTAAATTGTATTAAGGAATGTCTAGTATTCAATGAACATTGATGTATATGTTGTAAACTTTCATCCCATATATCTTGCATTATAAATTGATTCAATTCGTCCTCCCATGCTCGTCTATAAGCTTCTGATGACGGAATGTCAATGTCAAGGAGAGTATTGTAAATAAAAGATATTAATTTATTTGAGTTATAATGTCGATTCAGGCATACATCAAGTGTTTCTGGACCTCTAAACTTATATTCTTGCATGTGTGATTTTACATAATCTCTAAGTTGTAAATATCTAAAATAATTATTAACATGTAATCCGTACTTCTGCTGTAACTCCTGAAACGAAAGAAAAGTTCCCTTATGATAAAGATCTCCCACCCTTTTGATTCCATAACTTTTCCGTTGAGCAAAGCCTCTATCTAAGACAGACGGTTTAAAAGAAGGATTATTCGCAATAGGAAGGAAAACAGATAATTTACTCAATTTTAACGTAAGCTTTAATTGTTTCCAGGTACGGATAACACTATGTATAATGGGATTACCTCCATATGTTTTTTTATTTAAATTTATTGGAGCTAAGAGGATCGCACCAATATCGAATGGTAAACAATCCTCTTTCTCCATCTTTAACCAATCCGGTTGTTGATCAGAATCATCCAACCAGCAGGTTATATTTTTAATATTAACCGCCCAATAATAAAATAAAAAGTTAGGTAAAGCAATTCCTCCATTAATTTTAGACTTACATAAATGTCTTTTATTTATTCTATGAGTCTTGTAGTCCCAAATAAAATTAGTAACAATTGAATCAATTAAAAAAAAAAACTTTTTTGGATGATAGATCGGAATTGCTTGAAATAAGTATAGTAACAGTGGAAGAAAGATCATCTTTATAGCATTACTACGACCAACTAATGATATAGGGAGTGTTTTCCAAAATTGGATATTTCTGTGTAATTTAGCAAGTAAAGGAGGAAAATTTAATTTAAATAAAGAAGTATATTTCCTAGTCACGTAAATTCCAAGATATTTAAACTTTTCATAGGCAATTTTAAAAGGAAATTGTTGAAGTATGGCCGGATTGTGCTCCATTATTGGCATAATTTCACTTTTATACCAGTTAATTCTATAACCTGAAAATGAACCAAATTGAGTTATGAGATTTAATAAATTCGGAATGCTAATTTCTGGCTTTGTAATATATATTAATACATCATCCGCATATAAAGAAATTTTATTGGTTGTATGTTTAGTGTTGTAGCCATGAATATCTGAATTTGATCTAATACTCTCAGCAAGTGGTTCTATAATAAGGGCAAATAAAAGTGGTGATAGTGGACATCCTTGTCTACAACCCCTAGCTAAATGAAATTTAGATGACAGCATTTGATTAGTTAATATTCTAGCTGTTGGGGATGTATATAAAAGTTTCACCCATGCACAAAAATTTTCACCTAGTTGAAATTTTTCCATCACTGAGAAAAGATAGGGCCATTCTACTTGATCAAATGCTTTTTCAGCATCTAGCGAGATGATTGCTAAATCTTCATTTAATAGTCTATTTGAATAAATTATATTAAACAAGCGTCTCAAGTTGAAAAATGAATATCGTTTGGCTATAAAGCCTGATTGATCAGGGTGTATCAATTTGTCTATAACTAGACTTAATCTCTGAGCTAAGATTTTCGCTAATATCTTCTGATCAGTATTTAAAAGAGCTATCGCCCTATACGAACCAGGGTCTTCAGAATCCTTATCTTTTTTAGGAATGAGGATTATTGTTGATTCAGTCAGAGTTTGTGGCAATCTCTGTTGTTTAAAGGCGTGACTATATACAGTTTGCAAACGTGGAGAGATCAAACCACTGAATTTTTTATAAAATTCATTATTTAAGCCATCAGGGCCAGGAGAATTCCCATTTTTCATGGATTTAATGGTCTCTTCAACGTCTTTCATAGTTATTTCTGCGCCCAGTAAATTTCTATCACTCACATTCAAACCAGGAAGGTTACATTCCTGCAAAAACTTTTGCATCTGCGCAGAAGTATCTGTTATTTTTGATGAATATAATGACTGATAAAATTGCAAAAATCTCTGATTAATATCCTTAGGTAGTTTAAGCAAATCTCCATTTTCTGATCTAATTTTATGAATTGTAGAATCATCTTCTAATTTACGGAGTTGACGTGCTAGCAATTTCTGTGGTTTATCTCCAAATTCAAAATGTTTTTGTTTAGTATATTGAAAAAGCTTTAAAATATGAGCTGAGAGGATATAATTTAACTTATATTTGAGAACTGCAATTTTATTATGTATTTCAATAGAGGGAGCGATGGCATTTGTTATGTCTATTTTATTGGTTGATATGTATCGAGGGATTCTGGTAAAATATAGACTATTCAAGATATAATAAAGAGTGAAAATGCTCGAAAGGATAAATGTTGTACTCTTTGTAGTATTTCTAATGAAATCCTTCAACACTTAAAGGATATCTTTTAAGTTTTGTCGTAGCTTTCTCTTTGCCCATAAAAAAATCAGCTCTACTGTAGACTTTTTTCGCAATGATAGTTTCTAATCTCTCTTTCATCCCAGTGAATCATTCTTTAGTTTTTGTGTCCTTTCCAGAAAATCTGGTTTGCAAAACTGACTATAATATTGAATGTTTTAAGAAAGTCTGAAGATGAATTCAGTAAGAAGTTTTTTATCTCTGTGCTTTATACTTTAAAAATTAAAAACAATTAAAAAAATCTTTATCTATTTCCCTACATGAACTGATTGTTTTAATTGATTGAAAGATACAGCACGGAAACAGGCACTTAAGCCACCAAGTCCATGCCGCCCATCGTTCACCATAGTTCTATGTTATCCCAGTTTTGCATCCACTCTCTACAATTTAGGACATTTTACAGGGGTCCATTAACCAACATACTCGCATGTCTTGGGATGTGGGAGGAAACTGGAGCAGGAAGAATGTGCAAACTCCACACAGACAGTACTCGCGATCAAGATCGAACCCGGGTCTTTGGTGCTTTGAAGCAGCTGGTCTACCAGCTGCACTACTGTGCCTCCTTTACGATTAAACAATTCTACATTTGATTTGCACTGTGCTTCTAATTATTTTTTTGTTTCATTACTCAAAATGTAATTTTTTTTGCACTTGCCATTTAAATTTGCATCAGTTATTTATTCTGCTAAATTCTGTTTTCAAGAACTTTTAAGAACATTTTTGTTCACAAAATGTTTTGAGACTGATCTGATTCAACTATATTTATGGAGAATTAAAGTGGATATAGTACAAATTCCAGACCACACAAATTCCAGTGAATCTCTGGAGCTAAATCTGCAGTCAGAGATGAGCCACTCACACTTGCCATTGTCCTATAAAAAAAGGTTTGAACTTTCATTGTGTGGTTAACCCAAAGAGAATTTACAGAGAGAAACTACATCAGTCAGTCCGGCTTCAGAAAAGCATTTGGCAGAATTGCTTTATGGGAAGATAAGTGGGTAACATTAACAGAAAAGAGAGAACTTGCCAACATCGTCCTGTAAAATCCAGGTTCATATTAACTGTACAAAAAACTCTAAACTTGACAATTATTGTGTATTTTCAGACTTGTGCTTCTAGTATATTTTTAAATTTCTCTTTATTCAGTACATTTGCATTCTCTTTCTTCAGTAAATTCCATTTTTAGCTGATGTTTTTTATTCTAATTAAATTAATAGTTGAGATTTCTTAATGTTGATTAGTTGACTATATCCTAATTTTCCAGTCTTATTAATTTGGGTCATAGAAACATAGAAACATAGAAAATAGGTGCAGGTGTAGGCCATTCGGCCCTTCGAGCCTGCACCGCCATTCAATATGATCATGGCTGATCATCCAGCTCAGTAGCCTGTACCTGCCGTCTCTCCATACCCCCTGATCCCTTTAGCAAAAAGGGCCACATCTAACTCCCTCTTAAATATAGCCAATGAACTGGCCTCAACTACCTTCTGTGGCAGAGAATTCCACAGACTCACCACTCTCTGTGTGAAGAAATGTTTTCTCATCTCGGTCCTAAAAGACTTCCCCCTTATCCTTAAGCTGTGACCCCTGGTTCTGGACTCCCCCAACATCGGGAACAATCTTCCCGCATCTAGCCTCTCCAACCCCTTAAGAATTTTATATGTTTCTATAAGATCCCCCCTCAGTCTTCTAAATTCCAGCGAGTACAAGCCCAGTCTATCCGGTCTTTCCTCATATGAAAGTCCCGCCATCCCAGGGATCAAACGTGTTTCATCCACTTCAATGTACTTTTCCGGAGTAGCACACGTAACACTTCATTACCGTTTTCCTGATTCCAGCTGCAAAATATCGCTGCCTCACCATTGTTGTTTGTTAATTATAAGAACCAGAAATACTGGACTCATTTATGTATCATCTGTGGTGAGAGTTAGCATTACAGCTGCTGACCTTTTTCTCGGAACTGAGGGAAATTAAAGATAAAATTATTTAAAGAAAAAGAAACAGGACTTGCATTTATAAAAGAGTATGCACAGCCTCAGGATGTCCCGAGGCACTTATAACCAATGAACTACTTAAATAAAAACAGATTGCAAATTTCCAGTATTTGCATTATTTTGTGCTTGTGCTTTTTAATGTTTATCAGCAAATATATAGCCTGGGTTAAAGGGGTGGGAGGAAAGGATAAAAAGGGGAAAGATTTGCGATGAGATAGAGAGCAGGAGAGGTTAAATGACAGGAGACATAAAGGTACATTGGGAAAAACACAGCAGGATGGATAATATTTTTTAAACCAGGCAGCAGGATAATTGATTTAAAATAAATAGACAAGTGCAGGGACCTGCAAAATGGTGCAGGAAAACCTTTACTAATATCTGATGTCAGTGAAAACTGGAAACTGGAAATGTTCTGAAGTTGTTGTGCCTGCATGTAAAGCTTGAAGGGAATTAAATACTTCCTTGACAGATTAGGAGCATTTCCTCAAGCTTCTATTTAGATGATTAGATCAGTGATGGAGACTAAAGCCAGACTGTGATGGAGAAAATGGAGAATTTCTTTGGTCAGAGGATGGTGAATCTGTGAAATTCATTGCCACAGAAGGCTGTGGAGGCCGTCAATGGATATTTTTAAGGCGTTCTTGATTAGTATGGGTGTCAGGGATTATGGGGAGGAAAATGGGGTTTGGGGGAAGGATAGATCACCCATGATAGCATGGTGGAGTAGATGATGGGCCGAATGGCCTAATTCTTCTCCTATCACATGAACATGAAGTGGAGAGAAAATCTGGATTCTGCTTGTGGACTAAATAGAGATGTTCAAAAAATGATCATTCAATCTGATTTGGGTCTTCTCAATGGAGAGTTGTGCCATGAGTGGAAAATATAATGCATTGAAACGCATGAGTAAAGCATTGTTGCAACTGAAAGCTGTATTTAAGACCCCCTTGGGGCAAATATAGGTGGTGAAATGGCAGGTAATACACCTGTGGATGATGGAAAATTGTTCTTCAACAATTCTGTGTTGATTGTTGGTTGGCATAGGCATTGAATATGATGGAAAAGGGAAAAGGCATTTGTGTCAATGCAGTTTCTTTGGGGTGTACAAGATGTGTATGATTTTGACATCATTGTGTGAGTGATGGAAGTGGCAAGTGGTCTCAGAGGAAATATGCTGGGAAAAAGATATTGGAGGTCTTGGAAAATAAATGTTCAGAAATGGGCATAAAGGAGAGAGGAATCTTAACGGGGCCATATGAAATTGAGAGAAAAGTTGAAATTTAAAATAAAACACTGATTTTAGTGTACATAGTGATGACCTGTATTTGGACAAAACAAGTGGAATCAATGGAGTATAATAACAAGCTGAGGCAGGCAAAAGATATTGGCAATAGAGGGGAACTGGTCGGGTTCCTGATCAAGAAAAATTCAAAGAAGTAGCATGCTGCCTTGGTAAAGGCATGAAGAAACTAAGTGGAATTGTGAGGGTGAAGGACATAGAAATTGAGAAATAATTACGAAGACAGAAGTCTGAAATAGTTATGTTTAAATTGTTCAAAGTAGCAGACAGTGTCTGAAGATTCTTGCATGTGGTCCTGTGAACAATGAGAGATAAAGTAGAATTTTGATGGGGAGGGGGGGGTGGAAGAAGTTGAGAGATACAAGTAGAATAAAATGTGTCTACTAGGACAGACCTGTTTGCAGATCATGACAAAGATTATGAGAAGCATGGGGCCTGCTGGAAGCTTTGTGCAGCTGATGTTAATTGTGGTCTGGGAAATGTTGGCTTGATATTGGCGGTGTGTTCATGTCCTGGCGGAGCTTTGGAGAGTTACCGATTAATCTCTGTAAAGTTGAATTCGCTGCCAAACAACAACAGTACTGACTTTGATCATGGCCCATGCCCTACTACCATCTTTTGGATCCAAGGGAATCTGGTGCTGATGGCCGACTGCTAATTTGAATGTTTCCCAACTTAATATCTTGTAAGAAAAATTATCACAATTTTTCCAAGCTTGTTGCAAGCATGATCTGTAACGTAAGATATTACTCTTGTTAAATAATTTTAAAACATTTGAAAATTTCATTTGCCGGCTGGTATATTCATGTACCTTTTATAAGTGGTATTTATTTTCAAAGTAACATAGTAGAAAAATACTTTAATATAAATGCTGTTAGGAAACTTGAACAATCTTGAATTTGAAAGGGCATTATTACGTAGGTGAAGATTTACAAAGTAATTTCCCCTTTAGTTTAGTTTAGACATACAGCGCGGAAACAGGCCCTTCGGCCCACCGAGTCCGCACTGACCAGCGATCCCTGCACACTAACACACAAGAAACAATTTACATTTATACCAAGCCAATTAACTGACAAACCTGTACGTCTTTGGAGTGTGGGAGGGAACTGAAGATCTAGGAGAAAACCCACACAGGTCACAGGGAGAACGTACAAACTCCCTACAGACCGCACCCATAGGCAGGATCGAACCCGGGTCTCTGGCGCTATAAGGCAGTAGCTCTACCGCTGTGCCACTGTGCCGCCCCACGGTGTTATGTTAAAAAAAAAGTGCTTTGAATTTGAATTTTTGTAAAGTCTCATTTATTGTCAAATCTAGAACTTGGGAGGTGATATGGACCTTCTAGGCTTAAATTTATTATTGTCACCTGTACCGAGGTACAGTGAAAAGCTTTTTTTTTGCATTCTATCCAATCAGATTAAATAATACTCTGTGTAAATACAATCAAGTCAAACTCAAGTGCAATAGGTAGAGAAACGTGCAAGATACAGAGTGCAGCAATATAGTTCTCAGCATTGTAGCCCATCAGTTACATATACAAAGTCCAATATCTGCAATGGAGTAGAGGACATTTAGACAGTACCCTAGCTTCGTGAAGGATTGTTCAGAAGCCTGATAACATTGAGGAAGAAGCTGTTTGTAAGTCTGGTAGTGCTGCTTCAAAGGTTCTGTACCTTCTGATGAATGGGAGCAGGGAGAAGAAGGAATGACTGGGGTGGGACAAGACTTTTATTATGTTGGCTGCTTTTCCGAGACGGTGATGTGCAGCTGATGTCCATGGCGGGAAATCTGGTCTGTAGCATAGATGGAGTCAATTTAAATTGCAAGGTGTAATGTAATAATTCATGCTTGGTTGCTTGCGCAAAATGTGCACCATAGTAGTGACCGCATATTGTATTCAGATTCTGAAATTCGTAACCATATCAATAGAACCAAATTTCATTCATGGAGTACAGTGTGTCGATGTTTGATACAACTTGAAACTAATTTCTAGACTCTACAGTCCTTATAAAGATAATACTTACACAGTTATCTTCCTATGGAGTGTAAGCATAATGGTCATTAATTAAGGGATATTTAGATGGATGATATGTGGATATATGTCTACTGTATTCAGTGTTCCCAATGTGGCTTCCTGTACATTGCCGAGACCAAACGCAGATTTGCAACCATTTTGCCGAACACTTGCGTTCGATCACTTGGTCTGCTAAGCCTACCTGATCTCATGGTTGCTAACCATTTTAACTCCCCTTTCGATTCTCACACTGACCTTTCTGGAGTGGGTGTTCTCCGTTGCAGAGGCCGCACGCAAAACGGAGGAACAGCACCTCTTGTTCTGCTTGGGTAGCTCACAGCCCAATGGTATGAACATTTAATTCTCAAATTTTAGGTAACCTTTCACATAGAAACATAGAAACATAGAAAATAGGTGCAGGAGTAGGCCATTCTGCCCTTCGAGCCTGCACCGCCATTCAATATGATCATGGCTGATCATCCAGCTCAGTTACCTGTACCTGCCTTCTCTCCATACCCCCTGATCCCTTTAGCCACAAGGGCCACATCTAACTCCCTCTTAAATATAGCCAATGAATTGGCCTCAACTACCTTCTGTGGCAGAGAATTCCACAGACTCACCACTCTCTGTGTGAAGAAATGTTTTCTCATCTCGGTCCTAAAAGACTTCCCCCTTATCCTTAAGCTGTGACCCGAAACGTCACCCATTCCTTCTCTCCCGAGATGCTGCCTGACCTGCTGAGTTACTCCAGCATTTTGTGAATAAATATGGTGATCTAACACGAGAAATTCCAACCATTTTTTTACCCCTGACATTCAATGGCATCACCATCACTGCGTCCTGCACAATCAATATCCTGGGTAGTTACCACTGACCAGAATTTGAACTGAAGTAGCTTTATACACAACATGGCTACAACAGCAGGTCACAGGCTTGGAACTGGTCACTGACCCCCACCCCCTTTCTCTTCAAAACCCCCTCTCTTCCTCCCCATCCCTGAGCCCCATCTGGATGCCCACCAATTTCTTCTCTCCACTCAGGAAACAGGCCTACGGCCCACCGAGTGCACACCGATCACCAGTACCCTATCCTACACACTAGGGGCAATTTACAGAGGCCAATTAACTTAAAAACCTGCACATTTCGGGAATGTGAGTAAACCGAAGCACCCGGAGAAAACAAACGTGGTCACAGGGAGAACATAATGAACTCTGTACAGACAGCATCCGTAGTCAGGATTGAACCCAGGTCTGTGGTAAGTTACTTGCTGCAGGATTCCAAGCCTGTGACCTGCTGTTGTAGCCATGTTGTGTATAAAGCTACTTCAGTTCAAATTCTGGTCAGTGGTAACTACCCAGGATATTGATTGTGCAGGACGCAGTGATGGTGATGCCATTGAATGTCAGGGGTAAAAAAATGGTTGGAATTTCTCGTGTTAGATCACCATATTTATTCACAAAATGCTGGAGTAACTCAGCAGGTCAGGCAGCATCTCAGGAGAGAAGGAATGGGTGACGTTTCGGCTCGAGACCCTTCTTCAGACTTTAGTGTTAGATCACCAGGTTAATTCCCGGGATGGTGGGTAGTTTAACTGGCCATGGTAAATCGCTCCTAATGTATCAGGAGTGGATGCTAAAGTGGGATAATATAGAACTAATGTGAGCAGGTGATTGTTGGTTGGTATGGAATCAGTGGGCCAAAGAGGTTATACCCCTGCTGTATCTTTCAATCAATTCAATCACTGTGCAAACAACAGCAAACATTCCTACCTCTGACCTTATGATTGAAGGAATGGTAGAATTGGCAATAGAGGAAAAGTCCTCAATTAAACAGCAGTAGATACTTAGGCTAAACCCATTTCCCTCAGGAAATGATTGAGATTGAACTAAGTAATTTCTGATGATCAACCAAATATCTCCCTTTATGTCAGAATGAATTCAGTCTTAGGAGGATTAATTCTGTATTAACTTATTCCTGCAATATTATTTGGTATCTTTAAGGTAAACTACAGCATTTACTTTCTTTATTGCTAGGCCTCTGGTGCATTTTTGCTTTCATATCTCTTTTCCTTTTGGCTCTAGCATAAATTCTAGTTTAGGATTGTGATGAAATCTGCTGTGGGATCTCCATTCCTGTGCTATCAATCATCTGTTTGAAATGTTTTGGTTGTGGTGACAATCATTCTTCAAATTTCACTCAGAATTATCTTAATCAATTTCTGTAATGTCTGTATATCTCTAAGTGATTTATAATTTCTCTGCCAGACCTGCCAGTGGCAGGAATCCAGTTATGGGCAGTTCTGTGATATTAATTTTCTCACTGCTTATGGGAGAGAAACGATTCTATGATCATCAGCAATAGAGTTAACTGCAGGTGGAATATCTTTTCCATGTATCTTTCCTATTCAAAACCTGTTTACCGATCTGACTCTCTAAAAGACAGCACTTTCAGCCCAGCCCAGCCCTGTCGTCTATTGTGGGGAACGTGTACAATATCAACTCCAATCTATATCCACCCCATTTATTGATGTGGAGTTTTCTTGAAATTTTGTTGTATATTTATCACTCTGCAAGGTTGTGTGGCATCTTGTTGATAAAGTACCAATACGAAGAAGGGTCTTGACCCAAAATGTCACCCATTCCTTCTCTCCAGAGATGCTGCCTGTCCCGCTGAGTTACTCCCAACATTTTGTTTCTATCTTCGTTTTTAATCGGCATCTACAGTTCCTTCCTACACCAATATTGGAGTTCTTTGAACCAAAGGAAGCAAAATATTTTAATTTTAATTTTAGTGGACTGGGATGGATCCATTTAAGCCTCTAAGGTTACTTTTTGCAGTTTATAATGTTGTTTTCCTGACTTGGCTAAATCACTACTTTTTAACATCCAACAAATGTTCCTTTGGATTCTGCGCAATCTATTTAACATCTGTGGTATTGTCTTTAACAATATATGCTGTTGCTAGATTTACCTTGGTTGGGGGGGGGGGTTGGTTGTGGTGGGGAGAATAGACTCTAAGAAGACAACGTGATAAAGCTAGCCAGATTATACTAAAGGCAACACGACACTATAATAAGCTCCAAACTACTAACACTAATAATGTGTTTGGGCATATGGCATTCATTTTTGTTTGATCAAATGTGGAAACCATTACCAAGACATCTGAAAGTGAGGTAGCAGTGAAAGATTATCACAACTGGAGCAGTGGCAAGAAATTATTATTTCTTTTTCAGTGGGTGGTCAATTTGAATTATTGCAGAGCACAGTGAGGTATGGATATTTTAATTCAGAATTTGCATAATTTGCATAAATAATTTATTTCCTTGCATTTATATGTAGAATGGAATCAATAGCTAAATCAAATGTCTATATAAATAGATATGGAGGAGGAAGAGGGGTGCATGGAAGTTGATCCACGGATTTACGTGGAAAGCTTACATTTTTGGCCAAAAAAGCATTTTTTGTTAATTATCATGATTAAACGTGAAAAAATACTTTATTCACTCTGAAAAAGGTTAGTACTTTCACACACGAAGAGCTTGAAACTGTTCCAGCATTCTGTCAACACTTGTTCTCATTGAGACAATAAAACATTCACATCCTGCCATGAAGTTATTCAGGGACAATGTATTTCAGAAAGCCTGTCTGGTCCATTCCTTGTGGTCTAACTCGTCAGTTACCAGTGTTTCAATTGTATCTTCCTGTTTAAATTCTTTTCTCATCACTGATAGCATCCAGCTTCTCACATGGCAACAAACATTCCTCATCTGTCTCTTCAACAGCTCTATTGACATGTATGTTTTTAACAACTTATTTTGGCATGCCGTGAATTTCCAGAATGAAAAAAAATCACATCTGGTCACCACTGTTCAGAGATAACTAATATGGAACTTTTTTCCCCCCATTGTGTTAATTAAATACTCCCCTCTATTTTTGGCTTTTCCTGAATGGTTAGTCCTGAAATATATGTCCCATTGCCTTTGTGAATACTCAGTAGTTGTCTAATCTGCTAATTGTTCGAGTCCATTGAGGAAGATCTTTTTGTTTAGGCAATCAACTATAGTTGTACATTACAAATGGATGAATATAATAACTTGCAATAAAATAATGACTGCCTGGTCTGTTTTGTGCTAGAAATGAGTGAGTTTTGGTATTTCCATCAGGTACAAGCAGATATAGAATACTTCTGGAACTATGAATATTGATGTGGATTGTTTACAATTAATTTTATTCTGATTAAATTTTATCAGAAACTAAAGTTAAACAATAAACTTAGAAAAGTTGGGTACGAGTTCAAAAATTGTTCTTTTGGATTTTGATGGATTATTGCAAGTTGCTCTTAATGACATTTTCTGCTGGAACTTGTAAAACATTTATTGCTCAAAAGTATTAATGCTTCTGCACTTCTTTAAGTACAGAAATCAATATTGCTTTGGAGAATTGTGTTGTCAGTAATAGTTGCTATATCTATGTCATTCTATAAAACGTTTCTATGTAGAAAATAAGGTAGATGTTCCTGCACAATTAGTTTAGTTTAATAAATGTTTTTTAGTTTGCCCATTTGAGTTGGAAGTCGGAGGTCTGATTGAGTGATATGTATAATTATATTACCTTTACAAAAGTTGAGTGCAGCTGTGTGTTTCTGCTTCTATCTTTGTATTGACATAGTTGTGAGTAATTCTATGGAGCAACAGCTTGAGAAGACAAGCAGAGGATGGTGAAATTAGATACCCAAAGGTGGAGGAGTGATTTGTGAAGAATAAAATGAAATATTGGCTTGCGTTATGTAGCACCTTGCACAATCTCAAGGTGCCCCAAGTGTTTTGTTGAGTATTTTTAGTGCAGAAGTGATGTTGAAATGGGCCAGCTAGATTATACACAGCAAGCAGTCACGTGATTTAATGTGTAGATAATCTGTTTTTCAGTGATGGTAATGGGACAGAGTACAAGACTGGATTTTCCTTGTATCCTATTGAGCTTGGTGTGAAAGTTGGCACTTCCACTTGAGAGGTGCAGATGAATTTCAGCCAGAAGTTCAATCTGAAAGACAGTTGCTCTGATGTTGCTTCAGTCTTTGAAATGACCCCGATTTATTCACAAAATGCTGGAGTAACTCAGCAGGTCAGGCAGCATCTCGGGAGAGAAGGAATGGGTGACGTTTCGGGTTGAGACCCTTCTTCAGACCCCTGCTGGCTCAGGTGAGAGTTCTAGCCATAGCCACACAGTTCATTTGAGAAATAGAAAGGAATTATGACTGCTCCACAATTAATTTAAATAATAGTGCTAATAAATCTTGATTTGCATCATAAACAACGGTGTCCCAATCACTTACTGGTCCATACATGGCTGCTAACAATGAATGAAATGATTGACATTTCGGGTCGAGACCCTTCTTCAGACTGAAGAAGAGTCTCGACCCGAAACATCGCCCATTCCTTCTCTCCTGAGATGCTGCCAGATCTGCTGAGTTACTCCAGCATTTTGTGAATAAATACCTTTTTGATTTGTACCAGCATCTGCAGTTATTTTCTTACATGAATGAAATAGTAGTTAGTTATCAAATCTGTTGAAATTTACCGTTGCCACGATCAACTGTAATTTGATTGTTAAGGTGATTGAATATCGTCTGTTTCCCATTGCCCCTAAAGTCAAGTTGTGTATAATTCCCTTAAGAATAAAGATGGGAGAGTTCATTGTGAGGTTATAAGGAGATGGTAGAAGAATTCATCAACTTTAAACATCTGCTTTGTCTTCCTCTTCATCGAAGAAAACACAAAAACACTTGCTGGAATTGCCAGAGAACTGAACAAAATAAATATTGGGAAAAAATGCTGGAGAAGTTAGGGGAAAACTAGAAACAAAGATGAATAGTTTTCTGGGTGATGTTTCGGGTCGAGACTCTTCTTCAGATCTTCAGTCTGAAGAAGGTTCTCGACCCGAAACGTCACCCATTCCTTCTTTCCAGAGATGCTGCCTGTTCGGTTGAGTTACTCTAGCATTTTGTGTCTCCCTTCGATTTAAACCAGCATCTGCAGTTCTTTCCTACACATTAATAGTTTTCTGAATGCTCAGGAAATCGAGCGGAATGCACACAGTGAAATGGCATTGAGGAGAAGATCTGTAATGATCTTGAAGGATATTGGAGCAGATTGTAAAGACTAAATGGCTTTCTCCTGGTCCTATTTCTTGTCTCTTTGTTTTTATGAAAGTGATAGTTCTGAATTGGAAACGCCAGTCAAAACCTATTAAGGTTTTGAGTATCTAATGCCATGATTGACCTGAAATACACAATGGAATTTCATAAAAGCCATTGAGCTTGTTCTTGTAAAGCACATTGACCTGAATGAGCTCATCACCATTATTCTTAGCCCAGCTCTCTGCGTTCACAATCTGCTAAAGGAAAGATTTTATAGAATGATAGAAATTACAACAAAGGAGGAGAACATTCAGCCGCTAACCTTGTGATTCTTCAATACCAATATTCATCCAGAACCGTTCAACTACAAATTTAGATTTACCTTGTATCATGTAATTGTTCTAAGAAATATTATTTTTCTGAGTGCCTCCAAGATGCACTGGTCTGACATCCTCCAATAGAGAGCATAAGATCATCTCTTCTTGCGTTTCGGGCAGGAGAAGTTATGAAGCTGCTTCTGCTTCTGTTGTCTCTGTTTGTTGTTGTTCGCCTGACTGAGGTCAGTTGACAGGGCTCACCACGGGGAGGTCGACAACATGAGCCCCAGATCATCTCTAATTATTAGGAAAGAAAACTGCAGATGCTGGTTTAAATTGAGGGTAGACACAAAATGCTGGACTAACTCAGCGGGTCAGGCAGCATCTTTGGAGAGAAGGAATAGGTTACGTTTCAGGTCGAGTCCCTTCTTCAGACTGATGTCAGGGGAGGGGGCGGGACAAAGATCGGATGTAGTAGGAGACAGGAAGACTAGTGGGGGAACTGGGAAGGGGGAGGGGAAAGAGAGGGACAGAGGAACTACCTGAAGTTAGAGAAGTCCGCCTTAACCAACCTGATCTCCCGATGGCTCAGCACTTCAACTCCCCCTCCCATTCCCAATCTGACTTTTCTGTCCTGGGCCTCCTCCATTGCCATAGTGAGGCCCAGCGCAAATTGGAGGAACAGTATCTCATATTTCGCTGGGGCAGTTTACACCCCAGCGGTAAAACTGCGGTATGAACATTGACCTCTCTAACTTCAGATAGTTCCACTGTCCCTCTCTTTCCCCTTCCCCTTCCCAGTTCCCCCATTAGTCTCCTACTGCATCCTATCTTTGTCCCGCCCCCTCCCCTGACATCAGTCTGAAGAAGGGTCTCGACCCGAAACGTCACCCATTCCTTCTCTCCTGAGACGCTGCCTGATCTCTAATTATTATGTGATTGCCAGAAAAAAGCCTACAAGAAGTTATTTTTACCGCATCCTGAATAGAAAAGCTACCTGATTGGTGGTGAACTGCTTTTGGTGCCAAAACTTGGAACAAACTAAATTTATTTTCCTTTAAACATCTGAGAGACTTAGGCTTTGAATGACAGTGACTAATTTGGCCTTTTTAGTGTACTGTCCTCAGCTTGGTACTACCAGAGAATTTATATGCTGTGTCATTTACATGACCAAAGTGAGTCATTAATATCTCTGGGAAAAGCGGCATACCTTTGAGCAGTGTCACGTTATGGGATATGTGATTTTTCTTTCAATGACATAATTCAGGAATGAGTTATGTTCAAGTGTTGTATTTTAAATAAACTAAATCTGGGCAGGTTTAAGAAGATGGTGACTATAGCATTGAGGCAGGAGAGATTGATGTTTTAATGAGTCAACAACTCTAATTATCTGAAATGAAAGGGCTTGAGGCAAAGCATATCTCATCCTAATAAAGTAACTGCAGTGTTACAATGGAGGTAATTCTATTCAGAAAAGGGTCCAACATATGAGAGGTCTGCTGAGAATGTCCAGAGGGAATTGTCAGGCTGCTTGGTAGGTTAATTAGTGAATCTCTGAACAGAGAAGAACTCTGAGCCTCAGCGCCTCTACTTTATCCGGAGAGTTAAAATGGGAGTCGGGGATGGGGGGATGGGGGTGGGGGGAAAGAAAAGATTGAAAGGTACACAGAAATGTGAGGATAAGGGAGTTAGTTTAAAAAGTAGTTTAGCTGTTCAAAGGAAATCCTGAACCACAGATGCTTAGAATCAGAAGCCAGGAAAGTAAGTGCATATGTATTTGAGTTAATGAAATGTATTCCTATTTTTTATTTTCCCTGTAACTCATTGCCTGGAAGGATGGATCTAAATAGGAATATATTATGACTTTTAATCTGTTCATTTTGTTCATCTTCGCCACCCTAAATCCTTCAGCCTTGAGACATTATGTCAAGACTGGGTTTTGCTTACTTAATCTCACTTCATGTACATCAACCTAGTTGCACTGAAAAGCTTCACCCACCCAGAATGTAGAAAGACAGACACAAAATGCTGGAGTAACTCAGCGGGGCAGGCAGCATCTCTGGAGAGAAGGAATGGGTGATGTTTCGGGTCGAGACCCTTTGTCAGACTGGTTAGGGATAAGGGTAACGAGAGATATAGACGGTGATGTGGAGAGATAATGAACAATGAATTCTTGTTTCCCTTTTCGCTCACCAGTCTGAAGAAGGGTCTCGACCCAAAACGTCACCCATTCCTTCTCTCCAGAGATGCTGCCTATCCCATTTAGTTACTCCAGCATTTTGTGTCTATCTTTGGCTTAAACCAGCATCTGCAGTTCTTTCCTATACAAATCAACCTCCTTTCCATTGACTCCATCTGCACATGACGCTGCCTTGGCAAGACCACCAGCATAATCAAGACAAGTCTCGCCCTGGTCACTCCTTCTTCTCACCTCTTCCATCAGGCAAGAGGTACGGAAGTTTGAAAATACATACCTCTAGATTCAGGGACAGTTACTTCCCAAGTGTTTTCAGGCACTGAACCTAATCAGAAACTCTCACCAATTAGAGGGCGGTCCTGACCTCACATCTACCTCAATGGAGACCTTTGAACTATCTTCAGTCTGTCTTTTGATAGACACAAAAAGCTGGAGTAACTCAGCGGGATAGGCAGCATCTCTGGAGAGAAGGAATGGGTGACGTTTCGGGTCAAGACCCTTTTTCTCGACCCAAAACCTCACCCATTTCTTCTCTCCAGAGATGTGTTCAGTATGTCTTTATTGGACTTTATCTTGAATTAAACTGAAATTCTCTATCTTTTATCAGTGCAATGTGGACTGCTTGATTGTAATCATGTACTGTCTTTTCTTTGACTGGATAGTACACAACAAAAGCTTTTAACTGTACCTTGGTACACATGAGAGTAATAAACTGAACTAAATGAAAAGATTTATTCTTGCTTATGTTTGAAATGTAAATTAAGTATGGGAGTGGCGTAAATCATGGGAGTATGTTTAAGAAGCACTTCAGACGAAGTTAGCCAATATAAATGACGCACGTTTCTGCCATATTTGACCAAAACATGCTACTGATGAATTATTTTGTCTTTCAACGTGATCAACTGTTTTTATTGATCTCTTAGAAGGTTGCCATGGTTGGTATTTGAGCTCACATTATCAGTATGCAATGCATGCATTCTGTTCGGCCATTTTATCCAAATTGTGTCATTTGAATCATGCAAAGATGATGAATCCTGAGGATTCCACTGAACGGGAATAGCAACACTGTCAGGCAGTGTTGTGAACAGGTTGATTTCTTCATTTCTGCTGAGATAGTGATCTAAGTGGCAGGGCAGGCAGAAACAACAGAGAGTTACTAGGTATGCAGGAAGGAACTCTCAACCCAAAACGTCACCCATTCCTTCTCTCCAGAGTACTGCCTGTCCCGTTGAGTTACTCCAGCTTTTTGTGTCTGGGCTATTTTGACTGTTATTTGCCAGTTATTGGATGTTAACTGGCTCTTCCTCAGAGATGGATGAGATACAAGAGAAAACGGCTGCACAGAGATAGGATTTGGGCATAATTTAAATCGCTTTCAACATTTTATTTGATGCATGGTAACAATTGTTTTTTGTACACTATTTCAAATCTAGGATGTTAAGGTTCTTGTGTTGTATGGTTTATTATCACACCAATGTGTGTATTCATCCACTAGAGTATTTACAATATTTTCATTCTTACATTTTATTCATGCAAAATTATATCTTATCAAAAATTAGTAATCAAAATTACTGTTTTTAAACAGTACGACATTTTAATGATACGTGGTTTCTGCTTCATCATTGTTTCATTAGAGTTTGGTCACTATGTTAGATATGAGCAGGTCATGTCTGCATTTCAACTTGTTGAAGGGTTGTTATTTGCAGGAATTATGGGACATTTCTACCTGGCCTTGCGGAATAGTTTTCCCACACCTCTGCACCCGCACTATCTCCAAGTCCCATACACAATTTGAGTTTTATTCCCTCCTTCTTTGACGCAATCTGAGACATTTTGCCATCCAAGTGTGCCAAAAAATCTTAGCAGAGCCTGATCACATTTGGAACAGACATAAAATGCTGGAATAACTCAGCGGGTCAGGCAGCATCTCGGGAGAGAAGGAATAGGTGACTGAAGAAGGGTCTCGACCCGAAACGTCACCCATTCCTTTTCTCCCGAGATGCTGCCTGACCTGCTGAGTTACTCCAGCATTTTGTGTCTACCTTCAATTTAAACCAGCATCTGCAGTTTTTTTTCCTACACGTTTGGAATATGTTTATTCATAAATTCAAGAGTAGGAGTTTTAGCATTTAGTGTCATGGCGAAGACCTGCATTGCTAGCCAGTTGGTGTTTAAAAACTCAGCAGTTTGGTGATCACTGAGAAGTTCCATTATCTACATACCTTTCAATCTAAAACGTCGGAGCATATATGTGGGTCACATGATCAAGTATAGGAAATATGGCAGACGATTTCTTTGTAACATACTGCCAGTTCAGCACTTAACTAGTTAATTTTGTTCACAAGAGACCAGTTAATATTTTGGGCATTAATTGAGGATAAAAATTGGCCAGGGCACCAGTAAAGCTTCTTTGTATTTCCTCACAACTATGGTGGTGTCAAACCACTTTCAATAGATGCTTCAATAGTTATTTATAGCTAGGTCTACAAATACCTGACTCGGATAAGAGTGCTACCAATATCGCTGTGATGTTAATTATTTTATTTTCCCACTGTGGTGAAAGAACAGGGTAAATTTGCTGAGCTTGCACTATCAGCGTGCCGTACTTATATTTTAAGCATAACCATGAACATTATACTGATTATATGATTGAATCTATTGGAATTGTGAATGCTCCATTTATGGAAAAAGTATAATTTAATAATTTACAAAATATATGGTGACATCCTAATTTGTGAGATTACGAAGAATTTTGATTCTTAATCCATTTTGATTAATTTCCGGTTGCGTTGCCTTCATCTATATACTAAAACTCTTGTTTGGTTGTTTGTTTGTTCCTGAACTACAGCCGAAACGGTACAGGATAGCGCGCCAATTTTAGGCCCACCTTACTCACCGTCGTCCCTTTGGTGCTAATGGAAGAAGTTTCATTGAAATCGGTGTTGTATTTTAAAACTTATTCACATTTTAAAGTTTTAAAAACCGCGCACGCGTAGTTGGGGCTCCGTTGATCTGGTACTTACATAAGATGGCTGCCGCATGCACACTTGGGGCCCGTTGAGCAGGGCTTGGACGCCTGTCTCTTGGGGGTGGGAGAGCCAGGCTTGATGCCGGGGGAAGCAGCCGGAGCCTGGGCCTGGGCCTGACTGGGTAACCTCGAGCCTGAGGTGGGCCTAGGGGAAAGGCAGCAGCAGCAGCAGTGGCGATGAGGCCGGGTGTAGGTGGAGGCCAAGGCTGGGCCTGGCCTCAGCTCCCCTGTCCCCTCTCCTCTCCCCGGCCGGCTCAGCGCCTTCCCCCACGCCGCCCAGAGTCCAGCAGTATCGGCGGCTGTCCGGGCTGGGAAGTTGGGGGGGAGGGGGAAGAGTCCAGCGGCATCGACCCGAGAGCTGTCAGTGGGAGAGCCGCCGCTGTCTGAGGGGGAGGGGGAAGGGAGTGGAAGGGGAGGGGGAAGGGGAAGGGGAGGGGGGAGAGAGGGGGTTGGAGTGGGGGGGAGAGAGAGGGGGGGGAGAGAGGAGGGGGAGGGCAGGGGGAGGGTGGAGTGGGAGGGTGAGGGGGGGGCAGAGGGGAGGGATGGGGGAGGAGGGGGTGCTGCACCAATGCAGGAGAGGTTTGGGCCCAATGGGTCCACTTGGTCTAGTTGATAATAACAAGTTAATACTGAATCAGCAATCTTAATTACTGCAGGGGATAAAGTTAGGGACTGAAATATTTTTTGTAGTCAGGACTATTGAAATCTTGCAATTTTTTTCCTGATGAGCAATGTGTGTTCTACTTCCACTGTACAGAGCACATGGGAAATATGAAAATGTTTTTCAAAAAGCAATAGTGGAAACAACATACAGAGTTCGCAGTAATTGTCTTGGTAGGAAATATTTATCTTGGAATAAACAGTTATAGTATTCTTACATAAATTGCTTTCAGTATGGAAGGGAGGAGTGAGGAAGTTTGGAATTTCTCAGAGGAGTTATAAGTACTGTGACCACTTCCTTTCTGAGTGAGGCATGATTCCTGTTCACCGATGTTTTGAGTAAATTTCCTTAAATGTTATCACCACATAATTGAAATTCTAGACGAAGAGATCACAACATATCCCCAGTCAAACTTTCCAGAACAACACTTATAGGTTTTAAGCAGTCTTATCGCTGCCTTAAATTGCCTAAACACCGAATGAGAGTTTACTCACCATGGTATGCTTACAACCAGATGATGAAGTGGTTTTAGGAGTTTAGTTTAGAAATACAGTGAGATACAGGTTTGTAGGTTAATTGGCTTTGGTAAAATTGTAAATTGTCCCTAATATAGGATAGTGCGAGTGTCTGGGGATGTTCGTGGTCAGCGTGGACTCGGTAGGCCAGAAGGCCTGTTTTTGCGCTGTATCTCTAAAGGGATTGTGGGGTCTTGAGTGTGTGTATGATAGGCTGATGAGATAACAAGTTATATTGCGTGCACAGAGTTGTTGTTATGCATGTGTTTTAAAGTTGTTTGTATTATATTGTTTAGGAACCATTGGATATAAATATTTGTGAAGATCATAAGTGATAGGAGCAGAATTAGGCCATTCGGCCCATCAGGTCTACTCCGCCATTCAATCATGGATGAAGTAGTTAACATTGAGTTACATTATTTCACCTGTTGAGGAGAGGATCTTGCAGGCAATGTAATTTTAGAGCAGGTCATGATATTATCGTTTCTGCAGATTCTTTAATCTGTTCTGCTTTTAAGAGATGATCTGTTAATTGTAGTTTCATTGTATGAAGAAATTGTCAAAATGTTATCAATTTTACATCTAAAATAAATATCTGTATCTTTATTTTAATTGGGCCTTTTGGGAAAGTCTTGGATTTGATTTGTACCTGTAAGTAGTGAAGGTCTATTAAGAGTCATAGAGTCGTAGATCTATACTGCACAGAATAAGGCCCTTTGGCTCACCTTGTCCATGCCATAACCAAGTTTTTTGATTTTCAGTGGTTCAGCTGTTGTATGCAGAAGACATTTTCATTTGCATACATTCAGAGGGCCAAGCACCAAGACATTGTTGATTCATTCACAAGAATACAAGACATCATCTGTACGATCCAAGTCTTCTACAGCAAGACCAAGATCCAGCCTCTTCTGCACCATTGCTCTCCAACAATAAAGGTCCATGTCAAGACCCTGACAAATGTGGATTGATTCCCATATCACAGGAGTTGCCTCTTGCTGAAGGCAGACGTCATTGAAATTCACCTTGGCATTCAATGTGCCAGCATGCCTTTGTTTGATTGTGGTAAAGAGTAATTGAAAATCAAAGACTATAGCCCAGGCCCAAAATGCAGTGACCCACACCACCCTATATGCTTCTAACAGCAGTACTAGCTATAACAGTGTAATGCAAAGCTGATGCAGGTTTTTAAGCTAAAATGGTGTTGTCTGCTAACAGCACCACATAACAAAGCAGGGTCATTTAGAAAAATAACTAGGTGCTTATGAAAATACTTGGGCTCGCTTACAAGCAGTAAGTTGTGAGGCTGTTGATCATGCGGCTGCAAGGACACCTGGAAAGACAAGATAAACTTTTCTTTCCCACAGACATTCGAGACTAACTTAATGCCTTATGTTACATTGTTTTTGCTGTCAGCATGAAGAAGCACAGTTAGTTCCAAAAACATGGTCAACTATTGTTTGTAGAAATTTTATTGCGTGGTCGCATTGATTATATAAGTGCATGTGATGCTTTGAAAAATCTACAGGCCAAGCTGCCGTAAGGAGTTCCCGACAAGCTTTGCAATGAGCTTTCAATAGTTCAATGGTTCAGTGGTCCTTTATTGTCACGTGTACCGAGGTACAGTGCAATTTGATTTGACATGCAGTCATACATTAAAAAAAAGCAACAAGATACATAACTACATAGAGATTAAACATAGACTTAAACAGCTACCACAGCAGCGTGTGAGATTCCCCAGGGCACACAGCATAAGCGGAGACCCACAGCCATCAGTTCAATGTCCAGGCCACACACACGCTCCTTCACCGTGATGTGACCAGAGTTGTACCAACCGCTACTACTCTCTCTGCAGTCCCTGTCCGCCCGAACAGTCAGAAAGCCGTCCACATTCTCACTAGATTCTGGGATGTCCTCGGAGCGATGTCCCCGCAAACACTGAGGTCACTGCACACACACCACTCCCTCTGAGTCCTCACCAGTGCAGGCAGCACGTCCATCTTGTTTTTCGGCGATCTCACATTCCCCACTGTGATGGAAGGCAAATAACTTATACCTTCTCTCCTCCTTATCACCCATGGTTGGGGCAATCGAAACATCCGCAGTCGGGGCGATCGAAGCTCCCACAGTCGGTGATCGAAGCTCCCGTGATCGAGGAGGTCGAAGCTCCTGCAGTTGGAGCTCCCGAAGTTGAACCCTAACATAGGTACTGCCATGATGTTAAGGGCACAGTGCGGACAGAGATACGATACGGAAAAAGTCGCATCTCTGTCGAGGGAAGAGATAAAAAAAGGTTTCTCCCAACATCCCTCCCCACTCCACCCCCTGCATAAAACAAAAACTAAAATATACAAGTGAAAACAGACTAAAAACAACAAAAGAAGAAAGGGACGAGACAGGCTGTCGGCGAGGCTGTCATGTATGGTTCACCAGGTTTACGATGAACTTTTATTCACAAAATACTGGAGTAACTTCTTCAACCATGGGTGAAGAAGGGTCTCGACCCGAAACGTCACCCATTCCTTCTCTCCCAAGATGCTGCCTGACCTGCTGAGTTACTCCAGCATTTTGTGAATAAATACCTTCGATTTGTACCAGCATCTGCAGTTATTTTCTTATATTACGATGAACTTTGGCAGTTGACAGATATGTGAGACTCAGTGCTTATTTGCTGCTATTTAGTTATACATTTATTGTTGTTTTCATAGTTTTTTTCCCCAATAATTTTAATATTGTTTGAGTTTACTTCCTCCATCATTGATCCAAATCTTCAAAACATGCTCGTATTTAGTTAGACTCAGACAGTCAAAAACCATCACCAATGCTGTTCTGAAAAATCTACTAAACTCACTGGCAGGATTAGTAGCAAAGCAATGTCAGCATCCTCTCGAAGGTGAACATCTCCAGCACTGTTCCTGGTTGGTTTGTCAGGTTGGCAACTTAGCTTTCACGCCTGTACTGGACTCCTGAAACAGCCAGTCCATTTTGTATTCTATCATTGGAGGACATTAAAGGGCAAAGGGAGATTATAATTCAGTGTACCCTAATTTTCATTGACGAAATGCAGCATCCCTTCTCAATCCTCTGAATACCTGACCCATGAAGAAAGGAAAATTTGGGCTGGTATTGAGAACCCTAACGTCATGGTTTGGGAGCACACAAAAGCACTGTGTAAGCAGCAGAAAGAGTGCACTGCCTCATAAACTATCCACTTGTCCACCCTGTCAGCATCCACCTTGCTCATGTGCAGAAGAGTCTACAGTTCCCACATTGGTCTCATTAGCACCTCAAAACCCACATAATCAAAGTTACACAACGTGTAGGATGAAACAGCAGATGCTGGTTTCCACGGAAAGTAGACTCAAAATGCTGGAGTAACTCAGCGGGTCTTGCAGCTTCTCTGGAGAAAAGGAATAGGTGACATTTCAGGTTTATGTGTGTGTGTGTGTGTGTGTATGTACACACACAGTATATATGCTTACCAAAACAGTTATGAAACTGTTATGAAATAGATTGTCATCTATTAAAGTAGAAAATAAAATTAAACATTTTTATACTGGTTCTCATTCAATTATTAGTTCATTTTACCATGGCACAGCTGAAAGCAATAAATGTTTCTTAATTATTTACAACTGCATTCTACATTTTCCATGTGCCATAGTGGTTTACAGAACACCAACTTAGTGGGTTAATGAGATGTTGAGCATAATGTTGCACTTGAGCTGTGCTTTCTATAGCTTTCTATTCCTCCACCATAAAAGGGTGTTGGATTTGCTGTTCCCTCAACTGTGTTTTGTTTCACTAAAGACCCCGTGACAATGGCGCAAAAAAAACCCAATGTGTGATAACCTTCAGAAAATGGTCATTCAGGTTGATTTATTGTAAGAAACAGAAAATGTGAATGCAGACTCTGCCCCACCTTTTCCTTGCTATTCTTTTGACTATCGCTCAAAGTATGCAGCCATTCTGTTTGTGCAGTGCATGCTTGTCAGTGCTGTTTGTTTGCATTTGTAAATGCACGACAATGTGAGAAGAAAGCAAAATAGAATAAAGATGTACATTCTTTAGGCCACGTGATAACTACTTACCTCTTTCATGTAAATAGATATTTTGCAGGATGTTTTTGTTCATGTAAATAGATATTTTGCAGGATTGGAGTGAATGAAAGTGGAGCTGGTGAAAGTAGTAACATTAAATGGTGAAAACTAGTTGAGGATATACTTTATAGTGCAGCTGGTACATGGCAAATTTTATGATTCATTATTAGATATGAAGAGAAATTAAATGCACATAGTGTCTTATTACTCAAGCATGCTGAAGCACTCAATAATATTTGGAATCATTTTTCGCATCAGTAAGGATACAATCTTTCAGCGTGCTCTAGCCCTATTGAGTGGATATAGTTGGCTGCATCCAAGCAAACTTGAATGTTACCATTCATTTCAGTCAGGATTTCTGTACAAGTACTTTAAGATTATGTAGTCCTTATTCCTAAAACATACCCTGGTTACATCAGTCGCTTTTCATCTTAACACAAAATCAGTTCAGATCATGAAGTGTGTTCCAAAATTTACTTGTTATATTCGAGGGGCATTTCAAAAACTTAAAATGCTGAAACCTTGAATAGATAGAGCCATGTAACACAGAAATGGGATGTTCGGCCCACCTTGTACATGCCAACCAAGTTGGCATACTGGACTCGTCCTGTTTGCTTGCATTTGTCCCGGAACTGTCTAAACCCTTACTATCTATATATCTGTGCGAGTGTCTATTAAACATTGTAATTGTATCTGGTACTGTAGTTTCCTCTGACAACAGTTCATTCCAAAATCAGATGACCTTCTGAGTAACAAAGTTGCTCTTGTGGTCCATCTTAAATGTTTCCCCTCTCACCTTAAGCCTGCGCCCTTTAGATTTAGAGTCCTCTACCCTTGGAAAAAGACTTAATAAAGTGTTCACTTTATCCATGTCCCTCATGATCTTGTGTACCTCAATAAGGTCACCCATCAGCCTCCTAAACTAAAAAAAAAAGCAAGTCCTAGCCTATCCAATCTCTCCCTATAATTCAAGCCCGCGAATAGATGTGTCAATGTTTGTACTCAATACTCTTCCTAATGTAGGGAAGCAGGCCAAATACTTTCTTCATCACACCATCCACCTGACTCACCACTTTTAGGGAACCATGCACCTGTACTACCAGATCTCTCTGTTTTTCAACGCTCTTCAGAGCAATGCCATTCACTGTGCAAGTCCTGCCCTGTTTTGACATACCAAAGTGCAAAATTTTATATGTGTCAGTTAAAATCCATTTACTGTTCCTTGGCCCACCTTCCCAACTGATCTGGACCCTGTTATATACTTGGATGTCGTTCCTCACTGTTCACTAAAGCACCAATTTTAGTGTCCTCTAAAAATTTGCTAACAAAGTTAGCTATATGGTCATCCAAATCATCAATATAGATAACACTGACCAGTGATTCTCCAGTGAAAAAAAACCCCTATCAAGTTTGTGATTTTACACACATAAAGCCATGATGGCGGCGCGCACGGACGCAGCGGCTCACAGCTCTCCCTTTCGGTGCGTTTTATGTGTGTTATCTGTGTTATGTCTGTTAGTCAATTTTAGTCATGCAAACCAGGCAAATCAGGCAAATCCTACCTACAACCGAAAGGATCTTCTGATCATAGGATTCCAGTGCAATCGGGACCTTGTGCGCGAATTTCCACACCCGCGAAATATACCGGAAGAGATAGCCAGGACACCGGGCGCTCCGTGGATAGTTGTCGGCGTGAACAGGCGTCGCAGGCGGAGGAGAAACAGGAAGCAAAAGCGAGGATGCCGGTCCGGTATACTTGCCAAGCTAAAGAGACAGCCACACAAACCACCGCTACCCAGCATGTTTCTCACCAACGCCAGATCCATCATCAACAAAATGGACGAACTAAAACTACAGATATCAGCAAACAAACTCGTGGAGGACTGTTGCATTCTCTTAGTAACAGAGACATGGCTTCATCCACTTATCCCAGACGGAGCCATTGAGCTAGCCGGGCGTACAGCGTTTCGTTGGGACAGAAACATCGACTCTGGTAAGAGCAAGGGGGGGGGGGTTATGCATTTACGTGCACAACAACTGGTGCACTAACATCCAAATCATAGATAGCCATTGTTCTCCTGATCTGGAGTCCCTAACAGTTAAATGCAGGCCTTTTTACCTTCCTCGCGAATTTACAGGGGTTATAGTAACAGCAGTCTACATCCCACCGAATGCTAACGCTAGCACAGCTTTAGGCTACCTGCTCGGTGCAATAAACTCACAACAGAGCACATATCCAGAAGCAGCCCACATCATAGCCGGGGACTTTAACCATGTAGACCTAAAGTCAGTTCTCCCGAAACTTGAACAACACATAAGATGTGCTACCAGGGGGAAAAACACACTAGACAAGGTTTATTCAAATATCAAGAAGGGTTTCAGGTCAGCACCACTACCACACCTGGGGCAGTCAGATCACCTGTCCATATTCCTAACTCCAGCATACACCCCACTCAGGAGGAAAGCTCCAGTCACCATAAAGACTGTTAAGACATGGCCTGAAGGAGCTTCCTCGCAGCTGCAGGATTGCCTCGAAAGGACCAACTGGGATATTTTTGAGGATCAGGACTTGGAGGAGTACACATCAACTGTACTTTGCTACATCCAAAACTGTGTTGACAATGTCACCGTCGACAAACGCATCCGGTTGTATCCCAATCAGAAACCCTGGATGACAAAGGATGTCAGGTCTCTCCTCAAGGACCGTAACACCGCCTTCAGGTCTAGTGATAGAGCTCTATACAGTGCTGCTAGAACCAACCTGAAGAGAGGCATCAAGGATGCCAAAGCGTCCTACAAGAGGAAGATTGAGGACCACTTTACCAACAATGACCCACGGCGGGTATGGCAAGGCATCCAGCACATCACCAACTACAAGACCAGCAACCGCACGACTGCCGACGGCGACGCCTCGCTGGCAGAGGAACTTAACTGTTTCTTTGCTCGTTTCGAGGTGAAAGCTACAGTGGCAGACATAACACCCTCTCCAGCACCTGACAGCAACACCTTCACTGTGCAGGAGTATGATGTTAAGCGCGTGCTCAGAGCAGTGAATCCCAGGAAAGCTGCAGGCCCCGATGGTGTGACGGGCAGAGTGCTGAGGGAATGTGCAGACCAATTATCTGAGGTCTTCACAAAAATCTTCAACCTGTCCCTTTTAAAATCCACCATCCCTCCCTGCCTGAAGTCCGCCACAATCATCCCACTGCCGAAAAAGTCTGTCATCAGCGGCCTTAACGACTACCGTCCGGTAGCACTCACACCGGTCATCACAAAGTGCTTCGAGAGACTGGTCCTGCAGCACATCAAAGCCAGCCTCCCACCCACCTTCGACCCACACCAGTTTGCCTACAGAGCAAATAGGTCTACAGGGGATGCCATCGACACTGCTCTTCACACTGCACTGACCCACCTTGAACACCAGGGGAGCTATGTGAGGATGCTCTTCCTCGACTTCAGCTCTGCCTTTAACACGGTCATCCCGAGCAGACTGGTCACCAAACTTTCCGACCTTGGATTTTCCCAAACCATCTGCCAATGGATCAAGGACTTCCTGACCAACCGCCCCAGACCGTCAAAATAGGCCCTCACCTCTCCTCCACCATTACACTGAGCACCGGCTCACCACAGGGCTGTGTGTTGAGCCCCATCCTTTACTCCCTCTACACTCACGACTGCGCCCCCACCCATCCCACCAACACCATCATCAAGTTCGCGGATGACACGACTGTGGTTGGACTCATCTCAGGAGGAGATGAGACAGCCTATAGGGATGAAATCCAAAGGCTGGCAGCATGGTGTTCAGTGAACAATCTGGTCCTGAACTCCTCCAAAACAAAGGAACTTATAATTGACTTTAGAAAAACCAGTGTAGAATACGACCCACTCTACATCAATGGGGTCTGTGTGGAAAGGGTACCCGCTTTCAGGTTCCTGGGTACGCACATCGCAGAGGATCTTACCTGGTCTACCAACACCATCACCACAGTAAAGAAGGCACAGCAGAGACTCCACTTCCTGAGGATCCTCAGGAAAACCAACCTGCAGGAGAAGCTCATGTTGTCCTTCTATCGCTGCTCCATCGAGAGTGTGCTGGCATACTGTATAACCACATGGTATGCCAGCTGCTCAGAAAAGGACAGGAAGGCCCTTCAGAGGGTCATCACGACGGCCCAGAAGATCATCGGCTGCTCACTGCCCTCCCTGGAGCACCTGTTCAGCCTACGCTGCCTCAGTAGAGCAGGCAAAATAATAAAAGATCCATCCCACCCCGGCCACCGTCTGTTTGTTCATCTGCCCTCTGGTCGACGTTTCAGGTCGATCAAATCCCGAACAAACAGACTTAAGAACAGTTTTTACCCCAGGGCCATACGAGAACTGAACACTACCTTTGCACTAGGCAACACCGTTAAAAAATCTTGTACTTAATATAATTGTATTTATGTATTTATTTGTTTTTGCATTTATTGCATATATGTTTGTACGCACCGTCAGGATTGGCTATTTTTAAATTTCGTTGTACTCGTTGCAATGACAATAAATGAATATTATTATTATTATTATTATTATTATTATTATTATTATTATTATTATTATTATGCTCATTATCCCTAACCTGTCTGTGCCGATCCAAATGATGATAGATCTTGCCCAAGAATCAAGAGAGACTCAAGGGTGTTTAATTGACATATGAACTGAAACAGATCTATGACATTCTTACTTGCAGCAACATAAAAAAATTGGAAACACAGAATGCCACAGATAACATAATAAACAAAAAAAGTTTAAATAAATAAAAACCCCAATATAGTGCAAACAAACGAAACAAAAACTAAGGTCCTTAGTGCAATCAAAGCAGTTCATAGTTTGAAAGTTTAATTAGTGTTTTAGTGATCAATAGCCTGATGGTTGTTGGAATGAAGCTGTTCCTGAACCTGGCAGACATGGGTTTCAGATCCTAAACCATTTTTCCAGTGGTAGGAGTGAAATGAGAGCACGGCAAGTGTGATGTGGGTCCTTGATGATGTTGTCTGTCTTTTTGAGGCAGAGTCTCTGATAGACCCCTTCGATGGTGGGGAGATCAGTACCACGATGGACCGGGCAGTGTTCACCACTTTTTGTAATCTCCTTCATTTCTGAACCAGACCATGATGCAACCAATCAGTATGCTCGCTACCATATACGTGTAGAAGTTCAAGAGAGTATTTGTTGATGTACTAAATATCCTCAATCTTCTAAGGATGCACTGATGGGCTTTCTGAATGACTGCATCAATGTACTAGGTCTAGGACAGATCTTCAGAGACATGCATGCCCAGGAACGTGAAGTTGTTGACTTTCGCCACCGCGATCTGTCGATGAAGACAGGTTTGTGGACCGTCAGCCTCCTTCTAAAGTCAACCCTGAAGAATCCCCTCAAGAACTTTCCCACCACTGATGTCAGGCTCTCCAGCCTATGAACCCTGGTTTGTTCTTGCTGCCCATCTTAATTAACAGTACAACATTAGCCATCCTCCACTAGTATTCCAGAACTTCACTTGTGGCTAAAGATCATTCAAATATCTTTGCAAGAACCTCTACAATTTCCTTTCTTGCTGCCAAGGATGCACATGGTCAGGCCCTGGAGATTTATCCACCTTAATATGGTTTAAAACCACCAATACCTCCTCTTTGGCAATTCATATCTGATCTAAAACTTCACAATGTCAGTAAAAACTGATGAGAAATATTAATCCAATATCTCTTGTAGCTCTACACAAAAATGGCCGTGCTGACCTTTAAGAGGACCTATTCTATCCCTAGCCAACCTTTTATTATTGATAACATCTTATAATAAAATAGCTTATAGAAATCGGAAGAAAATAATATCAATAGGAATTAAATATTAACAGAGTAAAGGTCCTTTCCTCAAAAAGCAGAGAGGGGTATTTCCAAACGATATCCTTCATAGGGTCATAAAGAGAGTCATACAGAATGAAAATAGGCCTTTTGGCCCAACTTGCACATGCTGACAAAGATGCCTGATCTACACGAGTCCCACCTGCGCACGTTTGGCCTATATTCCTCTAAATCTTTCCTGTTCATGTACCTGTCCAAATGTATTTTAAATATTGCTACAGTATCTGCCTCCACTATCCTGTGTGAGCAATTTGTCCCTCAGATTGCTATTAAGGTCCCCCCTCTCACCGTAAACCTATGCTGTTTGGTTCTTGATTCCCCTACTCTGGATAAGAGTGATTTCACCCCATCTATTCACCTCATGATCTTATGCACCTCTATAACCGCCTCCCGCACTGAAAGGAATAGAATCCTAACCTGCCTAATCTCTCCTTATGGCTAAGGCCCTCAAGTCTTGGCAACATTCTTATAAATCCTCTCTGCACTCTTTCCAGCGTAACAACATTCTACAGCAGAGTGACCAAAACTGAACACAATACTCCAACATCTTGTAAAACTGTAACATAACATCCCACCCTCTATAGTCGACAAGCTGACTATACATCAGAGGCCACTGTACCGAAAGCCTTCTTGACCACCCTATCTACCTGCGATGCCACCTTCAGGGAACTATGTACTACACTTGTCGATTCGATTGCTTCCAGGGCCTTGTCGCTTAGTGTGAAGGTCATGCTCTGGTTTGACTTCCCAAAACGCAACACCTTATACTTAACTGCATTAAACTCCACTAACCATTCCGCAGCTCATTGGTGCATCTGATCAAGATTCTGCTTCCTTTTCACCATCTTCACTATCTCGATACCACCCATTTTAGTGTCATTGCAAAGTTACTACAATGTACATGCCATCTACATTTGCATCCAAATCGTTTGATATTATAAACCACAAACTGCAATGGCCCCAGCACAGATCCCTGTGGCACACCACCAGTCACAGGCCTCCAGTCTGAAAAGCAATGTTCCACCATCACTCTCTGTTTCCTTCCATGAAGCCAATTCTCTATCTAGTGGGCTAGCTCTCCCTGGATCCCATACGATCTAAGTTTGCAGAGCAGCCTACCCTATTGAACCTTAACAAATATATAAATAAAGTGTGCTATTTAAATAAACCTGCCTTGCCTTGCCTTGCCTTGCAGGCAGTTTTGGTCTCCTAATTTGAGGAAGGACATTCTTGCTATTGAGGTAGTGCAGCGTAGGTTCAACAGGTTAATTCCTGGGATGGCGGGACTGACATATGATGAAAGAATGGGTTGACTGGGCTTGTATTTGCTGGAATTTAGAAGGATGAGAGGGGATCTTATAGAAACATAAAATTCTTACGGGATTGGACAGGCTAGATGCAGGGGGGGGGGGGGAGGGGAGGGGAGGGGGGGAGGGGAGAAGGGGGAGGGGAGAAGTGGGGGTGGGGGGTGCTCTAATTTTGCCCACCAATCTCCTGTGTGGAACCTTATCAAAGACTTTCTGAAAGTCCAGATAACTACATCCACTGGCTCTCCTTCATCCATTTTACTTGTCACATCCTCATAAAATTCCAGAAGATTAGTCAAGCAGGATTTTCCCTTCATAATTCCATGCTGACTTGGACCAATCCTTTTACAGTTATCCAAATGCGTTGTTATTACCTCTTTAATAATTGACTCCAGCATCTTTCCCACCACCGATGTCAAGCTAACGGGTCTATAATTCCCCGTTTTCTCTCTCGCTCCTTTCCTGAAAAGTGGGGTAATGTCAGGTAGTGTCATAGAATTATTTTGCCTTTCCCACCAGGAAACCATGAATTTATGTATCTATAAGAAAGAAAGTCTGAGGTTGCTTGACAAGTAATAATGGTCAATTATGTCACTTGTGATGTGCAGGAAAGTTTTATTGCCAATTGATTTGTTTTATTGTTTATTGCATGTGTTTCTTTGCTATTTCCTTTGACCTAGTGAAGTTATCACAGTCGTTTATAGTCTCTCCTTTGTCAGTCTGTAATGGGTCCAGGTGGCCACCTCTTTTCCTTTTCAGAAAGGAAGCTGTACTTGTGTTAATCTTCTTAGTGACACAGAACACATCAAGTGTGCAGTTTCTATCAAGAATCTGTGATACTAGCCATTCAAGGCCTGCAGATTTGGCATGTATTTGAATAGGTTTGACATGCGATGTGGTTGTATTAGTACCAGTGTATTTAAAAAGATCTCTTGCATGTGTAGAAAGAAAGGTCCACACAACAGTGATTCTCAATAGAAAAAAGAGGCTTAACTGGATTTACAGACTCTTCTGTTTGGCTGAAACATCCTTAAAAATGTTGGTGGGAGGCTGATGAAAGAAAGCAGTTTCAAAGAGTACAAAAGCTTGTGTAGGGTACTCCCTCTTCTGTTGCAGTGGGTTTGTCGAAGAAATAGAGCTTGAGGTTGCCATGGATGTTGGACAATTTAAGTGAATTCACCACAACCCCATTAGAATTACATGCCATCGTATAGAAGTATTTTCCCCTCAGACAGGTGTATAATTACTTGTGTTATGTTACTCGTATTTGCTAGAAAACAATTGTTCTTCTGTTTTGTAGTTGCTGCATTTACTTGGTGTGAGTCCTGCTCATATACCATCTGTGTTTAGCTGTGAGGATGCCTATGTTATAGTTACAGTTAAGGACAATGAATGATCCTCTGTAAATCTGGGAATGTAATCATGTTTTCTGTGACCTTGTGTGTACTATAGAATTCTGCAATTGGAAAATTTAATAATGAAATGTTATTGCAAATCACAATCGGTTTTCCTCAATGTACATTATTGTATGTTTTGAACTGCTGACAAATGTATTTGTGGAACTTAGTAAGAAACCAGTTAAGAACGGATTTACTGTGGTCGAAATATGATTGCCTGCCATAAAATTGTGCTTTTAATTACCTTTTGGTTACCAATTCTGTATCTGAATCTTTAAAAGAAAATCAACATATTGTTGGAGAATTGTTTTGGCCTGTTAGAAATGCGAGCACTTATTCAAATGAGTTAAAACTTCCATGTGATTTGTTTCTTGAATTCCAATTTTTCCTAAATGGATTTTCAGGCAAAAAAAAATTATTCAAACCTGTAGCGTAATGTTTGTGCAGTAGTGAACTGTATAAACAGAAAATAAAACTAGTTTTTGGAAAGTTCCAAAGTGATTAATTCTGGAGGCCTGCAACAAAATTTGAGTGGGGGTGGGGGTGGTGGTGAGGAGGGGGGAGGGGCAGTAAATGGTTGCCACTAATGTTCACATTCTGTAGATGAATAAATGGGTGAAAACAAATCCAGAGTCTGCTACTATGTAGGTTGGTGAATTCAATTTTGACTGATCCTCTATCTTGTTTAAGCAAGTTAATGGTTGGCATATAATATTATAATGCTTCTCACCATCCTGCCATCTGTTCCCTGCATCCTGTCCTCCACAACCCCTCTCCCCTCCCAAAATCCTCAGAGCTCCACTTTTTACTTAAACTAGCCAAATCTTCAAAAGATATGAAAGTGATATGCAGGAAATCTGACAAATTTTAAGGTAAAAAAACACCTTTAGATAATAATAATGATACAAAATTATTAGTTAGTCCCCAGTTCAGGAAAATTTGGCCCCCACCTGTTTGACCTTGGTGCTGTTCTTTATACTGAATTAGACTGAATATATGTACTGTAAATACAGTGCATAGGTCTAGTCGATGTGCCTCTGATGCTGTTGCAACTAATTTTCATTGTATTTTTACTTTGCCATACTTGTGACAACGAACCCGACTTGACTTGGCATAGATAGTGTAACTCTGAAGTCGGATGTGATGTTCAGCAAGTGTAAAGTTCCTGTAGCTCAAGTTTTCTTTGAAACTCCCAACATTACTATTGTAGTATATTCTGACAACAGATGACTTATCTATACCACGAGAAGGGAGAGAAATATTTTTAATTTTTGATAGAATTCCATTGAAATTTCTAGAAAATAAGGATAGTTACATTACAATGAGATAGTGAAGATTTTAACAATGTTGAAGGCTGATCAGAAATCTTTAATTTACCTAAGGATTAATTTACTTCAGGATTAAAATACTTAATAATAGGAAACTGTTGTTTTCATACTTCTGCAGGACCAGATCTAGTTTTAGAAAATCAAAATCCTGTTATTTTTTTCAGATTACCAGGAAAAGAGTTTCAAAACAAAAATCAGTTTAATTAATGGTTTAAAAAGGAAGACTTTATCTTCTACGGCATTTTATTACATGATTTACATGTCTACTTAATGCTGTGTGTGTTATTACAAAATGGTGCCCATTAAGCATCAAGCTTTTGTACTCTTGTAACAAATGTACTCTTTGTTTACAGGCAACTGAAAGTATATTTCGAATGGCTGTAACAAGGGGTCTTTTCACACCAGTTAAACATGGGGAGGTAAGAATTTATACAATATTTGCCTACTGTTATTTAAACATTGAGTAATTTGCTACAGTATACATTACATTATTAACTGTTAATTCAGAAGGTTGAATTCAAGTAGATTGAAGGAAAGGGCGAAAAGAGAATAAAGGATGATCTAGCAATTGGCAATTGGGTAACTTGGAAATGGCCTTTCAGTTTTAAGGATTTTGATCAGTTGCCTGATCCATTTCTGTGTTTTGGATTGGATTATGATTGGGAGAGAAAAAAATGGCATTCCAGATTCTCCTGGAAGAGGGAAGGTAATTTTGATGTCCACCATATTGAAACCCCGCAAAATCGTGTGTTTCGATTGAATCCCTTCTAATTCTAATATCTTAAGGTAGACGCACGTATAGCCTGCATAATCTTCCCATTCCAGGTTTGAGCAGTGTTACCCTTTTCTGAATAGTTCCGAACACATTTACATCTTTCCTTGAGCAAAGCCAAAGCAAAACAGCAAGTCAGGCAGCATTTGGGAAGAGAATGGACATGGGACGTTTCAGGGTCGGGCCTGTTCAGCGAGATAAGTCAACCTATATCACTATCCTCTCCCAAGCCAACATCCCCAGCCTTCAGGCCGTGGTTATACTTGCTTGAGCACTGCTGAGCAGACCATTTCAACTACTTTTCCATTCTCATATTGACCAGACCGTTCTCTGCCTTCTCCACGTCCTGGGTGAGGCCCAATGCAAATTAAAAGGACAGCACCTTGCATTCCATTCAATGGTATAAATGTCAAATGCTCTAATTCCAGCTAACCCGTACAAACTGTTTCCCTCTCTCTTTTACCTCCTGGTGAATCTTTGGTTCAGCCATTTTGTTCCCTTTCCTAAACCCCTCCCTCCAGCTCTCCATCACCAATTTCTGTGCCCCCCGTCCCCGTGGTTCCATCCACACATTACACATACTAGATACCATTCCCCATCTTTTTCCATTTGCCCTTCATCTCTTCCTGAAATGCCCCTGTTACAGATCTTCCCATGTCACAATACCTGACATAGACATCCTGTACTACGAATAATGTGTGGCAGACTGATGGAATGAATGGGGATGAATTTGCTGGCTAGTACAGATTGCAAGCATCTTAGCCTGGTGGGAATGGGGCATTTCCAGGTGCCTTCCTCCCCCTCAACACCTCCATCCCCCAACTGAACCACAATACTTGGGGGCCGGGTAAAGCTGAGCAGAGCTGGGAGTACTGAGCATCCTCACTCACGCATGAGTCAGTGATGCTGAAGGGCTGCCACTCTCCCCACGCCTGCTTGCTCTTCTTTCACGGTTGCTTATGTGACCATCTCCCACACACTCTTTTGAAAAAAGGTCCCAAACCAAAACATCACTTATCCGTTCCCTCCACAGATGGTGCCTGTCCCAGAGTTACTCTAGCATTTTGTGTTTTGCTCAAGATTCCATCATCTGCAGTTCCTTGCATTGCCCTTATTAATTTTATATATGTCTTTGGTTTCTACATAGACCATGCCAGCCGGATTTTTTTTCTTTCCTACTCCCAAGTTCTTCTTCAAGGAGATGTGTTTAATGCTGGTACAGGGCCAGAAACACAGCCTTTGGGCATCATATTCACAATTGCAGAATATTTAGCCTCTTAATATTGCTATCCTGTACCATGCCTCAGAGCTTTTTCTCATTCCCTTCTCATTCTGGGTGACTTCCTGCAGCTGTGTGCTGATCGCCCATTATCTGAACAGACAGCTGCTACCTTAAGTTTTGTTGGTCAAAGGTGGACGTTTCTGCATCATGATATCCTCTGTTGAATACCTTCCTGATTGCAGTTGTATCCTGCTGTGCTCAATCCCTGGCCAAATCCAGATGACATTTAACACAAGGGTGTGACTGCTTCCAGGAACTGCGACTCAGATCCCAAATCACCAAAGCTGAGCTGATGTTCTTCAAAATGTAGACACCTTTTGTAAATGATTTTCAGTGAATGTCCACTGACTTTCACATGTGGCTTGTATAACATATCACAGGTCTGGCCTAATGATTGTTTCAAATCTTGATCCATAAATTCAAAAAAGGCTATGTTTTTATCAACTATTTGTGTATGCCAGTTGCTAATTACTAAGCCCTATTCAGATGAGTGTGCTTAAGACCAAGCAGTATGAGAAATGCAATGGTAGTAGAAAGGAAAATCAGATTTTGGAGAGTACCTCTGAAATAAAAAGATTATGATTGGGTCGTGGAGGTGGGATGTTGGAGATGAGAGACAAAGAGAACAATGGGTGTAGGAAATGGAAGCAAGAAGTGACAAGGTAAGCAGAATGGTAAGAGAGTTACAAAAATGGGTGAAAACATTGGGGATGATTTGGACTGTGAGGAAATTATATTTTGGAGAGAACGGGGTAGGCATATTCGGAATGTGCACAGTAAAGAGTGGGGGTAGGGCTTTGGAAAGATAGTTTAGAGGAATGTTTTTGGGCAGAGAATAGCTCTTGCAGGCACAAGGAATTGAGGGGAGGGTGATTTATGATCTGGTGGAGGGAGAAGGTGGGGAAAAAAATGAGCGCAGGTAAGGCTGTATGTGCCTGTAACTAGTACCCATCCAATGGGCCAAATAGATCATCTGGAGGACTGCTAAAGACAGCAAAGCATATTAGAAGTAATGGCTCAAAAAATAATAAACTTCAAGGGATATCAATGTATCGTAAATATGCTGTGAAATTGCCGTTCAGCAACTAAGCGCGCGGGATCCTCTCCACAACAATTCGCACAGCCAGTAATTTCTGCGAATTTCTCATTTGCATTGGCACAGAAGTAATGTTGAATCTATGTAGCTTTAAACTGAAATAAAGATAGAAACTACTGAAATTACTCGCCTTGCCAGGCAGAATCTGTGGAGTAATAACAGTTAATGTTTCAGATTAATGACTTTTTATGAAAAGTTTAATCTCTTGCTGTCAGAATTTTCAATACGTTTTGCCATTTGGATGTGCCAGTTAACTGTCAGCCATTCTTTCGCTCATGTAAAGTTAGATAATTTTGAAGAAACACACCACAAGGATGAATGTTCACAAAAATCCTGTTTGTGAGATGCAAATGAATACTCTTAACAATTTTTTTTTCTGTAGCTTTAGGTTACTACTTTGTTCTTGTATAAGTTTTTTTGCCTGAGTGAATTGTGATTGTGAACATTACATTGAGTACAACCATTAAATTTTTACCTTCTGGATGCTTTTAATCGCTGAATAAACATGAAATCATGTATTTTTAAAATAAATATTCTTAATTACTTGAAGCTATTTTCTTAGCCATTGTAGTTTTCTCGAAATAGGCATTTCTAGACAAATGGTAGTTGAACCCTTTGTTTCCACCACAAAAGGTGGACGTTGGATCTGTTGAGACGTGCAACAATTACATCAATGGGTTTTTGTTCAGGTGAGGTCAGTGAGGGACATGTAACAAAGACCAGTAAATGGAGTTGAGGTAAAAATTAGCCATGATGTGATTGATTGGCCGGATAGGCACAGGGGACTGAGTAGTCTTCTTGAGTTTCTCTACATTGCATTGTTGTGTAGCATTGCAATAACTACATAGTGCGATAGGTGCTTCTCCACTTCATTATTGCAGTGTGTAGCCCCTGTGGCGACAGATAAATTAAGGGGGGGGGAGGGGGGGAGGGGAGGGAATTGTATGGAAAGAGATGCAACTTGTTTTTAATGATTATAGAAAATAAGATAAAAAAGGATTGATATCGATGGAATTTATTATTTGCAAAGTTTCAGGTTACATATCTATATGTAGGGTTCTTTGGTTATTGCATTAACTTTGGAGTTAGTGCATGTTTTTAATGATTGTGATAAAGTAGAGATGAAGAAGACAAAAGTAATTTTCACAATATATTTGTAAAAACAACATATTGTGATTTAAAAACATAGTATTTGCCTGATGATAGGAACTCTACTCCTGCCATCAGTTGACAGCATATAAGCCATTGTTTTTATATCCATCTATATACTAAAACTCTTATTTGTTTGTTTGTTTGTTCCTGAACTACAGCCAAAACAGTACACGATAGCGCAACAATTTTAGGTCCACCTTACTCACCGTCGTCCCTTTGGTGCTAATGGAAGAAGTTTCATTGAAATCGGTGTTATATTTTTAAAGTTATTTAAATTTTAAAGTTTAAATCTATCTCCTAGGAGGGGAGGGGGAGGGAGGGGGAAGGAGGGAGGGAAGTGGGGGGGGGGGGAAAGGGGAGGGGGAGGGGGGAGGAGAGGGTGCTGCACCAATGCAGGAGAGGTTTGGGCTCAACGGGTCCACTTGGTCTAGTTCTTTATAAAGGCGAATGAAAATATATTTGAAGTAATTAAGCTGATTTTCAACTATAATAGTTTATTACTTAGTTATTCCTGAATTTTTTTGTGGGTAAATTTGAAAATTATAAATCCTTGAGTTTTACTGAAAGTGCTTGAGACATCAGAAGTAAAAGGCTTTTGACCTTTAAAGTTTGGTAGAATTGTGTTTCTTTTTCTAATTGTGGAATGCATTTCATTTATTTTTGTAATGAGCTATATATTATTGGTCTTCACTTTTGCTTGATCGTCATTGTGCTGTGTGCTTTCTAGATTAAAGCTTAACAGAAAGACAAAACAGAGAGCATGAGAAAATGTCAGCCGAACAGCGAAGATTCATAAAGTACATTACACGAACAATGTCTGAAAGAAGGGGTGAAAGGCCAAAATGAGATGTAAAACCGTGATCTTCCAGTTTCATTACAATTAGTGTCATTTGGATGCCATTACTTCCAATGATTTCAGCCTACGGGCATGCCAGGCATAATCACTCACAGACACATAATGTAGCGAACTAGTGATGTGATACCAGCCATACAATTTTCCCTCGCCTTCAACTTACAAAGATGTTATTATTGCAAAGGGTTCAAAAGTTCTGTTTCAATCGCTGTGAGGTGTCTCTAATTTCTAGTCTTCTATTCCCTTTTGGATAATTTCTTGTATATTAAGCCCCTGGGGTAGAGTCTTGGTTGTATTCTGTGCAAGGTAGGTCTAGCTATATATCAAACTGAAGTGTATGTCTTGCTAGAGTTTAACCTTTGAATATAGAATATACTGTAAATTGTCACTCATAGTAAACTAACATGCTTCCTGTGGAAGAAAGAAAATATGAACGTACTATGAACCAAAGAAAAGTACATTTTTGAAATGCCCCTGAGCTCTGCTTTACAAATTCAGTTATATATGAGCAGGGGAAAGAACGGACTGAATTGTTCATCCTCTGTAACTCTGTGTTGTAGACTGAAAGGCTCAGCTTTGAATGAAACTATACACTCTTGGGATACATCCATTCAAAAAGAAAATGGTGGAAAATGCATATTTCAAACAAATAAAAAAGATATTTTGTTGATTGACCTCTGGTAGAAGTGAATGCTGAAGATTTGCTGGAAGTAATCATGTTAGAGCTTTGGCTACATGTGTAACAGTAAACTAATTTCTCCCTTATTGCACTACTTTGGCCAACCTGCTCACATTCAATGTTTCTCGTATTTTGTCTACTTTTATCGGATGATAAGTTGCAATGTGGCTCAAAAAGGGCTTGCAACAAGTCAATGGGATAAATATTCTGGGTATGAGTAATGTGAAAGAAATACGAATTCAGAGAGGCATTTGTAATGTAAGGAAAGGTGTTTCTAGTTCACCAGCATGTTACCGAGCCTTGAAGGCTTGAGTTATAAGGAGAGACTGGATAGGCTTTTTCCATGGATGAAAAAAGCTGTGAAGTAACCTTGCAGAAGTATACAAAATCATGTAAGGTATAAAAGCAATTGGCATGTTTGTTCCAAGGATAAATCAGTCTAGAACTAGAGGGCATATGTTTAAGGTGAGAAGAGAAACATTTAACAGAGACCGACCGGAGGGGTACTTTCCTCATGCAGAGGGTGGTGCATATATGCAATGAGATGCCAGAGGAAGCTGTAGAGGTGAAATCAGATGAGATCTCTGACAATGATTTACCGGATGAGCTCAAAGCCTTTTACACCTATTTTGAATAGGCAAGGAAAGTTCCACAGGCGTTTCCCCAGTGCCCTCCTGGCTCTGTCCCATATATCTTTGTGGCAGAGATCTGATCTGCGAAACTCTTGGTAAGTGGCTGGCCCAGCATGAGTACCTGGATGGGTTCTGAAATCTTATGCTAATCAACTGGCTATACACTTTGGCGGCATCTACAGCCTCTCTCTTCAACATCTATTGTCCTCATCTACTTCAAGAAATCCACCGTCATTTGAGTCACCTCGAAAAATAAGGTGGTTTGTCCCAATGACTACTCCCTAGTAGCTCTTGCATCGATAATAATGAAGTGCTTTGGCACACTGGTAATTGTCCACATTTGTGCCAGTCTTGCAATTTGTGTACAAGAAAATTAGGTCTACAGAGGATGCCATCTATCTTGCACGACATTCACCTCAAGATCACCTTGGCAATAAGAACACTTACTCCAGGATGCTATTCATTGACTAAAACTCAGCCTTTACCGATATACTGAATAAACTCATCCTTAAACATCTGCACCTTGGTCTTGAGGCCTCCATCTGCAACTGCATCTGGATTTCCTGACCATCAGACCTCAGTCAGTTAGAATTGGTCACAACGCATCCTTCACCCTGACCTTTAACACTGGCATACCTCAGGGTTATGTGCTCAGTCTCTAACTCTACTCCCTATACACATAACTGTGGCAAGGTCCAGATACGACCTTGACAAGGCCATCAAAAAGGCCAAAAGGGACTTTTGCTCCAAGCTGATGAGGCGGATGTTCGGCAACTGTGGCAGGGCTTGAATGCCATCACCTCCTACAAGGCGAAATCAGGAGGCAGCTCAAGCGACAGCAAAGCATCACTCCCTGGCATGCTCAAGGCGTTCTGCGCATGCTTTGATAGAGAGAACACTGATGTGCCTTCCCGAGTCACAGTCACAGAGGCCGACGTCAGAAGATCCTTCAAGGGGGTGAACCTTCGGAAAGCGTCTGGACCTGATGGTATATCCGGTCGAGTTCTCAAAACCCGTGCACACCAACTGGCTGGAGTTATTGCGGACATTTACAACCTCTCATTACTGAGATCTGAGGTTCCCACCTGCTTTAAGAGGGCATCAATAATACCCAAGAAGAGTAAAGGTGACGTGCCTCAACTACTATTGACCAGTGGCACTAACGTCCATGGTGATGAAGTGCTTTGAGAGGTTGGTTATGGTGCATATCAACTTCTACCTCAACAAGAACCTCGACCCACTACAGTTCACCTACCGTCTCAACAGGTCAACGAAGGATGCGATCTCACTGGCTCTCCACTCCGCACTGAACCACTTGGACAATAAAAACACTTACGTCAGGCTGTTGTTTATAGCCTACAGCTCGGTGTTCAATACCATCATCCTCTCCAAGTTGGTTACCCCCGAGCCAGCTGCCTGCCCCTTTTCCGGGGCTACGTCCGCGCCCGGGTAGTGTTAGACTACGTACTGTCATGGGCATCCTGGGGGATTTCCAGGACTGCTGGGCGCTGCAGGGGGTTGATTGCATCCTTGACAAGGAGTGTAAGATAATTGTATAATAGTTTATTGTTTGTCTTGTATTGTAGTGGTGGGTTCTGTTTTGGTTTTATTGTATTGTACATATTTTATTAAATATTTTTGATTTAAAAAAAAGTCGGTTACCAAGCTCACGGAACTGGGTCTCTGCGCATCCCTCTGTAATTGGATCTTTGACTTCCTCATCCACAGACCACAGTCTGATTGAATTAACACTTCTTCCTCATCAACAATCAGTATGGGAGCACCTCAAGGCTGCGTGCTCAGCCCCCTGCTCTACTCACTCTATACTCATGACTGTGTAGCCAGACACTGCGAACTCCATCTTCAGGTTCGCCGACGACACCATCGGTGTTGGATAAATTACAGATGGTGATGAGTCAGAGTATAGAAGTGAGATCGACCGATTGACCAAATGATGCCAGCACAACAACCTGGCTCTTAATATCAGTAAAACCAATGAACTGATTGTGGACTTTGGAAGAGGAAGGATGAGAACCCACAATCCTAATGGTGGAGAGAATAAAAAACTTCAAATTCCTGGGCGTGCATATTTCCGAAGATCTTTCCTGGACCCAGCACACTGATGCAATTATAAATAAAGCACATCAACGCCTCTACTTCCTGAGAAGAAATACGGAGATCCGGTATGTCAGAGAGGATTCTCTTGAACTTCTACAGGTGTACAGTAGAGAACATATTGACTGGTTGCATCACGGCCTGGTTCGGCAAATTGAACAAAAGGAGCGAAAAAGTCTGCAAAATGTTGTGAACACTAACCAGTCCATCACCGGCTCTGACTTCCCCACCATCGAAGGGCTTTATCGGAGTCGCTGCCTCAAAAAGGCAGCCAGCATATCAGAGACCCACACCACCCTGGTCATACACTCATTTCATCCCTGTCTTCGGAAAGAAGGTACAGGAGCCTGAAAACTGTAATGTCCAGGTTCAGGAACAGTTTCTTCCCTACAACCATCAGTCTATTAAACACTATAACCTCAAATAAGCTCTGAACTATAGTAGACTATTATTGTTATTATTGCACTACTATTGGTTGTTTTTTGTGTGTACCTATGTGTGTGTGTGTGTGTATATATATATATATATGTGTGTGTGTGTGTACTTGTGAGTATGTGTATATATATACACTGAACTTTTTTTTCTCTCGTTTATTTTATTGTTTACTGTGTACTTTGTTTACATATTCTGTTGTGCTGCAGCAAGTAAGAATTTAATTGTTGTATTTGGGACATATGACAATAAAACACTCTTGACTCTTGAAGTACAGTGCCAACTCAATCTTTAAGTTCACTGATGATACCTTTGTTGTTGGCTGGATAAACAACAATAATGAGACGGAGTACAGAAAAGTGACCAAGAATTGTGTGTCATGGTGTCAGCACAACAACCGAGTTCTTAACAGCAGCAAGACAAAATATGTGAGTGTGACCTAAGGAAGCAAGGGGCGAAAACAATCCTGTCCTCGTCAACTGAGTTACTGAAGAGATGGTTGATACGATACGATAGAACTTTATTTATACCAGGAAGGAAATTGATCTGCCAACAGTCATAAAACACATGAAACATGAAATTAATGTGATGTGGAAAGGATTGGGGATGTGCAAAGATGGGGGTGGGGGGGGGGGATTGGGTGGGGGGGGAGGAAGGGGAGTCAGTCTACCCCACGACCAAAGGGGGAGTTGTTGTACAGTTTGATAGCCACAGGGAAAAGGGATCTCCTGTGGCATTCTGACCTGCATCTTGATGGAACCAGTCTGTTGCTGAAGGTTGACCAGTGTGTCATGGAGGGGGTGAGCTTCTATTGTCCAAGATGCATCCTCTCCAAGACCACCTCCCATGAATCTAACTTGACAACTTCAAGTTCCGGGGCATCCATATCACCAGCAAAGTAACCTGGTCTCTTTGCAGTGATACAGTGAGCAAGAACTCATATCAGCGTATTTACTTTCTTAGGGTGTGAGAAGAATCTGCATGGCCACAAAGGTTCAATTGAACTTCTGCAAGTGTGCCACAGAGGGTTACCTGACAGGATGCACCTCCGGCTGGTATTGCAACTGTTCTGCACTTGACCACCTGTTCCTGTGGAGATTGGTGAACACAGCTCAGTCCATTACAGGCTTGTCAATTACTTCCATCCATTCTATCTTCACAATGCGTTGCATCAGGATGATTGAAAGTATTGTCAAGGATGCTTACCACCCTCACTGTTCCCTTTTCCCTCTTCTACCTTTGGGGGAAAGATACAGGAGCTTGAAAGCGTGGACATCCAGGTTTAATTACAGCTTCTTCCACATGGCTATCAGACCCTTGAAGCAATCACCTCTTTTACATGTCATTCCCAGAGGTCCTGCCACATACAATACAATACAATATATCTTTATTGTCATTGTACAGGGGTACAACGAGATTGGGAATGCGACTTCCATTTGATGCAATAAATTAATTAGCTATTCAGTATTAATTTAAACACCCCAATGAAACAAATTAGAAGAGTTTTAAAACAGAATAAAGTGCAGATATGTCTGTGCCGGTTCACTGTGCGATGTGACCATCCGGCTCAGCAGGACCGGTTCATAGCAGCTATGGCCCTGGGGATGAAGCTGTTCCTGAGTCTGGAGGTGCGGGCGTAGAAGGCCTTGTATCGTCTGCCCGATGGTAGAAGTTCGAACAGACTGTTGCAGGGGTGTGAAGAGTCTTTGTGGATGCTGGTGGCTTTTCTGAGGCATCGTGTGTTGTAGATGCCCTCCAAGGCTGGTAGCTGTGTTCCGATAGTCCTCTGAGCTCTATGGACTACCTGCTGAAGAGCTTTCCTCTCTGCCTCCGTGCAGCTGAGATACTCTTATTCTTAACTCTACCTTATTCGGTTCTTCCATTATTATACTATAATTACTTTTTGCACTACAATCTTGCACCATTTTGCTGCTTTGCACTTTCTGTGGGTATCATTGCCAAATCTGTGAGCTTTATGTGAGCAAGAAATTTCACTGCACCATGCTGAGCAAGTGATCAAATCATTTTTCTCCCTATTGTGCAGTTAAGTATATAGTACTGACCTGGACCTAGTCCATAAAAAGAACACATTTCAATTCCACCACAAATTTGTGAATTCTTTGTGAAATGTTATCTTTAAGGATTTTTAAAAGAATTTTGACCAGAAACAGAACTGGACCATATACATACTGTGGTTACAAAAACGTCAACATTTGGGTATCCTGGGAGAAGTGTTTTTTCATCTGATATACCAAATTCTGATGATATGATCAAATGATATTCAATCATCCTCAAGATACAGGAGTGTGATTCAATTCTTGGATGAGTGCACCTCCAGTGAATCTGTCCAGCGCAAGCGGCCAGATTCGAAACATTCACTCCTTTCAACTACAGTTAGGGTCATCGAGTCATCGAGTGATACAGTGTGGAAACAGGCGTTAAGGCCCAATTTTCCCATACCGGCCAACATATCCCAGCTACACTAGCCCCACCTGCCTGGGTTTGGCCTATATCTCTCCAAACCTGTCTTATCCATGTACCTGTCTAACTCTTTTGTAAACGTTGGGGTAGTCACTGCCTCAACTACCTCCTGTGGCAGCTTGATCCATGTACCTGTCTAGCTGTTTCTTGAATGTTGGGATAGTCCCTGCCTCAACTACCTCCTCTGGCAGCTTGTCCATACACCCACAACCCTTTGTGTGAAAAGGTTATCGTGTTTCAGCTGAGCCTTTCACAAATTGTCATCAACACGTCCTGCTCAATGACCATCGACACGGGAGCACCTCAAGGGTGTGCTTTCTCCCCTACTTTCTATTTCCTTGACTGTACAGCCACTGCCATTGATCCAATGCCATCTTTAAAGTTACTGATCGTACCACTGTTTGTGGAGGAATAACGAGTAGCGATGAGTCAGAGTAGAGATTGATAATTTGATTGAATAGTACCAGTACAATGATCCTGATCCTGCTCTCATATTGTCCTCTAGCCTTTGACATTTCCACCCGATGAGAAATAAACACTTAACTCTTGAAAAATTAATTGTTCCTTCTGCAGGACATTTTCATTCGAAGTACTACTACATTATAGCAAATCACTTGTTCAAAGTTGGTATGAACTTAATCATTCCACAAGGACTCTTTTGAACTAATCATGCAGTAAATTATCCAAAGGTTGGTTCACTTACATGAAACAGAACTAATTGGTAGTTGAAGAACATCTTAGCTGGCCAGTAATTCTTTTGATAATCTTGCAAGTTCGTCCTTTGTTATTTGTGATGGAGCTGACGGCTATTAACCATTACACAGCTGAATAAACAAAACTTTATTTGCCTAGCACACAAAATCAAAGTCATTATGGCCTTCACCTATATGATGTAAAGAACTGGTCTGCATATGATTTTTACTACACATCTTTTGCAACTTAAGACTGCTTAAAAATAGTAGTTACAATTAGATTTGCATTGATATTGTGACTTGAATTGTATCAAATGTGTATGATTTCACTGAAGTTGTCTTCAGTAACCAAATGTGGCAGTAAAAAGCTCTTTGCTTTAACTGGATTTATTCATATCATTCAGGGATGCTGGGTGCTGGCATACGAGTCAGTCTATAGCTATGGTTCTTGTTTTTCCTTTCTTTTAATTTATGTTGTGTGGATGAGGAGGAGCTTTAATGAGTACGTGGAGGCAATGCAGCGTGCAAATTGCATCTGATGGTGAAGGGGAGATTAAATCCGTAACACAGAGATGCTTATACTTTTGCTTTGGGGGAATATTTCTGGGGTGGAGCTGACGACTCCAGCCAAGTGGTTGTCCATTCCATGTGCATGCATGTGTACTAGCACAAAAGGGCCATTGGATGTATTCAGTGACATCAAATGGTGCTTTTCACTTGTTTTATGTAAAATTCTACCACATGTGCAGGGTCCCATGCTCGCTTCAAATGTGGAAGCAGTTCTAAATAAAATGGGTTGAGATTTGCTTTAGTTTTGGCTGACCCTACTGGGCCAAAGAGCATGACGAGTCCTTCTTTCTCCAAATAGATGCCACTGTTAACTTTCCACCATTAGTGATTTTTCTTCCTCACCACTGCCTCACCTGATACCTCACCTGGCAGGCAATTCAACGAACCGACCAAAAAAAAAAGTTGCTTGAAAATCTCCTTTAAATTTTCCACAAAGGGTGTACTGAAGAGATTCACAAGGATATTGCCTGGATTAGGTATTGGCTAATGATACATCCATAGGTGGTTTGGGCAAACTTGGATTGGTTTCTCTGGAATATCAGAGGTTGAGTTGATAGAAGTATAGAAAATTGTGAGTCACAGATAGGGTAAATAGATTCCTGTTTTCTCCAAGGCGGCAATATCAAATGCAAGATGATAAATCTTTGAGAGGGGGAAAGTTTAAGAGAGAAGTGAGAGGAACATTTTGTACACCGAGAGCGGTACATGCCAGGAATGTGCTGCCAGGGGAGGTGGTGGAAGCAGATACGGTAGTGATGTTTAAGAGATACTAGACTACCCGTGGACCTGTTGGGTTACCCGTCGTTACTAAAGGCTCTTTATTAACTTGTCAGTTTCTTTGTTGAACTAAATTAAGGCGCCTGTTGCAATGAACATATAGGGAATGGAGGGAAATGGTTTATGTGCAGGTTAGAGGATTAGTTTGACTTGGTATTGTGGTCGGTGCTGACATTGTGGGTCATAGGACTGTTACTATGCTGAACTGTTCTGTTCTATTAAATCCGTCTCTATTGCATCAGAATCATCTAATTTTGAAACAATACAAGCTGCCTGTCTTGCCTTTCTCTTAAACAAGTCTCTATAAAGGCCCCGACATGTAGTTCTTTCACAATTCCGTCTGGCTTACGCCTAATACTCCTTGCATTGAAATAAATAGACTTTAGCCCTCAGTCCAACCATGTTCATTAACCTGGCCCTGCCTATCCTCTTCAGAGTTACTTGATGTAACCACTATCTACCCCTCAAGCTTTCCACTTGCTGACCTGTTAGGTTCCCATCCTCCTGCCATTGCAAGTTTGAAACATCCCAAGTAGTGTTTACAAACCTCCCTCCGATGATATTGATCTCACTCCAATTCAGGTGCAAACCATCTTTTCTTTCAGGTCCCACTTCCCCAGGTGATATCAAATGTTTTGACCAAATTATACTTAATAATAAACAAGCTTCCATCAGTTAGAATAAATGAGGGACATTCTGCAATGGAAACCCTACGAGGAATGGGCCCGCCAAGGTGACTGGCACCCTCTCTCCTTCCCTGTTCCCCCTCTATGAGGAATGGGCCCAACGGGTCCACTTGGTCTAGTATATTACTAAAAGTCTCATCTTGTATGTTCCCGAAATATAGCCAAAACGGTACATGATAGCGCAACGATTTTTGGGGCACCTTACTCACCATTTGCCTGCGGTGTGCAGTATCAAGTTTCGTTATATTTTTAAAGTAATTCACTTTATAAACTTTAATAACTTTATAGCGCAGTGCGCTCCCACTTGTCTGGCCTGGCGCCACACCTGCGTAGTTGGGGGAAGGTTACTGGGCCTGGCAGCCGCCCTGTGCAGTTGGGGGCGGGTTTCCGGGCCCGACGGTGGTACGCCTGTGCAGCAGCGCCAGGAGGACCGGCACCCATCCCGGCGTGCCCCGCGCCTGACCTTCCTCCGGTGGTGCAGCGCAGCAGCAGAGAGAAAGTCAAAGAAGATGGCCGCTGGCAGGACGAACATGGGGCAGCACCTTGCGGCCGCTCTCCTGCTGCTGGCCGCCGCGATGGCCGCCTGGGGCTGGGGTGAGTGGCTCCCTCTCCCCTTTACTCTCCCCCCTCGCCCGCCCCTGGCCCCGGGGGAGACTCCCCGGCCACCACAGCCTCGGATATACCCTGGGATCTTGCTGTGCACTTTTGGAGTGGGAGAAGAAAGGATGTTAGACCAACGCAGGAGAGGTTTGGAGCCGATTGAGGTTGTGGTTCAAATGCAAGGATTATTTGAGTATAATCTGAGTGGGATCTTGCTGTGCATTGCAGGGGGGGGGGGGTGGTGTGGGGGGTCTGACTGATTCTGGGGGACGGGGAAGGTGCTAGACCAATGCCAGGAGAGGTTTGGAGCCGATTGGGGTTGTGGTTCAAATGTTGAAGGATGACTCCTGAGGTAAATGCTCAAATTTTCTTCAAGTTAAAGTTTGACCGCTCAAGAATATTAAAATGGTGTGTCTTTTTTTTCATCAACCGCTGTCACAACGGGAACCCAACGGGTCCATGGGTCGTGTTTTGCTCAAATAGTTGCGCTATCGTGTACTGTTTTGGCTGCTTTCTGCCCAACCAATTGTTCAAGCGCATTTGATTGCAACATGCGCCTTAATTTAGTTCAACAAAGAAACTGACAAGTTACTAAAGAACCTTCATTAACAACGGGGACCCAATGGGTCCACGGGTCGTCTAGTATTAAATAAAACTCTTGGATGGCCCAGCAATTGGTTAGCCCCATTAATGAATAATATTTACACTAAAGCCATGTGATTCAGTGAGATGTACTGTGATAGCCACAGTTGCTTTATAAATATAATCATCGTTATTTTGGAACACTTTCCTTCTTGGAATTCGATTGAAGTTGCCAAAAATTACTCCTTTAAGTGCTTTAAAAATTATAATTGAGGCGTCTTTCATTAGTATGTAGTACATTTTATCCCAGGGATGAGAAATGCAGCTCCTTTTTAGTCAGAAAAATATTTGAACATGTGGCGAAGCTAAGAACATTTAAATAAATCACAGTTTGCTTACACTTGAATTATTTGGAGTCGCTTGTAGTTTGTCTTAATACTTGCCTTATAACTTCCTGATCGCTACCCATTGCATTACAACATTGTATTAACACAAAGTCAATCATAGGCTTACTTATATAAATTACTGCACTATGTAGGAGTTGAATTATCCGACAGGCTTTTCCCATTAAATGTAGTTGATTGTGAAGGGGCAAGAAAATCCACCTTCTAGCCTAGTCTTGTGTCCAACTGTTCTGTGCTTGGACACCTCTGACCTACTTGTCTCTACAAACAAGCTGCAACATCTGCCCAGCAGGCAAACATAAAGGTCATTTTCACCCTCATTACAATCCTGCTTCTGACTATCCATCAACCGTTCAGTGACCCCAATGGCAGATATAGCACTGGTCTCCCAAACATTTTTGGTATACTAATTTCCTTATTTCTCAAAATCCCATCCAACAGTAGATTCAGAAGTTTTTTAATCATTAATGTACATGATTATTTGTTGTGGTAACTGCAACAGGGCTTTCCAAGCCTTTTAAAGCAGGGAGCTGGGTCTTAGCTGAATTTTGGAAAAGCTTCACATAACAAAAATATCATAGTTCCTCGAGTTTTGTATTCCAGCTATCATGAAGACGATTTAAGATTCTTCTCCCACTGTATTTCAGCCCAGCACCACTTACTTTACTGAGCTTTTAATAAGCTTGAATCCTTTTCATTTCTTTAAAAATGCTGGGTCTGGAAGTTATTTTGGGATGATTCATTAGTCTCTCAAAGTAATAAGCCAAGTTTTGAACTTTTAAGGAGTTGAAATAGCGACATATAAACAGAAGAAATGCAGCTCAGATTAAGGATCTTGTGGGAGTGTACTTGACCCATGCATTTTACAAGTGTGTGTTCATCTCCAAGCCCAATCATCGCTTATGACAATAACCATTACAGAATAAACAGGATTTGTTGACATTGTCAGATTTACCACCACGTCAAAAGCCACAGATACAAAATTAGATTTTAGAAGTAATGTTTTCCACAGACATTGAAATTCCTCAGTGCTTTACTGTGTTTTGTTATATATAGAAGGCAGTATCCTTTCAGATTACTGTCAGAATGTCTGAAACTTGCTCAGTTACCCACAGAACAAAGCTGAAGATCTATTAGTGTTTCCTTGAATGTAGAATGCAATGGCAAAATGCAGCACAGTTACAAACCTCAACTGCCATGTTGGATCTTATTTTTGAGAAACTATTAATCCTTAAGAATGAAGGCTAGATTAGCTCTGGAAATGTAATTCAATACATATCATTTAACATCTGTGTTTAAAAATATTTCTATCCAAAGGCCTTGCATTGGTGTTGCATAGGGAAAAGATGAATGTTACGGCATATACATTGCAGAGAAATATACAAAGTATGATTCCATGTCAATGCATTTTTATTGGTGCTGCCAATTTCCCCACAGCAGTGAAGTGTTAAGAGCAATTGAATCCATTTTATGGTATTGGTTGGTTGGAGCACATCAATCATAGTGGGATAATTCTCACATTTTTGACAATTTGTATCTTTGGGGTCTCAATATTGTTCTGGTCAGTAAATTCGGCACACTATCTCATCTGTAAAATTATACTATGTGGCATTTGTGCTGGTCCAAGACTCGATTTAACTTTAATCTCAATTTGTAGATGAAGTGATGAAATGGAATATGCATCGTTACATGACTACTCATTTCAGTATATTTTTGTGTCCATACTGCAATAAAAACTCCCCACCTTTCACCCTACTAGGAACCACCAAGTCGTTGTTTGTCATTTTGGGCAGCTGCAATGGGATCTCATCATTTGCCAGGTCCTTCACTTTCCACCTACCTCAGAGGTCACCCTCTGCCCAGTCTCCTCTTCACTCCCCAGCTACCCCTGCCTGATCCTTGGTACTTTTCCCTGACTGCTCGGCAGATGTTGCAGTTTGTTTGTAGGGCCAAGTAGGTCAGAGGTGCAACACTTGTTAATTAATCTTCTCCTTCATCATCATATCATAATCATCATAATCATACTTTATTAGCCAAGTATGTTTTGCAACATATACGAGGAATTTGACTTGCCATACAGTCATACCAATAAAAAGCAACAAAACACACAAAATACATTTTAACATAAACACCCACGATAGTGACTCCTCCACATTCTTCACTGTGATGGAAGGCAAAAAAAAAAGTTCAATCTCTTCCCTTCTTTGACCTCCCGCGGTCGGGGACCTCAAGCCTTCCGTTACCGGGACAATCTTGGCTCCCATAGCCGGTGATTGGGCCCTCCGCATCGGGGCGATAAAGCTCCCACATCAGGGGGGGGGGATCTCAGCTCCCCTGCGCCGGGCAATCGGACCCCGGGTCGGGGCTAGTCGAACCTCTTGCGACTTTGAAGCTTCCTGACATCAATCTCTACCCGAGACTACGAGTCCCTCGATGTTGAAATCCGAAGGCCGCAGTTGGAGCGTCGATCCCAGGCAAGGGATTGCAGACTGATGGTAAATCCACGGCCCCGCGGTGGGGCTCAAAGTCAGTCTTCAGCAAGGCCACCAGCTCCATGTTGTTAGTCCGCAGAGTGACTGGAGATACGATCCGGAAAACAATCGCATCTCCGGCAAGGTAAGAGATTGAATAAAAGTTTCCCCCAACTCCCCTCCCACCCCCCACATAAAACAAACCAAAGAACATTAACACATACTTTTAAAAACACACTAAAAATAGCAAAAACGACGAAAAGACAGACAGCACGTTGGCGAGGCTGCCATTGCTGACGGCGCTACCCGCCATCCAGAGTTCTAAACAGCGATTCCAGGTGAGGTGAAGATTCATGTGCACTTCCCCCAACCTTGCTACTGCATTCTGATGAGACCAAGCGCAGACTTGGCAAGCATCTGCCCTCTGACCGTAATGGCCATCCCAAGCTCTCAGTTGCATGTCACTTCCCATTCCCACACCAACCATTCCATCCTCCACTGCCAGTGTGTGGCCCAGTGCAAATGAGCTAAACAGCACCTTGTATTCCACCTTTTTAGTCTACAACCCCATGGTATGAACATTGAATTCTCCAATTCCAGGAAATCCTTATCTCCTGTGTTCCCTTCTCTTCTCTTTGGGTTCTTCCATTTTTGTTTCCCTTCCCACACTTTCCCCAGTGACCCCCCCCCCCCTTTTCCATCATACATTTTTGTTTCCCTCTACCCCCCTACTGGTTCCATCCATCTCCAACCCATAGATTTCATCCACAGGATTCCCTCTCCCCCATCCCAAAATCTGGCTTCACTTGTCCTTCGTCACTCCCATAACAGTTCTCATTACGACCTTTCGCACTTGTCAGATTTCAGCACTGGTAGTCTTTGTGTCCCCGTTTCTCACGCTCCATTAGCTACTTGCATCTTCATTCCCCCCCCACCCCACCTGATTTATTCTGCTTTTTATGTTGTCTACCCACCTATCGTGCACCTACTTCTGTCTCCCAACTCTGCCACTCCCTCCTCCGATCTAGTTCCATATACCATTTATCCTTTATTCCTCCTCCATCCAACTTTCACCTCCCAGCCCCTGCCTTACCCCTCCCCTTCTTCTATTTATGCATGTAATCATCTCTCTTCAGCTCTGTCGATGCAGGGTCTCAACACAAAATGTTGACAATTCATTCCCCCCCACCACATATGCTGCACGACCCAATGAGTTCCTCTAGGAGTTTGTTTTTTCCTCCAGATTCCAGCACCTGCAGTCCCTGGTGTTTTCAGTAATAATAATTTATTGTTTTTTACTTGGATTTAAATACCTTGCCTTCTGTTCCCCCTCGGTAAACATGTCAACCAAGAAGTAGGCTGAGCTATTCCCAACCCTTAGATATGTCCTTTAACTGGGCTTTAAATGGCCTCAGAATGACTCTCCCTGTTATTTACTCATACCCTGTGTTGAAATGCTTAACATACTGACTGACCGCAGGCAAACTTTAGTGTTTTTTGTCAATTGATTATTTTTTGTGATTCTTCTGTTAATTAAATTAGAAGCATGAGTTGTAATATGTGTGGCAATAAATAAGAATTTTAAACATATAAGATTTATGTCACACTTCACTGGGGCTGCACAGTGGCACCTGGTAGAGCAGCTGCCCCATAGTGCCAGAGACCCAAGTTCGATCCTGACCTCAGGTGCCTTCTGTATGGAGATTCTCCCTGTGCACATTCTCCCTGTGACCGTGTCAGTATCCTCCAGGTGCCCCGGTTTCCTCTGACATCCGAAAGAGCTGCAGGTTTGTAGGTGAAATGGCCTCTGTAAATTACCCCTAGTGTGTAGGGAGTGGATGCCAAAATAGGATAACATAGAACAGTGGATGTCAAAATAGGATAACATAGAACTCGCGGTGATCGGCGTAGACTTGGTGAGCCGAAGGGCCTGTTTCCACGTTGTGTCTCTAAATGTCAAGAAAAATATTAAATTTACCGTAGTCCATTTAATGTCACCAGTAATATGACTTCGCTTTAATAATAAAATACCAAACTAAAGCGTACAGTGAAAATATCTATCAGACATAAACATCTGAATGTTGCAGTAACTCTATCTTTATAGACTTTCTCTTACACCTTAATTAAATTTGAAATGTTTTCCAAGCATTTTGGCTTGAATAGATTCACCAGACTCGAACTTGGACACAAAACTTCTCTTCAAGTTGCATAATTTTCTCTTTGTTCTCCTGTTCATTCGTATAAGAGAATGCGTTACAAGGAAATGTTAGTGCACTGAATACAAGAACATCAGAACAACTTATACTTCTGGCAAGGAGTAAGTTGCCAAGGAAATCTGAAAATCAGTAGATGGAATTTAAACAATACCTTGGAGTGAGCCACAGTAAAACTCTGTTAATCTGGCATGCCTGGGCTGTTGGTGGTGCCAGGCTAGCAGATTTACTAGACTATTGGATATAGAAATACTCCAAGATTCTTTCTTTAATGTTATGCAGTAGAATAATTAATTTTCCACAGAACCTAGTAAAGAGATCACAGGGATCATGCCTCTGGAGTTTGAAGAGAGCGGAATCGGATCTAGACCAAGTGGACCTGTTGGGCCCAAACCTCTCCTGCATTGGTGCAGCACCCTCTCCTCCCCCCTCCCCCTCTTCTCCCCTCCCCCTCCCTCCCCCCTCCCTCCTCCCCCCTCCCCTCCCTCTCCCCTCCTCCCTCCCCCTCCCCTCCCTTTCTCCCTCCCCTCCCTTTCTCCCTCCCCTCTCCCTCCCTAGGAGATAGATTTAGTCTTTAAAATGTGAATAACTTAAAAAATATAACACCAATTCCAATGAAACTTCCATTAGCACCAAAGGGACGACGGTGAGTAAGGTGGGCCCAAAATTGTCGCGCTATCGTGTACCGTTTTGGCTGTAGTTCAGGAACAAACAAACAAGAGTTTTAGTATATAGAAGATGTGGAAATTAGCACCCGGTGAGCCAAATCCCAAACTATCGGGAATTATGAATAGACAGACAATGTAGCTTTGGAGTTTTATGGTGCTATTAGCAGAATAGGTAGAACAGTTTTAATCAATTATCAGATGATTTTTAAATAACTTAAATCTTAAAATAATGTTAATTTTACATTAACAGCCTAAATCTTAGAAGAAGCTGTTTTGTAGTACTCAAATACCTGTCTCCTATATTAGACAATTTAAAGTCATTTCCAAGTGTGTGTTGTGACATTTATTTATAAACCGAGCTCGTAAAATATTAACCTAATGTCATGTTGCTACTTTAAAAAGGTAACATATATATTTACATTTTCATTCTACTGTCTTTAGTTAGGACTACAATGATAAATCCACTTTATAAATGTTTTTTATCGAAGATGCAGTGTTTGTCTTCCAGTCTGTGGACAGTCAGATGAGATTGTGTGAAGAGCTAAGATATTTTGTAAATACATCTGGCGGGAGAAGAGGATAATGAACGAAAGAGTGCAGCTTATTGGAGATAAGAAAGGAGAAGGAAAACGTTGTGAAAGTTTTCATCAATATTTTGCATCTGACTTCACAAATGGGAGAAAATGTTGAAAATAACATTCTATAATTCTTTGTTTCTATGGTTGGTGTACAGTTTGTGATAGTAATGCTGGAAAAGCTTGGTTCTGTCAATTTTTAAAATTACAGCAGTTTCAGGGTTAAGTATAGAAACCTTGAAATTGCTAGCAATGTTGTTCTTTCAGAGGTTGCTCTGTTGCAGTCTTTGCAAACACATTTATTACAAAATCAGTGATCTGACTGAACCTTCAACTTTTACATATTTTTCTTGCTGTAAGGACATCTGTATTTGTTGAACGAGAGGTAAGTTTGTTTTAAACATGCACTGAGTCATTGTAGACACAAAATGCTGGAGTAACTCAGCGGGTCAGGCAGCATCCCCGGAGAAAAGAAATAGGTGACGTTTCGGGTCGAGACCCTACATCAGACTGATGAAAAAGGAAAAGGGCTCTTCCTTTTCACCAGAGATGCTGCCTGACCCGCTGAGTTACTCCAGCATTTTGTGTCTACACTGTAAACCAGTATTTGCAGTTCTTTCTTACACAATGAGTTATTATTATCCCCAAACAACCTCTACCCCAGAAAAATTATAGTATATTCTCAGCCATCTCGGTGAACGGGGGTGTGAGTTACGTGAAAGTACCGGATACATGAGAATCACTCCAAAAAATTACTGTACATCACAGTAATTAGTATTCTATGCTAAACTGCTGACCTAATATCATCTCATTCTACTTTAAGCGTCAACCGTATTAATGTTAAAATACAGCCAAAGTAAATCAAATGAAAGACAACTCAACATCACAGAAAGAAGCAAATCTTGAAAGAGAATGTTGCTGCTGATCAGCCTTCAGTTGCACCACTTTTATACATAAATGTAAATAAACTAAAAATGTATTTTCACACTTTTTATGAATATATCTCAGTCGGAATCATGCAGCACAGAAACAGGCCTATTGGCCCAATTTGTCCATGCCGACCAAAATGCTGCATAAAAGCTGCCAAATAAAATGTATTCTTTAAACATTTTATGAAAACACGATAAAAATTTTTTTGTAGTATTTCACAAACTATTTTAAAATCAACTATTTACCTTAATCATTGTTTTATCTAAAGTGTGTTAATAGGTAAAACTACATTTGTGTCTTTTTTTACTTCCCTTTTTACCGTTTGTGAGAAGTTTTCAATGTAATTATGTGTTCATCTTCTTTAAAGCCACAAATTCCTTGTAGATGGCACTTGATTGTAAATAATATTGGGAAGGAGGAATTCCATGCATCAGAGTCTGCTAAATCTTTGTGGGCAGCTTTCTCCAAGGCGAGCACTAAGTACATTACTTTTGCCATTGATTAGGAATTCAAGCTTATTAATGTGTTTTATTTTCAGGCTGCAATTGAACATGTGGTGGAAATGGATACATTTAAATCAATGCAACCTTTCTTTGCTTAGGAGACCAAACAATTAACCTTGCTTTCCTATATCTGCACATTATTTTGCCGCAGAGTATTTTCCATTTATTTATTTCTACCCTTAAAATGCAAACCTGAATGAAAACTTGTTTTTGCAATTGCTTTATGGAAACCCCATGATCATTGTGTGGTTTAGGTTTTGACGTCTTGGTTTAGTCACAGTCATACAGCATGGAAATGGGTTACGCTGGTTAACTGCTATACACTGCCTGGCAACTGCAAGAAAAATGCAGAAGCTTCAATAGTGACTATACATGATCTTTTTCAACCCAACTAAAGCCTTTAACTGCAGTTGAATGGAACTCAAGAACAGTTGGGTTGTATTCACTGGAGCAAAGGAGGCGAAGGGTGACCTTATAGAAGTATGTGAATTTTAGAGGAATAGCTAATTATGGGGCATAAAAGGTTGTCAAAATCCCTTTCTCTTGAGAGGGATATTAAATCCAGGAGGTCATAGGTTTAAGGTAAGGGATAGTTTTTTTTAATACAGAGTGTGGTTAATATCCGAAAGGGCTCCCAGAGGAAGTGGGGGAATCATATACAATTACAATGTGTAAGAGACATTTAGATGCTTGAATAGGCAAGGTATAGAAGAATATGGTCCTAATGTGGGCAAATGGGATTAGTGTAGATGGGCAAAGTAGACAATAGACAATAGGTGTAGGAGTAGGCCATTCGGCCCTTCGAGCCAGCACCACCATTCAATGTGATCATCGTTGATCATTCTCAATCAGTACCCTGTTCCTGCCTTCTCCCCATACCCCCTGACTCCGCTATCCTTAAGAGCTCTATCTAGCTCTCTCTTGAATGCATTCAGAGAATTGGCCTCCACTGTCTTCTGAGGCAGAGAATTCCACAGATTCACAACTCTCTGACTGAAAAGGTTTTTCCTCACCTCCGTTCTAAATGGCCTACCCCTTATTCTTAAACTGTGGCCCCTGGTTCTGGACTCCCCTAACATTGGGAACATGTTTCCTGCCTCTAATGTGTCTAACCCCTCAATAATCTTATATGTTTCGATAAGATCCCCTCTCATCCTTCTAAATTCCAGTGTATACAAGCCTAGTCACTCCAGTCTTTCAACATATGACAGTCCCGCCATTCCGGGAATTAACTTAGTAAACCTATGCTGCACGCCCTCAATAGCAAGAATATCCTTCCTCAAATTTGGAGACCAAAACGGCACACAGTACTCCAGGTGCGGTCTCACTAGGGCCCTGTACAACTGCAGAAGGATCTCTTTGCTCCTATACGCAACTCCTCTTGTTATGGCCAACATTCCATTGGCTTTCTTCACTGCCTGCTGTACCTGCATGCTTCCTTTCAGTGACTGATGCACTAGGACACCCAGATCTTGTTGTACGTCCCCTTTTCCTAACTTGACACCATTCAGATAATAATCTGCCTTCCTATTCTTACCACCAAAGTGGATAACCTCACACTTATCCATATTAAACTGCATCTGCCATGCATCCGCCCACTCACACAACCTGTCCAAGTCACCCAGCAACCTCATAGCATCTTCCTCACAGTTCACACTGGCACCCAGCTTTGTATCATCTGCAAATTTGCTAATGGTACTTTAATCAATTCATCCAAGTCATTAATGTATATTGTAAATAGCTGTGGTCCCAGCACCGCGCCTTGCGGTACCCCACTAGTCACTGCCTGCCATTCTGAAAGGAACCCATTTATCCCCCCCCACTCTTTGCTTTCTGTCTGACAACCAATTTTCTAACCATGTCAGTACCCTACCCCCAATACCATGTACTCTAATTTTGCCCACTAATCTCCTATGTGGGACCTTGCCGAAGGCTTTCTAAAGTCAAGGTATACCACATCCACCGGCTCTCAACCTATCAATTTTCCTAGTTACATCCTCAAAAAATTCCAGAAGATTAGTCAAGCATGATTTCCCCTTCGTAAATCCATGCTGACTCGGAACGATCCTGTTACTGCTATCCAAATGCTTCACAATTTCGTCTTTTATAATTGACTCCAGCATCTTCCCCACCACTGATGTAATCCTGAATCTATAGAACATTGGAAAATGATCATCAATGCGTCCATTATTTCAAGAGCCACCTCCTTAAGTACCCTGGGATGCAGACCATCAAGCCCTGGGGATTTATCAGCCTTCAGTCCCATCAGTCTACCCAACACCATTTCCTGCCTAATGTGAATTTCCTTCAGTTCCTCCATCACCCTAGGATCTCTGGCCACTAGAACATCTGAGAGATTGTATCTTCCTTCGTGAAGACAGATCCAAAGTACCGGTTCAACTCGTCTGCCATTTCCTTGTTCCCCATAATAAATTCCTGTGCTTCTGTCTTCAAGGGACCCACATTTGCCTTGACTATTTTTTTCCTCTTCGCATACCTAAAAAAGCTTTTATTATCCTCCTTTATATTATTGGCTAGCTTACCCTCGTACCTCATCTTTTCTCCCCGTATTGCCTTTTTAGTTATCTTCTGTTGCTCTTTAAGAGTCCCAATCCTCTGGCTTCCCACTCTTCTTTGCTATGTTACACTTCTTTTCTTTTAGTTTTATGCTGTCCTTGACTTCTCTTGTCAGCCACGGGTGCCTCTTACTCCCCTTAGAATCTTTCCTCCTCTTTGCGATAAATTGATCCTGCAAGTTCTGCATTATTCCCAGGAATACCTGCCATTGCTGTTCCACCGTCTTCCCTGCTAGGGCCTCCTTCCAGTCAATTCTGGCCAGCTCCTGCCTCATGCCTCTGTAATCCCCTTTGCTATACTGTAATACTGACACTTCCGATTTTCCCATCTCCCTCTCAATTTGTAGAGTAAAACATCATATCATGATCACTGCCTCCTAATGACTCTTTTACCTTGAGTTCCCTTATCAGATCAGTTTCATTACACAACACTAAATCCAGTATTGCCTTCTCCTTGGTAGGCTCCAGTACAAGCTGTTCTAAGAATCCATCTCAGAGGCACTCCACAAATTCACTTTCCTGGGGTCCAGTACCAACCTGATTTTCCCAGTCTACCTGCATGTTGAAATCTCCCATAACCACCGTAGCATTACATTTGCGACATGCCAATTTTAGCTCTTGATTCAAGTTGCACCCTATGTCGAGGCTACTGTTTGGGGCCTGCAGATAACTCCCATTAGGGTCTTTTTACCCTTACAATTCCTCATTTCTATCCACTAGAAAACCTGCCTGCCATAAAGTATATGTACGCAAAATGCTGGAGTAACTCAGCAGGACAGGCAGTATCTCTAGATAGAAGGAATGGGTGACGTTTTGGGTACAGAACCTTCTTCAGACCGACGAGTACTCTGACGTTAGTTCTGATCCAGAGATGCTGCCTGTCCCGCTGGGTTACTCCAGCATTTTTGTGTCCATCTTGAGTGTAAACTAGCATCTGCAGTTCCTTCCTACACAGTGTAGATGGGCCATGTCCAGTGTAGGTTGACATGGACATGCCGGGGTAAAGTTTTTGATCAAGGAGAAAATTACAATAGTAGCCTGAGATGAGATTATTGATGACTCATCTAGAGCGGCTATATGGATGGAGACAAGAAATAAGAAGGGGATAAACATCTTGTTGGGAGTGTACTATAGGTCTCCAAATATTCAACTTGAATTAACACGGAGATTGTGAAAGATTATAAGAATAATGGGGTGGTCACAGTAGGGGAATTTCTCTTTACCAATATATACCGGGACTGCTGTAGTGTTAAGAGCATAGATGGGGTGGAATTTATTGTGTGTGTTCAGGACCATTTCCTCTAGCAGTATATAGAGGGCCCTGCTAGGGAGTGGGCAAAGCCTGACCTCTGTAGGGAAATAGGGCAGGATAAGTGACAAATGTGTCACAGAGAGAGAGCATTTGGGACCAGCAACGATTCTTTTAAAATAGTTATGCAAAAGGATGTACTGATCCACACATTAATATTCTCAATTGGGGGCGAGGTGAATTTCGTCATTATTGGATAGGAGCTTTCAAAAGTTGATTGAAGTGGGCTGTTTGTGGGCAAGTGGAGATGTGGCAAGTAGGAGTTTTTTTTAAAGTGAGATCACAGAATTCAAAGTCTGTAGGTTTCTTTTTGAGTGAAGGGCAAGGATGTCAGGAGTTGGGGAACTTGGATAAGAGATGTTGACGCTCTGGTCAGATGAATGGAGACATGGATTAGTTATAAGCAGCTGGGATCAAGTGGACCCCATGATGACATATATAATTTTTTTTTCGAAGGAAAGATTCCGAAGTCCTCAATCATTACCCACAACTGAATGCAGTGACACATTAGGCCAATGAAACTGTCTACAATATTAAATGTCATCTTGCGCAGCTCAGCCCACAGGTAAAAATTGAAAGTCTGTTAAAATCAGGAAACCAGTCCCAAAATTACTAATTTCTGTTGATTGACCACGGCACTTCTTTCTTTAAAATAAGTTTGTCCTGAAAGAATTTTAAATTTGTGATTCAACTAATCGTACAATTCCAATCAACATTGAACATTATTGAATCAAAGGTAAATCAACCATTCATTAGCAAAGTAACATCAAGGAAGCAGTCACAGCATCGAATTAATACACATCCTTGGACTTGACAGAAGGTTTAGCATTTACTTCAGAAACTTGGACCACCTGAATCATTCTATTTCATTATCTTAACGATGGTTTAGACTGTTATTCTTTACTTCAGGTATTTTGAACTCAGAATCACTTTGATTCACTTTGATTCACAGCAGGATTCACTTTCTTTCCTACTTTCTTTAAATTATAATTTAATTTCTGCCACCTCCTTTCCTATCACCTGGCTGCCAATAAAGTATTAAACAAGAAATATCACCACTGACCACCAAGATTCATTAACCCTTGAAGCTGATATGACCAAAGTACTGTACAGTACTACTTGTGATTTGCCTTAGAAATCACTCTCGATCCATTCTGTATTTACTGCTGTTGAAGATCCCGTATACTTTTATCATGTGTTCTCCTGCTTTCTTACTATTCAAGTTTTGCATAAAGTTAATTGTTTCACATCACTAACTGAAATCTAACGTCAGCATATTCCTCACTTAGCCGGCAACAATTTTAGGTGCTATAGTTATTCTCAGCATCTTGGGTTAGGTAACAGAAAATTTACCAGAGTTCCTGCTCTCTTTGCTCCCACTCCTTCATTTGATAAATGCACCACTGTCACTTGCTTTCAGCTGTATTATCTGGAGAGGTCTCTGGTTTATGTTTATGCACTTTATATGATTAGCCTATGTCATTGCGAGAATCATGATACACTATCATCAAAATTGTTACAGCAGATTACTAGTATTTTCATTCCTGAATATAATTTGATAGCCTTTGATGAAAGTTTTATATGAAGAATGTCTCTGATTTCCTCTGCAGCAGATTAGTCGGCAATATTGAACAGGCTCGTTATAAATTTGTCCTCTCCACCACCCTTTGCTTGGCATGGTACGTGTCTGTCAAGCCTTCAATTAAAAATTATGTTGTGCACAGACCTTCTATGTTTAGCTTAATAATTGTAAAACATGGGTATTTGTGTAATATACATGTACAGATTTCTACCCGAATTCATGGCTAATTTGTAAAATTACTCTTGTCGAAAGCAGTACTGAGATACAGGGGAGCAATGTTACAGTATCTTTTCTGAGGGCAGCACTTGGTGCAGCTGGTGGAGCTGCTGCCTCACAGTGCCGGAGACCAGATTTAATCCTGACTGTGGGTGCTCTCAGTGTGGAGCTTGCAGGTTCTCCCTGTTTCCTCCGATTTACCGGTCTCCTCAAACATCCCAAAGAGTTGTGGGTATGCAAGTTAATTGCCCCTAGTGTGCAGGGAGTGAGATGAGAGGGTGGGATAACGTAGAACCCGTGTGAACAATGGACAGTGGGCCGAAGGACCAGTTTCCACGCTGTCTCTTTCAATTAAATTCAGTAATGATCTCTCAAGCTGTATACTCGTCTGGTGTACCATTTTCATGTGAGGAGGAAAATAAACAGAGTTGTTTGTCTTTAAATTATAGGATTGGATGTCATGTGTTGAGCACAGTTAACCCAATCTCCCAGAAGACTAGGTTATTTGTGTTAGCCTGTCAGACGTTGAGCACAGGCCCATATGGTTTCTTCAATAGTCAGGGGTGTTTAGTTGTCATTTGTACCTGCAACAGAGACATGAAATTCTTACTTGCTGCAGGTTTGCAGGCATCAACTCAATAATACTATAGTATAATGATATACTATAAATGTACTATGATCAATATAAAATAAATTAATAATCAGTAATACTAGGTAAGCAGACCATAATAGTGCAAACCCAAAGTCTGTAGTGCAACTAAAATAAAGACCATTGAAGACGGTTAGCAGTTAGTGTTGTACAGTGTTCAAGAGCATGATGGTTGTTAGGAAGAAGCTGTTCACGTACCTGGAGGTCACAGTTCTCATTCTCATACCACCTTATTGATGGTGGTAGTAAGATGAGAAGGTGGTGTGGGGTCTTTGATGATATTAGTTGCCTTTTTGAGGTAGCACCTCCTGTAGAATCCTTCAATAGTGGGGATATCTGCAGATTTTCGATAGCGTATTCTGCAGCACAGTGAATATCCTGAATTAAGTAGAGACATTGATGCGTTTTCTTTGTGAATGTATCAATGTGTTGGGCTCAGGACAAATCTTCAGAGATATGCACGCACAGAAACTTGTTGACACTCTGTTGACACTCTCCAGCGCCGTCCCAACGATAAAGCCTGGTTCCTGGATCCTCTGCTTTCCCTTCCTAAAATCAATACTCAGCTCCTTGGTCTTGCTAGCATTGAGAGCACAATTGTTGTTCTACCACCATTCACTCATACATTCGATCTCCCTCCCCTACTCTGACTCACTGTTACGCATTAATCATCCAAAATCGATGGTATCATCAGCAAATTTAAGGATGGCGTTGGAGCTGTGTCTGGAGAGAGTAAAGCACGTGTCTGAGCATACAGCCTGGAGGTGCTCCTGTACTGATAATTATCAAGGATTGCCTGTTCATACTGATTATGGTCTGCTGATGATCTGTTGTGCCGATAGGCAAATTTTGAAAGGGAGTGATGATCCGCAAATTGATTAATATGACCTTGTTTATTGTTTATCCCTGTGTGGTGAATAACTTGTTGTCCAGTTAGTCTTCAATAAATTTAATACCACTGAAGAAAGTTTATCTTTTGCACATTTGTCATAGATTTGACAATCTGAGATCAAGGACCTCCTGCACTAATACTTGAACTACCTGTACGTGTTCTGCTCCAGTTGCAGTTTCCAATCAGGTTGTTTTTTCTTGATTAGTTTTTTCTTGGTGATCTTTCTTTTGTTTCTGAAAGGCTCTTTAATATTCAGTAGGATTCTGTATCTTCATCCTACTGTAGAATTTCAAATAAATGCATTGAAGGAACATGTTTACCTCATTTGACCTGAAAGCATCCTTGTGATTTTAAGGTCTTTTACATTTGGACGAATACTGTTGATAGGCATTCAAACAACCTTCTCTCCACTGTCATAATGTAATTTGTCCTTTGGGATTCATTCAAATGAAAAATCAATTCTATAGATTTCATTGCTTTTTCACTGGCATTAGATATCGAGCAATCCCTTGAAATATTTTACATTGTGAGCTAGAGAACAGATTCTACTGTGCATGCGAAGAATGTTGATGTAATGTAGTAAATATTTATAGTTTGCTCTGAAATATTTTTCATTCTTTCTGAAGAAGCTAGAACATATATCAATAGCTTTGCGGAAGCTTGTGTTAATTCTGATTAAATGTAGCCAAGTAAAGTTTGTTTTTACAGATGTATTATGCTGCTGCATACCTTGCGTTGCTCACAGATTTTTGTTTCTTCCTTGCATTGGATTTCTGAATAGCTTTAGCTACAAATCTCTTTTTTTCGAGGAAACTTCCCATTGACATTTGATGGACCAACAATTGCCCAATTGTTCTATTCTGTCATGTGAGTCAGAACAGAAATGTCATTTTTTCTATATAAATCCTTCGAGCTATGTGATGAAAAAGATCATAAGATGACAACGTGATGCCTTTGGTATAAACCATGCATATTATGGCAACTTATAAAAACATTTAAAACATATGCCAACGTTCAAGCAGCCTGGTAGCCTGGTAACATAATTAGATTGTCTGATGAAACCTTGTCCTTAAGAGTGGACACCACAACCTCTAGCTTGATCTATCAGCTGGGAACATGACATGCATTAAAAATGAAGACACAAAATGCTAAAAATACTCAGCTGGTTAGACTACATCTGTGAGAAGAGAAACAGACTTAATGTTTCAGGTCGAAGACCCTTCACCGGCACCGGGAAGGAGACCCAGTTGACTGTTTTTGTTTCTTTTCCCGTGACTGTGGCCTGACCCACTAAGTGTTTCCAGCATTTTCTGTTTTACTTTTGATTTCCTGCATCTCATACTTTTTTTTATTGGTGCACAGCAATTAAAGTGTATTTATATTTCATACATTAAGATGAAAATGGAAGGAATAAATCAAATGTTTTCATCCAGAATATGGACTGGGAGTTATTTTAAACTACCTTAGAGTCTTGTTCAATGCAGCAGAAAAGGTATTTTGTGAAACAGTTTGAACTTAAAGGAAGATCTGTGCAGGGAAGTTATTGATTTAGCTCTGCAAGTAGATTTATGGGAAATGTAAACGGTAAGGATGAACGCCAGGAAAACAAGCAATGTCCAAACTACAGATAACCACACAATGGGATTTGTCTGGACTTTTCCTGTCTATGGTGTTTGGGGGGAAAAGCTGCAATTGCCTTCAAGACTGACAAAGATAAGACAAGCCGGGAATGCTTCCTTTTTTCATCAGGGATGATGTCTTTTTTCATCTCTGTGGCCACATGACTGACAATAACATTTAACTTTGATTTATCAAATATTTTCATACTGGTCTTTGGCAACATTAGTCAATCAACAATTCTGCTGCAGTCGAGATCAGATATGTTCTGTTTGGACACATGTTTAAATTTATTTAGTTCCACGTAACCCCAGCCAAGTAAACAGAGAGTTGTTGACATTTTTGTAAATGCCCTGATTGCTGTAAGTGCCGAATACCAGTGATGTCTCCTGTTTGGCTACAAATGTCAGGTCCGAAAGCTCTTTTCCATTTCAAGAACAGAATCTGTGTGCATGTTGATGTACTTGATCTGCATTCCAATATAATTACATTGCTTCCAGAACTGAAAGATTGTAAATGGGCAGTGTAGTGGTGTAGCTGGTTGAGCTGCCGCCTCACCACACCAGAGAGTTAGGTTTGGGTAGACTTGGGTACTGTCTGTATGGAGTTTGCAAGTTCTCCCTGTGAATGCATTGGTTTTCTCTGGGTGCTCCGATTTCCTCCCAGATTCCAAAGATATGAGGGTTTGTAGGTCTATTGGCCTCTCTAAATTGTCCCCAGTGTGTAAGGCGTGGATGAGAAATTGGGATAATGTAGAACTAGTGTTAACGGGTGATCAGTAGTGGCGTGTACCCAGTGGGCCGAAGTGCCTGTTTCAATGCTGTACCTCTAAACTAATACTAATTAAAATTAAACCAAAAGGTGCAGTGTTGTTACTGGCCATCAGTATAACAGCCAGCCATTTCCTCTTCGGGAATTTCTTCTTTGCTAGCATTTTATCATTGCAGGTCTACAGCAACTCAAAGAAGATTGCCAATAGTAGTGAATACTGCCCACCCCCATTTTTCAGTTGTCAGTTACAGCATCATCGAAAATGTGTCTAGATTTTAACTTTCGTGACCCATCTCTGGTATCGACTTGAAATTTGAAAAGTCACAGCACTCCAGCCGCGGGCTCTGTCGACCCAGGCTCCAGCCACGGGCTCTGTCGACCCAGGCTCCGTCAGCAGTGGGCTCTGTCAACCCAGGCTCCAGCCACGGGCTCTCAAGTCAAGTCAAGTCAAATTTATTTGTCACATACACGACCTGCGTGGGTTTTCTCCGAGATCTTCGGTTTCCTCCCACACTCCAAAGACGTACAGGTATGTAGGTTAATTGGCTGGGTAAATGTAAAAATTGTCCCTAGTGGGTGTAGGATAGTGTTAATGTACGGGGATCACTGGGCGGCACGGACTTGGAGGGCCGAAAAGGCCTGTTTCCGGCTGTAGATATATGATATGATATGATATGATACACGATGTGCAGTGAAATGAAAGTGGCAATGCCTGCGGGTTGTGCACAAAAAGAATTACAGTTACAGCATATAAATAAAGTTAATAAATTACTATTAGTGTCGACAAAAATTTAGTCTCTGGGGTTATAAAAGTTGACAGTCCTGATGGCCTGTGGGAAGAAGCTCCGTCTCATCCTCTCCGTTTTCACAGCGTGACAGCGGAGGCGTTTGCCTGATCGTAGCATCAGGAACAGTCCGTTACTGGGGTGGCAGGGGTCCCTCATGATCTTGCTTGCTCTGGATCTGCACCTCCTGATGTATAGGTCCTGCAGGGGGATGAGTGTAGTTCCCATGGTGCGTTCTGCCGAACGCACTACTCTGCAGGGCCATCCTGTCCTGGGCAGAGCTGTTCCCAAACCAGACTGTAATGTTGCCGGACAGGATGCTCTCTACAGCCCCAGAGTAGAAGCAATGAAGGATCCTCAGAGACACTCTGAATTTCCTCAGTTGTCTAAGGTGGTAAAGGCGCTGCTTAGCCTTACCCACCAGTGCGGCAATGTGCGTTGCCCACGTCAGATCCTCTGCGATGCGGACTCCCAAGTATTTAAAACTGTCACCCCAGGCTCCGTCAGCAGTGGGCTCCGTCGACCCACGCTTTGTCAGCAGTGGGCTCCGTCGACCCAGGCTCCAGTCACGGGCTCTGTCGACCCAGTCTCCGTCAGCAGCGGCCTCCGTCGACACAGGCTCTGTCAGCAGTGGGCTCTGTCGATCCGCGAGACCCTGCTCTGTCCTGCTCTGGTCCCGGCTTCTCCGTGCCTTTCCGGGAGCTCAGAGAGAGAATTCTGAACACGCACTGCAGGGTTTTGCCAGGATTTACTGCAAAACCTTTTACCCATCAACAGTGAAGGAACAGTGACAGGTGGGCTCCCTGCCTAGCTAGCCTGATACAAAGCGCTTGATTGGTCAATTGGCGTCCGACTCAGTGACAAATGTGTTCTGATTGGACAATTACTACTCGGAAAATTGACAAGATTTTGGAGGTTTTGTCCACATTTAAAAAATATGTGCAGGTTTTGTTCTTGACGAGTTTCAGATATAATTTCTATAATATTTTTACACAATATGTTATAAATACATGTAGATATGGGATGTGGGTCGCGACATGAAATGAAAAGGCACCTCGGCCAATGGTCTAGAGGGCCTTTCTTTCCACCTCTCTGCATCTGTCCTTTCCTATTTTCTATTCTCCCTCTTTTTTTAGCCTTACCTAACCATTTCCTTCTGCTCCTGATCTTGTCTTTCCCCACCATCACTCAGCCCTCTCCTTCCGTACCTCCTCCTTATCTACCCCCCCCTTTTCTTCATTACCTCATAAGCATGTCTATTTCCTGCCCTGTCCCTTCCTTTCATTTAACCCATTCCCCCCATAAACTGTGGATAGTGGTGGCCTGCAGAAAATGTCTGAATTATTCCGCCATCATAAGGAGCCCATTGTAACATACTAATCAGTATCTTGATGCTTGCACTGGAACCATTAGATACATGCGTTGGTTGGCCTACAATAATGAATGGTCAATTTATTTTTGACGTAAAACTGGGACATTTATGCTAAAAATAGGAAGTGGAAAATTGTTCCTATTATTTCGAGATCAAATAACACATTTTGTGGATCAGTTACAGCAGTTACTATTTTCTTATAATAATATGCTTACATAAAAACCAATTATCTTTTTTTTAATGATATTCATACGAAGAAATTATTATAGAAGTTGCATAAATATAAACTCTCGTAGTTTACATTGAGTATTAACATTTAGTTATTTTCTGCTTTTGGAACAGATTGCTTCCACAAATGTGATAAACGGGCCTGAATGACACATAAGAATATTGCTTACTTTAGCTAATGTCCCTTTGTGTGGCTTTTGTTGGTCGGGTTGCTCATCTGTGGATTAGCTTTAACTCTGATAAACATATGGTATTCCCCATGGAAACTGTACTGACCACTGGAAATAAAGAATCATTAATTGAAGAAACAAAAACTTTCTGAGGAAGAAACTTATAATGTGACATTGAATGTATTTAGATTTAATCTCACTTTTCATTGTATTATGTGCTTTTATTTTAGTGTGCTTATTGATCAGATAGTCACAACAGTCATAAATGATTTTTTTGTTTGTTTGGTGCTATCTATTGTCTAAAATATGTTATGGGCTTGCCCTCTGGGTAAATTCAAATGCTTTGGTATAAGTTCCAGATGGATCAAGATGTTCTAGGTGCTTTTAAGAACATGTGTTCCAAAGCCAGACTGTTGAAATCTCTACTAACATCTCTGTGCAGAGTGTACATTCTTGAGGGAGGAAATAATAGGTGAGAATTTTTGCTGGTGGTTTTCCAGTGACTCTGTTTGTGAGTTGGATGTTAGTGAACATCATGACTGTAGTATTGGCCTTGATCATCTGACCGCCGCACCGCGTTTGCAACTTGAAGGTTTTTAGGTGATGAATAAGCTTTGGGCTCAGATGAAGAATTGAGCAAGTAGAGAACCATCCTAATAAAATCAGATGCACGTGAGAATATGTGGTGATGCCAAACTGAACAGTGAGAGGGAGAGTTGAAAGTGGAATCAAATTTGAATTAAATATACACGCAAAGAGCTGGAAAAACCCAGTATCTGCAGTTCCCTGTGTCTTTGAATGAAGTGGATATAGGAGTTGTTGGTCTTGTTGAACTGCTCAATTTGGTTTTACTTTGGAGTAAAAATCCAATAATTGTGATGTTTTCAAATAATAGTGTTCAAATCTTGTGACGTTAACGTAAAATGTTTTCAAGGAAATACATTCACTGGAATCCTGGAGATATTCTACCAATTTTATACCTTGATTTTTTCTTCCCCTCTCAGTATTTTGGGTATATTTTTAGTCTGCGTTATAAAACACTATATGGCTATTTATTTTACATGAAACAATGTGTTTTTTTATGGAGGTTGTTTGGTTTTTGCTTTTGTCAACTTTTAATGGTTTTAAGCTCAACAAATAGTGATGGTCTGATGGGAAGGAGTATCATCTTTTTGAAAGTGAAGAAAGATCAGATTTGTGATTCTTTGTCATTTTTTTGTGCTACAGAGGAAAGGACAAGCTAAAAATTAAATGTTGCTGCTCAGTATTTATGCATAAGTAGAGCATTACACAGGGGAGACCCATGGAAAAAGTAGTGGGGTTCTCAGGAAGCCTTGTGAGTTAAAGAATTCATTTGAAAACAAACCTATGGTGTAAGGTACCACACTGAAGATTTTTTTATTAGAATGCCAGAAGAATATGAAACCCTTTCTCCAAAAAAGTTTGCTTTAATCCTTCGGATCAAATGTTTACAAAATTTGTAATATACTTTATACATGACTCAAGAAAAGAGAGTTTTGGGACTAAGCAAAAAATGTACAGGAAGACATTCTGAAAACTTACAGGAAACAGGCCAGAATGTAATTGTGCACAAACTGCTAGGTTATTTAGTGCTTCCTGCCTGTCGACGAAAGACAAAGAACTTCACTTAATTATCAGAGTGGAATTTTTGCAAAACTGCTTCCATTCATACAGTAACCCATTTTTCTTGGTCTGTCAGGATCCCATTGGTGTAATCATGGCATCATTAGCTCAGATGTATTGACAAATATTTTCTGCAGATCACTCAAATAACTGGTTGTTGAGTAAATATAGTTCTTAATTATTTTCTTCTGAAATTAAGATAGTTATTAGAAACCTGTTTATTCGTCCATGAGCAAGGATAGAGTATAATTTGTGACTAGTATCTTGGTTTCTACTGTGCTGCTGCATAGAATTTTTTTAACTACCATTTTCCATTAATTTACTGACTAATATCAAGTAGTCTGACATCTGCCTTGTTGTATTTTAACTATTTAATGTTTTTCAGTGCCTTGCTTTATGAATATTGTTTTAGGTTTCAGGACAGCACAGGAGAAGCATTCCCCCATTTTGAGTCACGAGCTCCATTTTCAGATGCAACATGGGCCATGTTTTGTCATGTGCTCATAGGCTTTTCTTATCAAAAGGCAGGTAAATGGTTTTAGACATCAATTTGCATATCTGAATCCTAGCGGAAACTCTTGGTTCTTGGATGGCATATGTCCTCTGCTGCTGGCGATCCAGGCAGTAGTGAAACAGTGGTACAATGGAATGAAACCATCTTTTGTACAATCTCATGCATCACAGTTGGTTTAGTTTAGTGTAGTTTAGAGATACAGTGCAGAAGCAGGCCATTCTGTCCACCGAGTCCACACTGATAAGCGATCCCTGCACACTAACACTAGTCCTACACTCACGAGGGACAATTTACATTTATGCCAAGCCAATTAGCCTTCAAACCTGTGCGTCTTTGGAATGTGGGAGAAAACCGAAGATCTCAGAGAAAACCCACACAGGTCATGGGGAGAATGTACAGACTCCATAAAGACAAGCACCCGTAGTCATGATCGAACCTGGCGCTGTAAAGCAGTGGCTCTACCTCTAAGCCACTGTGCCATCTCAGTTGGTGATCTTAGTTGGGTTTCCAGAGACTACATGCGGGACAGAAATTGATGTCAGCCAGTAGATACCTTGAGAGCAGATGCTTCATTCCATGATAAATGGGAGTAGGTTCAAATGTTGAACTGAACCTTTGGTGTACACGATGGCTTATGTAAAGAGCCACAAATGAGGATTAATGTGAGTTGATTTTAATGAGTGGAAATGTTGGATGCAGGGCAATCCCGTTCTAATCCCTGGGCCTCTAATCTGGGTTTAGGAGACCATGACAACAAATTGCAAATATTACTGTTCAAATATTGCAAATATTACTTTGCTGTTTAAGAAGGGAGTGAAGCAGAAGAGTGGAAACTATTGGCCCGTTAGCATTACTTCAGTGGTAGGCAAGATTTTAGAGTCCATTATAGATGAGGCTTCTGAGTACTTAGAAGCACACAATAAAATAGGCCAAAGTCAGCACGGTTCTGTGAAAGGGAGATGTTGCCTGATGCACCTCTTGGAATTCTTTGAGGAAGTAAACAGCAGGATAGACAAAAGAGAGTCAGTGGATGTCGTTTACCTGGATTTTCAGAAGGCCTTTGATGTTGCAGTACATGAGGCTGCTGAAGAAGATGACAGCCCATGGTATCAGAGGGAATAAACTAGCATGGATAGCAGGTTGGCTGGATGGCAGAAGGCAAAGAATGACAATAAAGGGGCCTTTTTCTGGTTGGCTGCCAGTAACTAGCAGAGTTCCGTAGGGATCAGTGCTGAGGCTGCAACTCTTTGTCATGTTTTTCAATGATTTTTAAGAGTGAGTTGAAGGCTATGTGGCCAAGTTTTCAGGTGATACGAAGATAGGTGGAGAGGCAGGTAGAGAAAACAGGGACTCTGCAGAGGACTTGGACAAGTTGGGAGAGTGGGCTGAGAAGTAGCAAAATGTGCAATCATGCATTTTGGTAGTAGGAATGCAAACAATTTTCTAAATGGGGTGAGAATTCAGAAATCGGAGGTGCGAAGAGACTTGGGAGTGCTGGTGCAGGATTTCCAAACAGTTAATTTACAAGTCGAATCGGTATTAAGGAAGGCAGGGAAATGTTACAATTTCCATGACACTGGAAGAACATGAAGAGCTTTGGAATTCTCTCGGTATTATGGTGAACGTTTATTCTTAACCTACACTAATAAACTAATTTAATTAGCCTTTTGACTCCTTGCTGTTTGTGGGCCCTGACTAGGCGCAGGTTGGTTGCCCAATACATCTACATTTGAAAAATGAACAAAATGTACTATAGAGTTATTTTGAACATCCTGAGGTCATGAAAGGCACCAAATACTTGTTATTTTTTTCAATCCTTCAAACTCATTGAAGCATTGCAATGTGGATCTTTTCTCCATGTGGAATTTGTCCAGAGGTTAGATTATTTTCCATTAATTTGTTTACAAGACAGTGTTTCATGGAAGATTTTAAACTCAACTGTAGATAAAAGCCATGTTAAATAAATCAGAGTGCAATGCATTCAGGACAGGCAGTATTTTTTTCCTTTTCACTGGAAAACATATATAGTTTTAACTTAAATTATTTTTCTTCACTCACAATAATAGGTGTTTTAGAGAACAGTAAATTCTTATTATTTTTGGACATTTTTTCAACCGTGTATCTTAATTTGCCGCTGATTGTTGAATTTTGGCAATTCAGTACGAGCGTACATAAAAAATGCTAATAAATTAAATACAAGAACAGCATTAGTGCACACTCTAGTGTGCAGCCAGGGAAATTTTATTTATTGTTCATCTGTATTTTGATCTACTTGTGGCAAGCAGCACAACAGAGAATGGAAGCTTGTATCTCATGTTTCTGCCGAATACAATGATTTGCTGAATGCATGGTGATGGTAATATTTGTGCAGGGAGTATTTTAAAAAACTTATAAATTAGTTTTGAGAAGTATACACATTATCTGAGTAACTTCTTGCAAAATTTAAATTTAGACTGTATCCTGAAATAGATTTGAAAACAAAATTCATTTGCCTATTATTATATTTGAAAATCTGTGTACTATTTATGCTTTAAGATGCTTGCTTTAATGTTATGTACCATCTTAATGTTCCAAGACGTACAATGGAATCTACCTGTAAGTATTTATAAGTGGAATAAAGATGATAACATTGGTTCTCTTATGCATATTGACTCCAAGGTTTGGAAAAAACTTTACAAATGCTTTTTGTAATAGTTTTACTCTCTTAAATAAGTCTAATTACCAATTAAAAAAAAAAAATGTTATGCGTTCCGCAACAGGCTCTGCAACAATACAAGTACTAATTTGATTGATTCATGTGAAGCGTCATGTGAGAATGCCCTTAGGGTTTGGGGTAGGGGTCAGGGTGGCCAAATCTAACTTGCTGTGAACGAGAATGAATGTAATACCACGGACCAGCTTATAATCAGAAATGAACTGTGAAATTGGGTACGCATGTTGCAGATGTTACAAATTAAAAACAACCGGAATAGCAAAGGTTGAAAAATAGTTGAAGTATTATTAGCTACCCAAAATAAATAAAAATAAATATCCACTCAGTTGTAGGATTTTTTTCTATATGTCTTGCTTTCTCTTTTGGGTTCAATTCCAATGTAAATTCTAATAAATTTGTGCTCTCAGTTATTGTTTAGTGAAACAGGGAAGTCTGCTGCAACTGAAAATGTAGGGAAACCTTAGGCTTTGGAGCTGCAACTTAAATCAATTTATTTAAAGGCTTTCACTCTACAGTTTTTCTTACAGCTGTAAGAACACAGTGACACATCCACCCCTCCAAATCAGTTAGTAAGTCTTGAGTTTACAGTGTATTCTGGTTAGTCCAGGACTTAATGCTGTTCGAATAGCTATGTGTTGGCAGCTCCCTTTAGAATTGCTTGCCTCAGTCTGTTTGATTCAGCCCAATGCTTTTAAATTGGCACGCACCAGGTAAATCATTCAACCATTAGTTTATATTAGGAGTTAGAGTAGTACATTCTTTCTTTGTTTAAGTAATGATCAGGAATCGTCTAGGTTTGGCCCTCATGGAGTCGGGTTACTTGACCTCCGGTAAACTAGGGCTGATATGTTATGACTTGTGGTAGCATTTTTACATTCATGGGGGTAGGGGTGGGGGATGTTTTGCTCAATAAAGATGGATATCAGTTGAGGATATGATTGCCTCAGTTGTGATGTCTACTGCAGATCAATTGATAGCTAAGGTTCATGGATGAATAATGGACACTAATACATTACACGGAAGGATGATCGGTGCATGGAGAACTGTCCCAACGCAGGAAGAGGAAGCTGGCAGCAGTATTGATGGCTGCCAGAATGAAGATCACTGGGCTGTTTCCCCTTCAATAATAGATGGAGGCACGATTTACTTAAATGACAAGGATTGACTTTATCTGTGAGAAGTGTGTTGTGTTACTATTCTCCATTCACTTCAGTGTGCTGGAAAAATTTCCGTGCTTTTAGAATGACTCAAAATGCTGCAGTAACTCGCGGGTCAGGCAACATTTCTGGAGAACATGGATAGGTGATGTTTTGGGTCAGGATCTCATGCTCTTTCGCTGAGTTACTCCAGTATTTTGTGTCTTTCTTTGGTATACCAGCATTTGTAGTTCTTTGTTATTTCCATGCTTTTATGTGCTTTTGCTGCGGTTTGTCATGTATGTGTGACACAGTTAATTATAAGGTCATAAGGTCATAAAGAATAGGAGTAGAATTAGGCCATTCGGCTCATCAACTCTACTCTGCCTTTCAATCTAATTATCTATCTCTCCTTCCTAACCCCATTCTCCTGTCTTCTCCCCATAACCTCTGACACCAGTACTAATCAAGAATCTATCTATTTCTGCCTTAAAAATATCCACTGACGGCCTCCACACCTTTCTGTGGCAAAGAATTCCACAGATTCACCACCTTTTGACTAAAGACATTTCTCCTTATCTCCTTCCTATAAGAACGTCCTTTAATTCTGAGGCTATTACCTCTAATCCTAGACTCTTCCACTAGTAGGAACATCCTCTCCACATCCACTCTATCCAAGTCTTTCACTCTTCTGTATGTTTCAATGAGGTCCCCCCTCATTCTTCTAAATTCCAGTGAGTGCAGGTCCACTCATAGGTTAACCTACTCATCCCTGGGATCATTCTTGTAAATCTCCTCTGGACTGCAGATTAAAATGTAACATATTGTGGTCTCTACCTCCTAATGTTCCCTTTACCTTGAGTTCCCTTATCAAATCCGGTTCATTACATAAAACTAAATCCAAAATTACCTTTTCCTTGTTGGGCTCCACTACAAGCAGCTCTAAGAATCTGTCTCGGAGGCACTCTACAAATTCCCTTTCTTGGGGTCCAGTACCAACCTTATTTTCCCAGTCTACCTGCATATTGAAATCTCCTGTGATCACCGAAGTATTGCCTTTTTACATGCCAATTTTATCTCCTGATGTAACTTGTACCCAAAATCTTGGCTACTCTTTGGGGGCCTGTAAATAACTCCCAATAGGGTCTTTTTACCCTTATAATTTCTCAGCTCTATCCACAATGACTCTACATCTACTGATCCTATGTCACCTCTCACTAAGCACTGAATTTCATTCCTAACCAACTGAGCTACCCCACCCCCTCTGCCCATCTTCCTGTCATTCCCATATGACGTATAACCCTGAATATTCAGCTTCCAGCTGTGATCATCTTGCAGCCACGTCTCTGTAATTTCCACAATATCATACCTAGCAATCTCTAACTATGCGACAAGCTCATCCACTGTTTCTTATACTAAATGCATTCAAATACAACACTTTTAATTCGCTATTCACCTCCCTTCTCACACCGGTCCCAATTTTATCCAACCTTATTCTCTTACCCCTTCTTGAACTTCCCATCCCATTAATTTGGGAGACTTCTGTAACATTTCCTGTATTCTCTTTCCTTTTAACTCCACCCGTACACTTCCAATTTGCTGAGCCCCCCCCCACCCCCACTATTTAGTTTAAAGCTCTATCCACAGCCTTAGTTATACAGTTTGACAGGAGTGTAGTCCCAGTCGGGTTCAAGTGTACAGTTCCCTCCTTCCCCAATACTGGCGCCAATGTCCCACAAATTCAAATCCACTTCTTCCACACCAGTCTTTGTGCCACACATTATAGACAATAGACAATAAACAATAGGTGCAGGAGTAGGCCATTCGGCCCTTTGAGCCAGCACCACCATTCAATGTGATCATGGCTGATCATTCTCAATCAGTACCCCGTTCCTGCCTTCTCCCCATACCCCCTGACTCCGCTATCCTTAAGAGCTCTATCTAGCTCATTCAACTCTCTTAATCCTCTCAACCCACTGCCATTTGCATCAGGTAGCAATTCATAGATTATTATCATATCATATCATATATATACAGCCGGAAACAGGCCTTTTCGGCCCACCAAGTCCGTGCCGCCCAGCGATCCCCGCACATTAACACTATCCTACACCCACTAGGGACAATTTTTACATTTACCCAGCCAATTAACCTACAAACCTGTACGTCTTTGGAGTGTGGGAGGAAACCGAAGATCTCGGAGAAAACCCACGCAAGTCACGGGGAGAACGTACAAACTCCTTACAGTGCAGCACCCGTAGTCAGGATCGAACCTGAGTCTCCGGCGCTGCATTCGCTGTAAAGCAGCAACTCTACCGCTGCGCTACCGTGCCAACTTCTTGCTAATTTGGTACCGAGCTGCTGAAATTCCTGTAGCAGAACGTCTTTCCTCGTTTTACCTACGTCATTGGTACCAATGAGTTCCACGACGACCGATTCTTTCTGATTATTGATGAATATCTTTTAAATAGAAAATTTGTGGTAAATGTATTTCATTTATAATCAAATAAATTGCTTCAGCCTCACCCGGCTTCCAATTCATAGGCTATCAAAGATGTCAGTAAATATTTGTAAAAATTAATAGAGAAAATAAATAAATATCTCTTTGGAAAATTGTATTTCCTACAGTGAACAAATTGACTGAAACTCTAAAAGTACAGCTTACTTTGGAAATGAAAAAATTAACAGTGAAGTTTTGATAATGGAAAACAAAACAGCATGTGTATTCATTCCAACAGCATTTGTTTTTGCCTTGAAGAAGCTACACTGATGTATTAACCTGTCATTGGTTTACTTTATCAGCAAGTAGATAAGAGTGCTCGTGGCAGCAAAGGTGATCCATAATTAGAGGCACATAATTAGTCAAATTAACTTTTAGCGAAAAAATGCTTATTATTTTGTCTGATTGTTTATGAATTTTGCTTCACATTTAAGCTGTATCAACTCCATTCTCAGTACATTTGTGCATCGGCTTTTCTTTTGATAAAATACTATTTTCTTTCATGCACATGCTATCCATTTGAAAGGGTTTCTTATGCATTTCAGTAAGTGTGGACATTGATAAAACGTTTTAACTGCTAGTAATTATCATCTAAATGTATAATTTCAGAAAGAAGATCACAATTCATCTGCATGTGAATGTTTGTGTTAATAGAGTTGAATTAGTTGCGTAAGTACTCCTTCCACATAGGTATTGAATGCAAATGCTCTTTGCATTGATTTGAAGAGGACCAGAGAATCCAAGATGATCTTAATGTGAATAATCGTTGGGGAGATGGAAAGGGGTCAAAAAAATGAACTGGGTAGGGAGGGGCTGAGGAACTATTAGAATTGATCTATCTGAAGCAGATGGATGTATTGTATGCTCTGTAGGTCTCAATCTTCTAGTAAAGACGTGCTCAGCAATGTAAGGTAAGAATTTGTGCAGGTAAAGCCTGTTTACCATTGAATGCCATTTTGCATGTCCATGCATATGCACATCTTTCACACAGAGGATGACAATGGATACCTGGAAGTGCACTACCAGTACATACTGTACCCAATCACATCTAGTGGGCATGATTTTGGTAACATTTCAATGCACGCGACAAAAGACAGTACTTTTTAATAAAAAAGTAAATACTTCTTTTACTTTCCAGTAAAAAAAGTAATAGAATGTTTTGCCAAAATATTTGAAATTGTGGATTTGAACAGTATAAAATAACCAACAATTTAAAATGAATAAGTAATTACACTTGGACTGGAGGACTGTTCATTTTTTTCATACCTTATTTTGCCTACTAACGGTAAATGAGACCATTGGGCCCAGCAAGTCTATGCTGACTCTCAAAGCAATCCCATTACTTGTTTATTTCTTTATAGCCTATTCTCTTTCACATATACATCATATTGACTTGGATGAAGGGATTAAAAGTACCATTAGCAAATTTGCAGATGATACAAAGCTGGGTGGTAGTGTGAACTGTGAGGAAAATGCAATGAGGTTGCAGGGTGACTTGGACAGGTTGTGTGAGTGGACGGATGCATGGCAGATGCAGTTTAATGTGGATAAGTGTGAGGTTATCCACTTTGGTGGTAAGAATAGGAAGGCAGAGTATTATCTGAATGGTGTCAAGTTAGGAAAAGGGGACGTACAATGAGATCTGGGTGTCCTAGTGCATCAGTCACTGAAAGGAAGCATGCAGGTACAGCAGGCAGTGAAGAAAGCCAATGGAATGTTGGCCTTCATAACAAGAGGAGTTGAGTATAGGAGCAAAGAGGTCCTTCTGCAGTTGTACAGGGCCCTAGTGAGACCGCACCTGGAGTACTGTGTGCAGTTTTGGTCTCCAAATTTGAGGAAGGATATTCTTGCTATTGAGGACGTGCAGCATAGGTTTACTAGGTTAATTCCGGAATGGAGGGACTGTCATATGTTGAAAGACTGGAGTGACTAGGCTTGTATACACTGGAATTTAGAAGGATGAGAGGAGATCTTATCAAAACGTATAAGATTATTAAGGGGTTGGACACGTTAGAGGCAGGAAACATGTTCCCAATGTTGGGGGAGTCCAGAACAAGGGGCCACAGTTTAAGAATAAGGGGTAGGCAATTTAGAACTGAGATGAGGAAAAGCTTTTTCAGTCAGAGAGTTGTGAATTTGTGGAATTCTCTGCCTCAGAAGGCAGTGGAGGCCAATTCTCTGAATGCATTCAAGAGAGAGCTAGATAGAGCTCTTAAGGATAGGGGGTGTGGGGAGAAGGCAGGAACGGGGTACTGATTGAGAATGATCAGCCATGATCACATTGAATGGTGGTGTTGGCTCGAAGGGCCGAATGGCCTCCTCCTGCTCCTATTGTCTATTGTCTATGATCATATACTTTGATTCCCAATTACCCATTTTTGCAAAGTTCAATTTGCGGTCACCAATTAGCCTACCAGCCAGCACATCCTTGAGATGTGGGAATAAGCAGGAGTATCTGGGAAGCACAGACGGTTACGGGGGAACTCCGCACAGTTGATTAGGTGGTCAATAAAATCATGTTACTAATCATGCAAGCTCCATTCATTATATTGAAATTTAGTCCCATTGTTCAAAAATTAGTTGGAGAATTTTGTACCTTACCTTATCCTACCTTAGCTTAAATGCAAGTTGCAGTTCCTGTTATTAAATTGCAAACCTGAAGACTGCAAGATAAGGAAAGAATAGTTATTCAGGTCATCAATCAGGATGCATGAGTTTTCTTAGCATAGCTGAGCATCAATAAGAAGATATCTGGGTGATATTAGAAAAAAATGCCCATTCTGATGCCTCTCCCACCATGCCTTTAATCAAATTTGTTCAGATGAGTAACTAGGTGAGGGTTGGGCAGATCACATTGATCAGGTGCCCAATACCAGATTCTCAAAACAAATATTCAATTCCAGGCTCTTTCATGCAATGAGGTTGCCTGGCGGACAGCGAAAAATATTTAAGGATGCGCCTCAAGAAGAAGTCCAACATCCCCACTGACTCCTGGAACCTTTGGCTGACGTCTGCTCAAAGTAGAGAGAGCATTTTCAGGCATCAGGAACAAAGAGAAGCATTGGTGGAAGGAGACCTACTTCCTTGCCTTGTTAACCACCTCCTATCCTCTCTGTGGAAGAGTCTGTGGTTCTCAAATAAACCTCATTAGCCACACTAGAACCCACAAAACCAGTATGGAAGCAAGTCATCGTTGATCCCAAGGGACTGCTGAAGAAGAAATTCTGGTCAGAAACATTTAAAAATGCTAACGTTTGGATAAAGACAATTATGCTTTTACTTCTCATAATTTCTTTGAAATTTCTATCACACACCTACAGTGTAGCAACTTGAACAAATATGTAAGCTTATTTCATTGGCATGCTGTGGATTACAAAACTGATTAAACAAATATATTCTAAAACAAATATATTCTTTATGCCAATGCATATTGAAAATGTACATTGAGAATAGGCTTGGCATGAAATCGTTTCAAAGGTGGAACACATTCTGTGGACGTGCTGGGAAGGTACTGGAGGGAAATTTGGATTAGTAACTGCTAAGTAGGAGGGGAGACTAATGGACAGAGAAGGAATCGGCAACATTTTATTTAAATCTGCTTGGTATAAAGGTTCATATTGATTTCAACTGTAGAAAGCTGAGGGGTGTGCAGAGAGGAGAGTAAAATAGGAGCAGGGATCAGCATTTGGTTTGTTGAGCCTACCCTGCCAGTCAACATATCATCTATCACCATAAAAATCAGCATAAAAAGCATGCTAATAATCTATTGACATAAAAATGAATTGTGTAAAACTGCTAGAGGGTTACTAAAAGCACTAAAGTTGTACACTTTATAAGTGCACATTTTACAGCACAAACTCCAAGGGATGTTTCTTGTAAGTTAATTATGGGCTGGCACTTAAGTCTTATTCAGTTGATTTCCCGCTGTTCCCTTAATTGGGAACTGCGTAAACAAGTTAATGTTATTCAATTACACTCGTGTGCCGTAGAATTAGGAGTAAAATTTCCCCCTGTTGCTGAGATTCAGAAAGCAAAAGTTGTGTGAAAGTTTTCATTGTTCACTGCTAACATATGCTATTCATAATTATACATTGATTGTTCACAATCACAATTTAAGTGAAGAAAGTTCTACTGACATTAATGATCTTAACCTTTGTAGAGTGCAAACTTCTGCAGATGGAATTTGTGCATTTCTAAGTGACCAAGTGATACTTTGAGTGATGAAAGAAGCTTGACTATCTGCCAAGGGAGAGAAATGTGATGTTTCAACTCAAACGATTTGTCTTGACGTAAAGCAGCTGGGTTATTTTGTTTCCTCCCCTTGCCACCCTCCTGCCAATCCCTCCTTTCAACACAACCTTTTTTTAGTCTTCTCCTGTTTCCTATTCTTTTCTGAAGCTAACAACCCATGAAAACCACAATACTCTTTAGTTGTTATTGTCTCTTTCATATGGTCAATCTGTGAACGATCATCAAAATATTAAAATTTTACATTTAATTTTGGGTGTATTGATCAATAACTATACATGGTCAACCAATCAAGATGTTATAATGATTAAATCAAATCTCCAATGGGCCCTCTCCTAAAATGGAGAAGATTAGGCTAATTCTGGTTGTTGTTTCCACTGCCTTGGCTGAAGTAATGTAAGTTCAGTGTCCTTTTCAAACCCTTCCTAATGTGCATGCATGCCTTACTACAGGACTCAGATCCTAACTACCAATGACTGAAAGGGGAGATGCAGTGAGTAATTTTACTATCTGTGAAATATCATCTGCAATTCCCTCCTTTTCTGAATGGCAGAAGGCCAATGTGCATAAAAGCGCAGCGCACAATGAACTTTGCTTTATTACTGTCTCTAATGGCAGCTGGAGAGCAAGTGAAACTGTATATCTTAACGGAGACACAAGGAACTGCAGATGCTGGAATCTTAAGCACAACACAGAGTGCTGGAGAAACTCAGTGGGTCAGGAAGCTGATGTGGAGGGAATGGATAGGCAATGTTTCATGCGAAGAAGGGTTCCAACCTGAAACATTGCTTATCCGTTCCCTCCTCAGACACTACCTGACTCGTTGAGTTACTCCAACACTTTGTGTTTTATCTAAACATTGCATTCAAGGAAGTGGCAAATTAGATGCATAAAATGGCTAAAGACAATCAGAGATCGAGCAAATATTTTTAAACAGAATATGTGCAAGAAATGCTAAAGCAGATTTTCACATTGTTGCAAAACATTGAAGGATCTTCATTATCTACAACAGTGGAGCAATATTTGTTCCCTGTATAACTGATTGAAAACTTCAGTTCGCACTCCACTTTAAAGGGAAGCTCATGAGAGTTGTCATTTTACATATTTTCCTGTTTTGCATCTGGGTCATCAGTTTTTGGATTCAAGTCCCATTGCAGCATATTCTGGTCTACCATAAAAGGAATGGCACATTTCCATTATTTAGATTGAGCTATAATCTGTCCATCTGGAGGTTGAAGATTCCGTAACATTGCCTTCTGCTAAGTGTAACTGTACACTCTGAAGTGGCTTCTACGATGAATAATTGTGGTCACCCTAGTCTGAGAACCACTCCAGAGTCAAAGCTAACTTTTAAAAGCTTGCATTTTTTCTGGGCTAGTGTGAAGTTGTAGAATCTGCAGGAAAACTATTTTCCTAAAATCCTATATGATATTTTATAAGGATGTAGAGCACTATGTATACACTTGTTCCCACTTAACCCTAAAGACGTGGAATTAGAAGCACTGATTTGCTGATTCACTAAATATTGACACCCAAAAATGAGTGAGTTAGTGTGTTGCCAATGATTAAAATGCAAAAATAAAACTGGATCAGCAACTGAAACTACTTTAAATCCATCCATTGCTGGTTTTGCATAAATTGATATAAGCGGTGGGGGTCAAGACAAAATGGTATGTGTGTGTGTGGGAGAGGGGAGAGGGGCGATGGGATGGGGGGGGGGGGGGAGGAAGTGGGACAGGGGTTGGTAGTAAAGCAGGATAATTGTAATTTATTGAAATTATACAAGATAACTAGCAAAACCGTTAAAAAGTGGGGAAGTCATGGTGAGGTGGGTTAAGTTATTGTCAATTGATATATTTTCCTGATTTATTCAGTTCCATTCCTTCCCTTAAAAGCTGTAGTTGAAATTCTGAAGTGGGCCAAATGCCAACAGAACTCAGCAGCAAAAAGCTTGCACATTTCTTCCGATATTTTTGTTTTTTTTCCAGCATAATGTGGAGAATTTGCTAAATTCTGATTCCCATTGGTTTGTATTACATGTGAAGGTTGGGTAACTGAACACCACGATCAATCTTGCAACTCTATTCATGTCTGACCTGTTGGCTCCCTTATCCCCAACCTGGTGATGCTGATGACATTAATTTGTAGTATGACATATTTGATGTTCCAATCAGAGATTAATAGGATTCGGCATGTTTGTGATAGTCAGAAAATAGATATGCAGCCTGATCCTGCCTTCTAGAGAACTTACTCTGCAGGTTATCATTCTTGAAGAATTCCGGGATATTTTAAAATATACAATGAGGGTTTCTACCTCTGTCACCCTTTCAGGCAGTAAATTCCAGTTCTCACCGACCATTTAATCCTTTATCCAATTACTTAAATCTTTGGTGTTAGACCCTTGGCTAAGGGAAATATGTTCTTCCTATTTACTCTTGTCTAGGCCCCTCAAATAATTTCATACACATCATTAAAGTCTTTCCTCAGCCTCCTCTGTTCCAAAGAAAACAACCCTAGCTTTTCCAAGCTTTCCCTGTAGCTAACATTTTCCGTTCCTGGCAGCATCCTCGTAAATCTCAATAATTGGTGAATTAGTTTCAAGGAATTTATTTTTCCTCTGGTTCTCTTTATTTGTACAAGAAATTGCTTCTTTTCTACAGCTGGATTTTTAACAGGAAGTTAGACATATGTACTTCAGGTTTCAGTTCTGCCCCTTAAATAAGCACTAAACATTTCTCCCTGTTATACTTGTTTGATAATTTCATGCAGTTGATTTGAGTGATCTCACCTGAAAAATATTCTCTACATTTGAATATTCAGAGCATCTGCCCTAGCACTATTTGTGATTATTGCAGGAAGCTGAACGAATTAAACTTTGCTCATAAAATGTAGCTGGCATGCGTGCATTTTGTTTGTGGTAACTATGTGTAGTTTTTCAGTTTAACCAAACACTGTCTCAAAGTGTGCAGAGATGTAGGTCTTCAACCCCTTTGAGAAGTCAGTAGTACTGGTTTTCCGATTTCTTCCTTTCATATATTTCCATGCTGATGGCTTATGATTTCCCTTGCATTTTCTTATATTCTTTCAAAGCTTAGCTGTGTCTTCAATTTTATCAAGGTCAATTTATACTACAGTTTGAAGTAGAATATCTGCTTTGCATACAATCAACAACCCAAATTACTTTCAAAATCATAATAGTTTTGTTAAAATTTAAATTGTTAAGTCTGAATATTTAAATTTCAGCATACAGCCAAATGGAAAATATTTACCGAGTTCCCCACTGGTGTTATTCTGCGGCACATAATTGACTGGAAACTCAACTGGACCAGCCACATAAATAGTAACTCGAGCAAGAAAATTGCAGATACTGAAATCCAAAAGGAAAGCAAAAGATGTTAGCAGATAAAGGCAGCATCTTGGGGGAGAGAAAAAGAGTCAATTGTTTGGGCTAAGGATTTTTTGTCTGAACTGAAGACATGAGAAGTATGGCCTCCTTTACAATTTTATTTTTTTTAATTCATTTTTTTGGATATCAGTGTCAGTGGTAAGGCCAGCATTCATTGTCCATCTTTAATTGAGAAGGTGATGGTGAGCAGTCTTCTTCAATAATTACAGTCATTTAGATGAATTTTGTGCTTGGACCCAATGATGAACTATTGACAACATATTTCCAGGATAGCATTACTTGCAATTTGGAGTGAACCTGAGGGTGGTATTAGTCCAATGCATTTGTTTCCATTTTTCTATTTGGCTATTGCTGTTTTGGGAGATGTTGTTGAAATAACTTAGACAAATAATGGCAGTGCATTTTATAAATGGAATACATCGTGGTCATTGTGCACGGCTGGTGAATGGAATGAATGGTTAAGAAGGTTAAAAGAGTGCCAATTAAGTAAGTAGGAAGGAAGAAAACATCTTCAAAGTAGGCAAACCCTTGAGGAGCTTTCGCAGTGGAGCAGACAAAATGTGTAGGAAGGAAAATGCTGCCTGAGATGCTGTCTGACTCGCTGAGTTACTCCAGCATTTTGTGTCCATTACCAATTAAGTGTGTTATTTGTTCTGGAGGGTGTTGAAAGAGGTTTCTTGAAAGTGGTTGGTATAGCATTACCCATCATGCTCCTGACTTGTGCCTTCAAGGGATCAATGGTATCTTTATTATCAAATACAGTGAAATACTTTTTTACATACAGATTAGCAAGACTATCATGAGCACAATTCCCTGGTTAGTACAGAATGTGCAGAGCAGCCCACTAAAACTATATGCAAGAGACACTATTGAGGTGCCATTTTACAGTCCCAGGTGCAACTGGCCACAAAGGCCCATTGCAGCCTTCGTGTCCATTCCGGTCATTCCGGTGAACCGCTGTCCCTCCCCTCGCATGGCCAGCCCTCTTCAGCGATTGTTCCTCCCGCAGCCAACCTTGGTGGCGCGGACGGTAAGACTCCCCCAGAGAACTGTTACCTATTTTTCTTTGTGTGATATATGAAGACGTATGATTTTAAAATAAAGTTTTGCTATGACTTTTGAGTTTTAATCAATAAATAACTGGTCAGTAGAATATCTAAAATACATAACTAAATGTAATAAAGAAATAGATGCATGGCAAACTATTTAGGTAAAGTTGCTGCAGATTTACAATCTGATATAAAAATACCCACTTCAGACATGCAATGTAAACGTGTGACCCATTCTTTCGAGGGAAGAAGAATAATTACCTATGCTTTCAAAATAATTTTCCTTGTATCTGTTCTCTGCAGGTCCTGTTGTTTTGCTTCACTGCGGCCCTGTACATGTTCTTCTTTAGGTAAGTGTATGGCCTCTTTACTTCTCAGTTCTCTTTAATTACTGTCTTTGCTGCCCTCTGTAGCCTCATGGCTCGCTGATCTAAAGCTTACCACTTATTTGGAGGTTTGCTGAAGTTTTATTGCAGTCCATGAAAAGTGCAGACAAAGCTTTGAAGCCTTGTCACTCCTTTGAGCCCCTTAGGTCAGAGCAATGCATATGAATGCATTTGCAAAAGACTTGGGCTGAGCCAACCAGATAGAATGGCACCATAGGTCAGCCCATTTTTCTTCGGAACAAAACTATTTGGAGTGGTCTGGTGGATGAACAAGACATGACACAGAGAAACACAAGTCACGGTTCAATGGTAAACCACAAAGAACATTGACAGGATAATGTTCAAGCAGAAAGATGTAGCACTGACAGTTTTAGATGACTATTAATCACTTTTGTACAATTGTTGTTTGATAGAAATGAGAAGTCTTAATGTGATTCATGTTATTTATACATCTTTATGCTGCATAATCATACTCAATTTAAAAATACAGCCTACACAAAATAAATGGAGTACTTTGGAGAAACATTCAATTAGCTGCTAAAATCTTGTGTGTTAAGATGGGGCGAGGCGAAGGGTTCTGCGTTCTGAAATTTACCTGAGATTGATCGAGATTGATTGTTTGAAAATTTTGTGATCAGAAAGCAGAGCTCAGGTTGCCATGGTGATTAATCCTACTTCTCAATTGTCCATCACAAAAGAGGTTGTATTACAATTCATCTGATCTAAGTACCCAATCCTCGGGTGAATACCTGCAATTAAAATGCAAAGTTTAAGTAAGTAGTAGTCAAGTAATTCACTTGGAGATATTTATGCACCATGCACAAAAATTATATATTTTGCATCTTTTAGAAGGTGAATATACCTATATTGTGCCTTCAGCACATGTAAAATTTGATAGATTACTTGGATTTGGAATGAAAATCCTTTTAGTTGTGCCTTTATTATTTATCCTTTGTTAAATTGAAAGACCTTTGTTTTTTGCAGCTAGTTTGTTCCTTGAAGAAAGTAATTTCATGATTAATTTGACAAAGCAAGCTGAAATTAAGTTGTTTCTATGAGAATTGTGAAAGATTTTTCAAATGGTGTTCCGAATGTTTGATTAGGTAATTTTTGCAAAGATGAATAACCTACAATGGATTTGAAAGAAGCTTCTGTAGATTTCTTAAGAGCTAATTTGATAAAGATAATACTGTTGTGCTATACACGCCAGAAAATCTCGAGTCCATTTCCAATTGTGCTAGGTTTGTGGACTTTGCCAAGATTGCAATTAAAGTACTCTTTTATCCTTGGTTCCAAAGCTCATCTCCACATAGATTTCTGGATGATTTATCTGTGGAGGTTGGCTCAGAGCAGAATCAGGCAAAATATTAAGCAAATTACTCGACTACAGTTCAAAATTAGCTCCTGAGTTTGTGGAATACCTTGACGCATTCTACAGAGTGTTATGTAAATGAAATTACATTTGACGAATCCAATACGCACTAGCAGTTTAGTTGAATTACCACAGATGTTTAGAGAAATAAAGTGAATGTTTTAATAATCTAAAACACATTAAAATTTGTGGTCTATGATATGTTTGGGACAAAGGCCATTATTTATTTATTTGCCTCTGTACTCCACAATTTGAGATTTGTAATTAAAAAAAATCACATGTGGACATTGTCAGATTTTAATAAAGGCCATTTTTATACATTTTGGTTTCACCATGTAGAAATTACAGCAGTGTTTATACATGGTCCCCCCATTTCAGGGCACCATGATGTTTGGGACACAGCAATGTCATGTAAATGCAGTGGCGTAGTTAGGGTATGGCAGGTATGGCACGTGCCCTGGGTGCCACTTGAAGGGGGGCGCCACAGGTTATGGGGAACACATACAAACTCTGTACAGATAGCACCCGTAGTCGGGATCGAATCTGAGTACTCGGCGCTGAATTTATTGTAAGGCAGCAACACTACCGCTGTGCCACCGTGACCGCTAGGGGTGCCAACTATAGCACTGCCAAATACGGGACAAGGTGACGTCACCACCCCGCGCCCCACATGACCTCAGCCAGCGGCCACGTGCTCTCGCTCCACCAATGGCCGCTGCCCGGGCCGGGAGGCGGATTGCTACGCAACCTCTATTAGGCGGCGTCCGGGGCTCGGGGCCTACACTGTCCGCACCCACACTGTCCAGAAGGTAGGCACAGATTTTAACCAGCATTTGCAGTTTTTTTCTGCTACACTGTCCAGACCTACACTGTCTGGGCCTCCAGCATCCGGGCCTACAGCGCCCCCTGGTACTAATACGGGACAAGAGCTGTCCCGTATGGGACAAGCCAATTTAGCCCAAAATACGGCAAGTCCCGGCTGATACGGGACAGTTGGCAACCCTAGTGACTGACCGCCCTCAATGCAAGCCCTGATTCATAAGTGATGGTAGAGGAAGGAGATTTTGGTATCACATTTTAAGTGTTATCGTTTTCTCTTCTGTGCAGTTTGAAACTATTCAATCTGTAGTGGTGGCAGGAACAAAAAGAGAGAGAAAGAGTGAGAGAGAGAGAGAGAGAGAGAGAGAGAGAGAGAGAGTGTGTGTTTTTAGGTTTGTCCAGCTGTCGGGCTCCGTAAGGTGTACCGTGTGCATTTGTTCCCTGTGTGATGGCTTCCTTCATAATCTATACCCGTGAGCAAGGTGTGAGATGTTGTTATGGTGTTTTTATTAGTTTAGTTTAGTTTACAGGTGCACGTTCGCAACCACCTTCTACACGCTGGGGGTAATTTGACAGAGCTCAATTAATTTATTAACTCACGTATCTTGGGGTGTGGGAGGGAAAAACAGCTCCAGAAAGAAACCCACAGAGAAAAAGTACAAACTCTTCACAGACAGCACCCGAGATCAGGATCAAAGCCGGGTGTCTTGTGCTGTGATGCTGCAGCTCTGCAAGAGGAGCCACTCAGTCGCCCTTGTGTACCTGTCTGTCTCACGTCACTACACTCAAATTATGTCTAATTGGTGTGAAGAAATTGGATTAGAGGACCCTCCCAATTCCGCTGAGTGCCTTCTTCGCTATTTAAAAGATGGGTGTCAGATGTTTGGACAGGGGTGCAAATTCAGTGCTTGCCGTAGGTGCTATTTTCCGTAGAAATGCCACTGTGTAAATGAAAGTAGTCATGTTTAGTATTTTGTTGCATATCCTTTGCATGCAATGACTGCTTGAAGTCTGCGATTCATGGACATCACCAGTTGCTGGGTGTCTTCTCTGGTGATGCTCTGCCAGGCCTGTATTGCAGCCATCTTTAGGTTATGCTTGTTTTGGGGGCTAGTTCCCTTCAGTTCTCTCTTCAGCATATAAAAGGCATGCTCAATTGGTTTCAGGTCGGGTGATTGACTTGGCCACTCAAGAATTGACCATTTTTTAGCTTTGAAAAACTCCTTTGTTGCTTTAGCAGTATGTTTGGGATCACTGTCTTGCTGTAGAATGAACCGCCGGTCAATGAGTTTTGAGGCATTTGTTTGAACTTGAGCAGATAGGATATGTCTATACACTTCAGAATTCATTATGCTACTACCATCAGCAGTTGTATCATCAATTACATTAATTGAGCCAGTACCTTCAGCAGCCATACATGCCCAGGCTATCATACCCCCACCACCGTGTTTCACAGATGAGGTGGTATACTTTCGATCTTGGGCTGTTCCTTCTCTCCTCCATACTTTGCTCTTGCCATCACTCTGATATAAGTTAATCTTTGTCTCATCTGTCCACAAGATCTTTTTCCATAACCGTGGTTGCTCTTTTAAGTACTTCTTGGCAAACTGTAACCTGGCCATCCTATTTTTGCGGCTGACCAGTGGTTTGCATCTTGCACTGTAACCTCTGTATTTCTGTTCATGAAGTCTTCTGCAGACAGTGGTCATTGACAAATCCACACCTGACTCCTGAAGAGTGTTTGATCTGTCGGACAGGTGTTTGGGGATTTTTCTTTATTATAGAGAGAATTCTTCTGTCATCAGCTGTGGAAGTCCTTTCCTTGGCCTGCCAGTCCCTTTGCGAGTAGTAAGCTCACCAGTGCTCTCTTTCTTCTTAATGATGTTCCAAACAGTTGATTTTGGTAAGCCTAAGGTTTGGCTGATGTCTCGAACAGTTTTATTCTTGTTTCGCAGTCTCATAATGACTTTGTTGACTTTCACTGGCACAACTTTGGTCCTCATGTTGATAAACAGCAATAAAAGTTTCCAAGGGTGATGGAAAGGCTGGAGGAAAGACTAGGTGCTGGGAGCTCTCTTATACCTGCAATAAGGAGGCAATTAACCACACCTGAGCAATTACAAACACCTAAGAAGCCATGTGTCCCAAACATTATGGTGCCCTAAAATGGGGGGACTATGTATAAACACAGCTGTAATTTCTACATGGTGAAACCAAAATGTAGAAAAATGGCCTTTATTAAAATCTGACAATATAACCCCATGTGATATTTTCTCTGACAAATCTCAAATTGTGGAGTACAGAGGTAAATAAATAAATGATGGGTCTTTGTCGCAAACATTATGGAGGGCACTTGTAAGAAATGTGCAGATCACCTGAAATTAAATTGGTTTTGCAAATAAGTAGCTAAGCCAAATAGATCATAAGGATCAGGATTGTTCTGGAGATAATGCAGGATGTCAGTGTAAGGAATCATTGCAATACAGAAGGAGGCAATTCAGTCTGTGCCTGTTCCTGGAAGATGAATCTAGTCAGTTCTATTCCCCATTTCCCTGAAGCTCTTTGAATTATTTTCATTTAACTGATTGCAGTGTTCCTTTTTATGGTACTGATTGTTTCTGTTTCTAACATCATATTACCATATTTGCACGTAGAAAATTGAACATCATTCTCTAAAATCTTCTAACAGCATGGAGCAATAGTTGATAAATAGGAGTCGATAACGTAGAGGTCCTTGTTGTCTAGGTGTCCCAGAGGTGAGTTTATGGCCAGGGAGATGGTGTCTGCTGTGGACCTGTTGTGACAGTACACATACTGCAGTGGAACAAGTTTGGCTGGGAGGATAGAGTTAATGTGTGTCTTTCAAAGCACTTCATGATGGTGGATATCAGAGCCACTGGACAGTACTCATTGCTATCTTATATTGGGATGAAAGAAACATAGGAAAATACGTGCAGGAGTAGACCATCCGACTCTTCGAGCCAGCACTGCCATTCAATATGATCAAGGCTGACCATCTAAAATCAGTACCCCGATCCTGCTTTTTCCCCATATCCCTTGATTTCTTTAGCCCTAAGAACTACATTTAACTCTCTTTTGAAAACATCCAGTGAATTGGCCTCCACTGCCTTCTGTGACAGAGAATTCCAAATATTCACAACTCTCTGGGTGAAAAGGTTTTACCTCATCTCAGTCCTAAATAGCCTACCCTTTATAAACTGTGACCCCTGGTTCTGGACTCTCCCAATATCAGGATTTTTTTTCCTGCATCTAACCTGTCCAATACTTTAATAATTTTACATGTTTTTATAAGATCCCCTCTCATCCTTCTAAATTCCACTGAATACAAGCCCAGTCCATCCATTCTTTCATCATACGTCAGTCCCGCCATCCCGGGAATTAACCTGGTGAACCTATGCTGCCCTCCCTCAATAGTAATAATGTCCTTCCTCAAATCGGGAGACCAATATTGCAGATAATACTCCAGGTGCAGTCTCACCAGGAAAAGGATCCTTGGGTGATAGGTTTCTTCAGAGGTTCCGATTTTGTGAAATGACGTTCTCAGTTATAGCATACGGAGATAGTGAATTAAAATCGTGACCAAATGAAGTTAAACTGATGTTCACATGTCAACCATTATTTTTTATGGTATTTTCCATCTTGGTACGATTTTGTTTTGTACTATTAGACAGAGCAGATACAAGATGTTTTCCCTTTAATGGGACATGGGGAGCAAGAAGGGGAAGCAGATAAAGCTGATGCTGGTAAATCAACACAGCAGCTGCTGCGGTTTGTATTGAGCAATGGGAGAAGACCAAGCAATATGCTTCATGTTGATAAAGCAACAGCTTTTAATTCTAATTTTATAGTTAAAAAAAAAAAGTATTACCAGATATACAGTGCCCTCCATAATGTTTGGGACAAAGACCCACCATTTATTTATTTACCTCTGTACTCCACAATTTGAGATTCGTAATTTAAAAAAAATCATATATGGTTAAAGTGCACATTGTCAGATTTTAACAAAGATCATTTTTATACATTTTGGCTTCACCATGTAGAAATTACAGCAGTGTTCATACATTGTCCCCCCATTTCAGGGCACCATAATATTTGGAATACCACAATGTCATGTAAATGAAAGTAGTCATGTTTAGTATTTAGTTGCATATCCTTTGCATGCAATGACTGCTTGAAGTCTGTGATTCATGGACATCACTAGTTGCTGGGTGTCTTCTCTGTTGATGCTCTGCCAGGGCTGAGAGCGATCCATGGAATTCCTTGATTCCTTTAGCCCTAGGAGCTACATCTAAAAGGGCCTGTCCCACTTAGGCGATTTTTTTAGGCGACTACAGGCGACTAGGCTTTTGCCACACGGTCGCCGGGGTGTCGCCTGAATGGTCGTGAGTAGTCTCCAAAGAGTCATCACGTCTTTCTGGTTGCCGCTGGATTTTCAGAATGTTGAAAATATTTCGGCGACAATGGGTTTGATGCCAATGAACGTAGCTTGACGTCTCCTGACGTAGGTGCTGCCGTAGGTTGTTGCCAGGTGGCGTAGGTTGTCACCGGTGCTGACCGGTGAATTCCATTGGCGTCCACCTATGTCAACTGGCGACAGGTACCGGCTTCAAAACCGGAGGTGAAAATGACGTGAATTGTCTTCAGTTGTCTTCAGTTGTCTCCGTCAGGGTCGTCGCTTGTCGTCGCTTGCAGCGGGTGGATGTAGATGGACTTCGGTTATCGTAGGTTGTTGCCTATGTGGTCGTAGGTTGTCGTAGGTGCGGTTGTAGGTGGACATCCTACTTGCGACATTTGGGTCGCCGGTTGTCGGTAGCTTGCTGTAGCTTGACGTCAAATAAGTGATAGGTTGTTGTAGCTTGTCGTAGACATTGTTGTAGGGGTATCCAGTCGCCGGTTTTACGGTGACCTGCTACGACTATGGCAGTCGCCGGCAGTCGCCTGAAAAAATTGCCTTAGTGGGACAGGCCCTTAACTCTCTCTTGAAAACATCCAATGAATTGGCCTCCACTGCCTTCTGTGACAGAGAATTCCACGGATTCACAACTCTCTGGGTGAAAAAGTTTTTCCTCACCTCAGTCGTAAATGTCCCATCTTTTATTCTTAATCTGTGACCCCCCAGCATCGGAAAAAAAAATTCCTGCATCTAGCCTGTCCAATCCTTTAATAATTTTACATGTTTCTATAAGATCAATAATATAATAATATATTCCTTTATTTATCGCACACCGGGGAAATTTGCAGTGTTACAGCGGCAAAGTGGATAGCAAGAGACATTCATTATAAATAAAAATAAAGTTAAGGATAATTGTCACCATTTACTGTGTTTTTTCTTTACTGTTACTGTTAACTGGTCTGTTGACTGGTCTGCTGGGAGCAGTGCTGGTTGTGCAGTCTCACAGCAGCGGGAAGGAAGGACCTCCGATATCTCTCCTTCACACACTTGGGATGAAGGAGTCTGTCACATCCTTCTAAATTCCAGTGAATACAAGCCCAGCCGATCCATTCTTTCATCATTCACCAGTCCTGCCATCCCGGGAATTAACCTGATGAACCTACGCTGCACTCCCTCAATAGCAATAATGTCCTTTCTCAAATTACGAGACCAAGATTGCACATAATACTCCAGGTGCAGTCTCAGCAGAGGCCTGTACAACTGCAGTAGGACCTCCTTTCTCCTGAACTCACATCCTTTCGCAATGAAGGCCAACATGCCTTTTACTTTCTTCACTGCCTGTTGTACCTGCATGCTTACTTTCAATGACTGATGTACAAGCACATCCTGGTCTTGTTGCACCTCCCCTTTTCCTAATCTGACACCATTCAGATAATAATCTGCCACCAAAGTGTCCACATTATACTGCATTTGTCCACATTGTACTTCATCTGCCATGCATCTGTCCACTCACCCAACCTGTCCAAGTCACCCTGCATTCTTTAATATCGGGATGTTGATGGCCTTTCTGAATCAGGTGAGGATCTCAGAATGCGGTAGTGATGGTTAAAGATGTCTGTGAAAACCTCTGCTAGCTGATCTGCATAGGTCCTGAGGATGTAACCAGTTACTTTCCCTGGATCGCTCTCAGGGAGGCCAAACCTAGGTTGTGTTGGCCAGTGTGGGCAAGTTTGGCCGAAGGACTAGTTTCCACTCTGTATGACTCTAGGACTCTATTTGCCTTCGCTTTATAACCCATAGTAGCGTGCAAGTCTTACCACAATTGTGGGTATCCGTGTTATTGCTTCAAGAATCCTGCCTGTTCCCACTTGGCAGCCTTAATGGCTCTACGAAGGTCGTTGAAGGATTTCTCGTGCCATTCGGGATCATTTGACTTGAATGCTGCAGGCTTGGATTTCACCTGGAAGTGGTTGTCACCATTCATGGTTGGGGAACACATGTATTGGCTTCTTTCGTATGCAGTCCTCTGCACGCATGCTGATGAAGTCTTTGACAGCATAGCATATTCATCTAGGTTAGCCGCAGAGTCCGTGAGCATTAGACATAGAAACACAAGCAGGCCATTTGGCCAGTCACACTGCACTGCCAATTAATCAGATTGTGGCTGATCTTATATGTCAAAGCCACTTTCTTGTCCTAACCCCATTGAATCTTTTACCATCCAAAAATATATTTCTTTTTAGTTTCATGTTGTCCCTAGTGTCCTTACTCTCCCATTTAAATTGATCAATAGTGTATAAACTGGTTCAATTACTCAGCACAAATTCAACTTTAATTTACTCCCTACCTAGCCAAAGTAGCAAAGTTCCATGTACATCCTTGCCTCATGTTTTGTAAATCTATGCATTCTTCTACTTCATAGCTAGATAATGGATCTTAACCAGATATTTCCTGTTCTAGAATCCCTTGGAGATGCTCATTATGATTTCAGTCTTTCAACAATGAGTTCACCTTATCGATGCATCAATTTGTATCAATGTATCTGGGGCGGAATGGTGGCACAGCAGTAAAGTTGCTGCCTTACAGCGCTAGAGATCCGGGTGCGAACCTGATTGCGGGTGCTGTCTGTACGGAGATTGTACGTGCTCCCTATGACCGCGTGGGTTTTCCTGGGTGCTCTGGTTTCCTGCCACACTCCAAAGACGTACAGGTTTGTAGGTTAATGTGGCTTCAGTAAAAATTGTAAATTGTCCCTAGTGTGTAGGATAGTGCTGGTGTACGAGGATCGCTGGTCAGCACGGACTCGGTAGGCTGAAGGGTCTGTTTCCACACCATATCTCTGAACTAAACTAAACTAAACCAAAATAAACTAAACTAAACTGAACTAAAGCACGTAGAAAAAGGGTAGTCCAAAACTGGAGGTTATAATGCTTGAAATACTGATATGCTACAAACAGGACAATTTATCTATGCTGTTGATCTCAAAATGGATCTTTTTCCAATGTGCCAAAAATCCTCTCAAGTTGATTCAAAATGAACCGCCCTAGCTTTAGGCATGTGACATACATACTATTTGGTACTCTTGATCCTCCTTATAAAGGACTGTTTACTGACTTTATCATAGAACCCTGTAAAGTGACCCTTTATCCTCCTCTCTCTGGCCAGCTTTTTTTCTTATTTTTGCTGGTATCAAATATTTTTGCATATTGATTAGGAAGAATTTCAGTGGACCATCATTCTCACTACCTTGGGGTGCGCCATTTCTGTGCATGCCCTTGGTTAAACTAACTCCTTTCTATCTCAAATTGTTCTTTCAGGTGTGAGCAAGTTCCAGGGAGCCCAAACAGGTTCCACTCCTTGTCCCTTGTTCCAAAGCATCTCTAGTGATTCTGAGCTAGAAATGTTCCGGATTTATAGATTAATTGAAAAATGTTTTCTTGGAAGAGCCGTGCTGCTCTATTTTATTTATCTATTTTATTATTTATCTATTTTAATTTTTAGTTTTTAGACAACATTTTAATTAAGCACCAAATCGATGTATAAAATACAGTAGTTTTCAAATCATATCATATCATATCATATATATACAGCGCGGAAACAGGCCTTTTCGGCCCACCAAGTCCGCGCCGCCCAGCGATCCCCGTACATTAACACTATCCTACACCCACTAGGGACAATTTTTTACATTTACCCAGCCAATTAACCTACAAACCTGTACGTCTTTGGCTGCTTAATTTACACAGACCACAACTATTGAAAGTCTCACTTTTGCATGGAATTTCACATTGACTGAATTATCAAGTACAATGTAAGAAGTACTTTTAAGATTACTCTATGCATCAACTGTCAGTTTTTGCACACATTTCTGCACATTAAAGGAGTAGGCAAGAAATAAAAATGGAAAAATAAATTGTGGTAAAAAGATCTCACTAGAGGATACAAGTAATAACAAAATATTTCGATTCTACCGTGTCTGATACTTCAGCAAAGATCTTGTTCTTTATAGTTTAGTTTAGTTTAGAGGTGCAGCGTGGAAACCGGCCCTCCGGCCCAACAAGTCCCTGCCGACCAGCGATCCCCGAACACTAACACTATACACTGTACACTGGTGACAATTTCCAGTTTATACCGAAGCCAATTAACCTACAAACATGTACATCTTTGGAGTGTGGGAGGAACCCAGAGATCCTGGCAAAACCCCATGCATGTCACGGGGAGAACATACAAACTCCGTACAGACTGCACCGTAGTCAGGATCAAACCCGGGTCTCTCACGCTGTAATGCCACAACTCTACCGCTGTGCCACTGTGCCACCCCACGTATCAGATATTAAAGTGATAAGAACAGATACTACGCTTGATCTTGACCAAAAGGTCAAGAAGCACCATAGTTTAGCAAAGTTTGTTTTCTGCTTCAAGTCTGCATTTCTCTAGTTCTCTGTATCTTTGTACCGTTCTAAGAGGCACTGCTGCTCCTTCAGACTTAGAATATATCGATAAGATGTTTGTCTGTGGTAAACCAATCTTGTTTTCATTGTGTGTCCACACTTGGATAATGTGCACAGGATGTAACTGGAGTGGTTAACTGATTTATTTTAATTTGTTTTTACTACCACTTCACCAATTCCACCACAATCTTCTTAGCCCAAGGTAACTGAAGCTTTTTAAAACTATTTCAAATACTAGTCATCCATGGCCAGCATCAGGGCCCTTGTAGATTATAATACTGCAAAGAAAAGGACATACTTTTAATTAAGCATTTCAAGAATCATGCATGCACAGCCATTAATATCTTGCATGTTTGATCACAGAAACACATTTCTTTCAGTATTAATGAGTTTATCAAATGTGACTACTTTTTCTTTTTGCACTGATTATTCTCTCATCTATCCAGTTGGTCATACAAATGCCACCTAATCTGGCTGAGGCAGTGCATTGAAGCAGCAGGTGCTTGCTGATTGATGCTGCCTGATAAATATTAGATTCTGAAGGTTATACAAATACTTGCACTTACAGTATTTGTATAGATTATATATATTTTGGATCCAACTTGTGATCGTAAACTTGTGATTGTAAACAACTTTAAAATTGTTCCAATTCAAAACAAACTCGATTTGACAAGATAAGTCTTTGTGGAGTGCAAATGTACCACCGTTCAAAGTTTGTAATTTCATCGTGTTTGACAATCAGATGGGGTTTAAACAATAGGATTTCTCTTTTGTGCACCAATACTAAGAATCTTATTCTTATGGGCCTGCCTTTTCATTTTCCTTACATCTACTATTGCTAACATCATTCATACGCTGTGTATATTGAGAGCTAAAATCTTTTTCATAAATCTGCAGGTGCTAACAATTCAATAGAGCCTGTTATTTACAATTCAGTGGCCTCTATAGAGATATTTGATTTCTTTTAATTGCATTCCCTTTTACAAATATATGAATGAATGGAGACTAAAGAATTGTGACCACTTGATTTTCATACTCCATGCTTCTCACCTTTCTCAAAAGATCAAAGTACAGTTACCTCCTCTGTCCCTTTTACTCTGATGAATGGATGTGATTTATTTTCAGATATTAAGTAAAATAATGATGATGGAACCTTTGTGCTGATTTTGCTTGAAACTAAATTGAGATTAGGGCTCAAAATCAAATGAATCAAAGCTGAAAAAGTGATTCCAGTTTGAAACTATTAAAAATAAAGTATTACATTTTCTCCTTAACCCTCTGCAGCTATGTTCACCAGATTTTGTGGGGTTTCGTTAGCTATTCCAGTAACTAACAGTGATAAGTTTGAAGTTGTAGTTACACGAGCAACACTTTTTTTTTGGCAAATCTCTTGTGTGCAATATGTTGAACAACATGAACTAAATAAGAGGTATAACACTCCAATATTTTGTAATCCAAAAATACACTTTGAAAATGTAACTGGAATCTATTTGTGCCGTATCGGGAGTGGTTGAGCTCCCTAGTCAATGCCCCTCATAATGCACTTCATTTCTAGCAGTAGTTATAGTATGCACCAGACCTGGTAGTGTAACAAATGATACAATAATGCAGTGAACTTGCACTGAGGCAGGGTGGATAAGGGATCATGTGGCCTACAGACCCACAGCAGCTCTCTCTTCCTCCATTGCTCCAGTCCCTGTGCTCCCCAATCCCTCTGTTGTTACAACCTCTGATGCCCTGTCTGTAATCTCCAGCTCATAAATGTAAATAGGCTTGGTAAATGTAAAAATTGTCCCTAGTGTGTGTAGGATAGTGTTAATATGCGGGGATCGCTTGTCGGCGCGGACCTGATAAGCCGAAGGGACTGTTTACATGCAGTATCTCTAAAGTTAAAAAAAGGAGCCTTCCCCCCCCCCCTTCCCACCCCCCACCATAACATTTGCCACTTCCAGGCTCTTGCTCCCTAACCTTCTGAACCTCTGCCTCCGGCAGACTGCTCCCTTCTCCGCTGCCACTCACAAGAGCAGGACAAACTGTTGTGGCCACATAGGGATGGGTGTTCACGAATTGATCCTCTTTCAGTTCACCTACTACTTGTCATTTCATGGGGCACGATTGAATTCCTTCCCACGACTACCCTTGTATCATCTACACCACTTCCACATCAGCTTATCATTGAATGGTGAGTATATGTTGTGGCACTCAATATTTTATCATAATATTAGCAGGACCATCCGTATTGTAAATAAAATGTAAATTCTTGTTCATTTGTTTGTTTTTTCTTTGATCTATTGTGTGAACCACAAGAATTGATCAAATTAAGTAGCTAATATGTAAATAATCAGAAGAAATGCACTGTTGCTCCAGTGTTGATACTCCGGCTATGTCCAATACCTCTCCAATATATTTTATCCCAACACTTTAAGCCACCAAAAAGTTTTTCTACATCTGCTACTTTATTCCATAAGTCTGCAATTTTATCAACAAATTTCCTGAAGCAACTTACCCCAACATTTCTAAAAATTCATGCCCCATTTTCTGAATGCTTTTATTTTGCCAAGGTAACTTCAGTTTCTTAAAACTTGAATTTGTTATATGTCACACTTTCTTTTTTACTGTAGGAGAACCCCAGCTCCCAATGGCATTAGCTAACGCACAGTGCATAAGTCAGACACTGAGATTTTATGTCTCCGCACTTTGTCTTCCAGCACCCTCTACACTGTCATTAATAGAATACCTTTAAATCCAGGGAGGCATGATGGAAGCAGGATGCTGAGGTCATTCATGGTCTGATTTTACACCCCCTCAATCTTGACAAACTACTCAGTGGCATAGATGAATATAGTAACTTATTTTTATTGATATTGTGGTCGCAAATCTTCCTCTCAGAGTCATCTATATACTAAAACTCTCATTTGTTTGTTTGTTCCTGGACTACAGTCAAAAAGGTACACAATAGTGCAACAATTTTCGGCCCACTTTACCGTCGTCCCTTTGGTGCTAATGGAGGAAGTTTCATTGAAATTGGTGTTATATTTTTAAAGTTATTCACATTTTAAAGTTTAAATCTATCTCTTGGGGAGGGAGGGGGGTGGAAGGAGAGGGGGGTAGAGGAGGGAGAATAAGGGAGGTTGAGGGGGATGGAGTGGGGGGGAGGGGTGGAGGGTGGAGGGAGGGAGAGGGGGAGGTGAGGGGAGGGGGGAACGGAGGATGGAGGGGGTGAGGGGGGTGGGGGGGGGGAGGGGAGTAGAGGGGAGGGGTAGTGGGGGAGGAGAGGGTGCTGCACCAATGCAGGAGAGACTTGGGTCTAACGGGTCCACTTGGTCCAGTAAGACATTAAATCCATGTAGTTGGCAAGGGCTTGCATTCCGTGAGTGCAGGTAATGCTCAAGTAGAAGCACAATTGTCATTTTGGACGTTTAAATTAAGCTATGACTAAGCATTGATTATACCTTTTGTGCAGCGGATATAACCAATTATGCAATTTAATCTCCTGTCGCTCAAAGCGGGATATGTGTATGAGGCAGGAAGGTGGTTCGGTGGCAAAGAGCAGCTGTGATTTTTGTTGAATGGTGGAGTTAGCTTGAGTGGCCACAGCACCTCCTTTTGCTTCCATTATGTATTTTAACAGGAATTTTTAGACCTGCTGGCTAATCCTTCCTCCTTCAGGGTTTTGAGTTTGTCCTAAACTCTACAAAACTCGTGAAGAATTTAATATAATGTTGGTGCTGACTTTCAAGAAATACCAACAGTGAAAAGATTTAAGGAGTGTCTGTGTAGAAGTATAAAATGCTTTGATTATATGCTGTAATTCTTTTAATTGAAATGCTTAAGATGAAAATGCTGACAGTTTCTTTACCCCAGTTTATTACTACCAAGACAGTGGTTATATGAGAACACCATCACTTGCAGCTTCCTTTCCAAGTTTCACTACATCTTGTTTTGGAAACATATTGAGTGTAATTTGTTGTCACTGGGTCCAAGTTCTAAAATTCCCTTTCCAAGAGATGAGGAACTGTTTTTTTAAATATACAAAATTCTCAGATCCAGCAACTAATCTTCATTCTTCTGTAATCAATTTGTGTTTTTGAAAAAAAAACCCAGTAATATTTTGAAATAAAAGTTTCTGGAGGAAACATTGGAAGAGATGGTTGAATCGGAAGAAGTCTGACATTTGTAAAGTGTACATCTGAAATTTCATCAACTCCCTGGAGGTGGATATGGTAGAGATGGGGATATGTTTGCTGAGGAAATGTGGGAGTAATAATTGAAGAGAGACCTACAGAAAGACTTTTGAGGTCGTAATGGATGGTTGAAGGGAAGTGTCTAAAAGAAAAATCCTAATTATCTCTCGATTATATTTGATTTTTTTTGCAGTATTAAACAATTTCATTAAATCATATAAAAGTACAGCATCGAAACGGACCCTAATAGCCCACATCATTCATGCTGACTATACTGCCTATCTACACAAATCCCATTTTCCACACTAGGCCCACATCACTCCACCGGGTGGCGCCGTCAGCGATGGCAGCCTCGTCAACGGTCTGTCTGTCTTTTCGTCTTTTTAGTGTGTTTTAGAAGTTTGTGTTAATGTTCTCTGGTTTGTTTTATGTGGGGAGTGGGCGGGGGGGGTGGGGGGGGGAGGTCGGGGGAACTTTTTTTTCAATCTCTTACCTTACTGGAGATGCAATTGTTTTCCGGATCGTATCTCCGGTCGCTCAGCGGCCTAACATCATGTAGCTGGCGGCCTTGCTCGAGACTGACTTTGAGCCCCACCGCGGGGCCATGGACTTACCATCGGAGCCTACGATCCCCTGCCGGAGATCGACGCTCCAACCACGGCTTGCGGATTTCACCATCGAGGAGCTTGCTGTCTCGGGTAGAGACCGGTCGGGAAGCTCCAAAGATGCAGAAGGTTCGACTAGCCTCGACCCGGGGTCAGATCACCCAGCATGGGGGAAGCTGAGATTCCCCCCCCTCCCTGATACAGGAGCTCGATCGCCTCGGCACGGAGGGGCCGACCGCCGGCTACAGGAGTCAAAATCGTCCCGTCAACGGAAGGCCCGAGGCCCCCGATTGCAGGAGAACAAAGAAGGGAAGAAGAATGAACTTTTTTTCGCCTTCCATCACAGTGAGGAATGTGGACGAGTCGCTGTGGTGGATGTTCATGTTAAAATGTATTTTGTGTGTTCTGTTGTTTTTTATTGGTATGACTGTATGGCAAATGAAATTCCTCATATGTTGCAAAACATACTTGGCTAATAAAGTATGATTATGATTATGATCTCTATTTATCTCCCATCTAAGTATCTGACCAATATTTTTTAGTTGTATTTATCTGCCTACGCTAATTCTGGCAGTTCTTTCCAGATATTCACCAATCCCTGTGTGGAAAAACCTATCCCTCATAACATTTCTCCTCTCCCACCTTAAACCTGCACCAGTTCAAGGCTTCCCTGTCACGTGACAGGTTTAAGGTAGGAGGAGAGAAATGTTATGAGGGATAAGTCTTTCCTATCTAAGTATCTGACCAATATATTTTAGTTGTAATTGTCTGCCTACACTATTTCGAGCAGTTCTTTCCAGATATTCATCGCTTCCTGTGCGGAAAAACATCCCTCATTACTATGTCCTTGATAATTTTTGTAAACCTCTGAAAGGTCAGTCTTTAGCATACAATGTTCCAATGAGAATAAACCTAACCTATACATTTATTCTTTAAATTATAGCCCTCTGTTTCAGGCAACATCTTGGTGAACCTCTCCACACTCTCCCTCTTGGTATCCCATCCTCCGTGTTATGTGGCAACCAGAACTGTACACAATACCTCATGCAGTCTAACCACTGTTTTGTGAAATTGCATCATGTGCCTACCCCTATACTCAATGTGTCAACCATTAGAAGGCAAGCACAACAAGTGCCTTTATTCATACCCTTTCCAGTTGTGTCGCCATGTTTGCGGAATTATGGGCTTGCAACCAAGGTCTCTCTGTACATTCATGCTTCTCTGGCCCCTGGCATTTGCTCCATATGTTCTACCAGAATTTGATCTCCCAAAGTACATTACCTCTCACTCGTCCAGATAAATTCCATCTGCCGCTGCTGCCTCTGCCTGAGTTTCTGCTTAATTTATTCACCCTATTAGTTATTTAAAGTTATTTAAGTAATTTTGTTTAACATCAATGAATTTTGAATCTCGTTAAATACTTTAAAATCTTATCATTAAAATTCTATAATAGCTTTAAATTCAATGTTGTTAGTGGGATTTGAGTCTTGTAAACTGTAACAATATCACAAAAAAATCTTGGTTCACTTGTTCAAAATTCAATTTTATTCATCCCATTAGTCATCAGAAACATCCAATCAATAGAGCACACTAAATGATACGTTTAAAGTTTGCTCTATCTTTCTCAGACAAACAATTGTTTCAAATTATTGAGAAGTAATATAAAGGTGCTCTCTACGTGCTGCAAAAATGCATGTCTATTGCCTAAATGATGATCACTTTTCATGCATTAAGAGCTGATTGTTAAGACAGTTTGAGAGAGAAATACTTAGCCTTTGGACAAGGACTGCATAAATTACAGCTGCACAACAGAACCAAATGTTTTTGATTGCCATTATCTGTTTTCCTTTGGTGTTTGGTTTCAGTTCTATGATGGTAATATAGTGAATCAGGAACGTGTTTCCCAGCTAGGTGAGTGGAAGGTAATAGGAGAGGCTTTTAATGTCTAAAATTTCAGATATCTCTGTATAGAGTCATCCCTTGAGGAAGGAAAGAAAGGGTCCCTCCCAGAAGCTCCTTCTGTCAATCTCAAAGCCTCTTTGTCATGGAAGCTCATTGATGTTACTATGTCTTGGCTGTTTATCATGTTCCTGTCATCTGGCAGCCCAAATAGGGAAAGTGGCTGTGTGGTTCTCAGGCCATGGATAATAAGTTGCTTGTTGCTGCAGGGACCTCCGTGTCCCAGCTGTGCCGGAATGTTTCCTCTTGGGGTTAGATGACTAAAATGGACTGTGTCAAATGGCTTCAGCTTTTGTCGTATTCCAGTTTAGTGATACGACAAGCTCAAAGATGTGAAAGAAGTTAAGTTTTGCATATTTTACTTTTGATCTATTTTACGGGTACCATTTGATATAATCCACCTTTTAAACAATATAATGACAAATTGTTGATTTCAGAATAATTGCTTACTTTCCTCTTTTTTTTACTACCTTGTCCATCTTTCACAACTTGGTCAGTGAAGCGTAATTAAAGTATAATTACTGTGGTATCAGCCAATTTGTGAACAGTGTGATTCCACCATGATCAGTGCAACAAAGACCAGATAATTTGATTTAGCTATGTCAATTAAGGGATAAATAATGACCTGGAGACTGGGAATAATTCAGCTGTCTGCTCTTCCCATGAAAGAGCAAATGATTTTTGATTGAATGTGTCAGTCTAGATTTTTTGTGTACTCAATTCTGGAATGGAACTTAAAAGTTTTCTAATACAGAGGCAAAAATGCCATGAACTGGCCGAGAGCTGAAATAGTACTACTTACTATGACTATATTTAAAATAAAAGCTTCTGAGAAATAGACTTATAGAGTCAAAGAGTCATGGAGTGATACAGTGTGGAAACAGGCCCTTCGGCCCAACTTGCCCACACTGGTCAACATGTCCCAGCTACACTAGTCCCACTTGCCTGCGCTTGGTCCATATCCCTCCAAACCTGTCCTTTCCATGTACCTGTCTAACTGCCTCTTAAACGATGGGATAGTCCCAGCCTCAACTACCTCCTCTGGCAGCTTGTTCCATACACCCACCACCCTTTGTGTGAAAAAGTTACCCCTCGGATACTTATTAAATCTTTTCCCCTTCACCTTGAACCTATGTCCTCTGGTCCTCGATTCCCCTACTCTGGGCAAGAGACTCTGTGCATCTACCCAATCTATTGCTCTCATGATTTTGTACACCTCTATAAGATTCCCCCCTCAACCCCCCTGCGTTCCATGGACTAGAGACCCAGCCTACTCAACCTCTCGCAAGAGCTCACACCCTCTAGTCCTGGCAACATCCACATAAATCTTTTCTGAACCCTTTCAAGTTTGACAATATCTTTCCTCTAACATGGTGCCCAGAACTGAACACAATATTCTAAATGTGCTCTCACCAACGTCTTATACAACTGCAACATGACCTCCCAACATCTATACTCAGTACTCTGAGTGTTGAAGGCCAAAATGCCAAAAGCTTTTTTGACCACCTTATCTACCTGCGACTTGACCACTACCCCGAGGCCTACCATTTACTGTATAGGTCCTGCCCTTGTTCGACGTCCCAAAATGCAACACCTCACACTTCTCTGTATTAAACTACATCAACCATTCCTCAGTCCACCTGGCCAATAAATCCAGATCCTGCTGCATTCTTCCACAACCATCTTCACTATCTGCAAAACCACTTACTTTTGTATCAGCATCAAACTTGTTAATCATGCCTGTATGTTCTCATCCAAATCATTGAGGTAGATGACAAATAGTAACGGGCCCAGCACTGGACCCTGAGGCACACCACTAGTCACAGGCCTCCAGTCCGAGAAGCAACCTTCCACCATCACCCTCTGTATCCTTCCATGGAGCCAATTTGCTATCCATTCAGCTATTTCTCCTTGGATCCCATGCGATCTAACCTTCTAGAGTAGCCTACCATGGGGAACCTTGTCGAATACCTAAAGGGCCTGTCCCACTTAGGCGATTTTTTAGGCGACTGCCGGCAACTGTCAAAGTCGTGGCAGATCGCCAAAATTTTATTTTACACGACGACAATGACCACGACAATGCCGAGTCAGGTCGAGATTACAGCGTCTTCGGAAACATCGCAAAATAGGATGCTTCTCTAGCGTCCTAATTTTCGCTGAAATCACTAACAAGTCGGTAAGTTCTTGAGCGTTTTGAACTATAACATCTTGTATGGGTTACTTAAAAACCAAGCATCACTGTAACAAGGCATAAACAGGATTTACTTCCAGGTTACTAATAGCTGTATTAAAATAATTAATTTAAAAAGTGGTTAAGTGGATTTTTGTGAAAAGTGTGTGGGCATTCTTTGAAAATGTACGGGAGATGCATATCTGGTTTCTGGGTTGCATATCTGGGTTGGGAGCCCACTTTAAATGTAATGGCTGATGCCCATAAACATCGCAAAATTCCCACGCTTACCTGACCGTCAAACTGTCGCCTCCAATCTACCTGTCAAATGTCCTGACGGTAAATAAATTGGTTAAACACAAGCATTTTATGGTATTTTGAAATGATACTTATTTTAATATTATGTGCTTCTAAATGCATCTAAGAGAACCTAGCAAACCCGGGGACAGCATGCGACAGCGCCCGCAATAAGCAACGATACCTGGCGACAAGCCAGCGGTCGCCGAGAAATTTCACTCCGGATGATTTCTCAGCGACGCGCTGAGATCCACTACGATTCTTGGAAGACTCCTCACGATCATGCCCGCGACACCCGGTGTCATATTTCGCTTGGGCAGTTTACACCCCAGCGGTATGAACATTGACTTCTCTAACTTCAGATAGTTCCTCTGTCCCTCTCTTTCCCCTCCCCTTCCCAGTTCACCCACTGTCTTCCTGTCTCCTACTACATCCTATCTCTGTCCCGCCCCATCAGTCTGAAGAAGGGTCCCGACTTGAAACGTCACCCATTCCTTCTCTCCTGAGATGCTGCCTGCCGCGCTGAGTTACTCCAGCATTTTGTGTCTATGATAGATAGATGGATGGATGGATGGATGGATGGATGGATGGATGGATGGATGGATGGATGGATGGATGGATGGATGGATGGATGTCTTATCTTTACTCATAATATAGCTTCGTAACTGTTCATTGTGTAATCTTCAGGGCTTAATTAACTGTATCTAGATGTTCTATGTATTATTTGATGATAACACTGTGTTTTAATTTCCATTGGGTTTGCTGCTGTACGTTCAGTGGATGTGACTAGTTACGAGTCCATTGAGATTTTGTATCCCCTGCTGCCTCTCAAATTAAGAGTAGGCTATTCAGGACTGCAATTATAACAATTTACTGTACTCAAAGAAAGGTGATTCTTTGAAGTTTCCTACCTCCAGAGGGATGTGGGGGCTTCGTCATCGATTGTAATCAAAACAGAAATTGATAGATTTGTGGAATTAAGGGAAACAAGGACAGACCAGTATGTATCATCAAGGATTCTCACCATCTGGACCATGCTCTCTTCTCGCTGTTACCAACAGGCAGGAGGCATAGAAGCCTGAAATCACACACTGCCAATGAGGAACAGCTATTTTCCTACAGTAATCAGATTCTTCGCCACAATTCTGATCCGCACGGTGGCGCAGCGGTAGAGTTGCTGCCTTACAGCGAATGCAGCGCCGGAGACTCAGGTTCGATCCTGACTACGGGCGCCGTCTGTACGGAGTTTGTACGTTCTCCCCGTGACCTGCGTGGGTTTTCTCCGAGAGCTTCGGTTTCCTCCCACACTCCAAAGACGTACAGGTATGTCGGTTAATTGGCTGGGCAAATGTAAAAAAAATAATCCCTAGTGGGTGTAGGATAGTGTTAGTGTGCGGGGATCGCTGGGCGGCGCGGACCCGCTGGCCGAAGGGCCTGTTTCTGCGCTGTATCTCTAAAAAAAATCTAAAATCGTACCTTGATGACAGACCACTGCGGAGCACCTCTTGCACTTCCATGGGCATGTTTATTTTCTAATTGTGTTTTCCGCTGATTTTTTTTTTGCACTCTTTTCATTTTACTGTCTTGCAGAATTTTATGTGTAGCTTATGAACAGTTTAAATGTTTATGTATTTGTCATTTAATTGGAATTTTCCTTTTCTGAGATGCTGTATTCTTTCCTTTCCTTTCAAAACTGTAATCATCACAGCCTCAACTAAATCATGGTACTTGACCTCTCTGATCTGGAGAGCTATTTTCCCATCTGCAATCACACTTTCAATACCCTTCCCCCTCAATATTTTCTTTTCCATTTCTCCAAAGTGATACAATCTTTTCCCCCACTGAGATTGATTACTCTCAGTGAGGTTCTTATCTTTTATGATTTTACTTTGTTCAAAATTTGGGGTTTCACACTGACTTTGTTACGACCCGTGCTACTGTTCGGCTTTTCTCAAGGTGATTTTAAAAATAGAATGTTATTGCAAAAGTGGCAGCCATTCAGCTTGTTACACTATTAAAATATGACCAATTAATACTATTTCTCTGTTTTTTGTTTAGTCTGCAATTTTCTTTCCATCAAGTAGATATCCAATTCCTTGTTGAAATCTGGTATTGAATCTCTTCCACCAGTCTATCATCTGGTGCAAGTTGGGTTTAAGAACTTTGTGTATTTAAAAAACAGTCCCTCATCTCTAAAATGTTTTGCTGTAAATCTTTGACCTTTGGTTACAGTTCTTTTTGCCAGTGGAAACTGTTTGTCCTCATTGGCTGTCAAACCCCTCATGATTTTGAATGCTTCCATTACGTCAGTTTCATAACCATCTCCACTCTAAGGAAAACAATCCAGCTTCTCTCGTTACTGCCAAGTAAATGAGGTCCCTAATCTGTGCAGTCATTCCAATAAATCTCCTCTGCATCCTGTCCAAGGCCTTGACATCCTCCTTCAAGTTTAGGCTGCAAAATGTTAGTGACAGTTTATATAATTATCAGGACTATACTTCAGGGATGTGGTATCATATTGTATCCAATAGAGCTGGTTAGCGAAAAAAATAGGGAAAGGATATAGACGCCCTATATGTAAAAAACAAATCAGTCAAAAGAGAGAATAATGCAAAATAATTGGCGGACAGCTATTTTCATTCCTGTATATAAAAACAGAGATAGAACTTGTTCAGAGGACCACAGTCATATAATATTATTGGTTGGGAACATATTAGTATCCTTACCAAAAGATGTTACAGAAAAACATCTAAAAACTGAAAATGTAGATGCATGAATTCCGAAGGAGAAGGTCTCATACTATTATTTGAATAAGTAACCAGGAGGAGGATGGTAATGTAATGGATACAATACTTTTGAATTTCTTAAAGGTATTCAATATGGAACTGCATGAACTAAGGCCAGCACATGTGGTCAGGTTACATGTGGGAGCTGGCCACAAACAGAGTAATGTGAAAGAGCAGATGTTTAAAAGTGATATTCCAGAAGGACTGATATTGAAAAAAACTAATGTTTGCTATTTAAATATAAGGTTTGTGTTTAAGATTTAGGTATAGGTTCATGTTAAAAATTCTACATAACATCAAAATAGAAAATACAGTGTGGCTGGCTGAGTCATTTTGGTTTCGAACCGTTGTTTGTCGGGCTTGAACTCTCGCGTGGACTGTACGTGATCTGGGCCGACCAATCACGGGATCCGGGGGGGGGGGGGGGGGCGGGCCGTCATGTGTGGGCAGAGAACAGAGGATTTTGCGGTTAGAATTTGAACTCGGAAATATGCGCGTGAGTGATGGAGCTGTATCAGTTAATTATTAAACGGAGTGTTTACACAACGCGTGGACCTCTATAGTGGTGGCCCCGACGATCTAAAACGGCCTATTTTGGATTGTATCATGTCTGCAGCCGACAACCCAGACCAGCAGCATGCAGTTTTGATCAAACTGCCCGCTTTCTGGACATCACAGCCCCACGTGTGGTTTCAATAGGCTGAACCCCAGTTCCCTTCCGCCAGATCACCACCGATGTCACCAAATACTATCACGTGGTCAGTGCGTTGGACCAGGACACCGCTGAGCACATAATCGATTACCTTCGCCAGCCACCAGCCGACGACAAGTACGAGGGCCTCAAAACGCTCCTCATGCGCACTTTCGGTCTCCGCCGCTGCGACACGGCAGCCAGACTCCTGTACATGGATGGCCGAGGCGACCGCAAGCCATCCATGTTTATGGATGAAATGCTCGCCGTGATGGACAGACACAAGACCTGCCTCCTGTTTGAACAGGTTTTCCTCAAGCAGATGCCTGAAGACATTCGCCTGCTCCTCGCGGCCGACGATTTCACCGACCCCCGACGGCTGGCAGCCCGTGCTGTGGTAGGTGAAACAGCAGGGTGGCGCCCCCATCAGCCGTGTGGCGGCGGTAACACGGCAGGTCAAGTGGCCGGGCCCAGCCTCCACCAAAGGCGCGGCAGTGAAGCTGGCCACAAGTGACGCCGGCCAGCAAAGGTGAGTGGTGCTACTACCACTAAAGATGGGGTTTAGTGATGCTACTACCACTAAAGAAGGACCACCGATGCTGACCACCCTGCACGCATCCGGGAAATGCCTCGCTCGGCCGCCAGTACACCTGGGATCGTCATTCGGGGCGGCGTTTTCTCGTGGTCACGGGAGCAGAGGTCCATGTTTTGCCCCCATCGGGGGCCAACACTCGTTCCGGAAAGAGGGGGCCTTCTCTGGCTGCCGCCAAAGGCTGCAACATCAAGACGTACGGGGTCCGCACGATCCCGCTCAACTTCAACACCTGTCACTTCAAGTGGCCCTTTACTATCGCCAACGTCTCCCGACTGCTGCTGGGCGCTGATTTCCTCCGGGCGTACTCCCTGCTGGTCGATGTGAAGAGACAACGTCTCATCAATTCTGAGACGTTCGAGTCGATCGCCCTGAATTGACTGCACCACATCTCGGCTCAGTGACCTTCTCCGACAACGAGTATGCCAGGATCTTGGCCGATTTCCCCGACATCATAACCCCCCAGTTCACAACGGCCAGCCCCAAGCATGGTATGAAGCACCATATCCCCATCACCAGACCGGCACTCCATGCATGCGCATGCAGGCTGCCCCCCGACAAGCTCCAACTGGCCAAAGACGAGTTCCGCAAGATGGAGGAAATGGGTATAGTGCGCCTCTCAGACAGCCCGTAGACATCCCCGCTTCACATGGTCCCCAAAGCATCTGGGAGCAGGAGACCCGGTGGGGACTACCGCCATCTGAATGACATCACAATGGCCGACCGGTACCCTGTCCCTCACATCTAGGACTTCACGGCCAATCTTGACGGCGCCAAGGTTTTTTTTTCCAAAATCGACCTGGTACGTGGCTAACATCAACCTTGCCAAGTGTCAGTTTAGCCTCCTTTCCATCAGCTTCCTCGGCCACCACATTAACCAGCACGGCGCAGTCCCGCTCCCGACCAAGGTTCCCAGACCCTCTAGGGTGGGTAGATTCGCAAGTTTCCCAGACCCTCTACGGTGAAGGGACTCCAAGAGTTTGTTGGCATGGTCAATGTCTATCACTGTTTTGTGCCAGCAGCCGTCAGGATCATGCAACCGCTGATTATGGTCCTGGCCAGCAAGCCGAAAGAGCTCATTTGGGACGCGCAGTCACGCCCGCGTTCAACAACGCCAAAGAGGCACTGGCAAGGGCGACGATGTACATACATCCGTGGGCCGACGCACCAACAGCTCTCTCGGTTGACGCATATGGCACAGCCGTGGGCGGAGCGCTGGAATAACTGATTAAAGGAAACTGGCCGCCCCTCGCTTTTTTCAGTCGTCACCTGTGACCCCCCCGAGCAGAAATACAGCGCTTTCGACCGGGAGATCCTCGCGCTCTACCTGGCCATCCGGCATTTCCGCTACTTCCTCGAGGGCAGGGATTTCACAACTTTCACCGATCACAAGCCACTCACGTTTGCCTTTGCAAATGATCCCTGCTCATCCTGGCAGCAGCGTCATGGCCTACATCTCAGAGTACACGACTTGCGTCCAGCACATCGCAGACAAGAGCAACCGGGTCGCAGATGCGTTGTCCTGCACAACCATCAATGCCATCCATGCTTTGGCCACAGGTGTCGACTACACGGCCCTGGTGGCCGCCCAGCGAGAGGATGAGGAGATGCTAGCCTATTGCACCATCATCTCAGGCCTGTTGTTGGAGGATGTGCCATTCTGGCCTGCTGACACCACGCTCCTTTGCGACGTGTCTACCCAATGGCCAAGACCCATCATCCCCACGGCCTGGCGCCACCGGATTTTCGACATGGTACGTGGTTTGGCTCACCCTTCCATCCGGGCAACAACGGCACTGATGGCAGCCACGTTCATGTGGCATGAGTTGCGCAAACAGGTCGGCAACTGGACCAGGGCCTGCATCCCCTGTCAAACCTCAAAGATTCAACGACACATCAAGGCGCCGCTGCAGAATTTTGCCCTGCCAAACAGGCGTTTCGACCACATCCACGTCGACATCATTGGACCGTTGCCCCCATCCAGAGGTGTCGCCCACCTTTTCACCATCGTGGACCGATTCACGAGATGGCAGGAAGCCGTCTCGCTCTCGGATACCTCCACTGCGACATGTGCACGTGCCCTCACTGCCCACTGGATTGCCCGCTTTGGTGTGCGGTTGAACATCTCCTCCGACAGAGGTGCGCAGTTCATCTCCGTGATGTGGTCAGCAATGGCCCGGCTGCTTGGCACTAGGCTGAAACACACTGCATTTCTTTGAAATGAAGGAGGAAACTGGAGCACCCAGAGAAAACCCACGTAGTCACAGGGAGAATATACAAACTCCATACAGATGGCACCCGTAGTCAGGATCGAACCCAGATCTCTGAAGCTGTAAGACAGCAACTCTACCGCTGCGCCATTTAGCCACACTTATGCTCTACACAAGTTTCCTCCACCATTTTCATCTGGGATAACATTGAACTAGTGTACGTGTGATCTTTGTTCGGCACGATCTCATGGGCTGAAGGGCCTGTTTTCACGCTGTATCTCTAAACTAAACTAAACTAAACAAAAACAAATATGAACCTGCTGAGCAGATTGTCCTGATTCTGGTAAAAATATACATTACAGTGTGTTTGCATAGTATATATAGCTGCTGTTAGGTGTAGTGAGTGAGATATGTTGAGAAGCACACAAAAGGTGGGTGATATGTCTAGTAAACTTTAGGAAACTTGAAAGAAAGTGTGTTTTATTTCAAATTTCTATGATAGCTTCCAAGCAAAGACAGATTCTTTTTTTGTTCTCTTGACTCCACAAAATTCTTAAGGGCTTGTTAATTTACCTGTCCAAAGTGCAGTCTGGAATTGCATTTTCAAAAAAAAAGAAATGAGAAACTTACAGCAGGAATAAAGCAGGTCAGACTATGTGACTTTTTAAACAATGTGAATAATTCAATTCTTATGCACAATGTCAGATTATATGCATTGCTGATTGTTGAGACCAAATGACTATGTTTAGCATTCTCTCTTGGGAGAACCTTGGATTCTCCCTGTGAAGGAAGTCTGCTATCCTCATTGTAAGATGACCTGTTTAAAAAAAAATGTATTTACCACTCTGTTGTGAAATGTTTGAAGTGAAGAGTTAGAGGATTTTCATAGCCTGGTTTGGAAAAGAGCAATGAGTATACTTTGAAAGTGTTCTTTTTTATGCTTGAAAGACAAATTTGAATTCCATATACTCAATACATTTTATCCAAAAACATTTTGCGACCAATTAATTAATTTTGATCCAGAGTAACTGCCATGTTGCATATCAATAAATCACCAATTTACGATCCCAAATGTTGAAGGCTCACTAATTTGTTACTTTCATGCCGTTTTGGCAGCTCCTGGACAAATGCGCTTGGAATATTTGAAGTCTGGTTTCATCAGCACTTTGGACTGGAAAGTGAAGTGTGGCTAGTAATAAAAATGGGAAACAAATCGTAAAGACTCCCACTTTCTCCTCACCTTCCACAAGATAGAAAATTGGTAGCTGCAAAACAAGCACCAAGCACGTTGCTGATGCCCAATAATCCAACACTACAGATAGATGCGTACGCACATCACCAATAAATAAGGCTGGCTGGTGATTAAACAACAAGTGAGTGAGTGCATTGCAATTCTAGACTCGCTATTGGACATTAATAGAATACCAAACATTTTGGACAGTTTAATGGAAAATGCTTTACCTAAATTTTCATTGGATTCAAATCCCCGAATGGGCTTGCCACAATCCCTGTGACTACGTGGCCTTATAGACTCAAGATAGACACAAAACGCTGGAGTAACTCTATTCCACTACTTCCATTACATTTGTATCACAGTTATTTTTGCACTGACATTGAAATTGTCAAGAATGATTGTAACACTTTTTGAAAGACTAGCGGATTATGGACAATGAGAAATTAGTACAGAAGAACTATGATCATAAGATCAACTATGATTGACTAACAGGGCAGGCCTGAAGGCCAGGTGACATGCTGCTGTTCCTACTTTTCTGTGTTCTTGACCTTGGTGATGTCACATCCTTGCATTCTGGCACATTCTCCAAGGTTACCAGTTTCAGTGCCCTCCATAACGTTTGAGACAAAGACCCATAATTTATTTATTTGCCTCTGTACTCCACAATTTGAGATTTATCATAGAAAATATCACATGTGATCAAAGTGCACATTGTCAGATTTTATTATAGGCCATTTTTATACATTTTGGTTTCACCATGTAGAAATTACGGCAGTGTTTATACATAGTCCCCCCATTTCAGGGCACCATAATGTTTGGGATACATGGCTTCACAGGTGTATGTAATTGCTCAGGTGTGTTTAATTGCCTCCTAAATGCAGGTAAAAGAGAGCTCTCAGCACCGAGTCTTTCCTCCAGTCTTTCCATCACCTTTGGAAACTTTCATTGCTGTTTATCAACACGAGGACCAAAGTTGTGCCAATGAAAGTCAACAAAGCCATTGTGAGACTGAGAAACACGAATAAAACTGTTAGAGACATCAGCCAAACCTTAGACAGCCAATCTCGACCTCATCGGGACTTCCACGGCCGATCGTTAGGTTGAATTTACAACCTGCTGCTGGGGCTCTGGAACTCCAGCCCAGCTAGAGCCATCTATCCCGATAGCCGACTTCCTTGGCTGGCTTGATAAACCAGCAAAGCTCTGGAAGGAGCCAGCGCTGCTGTCGCAGCTGCGGCTTGCCTGCAGTCCGTCTGTCTTTTGTGTTTTTTGTTGTTTTTGTCTGAATTGTAGTTTTAATATGGTGTAGGGTTTGTATGTTATGTTTGGGGGGGAAGGGTGGGAGGGAACGGGAACTGTAAAATTCTGTCTCCCGAACGGAGACGCGACCCTTGTTTCTGTGTCGTGTCTCCGTTCCCGCTGCGGCCTACCAGCGGGCATGCACCTGGGACCACCTGGGGCTCTGGTTCGCAGAGCCCGCGGCCCGGACTCCCCACCTGCGGCGCTGGCCGCCTTCGGATGCTGTGGGAGCGGCTGCGACTCGTCTCCGGAGGCTCCGGCGCGGGCCGCGTGGACGTCGGAAGCCCGCAGGCCCCTGGGTGGGGTCCGGCAGCGGCAGAGGCAGCGTGTTCACCCGTCCCGGTGAATAGGCCGCGGGATTTTCACCGCCCAGCGGGGGCTTCAATGTCGGGAGCCCCGACCACCCCGACGTGGCAACTCCAACAGCCTGACCGCGGGAGAAGACGGCAGGGGAAGAGAAAAGACATTCTGGCCTTCCATCACAGTGAGGAGGTGACTGGAGGAGACTCACTGCGATGGATGTTTCTTTTTGTTTGGTGTTAGTTTGTGATTGTATGTGTTATTGCATTTTTATTGATTATTCTTATTGGTCTTATTGTTCAACTGCGGGTAATGTTTCATTTCACTACACATTTATGTGTATGTGACAAATAAACGACTATTGACCAAGAGTGCCAGAAAATCAGTGGTGGAACTATTGTGAGTAAATATTAAATTTAAGTGCAAGATTATATAACTAAATTAATAAAAATAAACATTTCCGATTTTTTGACCCCCGCTGTATGCGCAAGCGCTCGGCTCCTTTTTTGTTTACCTCACTCACATGCCTGAAGATAACACCCTCATTCTTGAACTGCCAAACAATCCAGAATGTCACAACATCCAATTCTTCAAGTGCGATCAAATGAAAGAATTTCATAATCCGGGTCAGTAGAAGTATAAACTATTCACAACTGTTCCTGGAATGTTCAAATAATTCAACACGTGTACAGCAAATGTCAACTTCAGTATTGCTATTCCCAATTCTGGTTCTGATTATTAGCTGTGTAAGAAGGAACTGCAGATGCTGGTTTAAACCGAAAAAAGACAAAAAAAAGCTGGAGTTACTCAGCGGGACACGCAACATCTCTGGGACTGCCCCTCTGTTTTCCTGCGCTGTGACGCCCACCGGACGCTGCTCCAGAGGCCGTATGAGGGCCAATTCCGGGTGCTGGAACATGGACTGACGACCTTTGCGCTGGACATGGGGGGCCGGCCAGAGGCCTTGTCGATTGACCGTTTAAAGCCGGCACATTTAGACATCGATCAGCCGGTGCTGATTGCTCAGCCTCGGCCGCGAGGTCGCCCTCCTTCGCGGCTCCCTCCACCTGTGCCTCCGCCGGTCCCTCTGTGGGCCGACTTCCGTACGCGGTCCGGTCGGGTTGTGCGCCCGCCAGTCCATTTCGTGCCTACGGTTCTGTTGGGGAGGGTCCTGTGGCGGCTCCCAAGGGTCGGGCCATTCCATTATCGAACCCCTCGGCAAGGGAATGGACTACTCCAGAGACGGCCCCTAGCTACAGGGATAAATAGCAGGGGTTTAGGCGCGATCAGTCTCTTGCAGACCCGTCTGGTCAAGAGAACCACAGCGACTAAAACTCTTCCTGAAACACCTGGCTCTTCGCCTTCATTTCGGGCCTAATCACTGCGCCACGTACCCCTTGTTCTGAAACTGTGGCCCCTGGTTCTGGACTCCCCCAAATTGGGAACATGTTTCCTGCCTCTAACGTGTCCAATCCCTTAATAATCTTATATGTTTCAATAAGATCCCCTCTCATCCTTCTAAATTCCAGTGTATACAAGCCTAGCCGCTCCAGTCTTTCAACATACGACAGTCCCGCCGTTCCGGGAATTAACCTAGTAAACCTACACTGCACGCCCTCAATAGCAAGAATGTCCTTCCTCAAACTTGGAGACCAAAACTGCACCCAGTACTCCAGGTGCGGTCTCACTAGGGCCCTATACAACTGCAGAAGGACCTCTTTGCTCCTATACTCAACTCTTGTTCTAAAGGCCAACATGCCATTAGCTTTCTTCACTGCCTGCTGTACCTGCATGCTAATTTTAAGTGACTGATGAACAAGGACACCCAAATCTCTTTGTACTTCCCCATTTCCTAACTTGACACCATTCAGATAATAATCTGCCTTCCTGTTCTTTCCACCAAAGTGGATAACCTCACATTTATCCACATTTAACTGCATCTGCCATGCATCTGCCCACTCACACAACCTGTCCAAGTCACCCTGCATCCTCATAGCATCCTCCTCACAGTTCACACTGCCACCCAGCTTTGTGTCATCCGCAAATTTGCTAATGTTACTTTTAATCCTTTCATCTAAGTCATTAATGTATATTGTAAATAGCTGCGGTCCCAGCACCGAGCCTTGCGGTACCCCACTCGTCACTGCCTGCCATTCTGAAAGGGACCCGTTAATCCCTACTCTTTGTTTCCTGTCTGCAAACCAATTTTCTATCCATGTCAGCACCCTATCCCCAATACCATGTGCTTTAATCTTGCCCACTAATCTCCTATGTGGGACCTTATCAAAGGCTTTCTGAAAGTCAATGTACAATGCATCCACTGGCTCTCCCTTGCCAATTTTCCTAGTTACATCCTCAAAAAATTCCGGAAGATTAGTCAAGCATGATTTCCTCTTCGTAAAACCATACTGACTCGGAACGATCCTGTTACTGCTATCCAAATGTTCCACAATTTCATCTTTTATAATTGACTCCAGCATCTTCCCCACCACTGATGTCAGGCTAACTGGTCTATAATTTCCCGTTTTCTCTCTCCCTCCTTTCTTAAAAAGTGGGATAACTTTAGCTACCCTCCAATCCACAGGAACTGATCTTGAATCTATAGAACATTGGAAAATGTTCTGAGGAAGTAGAGATGCTGGAGTGCTGTCTTGGTCATATGGCCGATGTAGTTGGACATGGTCAAATTGTTGGTGATATTTACACCTTGGATCGAGAAAATAGACAATAGGTGCAGGAGTAGGCCATTCGGCCCTTCGACCAGCACCACCATTCAATGTGATCCTTGCTGATCATTCTCAATCAGTACCCCATTCCTGCCTTCTCCCCATATCCCCTGCTGTCGATCTTCTCTGCTTCAGCACCCTTCATGTACTCTATCCCACTTCCTGAAGTCAATGACCAGCTCCTTTGTGTTGCCAACATTGAGGGAGATGTTGTTTTCTTGACACCATCGTATTAAGCCCTTTATCTCCTCCATGTACTCCGTCTTGTCATTGTTCAAGATCCGGTCCAGTGCGGTGGTGTCATCTGCAAACTTGTAAATGGAGTTGGAGTAGAATTTGGCCACACAGTCATGAAATAGAAACATAGAAACATAGAAAATAGGTGCAGGAGGAGGCCATTCGGACCTTCGAGCTGGCATCGCCATTCATTGTGATCATGGCTGATCGTCCACAATCAATAACCCGTGCCTGCCTTCTACCCATATCCCTTGATTCCACTAGCTCCGAGAGCTCTATCTAACTCTTAAATCCATCCAGTGATTTGGTCTCCATTGCCCTCTGTGGCAGAGAATTCCACAAATTCACAACTCTCAAGGTGAAAAAGTTTCTTCTCACCTCAGTTTGTATAGAGAGTAAAGAAACGTAAGGGTCTGAGAATGCCTTGTGAGCACCAGAATGAGAATTATGGTGGAGGATGTTTTTCCACTCACTTTACTGATTGTGGTCTATGTGTCGAGCATTAAATTTTCAAGGTATTGTTGGTGCTAACAATGATGTAAACAGATCGAGTTTGATAGATCTTTAATAAAAATGGTAAATTTACAGATAAATAGTTTAAGAGCTGCAAGGTCCTGTGCAATAAATTTACCGAAGGTTACGAATCTCTTCTGCTTTAATGAAGCAGATTTTGGTGGCTAAGTAAAACAAATGACCAGGAACAGGCAGACTCATAAGTATCATTGTTTGAATCCAAAGTCTATTTATACTTCCACAGATTTACATATTGCAAGACTTGCATATCTTTATCCATAGAATGTAGCAATAAAATTTCACTAAGGCCAAATGCCTTTAAGCCATTTTCTTTTCATATAAGCGAAGCAGATTTTCAGGTTCTTGTCTTTTTTATTAAAGTTTCCGGTTCTGGTATCCATACAATTCCATCTTTTAATTCCCTACAGTATCTTGATATCTTTTCCATCATTCCTTTTCTTTATCTATTAACTTCTCTGATGCATTGGTTTATTTTCCATATTAAAGTGTAATTTAAAAGGCTAGGTGGCAATGCCATTCGATGGAGCAAAACAGATCTGTTGAAATTGTATGGATGATTGTTATCTGTGCTGTTTTGGACAGAATAACGTTATTTCAAAATTTAGTTAAGCAATCATTTGCTTCACGTATGAGAAAATATTAAAACTTACACGTTAGTTTGTTTAAACCTTTGGAGTAATTTTTGAAGTATATTTAGTTGTCATATATGTGTATAATATAAAAATGTTTTGGTTGGGTATCATCACCATTTTAGCCAGGATGTGGTCGAACAATGGGACAAGCTAAATCCTGTAGATGGACACACAAATCCTGTAGAGTTTGAAATCCCCATGCAGATCAATTTCCTGCGCTTGTCACCTCTAGGTTAATGCTTAAATTTTCCACACCTACATAAAGAGCTGGTTTACAGTGCTAGCTAGGGCACAGAGTTAACTGAAGGGCTTTATGTTCTTTTCTGTATGCACGGTATTTTTGAAATATATTCCAGCATTTAAAACAGTTTCAACTTGCCAGTTCTACTTGTTTTTACAGTAGTATAATGGTATTGGGGTGAACTGTCAAAGAGAGGAACAAATAAGGAAGGGTGCATGGTCCATGAAAGGTCATATTCTAGCCTTCTACATTCCTCAAGAAACCCATTTAATATCTACTTTGTTTTCATATAGCTGCACTGTGCAAAGATCCCACAGTGTCAGCATAAGACTGTCAAAAGTCAGTCTAAACAGTATTAAATGTGCATTTGCAAAATGCCTCTCGAGCAGGAAGATTGCTTTAAATAGCCTAAACTGTTGGCTGTCCCCAGGCAGGTGTCAGCATACCTCTGAAACTCATTTGGTATGTCTACCTGTCACCAATATCACTGATTGACTGCACTATAAACAGCAGTGGAGAAAGCCATAAGAAATCTTCCTTTCTTACAGTGGAAGTTGCGTGAATGTGGGTAGCTATCATCATTTTTGTTCTGTTGGGCATGTCGAGCATTCCACAATATTTGTATCGTGCTTGTTAGTTGTAAGATAAGTATGTCAAAGTCTTTAAATTCCCTCCCTTAACCACTGTCTCTGAGGGTATTTCTTGAAACCAATCTCCTTGATCAACCTTTAAGTCATCTGTCGTATATTTCCTTGATGTCAAAATTGTTTTAGAAATCCACTTGAAGTGCCTTTCAAGCTTTACTACACTATGTTAAATGCCTTATATAAATAAAATTTGTTTTCACTTCAAATTTCTTAATTTTTTAAATAAAAATGCTAAAATGTTGTTTTAGCGCCTTCAGTATGAATATTAGAATTTACTCGCAACAAAGTTACTTTTAACATTGACCATAAAGAACCATTTCCTGTTCTGGCTTCCTCATAAATAATTAATTTCTGCACTCTTAGCCAGTGGGGCTAGGGAAGAAAGCTGTACCAAATGTAATCACATCAAAAGAAATTCTCCTTGCTCTCTGACTGAGGAAAATCATGCAACATAAAGGAATGATATTCCACAATTCTATATTTTTGCACACTTTTATCAAAACTTAAAACATCTTGATGATACTTTGACTTTAGACAATAGATAATAGACAATAGGTGCAGGAGTAGGCCATTCAACCCTTCGAGCCAGCACCGCCATTCAATGTGATTTAGATTTATTATTTTTAGATTTAGAGATACAGCACGGAAACAGGCCCTTCGGCCCACCGGGTCCACGCAGCCCAGCGATCCCCGCACATTAACACTATCCTACACACACTGGGGACAATTTTTACATTTGCCCAGCCAATTAACCTACATACCTGTACGTCTTTGGAGTGTGTGAGGAAACCGAAGATCTCGGAGAAAACCCACGCAGGTCACGGGGAGAACATACAAACTCCGTACAGACGGCGCCCGTAGTCAGGATCGAACCTGAGTCGCCGGCGCTGCATTCGCTGTATGGCAGCAACTCTACTGCTGCTCCACCGTGCCGCTTAAGCGATCATGGCTGATCATTCACAATCAGTACCCCGTTCCTGCCTCCCCATACCCCCTGACTCCTCTATCTTTAAGAGCTCTATCTAGCTCTCTCTTGAAAGCATCCAGAGAATTGTCCTCCACTGCCTTCTGAGGCAGAGAATTCCACAGATTTACAACTCTCTGACTGAAACGTTTTTTCCTCATCTCTGTTCTAAATGGCCTACCCCTTATTCTTAGACTGTGGCCCCTGGTTCTGGACGCCCCCAGCATTGGGAACATGTTTCCTGCCTCTAATGTGTCCAATCCCTTAATAATCTTATATGTTTCAATAAGATCCCCTCTCATCCTTCTAAATTCCAGCGTATACAAGCCCGGTCGCTCAAGTCTTTCAACATACGACAGTCCCGCCATTCCGGGAATTAACCTAGCGAACCTACGCTGCACGCCCTCAATAGCAAGAATGTCCTTCCTCAAATTTGGAGACCAAAACTGCACACAGTACTCCAGGTGCAGTCTCACTAGGGCACTGTACAACTGCAGAGGACCTCTTTGCTCCTATACTCAACTCCTCTTGTCATAAAGGTCAACATGCCATTAGCTTTCTTCACTGCCTGCTGTACCTGTATGCTAACTTTAAGTGACTGATGAACAAGGACACCCAGATCTCTTTGTACGTCCCCATTTCCTAACTTGACACCATTCAGATAATAATCTGCTTCATGTTCTTTCCACCAAAGTGGATAACGTCACTTTTATCCAAAATTAAACTGCATCTGCCATGCATCTGCCCACTCACACAACCTGTCCAAGTCACCCTGCATCCTCATAGCATCCTCCTCACAGTTCACACTGCCACCCAGCTTTGTGTCATCCGCAAATTTGCTAATGTTACTTTTAATCCCTTCATTTAAGTCATTAATGTATACTAGTATAGTATACTTTACCAGACTTTACCTGGACTTTACTAGTAAACCTCCTCTTGACCACTGCAGTGCTTCTGATGAAGATATTCCTACAATACTGTTAGTAATGGAGTTCCAGCATTCCAGTATTTTTCATTCATCAGATGTTCAATTCTTTATTTTGCTTCTTCTTTGGTTATTTATTGTTTTGTTATTCACAAATCACATTATGTAAAATCGCACAGTCCAATATTTATTTTTTCTGAACATATCGGAGCAAAAATCCTGGGTAGATCTTTGCTATACTCAAAATTACCTAAGGCAATGCAAATTATCACTTAATGCACGTAATGTTCATGAAAACATCATCCAATCTTGACTTTAATAACTTTGCCATTTTTTGCTGATGCAACACAATCCATTCATCTTGGTTTCTGAGCTCAGAACAAAAATCTCCCCTGCCCCTCATCCAGCCATCTGATTTGCAGTATGTTGAGAGTCGGACTAAATAGATTTAAAATTGAATAGAAATGTGAAAGGACTTTGGCATGCAAATGTAGGTGCGGGACATTACATAAAGTAGTTCTCTGGTTTTAAGATGCAAACCGGAGACTATTTTTTTTTTTGAGTCATGGAAAACTGCAACTTGATGCTAATGCTGAACAACTGCTAATCTTATATTTCCAAGAGTTGGAGGAATTTATCCAGATTTTATACCTATTTCAGGAAAAACACATTGAAAACAGCTATATGGAAAATTCAACCAGGTTGTTGTGAGGAAGGAATGAGTGATAATAATGAAATTGAAGCTGGCATTCATTGCAAGTCAAGTAGAGTTATTGTCGTATACAGAAGTATGGTGAGGTACAGGGACGATTAAAACATTAAGGAACCATGTGAGAGAGAATGTCAAAATTATGAAGGCATAAGAATATTCAATATTGGAAAACACTCCCTATCTCAATGGTTGGCAAAATTAATGCCATAAAAATGATTTTTTTACCGCAAATATTATACCTTTTTCAGACAATTCCGATATATCTGACAAAAAACTTTTTTAAAAAATTGGACTCTATTGTTAATGATTTTATCTGGGATTATAAGAATCATAGGATAAACAAAAGACACTTGTGTAAATCAAAAATAAATGGAGGCCTGGCTTTACCCAATTTTTTGTTTTATTTCTGGGCAGTTAATATTAAAAATATGAATTTCTGGTTGGAAGAAATAGATCATCAACCAGACTGGTTAAAAATGGAAAAGGAGGATTGTTTGCCTTTTGATATTGGTTCGATATTATTTGCTACGTCTAAATTAAACAAAAAAATTTATAGGGAAAACCCTATAATATTTAGTGCTATACGAATTTGGAAACAATTAAAAAAGACATTAAAATTAGATAATTTATCACTTTTTCTTCCAATTGTGAATAATCCTTTGTTTAAGCCTTCATGGGTAGACGGGGGTTTTACACAATGGAAGGATTATGGAATTAAAAATATGGGACAACTTTATAAGGAAGGCACTTTTCTGACATTTCAGGAGTTGCAACAGACTTATGGTCTTCGTGGAAATGATTATTTCAGATATCTTCAACTTAGAGATTATGTAAAATCGAACTCCCAAAATTTTCGAATTAGAAATTCAGAAATTCTTGATGAATGTTGGAACAAACATCCTAATACAGAAAAATTAATATCTTATATATATAATATCTTATTAGACAGTGACATTCCCTCCACGGACTTATACAGACAAAAATGGGAAAAAGAATTAAACCAAGTAATTACGAAAGATACTTGGGAAGAAAGTTTGCAACATATACATCAGTGTTCACTAAACGCCAGACATTCTCTAATACAATTTAAAGTAATACATAGGTTACACTATTCAAAAACAAAACTACATAAAATTTTCCAACATATCTCACCTAAATGTGATAAATGTCAACATTTAGAAGCTACATTATTTCATATGTTTGCAAACTGTATAAAAATTAAAAAATTCTGGGTAAATATTTTTAGCATAATATCTAAAGTAACCAGCACACAATTGGACCCAGATCCAAAATTAATTATACTCGGAATATTAGAATTAAATCAAACATTTAGAACAACACAAAGAAACTTTATGGATTATAGTTTAATAACAGGAAAAAAATTAATTCTAAAATTTTGGAAAGGCCCTACGTCCCCCACAATCAAAATGTGGATTATAGAAATGACGGAGACCTTAAACGTGGAAAGAATCAGATTTTCCCTGTTGGATAAACAGGAATTATTTATTGGAATATGGTCTCCTTTTATTGATTACTTAAAGGGTCAGAATGGTTCAGCACAGGAACCTGACTAGCACTCGGACTAAAGAATGGATGAAATGCTATACTTTGAAATGTACGAATATATCTCGAATGAAGTTTTTGTTATTTTAATAAATTTCTCCACTCTTCTTTAACTAACTTTTTCCTTATCTTTATAATCTGTTTTTGTTTTTGTTTTTATTTTTCTTCTCTCTTTTTTCTTTCTTTACTTCATCTAGTTCTTTAGTTCTATCTAGTTTTAAAAAAAAGGGGCAAAAGGTATTGGAGACAATATAATAATAATTGACAATATTATCAATTTAAAAATGTATGACTGTAAAGATGTAAACAGGTTATGTACCTATCTCCAATAAAAAATTTATTCAAAAAAAAAATAAAAAAAATTATGAAGGCAAAAAATTATTGAATTCTATATTAATTAGGGATTACAAAATGAGGACAGAATAAGACTTCAAACTAATTTCTTTTGTCCAGAACTAAATCAGTTGATTATCCTAGGGACATTGATTATCCAGACGCAGATAAAGCTGCAGGTTGCCTAGGTGATGAATTTGGAAGCTAATAGCAGCATACCCAAAGTTAGCTTTCTTGAGATGAGGGGATAAACAATGAGAAAAGCGTATGTTGCGCCAGTATCAGTTAAATTGGATGAGGTGATTTGAAAGTTTGGCAATTTGTTGCTTCCCATCACATACCCCAGTCCCACATCAAAGACTCCACCATGTTCCCTGACATCTGTCGGAAGCTGAACCAAACTAGGAGCAAGCTTTATGTGACATTTGAGTCTGAGAGGAGCACTTGGTACAGTGACTCACTCAGGCATTACCTGGAACATTTCCAGCATTAAATCTTCACAATGTTTACTCAACATCTCCCCTCAAACAAATATCTTTGCAACCCCACTCATGTTGCTCTTCCTGCCACTCTTAAATTCAGCTGCAGTGGATCTAACAATATCTCTTTCCATCTCCATACCATTGGTGGATTCGTCCCTGTCTAACTTCTCTAATTCTAGACTGCTCCATGTCATTGCAAACCTCTAAAATTGAATACTCCAGTACACCTCCAGCTTCCCTTCCTCTACTTTTTTTGAGCTTGAATCATCAAAACTTCTGCTCACATTCTTACATCAGCCATCCTTTTGTCCTTCATCTTTTAGTAGCTCTTGTTTGTAAGTTCGTGGTTAAGCCAATCATCCATGTTCTTGATAATTTAGAAGCTCTTTATATCCTGGGCCCCCTTCTGCATCTTTATCATTTCCATTGCTTCTGTAAGGAATTTCTATTTCTGGCTTCTCTATAGTTTGGTGTTTTCTTATGATTTAGAGGGAGGCCATTGGGCTCCCAAGACAATCTCATCCGCTTCATACCCACACTTATTTCCTTGGAACCTGGCCGATAAATCACTCTCTTAATTTTTGTGTCCCACCTACATTAGTGTAATTTGCCGCGGCTAATTAACCCACTAACCAGCATGTCTTTGGGATGTCAGAGCACTTGTGGGGTGTGCGTGCGAACTCTATGCAGTCAAGATCAAGCATAAGTAGGAGCTGTGCAGTGGCAGCACTAACTGTGTTGCATCTTAAACCCTGAATTTAATTGATTCACCATTGATGGCTGTGCCTTAAGATCTTAAGATGACAATGCCTTAACTATTGAATTCCGACCTTCCTTCCTTCCCTCCCTCTCCCCCTTCCCTTCCCTCGCTCCCTCTCCCCCTTCCCTTCCCTCCCTCCCTCTCCCCCTTCCCCTCCCTTGCTCCCCTCCATTCCCCCCCCTTCCTCTAGGCCTCCCCCCCCCCCCCCCCCCCCCGCCCCTCAGCAAGTACTGCAGCAAGTATTTATCTTTTGCTTTAAGCTGGTGTAGTGTTGGAGAGAAATATAATTTTAAGGCTTGGAATCCTTCCATTAAGCCCTTTCTGTTTCAGATGATACCAAACTGCTTTCTTCCATATTTAGACTGTTCTCCCATGCAATCTTCCAAGAATCTACTTTGTTACTATTCTGTTCTCTACAGAATCATGTCAGATCATGATTAATGTCGCACCAGTGTATGCAAGAACATTTATTTGGAAGTGCCTGAACTTAGGAGTGGCAGGAAGAGCAACATGAGTGGAGTTGCAAAGATATTTGTTTGAGGGGAGATGCTGAATAAACATTGTGAAGATTTAATGCTAGAAATGTTCCAGTTAACCCCTGAATGAATCACTGCAACTCCTTGACGATGAATAAACAACACAAATCATCGCAGCAGTTGATTCAGGTTAAAGACATGCTACTGATGTGATTTGTTGGATCACTATCTGAGTTCATTGATAGGGTGGACTGTTCTAAGCTTCCCAGACTAATAGTTTTAAATAACATAACTCATTTAGCCATACTTTGTTGCCTTTTTGTTTCTTTTTAATGTTATAACTGTAATTAATATAACACATCCATTGGCCATGAAATTGCACTGTTTAGGCCAAAAGAGTACAAACCTTAATTCTCTTCCCAATTATTTTAGCTGTTATTTTGAACAATTTTTTCTCGACTACTGTTTCAACCTTAGAGAAATTCTGTTGAGTTCCTTAGTTTAGTCTCAATATATTTTGACTTTTACATCTTTATTGTACTTCTGTCAGGTTGATTTACATATTTGCTAAACCGCTCAATTACAGCAATTTATTTTATATAGGTCCTCCCAGCTCCAAATTCTCTACTTTTGAATTCTAGTTACATATTCTATAAAGACGTGTTGGTGGATTTGCAATAATTATCAATTGATTCATGGATGCTACACTGATGCACAGCAACATCGAGTGCATTCTGTGTGGAGTTTGCATGTTCTACTAGTGACCATGTGAATTTTTAATGGGATTTCCAGTTTCCTTCCCAAGGCAAACATGTTATGTGGCTACTGTAAGTTGGTCATGTGATAGATTAGTGAGAAAAATCAGTGGGAATTGGTGGACATTCAAAGGAAAGTAGGCTGTTGGGATATTAGTGGGGAAACGGAATCGACGGGAATGCTATGAGAATTGGCATAGATCTGATGGGCCGAATGGCAGAAGTATAAAAGGAAATTGAATTTTCCTATTTGATTTGGAAAGTCCAAGGGCAGAGTTGAAGATGGACCAACAATAATGTACTTAAATAACACTTTTAACTCTGTAACATGTCTCACTGTCTGTTGCATAACCAAACGTTTAAAAGAGTGGACATATAAAGTGTAATTAATTACATTGTCTGGAACAGGATGACAGCAGTGGCCATCAAAATAATGGAAAATTTTAATTTCTTCTTGGGCTGCACCTTGGGACTAAGGATAGCTTGAATCCACTCCTAATTTTGAGAGTTTTCAAGAAGCTATTGAGGCAAGGTAAGAATCGCAGATCCTTACTCTGAGAGGGCATGTGGTAGCAGACAAAGCACTTTGGAGGGTAGTTTCGGAGGTGGTGCGCTCTGTGCACTGCTTACGCAGAGCTTTTGTGTGTCCCTCATTTATGACTTTGGGATTCTGAATACTATCCAATATACCCCTCCTCCATTTGGATAAACCTTTCTCCTCTCTCTCTCCTCTCTCTCCTCTCTCTCCTCTCTCTCCTCCTCTCTCCTCCTCTCCTCTCTCTCATCTCCTCTCCTCTCTCTCCTCTCTCTCTCCTCTCTTTCCTCTCTCTCCTCCCTCTCTCTCTCCTTCCTCCTCTCCCCTCTCTCCTTCCGCCTCTCCCCTCTCTCTCCTCTCCTTCCTCCTCCTCTCTCCTCTCTATATGTGTATATATGTATGTATATATGTGTGTGTATGTATGTATATATATATGTATATAATGCAAAGACAAAAACAATGTTCCCATGTCTGTGTAGCTCGGAGCGTATTTGGAGGTTGAAGTTTTTAATAGCTTGATGGTTAGAGGAGTGAAATTAGAGTGTGGCAGGGTAATGTGGATCCCTGATGAGACTGGCTGCCTTTATGAGGCAGCGACCATTGGAGATCCCTTTGATGGTGGGGATCAGTACCGTGATGTTCACCACTTTTTGCAATCTTCTTCGTTCCTGGGCGTTTGAGTTGCCAAACCAGGCCATGATGCAACCAGTCAATATGCTCTCTACTGTATACCTATAGAAGTTCGAGAGACTATCCGATGTCATACCGAATCATTTCTTGTTGGGCTGAGATGGAATACAGTAAAGTTCCTTGGTCACAGGAAGAGATGTGTCTCACTTTATCCACATTCCTTAGGCCTATTTATGTTGCTCAGTAGATCTTTGATTGGTACTGGAAGTATTGAAGATCAATTTAATGACCCATATTGGTCTGTCCTGTCAGACGGACAATAAATCTTCCTTTACACAAAAGCGTTGCTTCATTAATAACTGCTCGCTTTCATCTTATTATTTTTGATCAGCTGTTTGAAGTAGTTTGAATTCTTAATTCTTAAACCCTTCATTTGAAAATACAGCTGAAACGAGTGTTTTTTTCCAAGAGTAAACGGTTTATCGTGTTCTGAACTTTTGTTTTCCCATTTTTGTTTACATGACATATTCTTTTGCTTCACTTGCGACTAAAAAGAAAGCATGCTGGAAGATTTTGTGGTGCTTGTAAATAAATTAGTTTCAGACCAGTATGAGGTTGACATTTGTATTCTGCGAAGTTAACAGATGTTTCTCAGCTTCCAAATCACCTTTGTTGTTTGATTTATTAGAAACAAAATTAGTAGTGGCAGGCTATTTTGTTCAATTTGACAAGTATTGTTAAGAGTGCACTTTAAAAATTGTAGACATTGCTACACATTTTCTTTTGCCAGATCATACATAAATGACATTTAATTTAATTGTTATTAAACTATGACTAATATTTCCTGTATGGTTAATTCTATTTACACCTGATCTGATTATATCCACTTTTTATAACCTAGAAACGGACTTCCTTCTAAAAATAAATGTGCGTGTCACGAGTTAGATTATCATTTATTACCCATTCTAAATTACCCTATGTGGTTTTCATGATGACGGTACTCCCACAGTGCTGTTAAATAGCATGTTCAAGATCAAGAATTCTGAACCATTAAGGATGAAGGCATGGCATTGTATATTCAAATATATTATTAGTAAACTGAGTTATTGAGTTCCATACTTTTTTGTTTTCCCTTTAGATTTGTGCAGTCTGCTTTGATTACTAGATATTTGTAAGAGCAATTGTATTCAAACAGACCAATTTTTGCAATTGTTTGCCTTGCATTGCAATCACCCAGGCATGAGATGCCCAGAGGGGGAAAATAACTCACTGTAGGCTGTCTATGTACTTCTTCCATTGGAAGTCAAATGGAACTCAACCATCAGGCTCTTTGTAGAGAGAGAAAATACCTGAGGGGATTTGTTAACTGTTCTATTTAAACAGGATCCTATTTTTAAAGGGGCACAATTGGGGATCCTTGTACAATTTCATGAAAATTTGCTCTCCATATTCCTTGGTGAGTAATCATTTAGGCTGCTGGGTTGAACTCGGATTGTGTAATCAGAATACATCTGTCCTCTGCACAAACCTACTTTGTTTCTCATGCTGTACATATACCGATTCCAAGCTAACAGAGTCCCAGCAGGAAGAAATAATTCTCCTATGTGGGGTGCACATGCCAGAATTCAGACCTTTAAGCAGATTAGAGTTGAAGTACGTCTGGAGCAGTCAGTCTAAACCGGATACCACAAATTTTTGGCAATACAGTAATAGCTTTCATTATATAAGGTGACTTAATTATATATATATTTTTAAGTCTGCAGGCTTTACAATGGTAAAATAAGACATTTCTGGTATATGGAGACTAGCCATTTGAATGTTACAACCATCAGTATTGGGCTAAAAAAAAGTTGTGACATTAGGTCGGCTCAAGCACTGGAAGACAGAGAAGAGGAGAGGGAGAGGGAAATGGGAAAAGAAGAGTAGGGTGGTGGGGTAGTTATTTGCATGCTGGCTGAGTTTTTACTAATAGGCCAAAGCCAAAATAAATAAAAGGTAAAAAAAATAATTTTGAGAGACTTGTATCAAGGAGTCAAGATAGAGAAAGCAGTTTGCTGAGTGGCAAATGGGTTTGGTATGGTGTAGGTTTAGCTGAAGTTCACAGTGAGCTGAGGAGGGGAGGACATTTTGGAAACTAATGAAATAATCACGGTTGAGGGTATCAGTCCAACATTGTTGGAGTGGAGCTAGGTGCTCTTTGGATAATAAAATCATAGAATGGTTGCTGCTCAGGGGATGGCCACTCGACCATCTTGTCTGCACCAGCCCCTTTCATAGCAACTCACTAGTACCACCTCTGGTCCTAACCCCATAACCTTGCAGATTTTCTCTTCATATTTTTGTAAAATTCCCTCTTGGAAAGGAAGGAATCTCTGTGATGGAATGAATGGAAACCTCCTCTGAAGGGGAAAATCCGGAATTGAGGTTATAACTATCTGAATCAGTGGTCAGTTAGAGATCATTACTGACAAAATTGAGTTTGTGGTGAGGACCTGAAATAATGGTTGTAAAAAGTGTCATTAAAATAATTAAATAATAGTTTTCCAGCCAATTATCAATGGAGAAGTGCCAAGGCAATAACATTTGAGGATGTACACACAAATAAATATCAAAATTAATTGAATGGTGTCAGAATGGTGCCTGAAAACCATTAACTTTACAATAACTGATTTTTGCTGCGTGGCCTTTGTTCAAATATATCGTGCAGATAGAGTCTGAAGAAGGATCTCGACCCGAAACGTCACCCATTCCTTCTATCCAGAGATGCTGCCTGTCCCGCTGAGTTACTCCAGCTTTTTGTGTCTATCTTCGGTTTAAACCAGCATCTGCAGTTCCTTCCTACAGACAGGAAGTGACACAGCTGGCGTCCTGGTGCCTTTGCAACAACGTGGAGCTCAATGCTCTTGACAGTGGAATTGATAGTAGACTTTCGGAGAGCTCCCCCTCCCCTTCCCCTTCCCCCACTCACCATCAACAACACAGTCACATCTGTGGAGTCATTTAAGTTCCTTGGAACCATCATCTCCAGGAACCTTAAATGGGGGGCCATCATCGACTCCACAGTCAAAAAGGCCCAACAGAGTATGTACTTCCTGCAGCGGCTGAGGAAACACAATCTGCCACAGGCAATGATGGTCCAATTCTAGCCTGCCATCACAGAGTGTCCTCACCTTCTCCATCATGGTCTGGTTTGGCTCAGCCACCAAGCACGATCGAGGCTGCAACGGATCGTTCGATCAGCTGAGAGGATTGTTGGCTGCAACCTTCCCCCCATTGATGAACTGTACACTGCAAGGGCCAGGATGCGAGCGGGTAAGATCATCTCTGACCCCTCTCATCCTGGCCACAAACTCTTTGAAGCACTTCCCTCTGGAAGGCGACTCCGGACTGTCAAAGCCGCCACAGCCAGACGTAAAAACAGCTTTTTTCCATGAGCTCTAGCTCTACTTAATAACCAAAGTCTGTAGCCTCCATTTGCTCTGGTATTTTATTTCATTCACATGTTTAAACTATAATGTTTTATTCTTAATGCTTTAATGTTTTATGTTTTACTCTTAATTGTTTACTGTTTGTCGTGTTGTCACACGTGAGCAAAGCACCAAGGCAAATTCTTTGTATGTATATGTACTTGGCCAATACATTTATTCAATTCAATTCAATACCTACACATTCTGTATTTAAATGTTGGATACCAAGTCAGAGAAACATAGAAACATAGAAAATAGGTGCAGGAGGAGGCCATTCGGCCCTTTGAGCCAGCACCGCCATTCATTGTGATCATGGCTGATCATCCACAATCAATAACCTGTGCCTGCCTTCTCCCCATATCCCTTGATTCCAGTAGCCCCTTGAGCTCTATCTAACTCTCTCTTAAATCCATCCAGTGATTTAGCCTCCACTGCCCTCTGTGGCAGAGAATTCCACAAATTCACAACTCTCTGGGTGAAAAAGTTCCTTCTCACCTCAGTTTTAAATGGCCTCCCCTTTAATCTAAGACTGTGGCCCCTGGTTCTGGACGCCCAACATTGGGAACATTTTTCCTGCATCTAGCTTGTCCAGTCCTTTTATAATTTTACATGTCTCTATAAGATCCCCTCTCATCCTTCTAAACTCCAGTGAATACAAGCCTAGTCTTTTCAATCTGTCCTCATATGACAGTCCCACCATCCCAGGGATCAATCTCGTGAACCTACGCTGCACTGCCTCATTTACAAGGATGTCCTTCCTCAAATTAGGAGACCAAAACTGCACACAATACTCCAGATGTGGTCTCACCAGGGCCCTATACAACTGCAGAAGAACCTCTTTACTCCTATACTGAAATCCTCTCGTTATGAAGGCCAACATGCCATTAGCTTCCTTCACTGCCTGCTGTACCTGCACGCTAACTTTCAGTGACTTTCGCTGCACTTCCCTCTTACCTAACCTGACACCATTGAGATAATAATCTGCCTCCTAATTTTGCCGCCCAAGTCGATAACCTCATATTTATCTATGTTATACTGCATCTGCCATGCATCTGCCACGCATCTGCCCGCTCACTCAACCTGTCCAGGTCACCCTGCAACCTCCTAACATCCTCTTCGCAGTTCACACTGCCACCCAGCTTTGTGTCATCTGCAAACTTGCTAGTGTTACTTCTAATTCCTTCATCCAAATCATTAATATATATGGTAACGGTTGCGGCCCCATCACCGAGCCTTGCGGCACTCCACTCACCACTGCCTGCCACTCTGAAAAGGGTCCGTTTATTCCTACTCTATGCTTCCTGTCTGCCAACCAATTCTATATCCATGTCAACACCCTACCCCCAATACCATGTGCTCTAATTTTGCTCACCAATCTCCCGTGTGGGACCTTATCAAAGGCTTTCTGAAAGTCTAGATACACTACATCCACTGGCTCCCCTTCATCCATTTTACTTGTCACATCCTCAAAAAATTCCAGAAGATTAGTCAAGCATGATTTCCCTTTCATAAATTCATGCTGACTTGGACTTATCCTTCTACTGCTATCCAAATGCACCGTTATTATCTCTTTAATAATTGACTCCAGCATCTTCCCCACCACCGATGTCAGGCTAACTGGTCTGTAATTCCCCGTTTTCTCTCTCGCTCCTTTCTTGAAAAGTGGGATAACATTAGCTATCCTCCAATCCACAGGAACTGATCCTGAATCCATTGAACATTGGAAAATGATCACCAATGTGTCCACTATTTCTAGAGCCACCTCCCTGAGTACCCTGGGATGCAGTCCATCAGGCCCTGGGGATTTATCAACCTTCAGTCCCATCAGTCTACCCAATACTTTTTCTCGCCTAATGCAAATATCTTTCAGTTCCTCTACCCCCCTAGATCCTCTGTCCTCCAGTACATCTGGGAGATTGTTTGTGGCTTTCTTAGTAAAGACAAATCCGAAGTACCTGTTCAACTCCTCTGTTACCTTGTTACCCATAATAATTTCACCCGTGTCTGCCTACAAGGGACCCACATTTGACTTTGCTACTCTTTATCTCTTAACATATCTAAAGAAGCTTTTACTGTCCTTCTTTATATTCTTGACCAGCTTCCCCTCGTAATTCATCTTTTCAGCCCGTATTGCCCGTTTTGTTACCTTCTGTTGTCCTATGAAAGTTTCCCAATCCTCTGGCTTCCCGCTATTCTTTGCTGTGTTATACATCTTTTCTTTTAGTTTTATTCCATCCCTAACTTCCCTTGTCAGCCACGGTTGCCTCCTACTCCCCTTAGAATCTTTCTTCCTTTTAGGAATAAAATGATACTGCGTCTTCCGGATTATGCTAAAAAATTCCTGCCATTGCTGTTCCACCGTCAATCCTGCTAGGATCTCTTTCCAGTCTACCTTGGCCAGCTCCTCTCTCATGCCTTCATAGTCCCCTTTGTTCAACTGCAACACTGACACTTCCGATTTAGCCTTCTCCCTCTCAAATTGCAGATTACTACCCCCAAGCGGTTCCTTTACCTCGAGTTCTCTTATTAAATTGGTTCATTGGACAACGCTAAATCCAGAATTGCCTTTTCTCTGGTAGGCTCCATTACAAGCTGCTCTAAGAATCCATCTCGGAGGCACTCTGCAAACTCTCTTTCTTGGGGTCCAGAACCAACCTGATTTTCCCAGTTTGCCCAACACTGGTATTAATTGCTTCCAGTCCATACGACCTTAAGGCATAGGAGCAGAATTAGGCAACGTAGCCCATCAAGTCTACTCAGCCATGCGATCAGTGGCTGTGGATCATTCTGCAAGAGGTGGTTATGATTCACTTTGTCACCAAAAGAGAGAAAAGTGATGGCTGAACATGGGATCTAGAAAATAATAATATTTAAAGAAAAACTTGAAGGTAATAATCTCTGGCTTCCCATCTCCTCGTCACACTTGTGAATACAGAAGTAGGACACTGTAAATGAATGGTTAATTGGAGAGTTGGTGTGGGAGGGAGTGTTTCTGATCTGTGGGGCATCCAGGGCTGTCATAGGGCTGTGAGACCTGTATCAGTCAGTTGCATTGAACTTTGGGCTAGGAACAGTATTGCTGTACTAGACTTGGTATGTTAGATCCAACTAACAGCAGGGATATGGAAAACTTGTCATAATTTCAAAAGGGAGTGAGGCGAGATTTGTTCTGAAAACAGGAAATTGGAAAATGAGTTTTGAAGACAAAACAGATTGGAAGAAAGGCAAGAAGGGAAATTGGAAGTGCTTATAATTCAGTGTTAAGGGAAAAACAACTGAATGAAACAAAGATGCAGGTAGATATGCAGAAGTCTAATACTGAATTGTGGTTTTAAGACGTGCAGGAATGATCCTCATGTTCTCAGATAAAAGGTTTACAAGTGAGTCTAATACTGAATATAAAACTAAAAAAGGAGAGTTAGTCATAATATTGGTTGAAAGATAATTAGAAATGTGAGAATGATAACATACAGATTTATGGCTGGCTAAACAGTCATAGTTCAATATTAAGGTTAGGAATCCATTCAGTGGCATCAGGCTATGCACAATACGGTGACCTTGTGGGAGGGAGGTCACCGGAGGAGGAGGATCCAAGACTGAATCCGTTGGGAGCCATTATTGATTAGTGATGTGCGGCTGATTTGATCTTTGAAGTGCCCATGGATCAGTTGCTGATGACGGAATTAATTCATTGTTGAGTTTTCACACATCAAATGTTTTTCGAGAGTGCATCACACCTTATCAGCTACTCATTGGCACAGGAAATGTCAATAGGGCTCCTGGCTTCAGGTCTTCTTGAAATCTGGTCCAAATATGAGAGGTCAGTGATGGAGTCTGAATGAAGCAATTATGTCTCATGCAAAAACCTTCCTTTTGAGAGAATGTTGCCACTTCTAAGGTAGAGTTGCCCACATAGCAATTGATGGTCCAGGGTTTTGTAAGCAATTGAGAGCAGGGAGGTGGGAAGGTGGTTGTGTGCACTGTCAAATGATTTCCCTGGCCTGTGATAGATTAATGCCAGACACATGGATCGGTGTTGGTGTTGAGGATGTTGTAAACAGTTGCTGGTTTTTACTGCCCATTTGACTTCTCAGCTGACTGGAGTCTTTGAGCTCATTAGAAACCATAAAGTAATAGCATCAACGTTGATTCTGGGCCTCTCTTTGGCTATTGGACAATTGCTCCCTGGCAACACAGGATTTCCTCCAACCTCATCTACTGTATGCGCTCTCAGTGTGGACTCCTATATATCGGTGAGACCAAGTGCAGACCGGGCGATCGTTCCGCTGAATACCCACGCTCAGTCCCCCTTGGCCTACACGATCTCCCGGTTGCCAAACATTTTAACTCCCCTTCACATTCCCACACTGACCTTTATCTCCTGGGCCTCCTCCACTGTCAGAGTGAGGCCACATGCAAATTGGAGGAACAGCACCTCATATTTCACCTGAGCAGCTTACAACCCAGCGGTATGAATATTAATTTCAAGTAACCCTCTGTCCCCTCCCACCCTAGTCGTCCTGCTAGTTTCACTGTTTGGATCCCTTTGTTATCACCTCTTCCACAGCCAATAATGGATCAATTGTGGGCTCCACTTTTCCTTGGTCATTGGTGCCGACTCTGATTTGTTCTGTACCTTTTCATACCTCTAGTTTCTCACTCCCCTGACTCTCCGAGAAAGGTCTCAACCTGAGACATCACCTATTCCTTTTCTCCAGAGATGCTGCCTGACTCACTGAGTTTCTGCACCATTTTGCATCTATCTCAGGAGTTTTTCTGCTTCTTTTGGCAATAATGTTGTCATTGTCACCAATTATTTTTCATCATTTTGAAGGGAGTTGAAAAGTGCTGTGACTATATTAGGGCACTGCAGTGTGTCAACAGGCTATTCAGAACCCACCATCAAGCACTTATCTGTTTATTTCAGTGCTATGGAATTAACAGTGTAGTTTGCATAGAATGAAATGAGTTAATGACTATTTCTCAGCTATTTTGCTGCAGACCAAAATTTTCATTGGGCATTTACCAGCATGAGTTGAGCATTGCACATCCAAGGTAATTTTTGTATCAGGCATTCATCAAGTTAGGCCATTACTTGCAAAACACTGCTTTTGATGGGGGGGAAATATCATATCGCTTTGTTTCAGCAATGGCCACCATTGGTCACTAGCGGGTCAACTGTATTATCATAGTGTAGCATCAGACTAGGGACCCGATTAAGGTAAGTCCCATTTTGACCTTGTATACCTTTGATGTACCTCTCACTTCTTAACTTGATTACATTGCTCCTCTCTGCCCCATCTCATCTTCAGCACCATGGAACTCTCATTCATGCCGATCACCTCGTGCACTGATAGACTTGATTAGACACCATTCTGATGTCTCCCACCACAGTGCATAGATAACCTTGACATGACATTTTCCTTGTGTGGAGGATGTTATCCTAATGATTTGCTACAACAATTGCACTACAACTTTTCAATCATGGTGTCTCTACCACTGCATTATCTTGATCAAGCTACGCAACAGAAATTGGGTTTGGAGGATTTCACCTTGTTAACTTTCCAGTCTTCTTGCCTGTCGTCACATTGGGAAGTGTGCTTGGCATCTGAACTACTGGGAGAGCTGTATATAGATGTGTAATTGTTATATATTGTCAGAAATTTTCCCCATCAATTCTGCAAGTCCGGTGTTATGAGAAAATTGTGATCCCTGATGCCTGTAGGCTTTTTGGATACATGGCAATTGAAATAGTAAATGCTTACAAAAGAACCTTGTTACGATCAGTAATGTGAAAAGAATTCTTCACACAAAGGCCACAGGGGTTAATGAGAGAGGAAGAATACACGCCTAATGTCTGGATGTAAAAAGCAGGAAGGAACAGGCAAATTTCTACTGGGATTAAGTTCTTTCTAATTTTCCTTATATTCTGCTGATTTGGAAATAAATACTAATGCTATAACCTAAAGTACTTTGATTCTGTTTTATGTGGTTTGATGACTAAAATAAATGTAGGGATGTAGCTTAGACATGTCCAGAGGGCAGTTGGTTTTTGTGGCAATGTCTTCAATTTATTACAATGAAATTCTGAATGATCAGGATTTGTGTTCTTTGTCAAGCAGAAAATGTTTTACAGTCTTCAACATGCATAAAGAAAATATACTTGATTACTTGTCTCGCCATCAGGATGAAAGTATTGTGATTGTTGGATAGAAATCAGCCTTTATCTTCCGTTTAAAAAAAAAAAAAAAGTTTAGGATGTTTGTTGCCCAGTTACCAAAAATTAAATTAGCTTCCCAAGTGCCAATTACAGCAAACTTTAGGGCAGCATTAAGCTGTGACACTTTGCAGATCTTGTCATAGAGATGTACAGCATAGAAACAGTACCTTCGGCCCATCGCCTTCAATATGGACTGCCATACCCATCTATACTAATATCATTAATCCACATTAATTTCATATCTCCCCATGCCTTACTCATTCAAGTACCTGTCCAGATGCCTCTAAACTGTTCATGCTTCCATCTGGCAGATCATTTCCAGATAACAGTTACTCTGCACATGAAGAAAATGATCCCCAAGATTCTCTTTAACCCTCCTCCCTCTCACCTTAAAACTATGCCCGCCAGTTTTAGAGACCCTTATCATGGGAACAGACTCTGGCTATCTATCCTAACTATGCCTCTCATAATTTGATATACCTCTATCATGTCACTTCTCAGCCGCCTTTGTCCCAGGGAAAAATGATCCACTCTATCAAGTTTTTCCTTTCAACACAAGCTTTCCAATCCAGGTAATATCCTTGTGAAGAAGTGGGAACAAAGAACTGCAGATGCTGGTTAGTACACAAAAGGACACAGAGTGCTGGGGTAATTCAGCAGGTCATGCAGCATCTCTCTCGTACATAGATAAGTGATAGCAAATGCTGCCTGACCCGCTGAATTATCCCAGCACTTAATATCTTTGTGAATCTTTTCTGCGCCCTCCAAGCTTAATCGCAACCAGCCAACGTTCGTACTCAGTGCTTCAGTCGGTGAAGGCAAGCATGCTTATACCTTTTTCACCACCCTATCTACTTGTGTTATCATATCATATCATATATCATATATATATACAGCCGGAAACAGGCCTTTTCGGCCCACCAAGTCCGTGCCGCCCAGCGATCCCCACACATTAACACTATCCTACACCCACTAGGGACAATTTTTACCTTTACCCAGCCAATTAACCTACATACCTGTACGTCTTTGGAGTGTGGGAGGAAACCGAAGATCTCGGAGAAAACCCACGCAGGTCACGGGGAGAACGTACAAACTCCTTACAGTGCAGCACCCGTAGTCAGGATCGAACCTGAGTCTCCGGCGCTGCATTCGCTGTAAAGCAGCAACTCTACCGCTGCGCTACCGTGTTGCCGTCACTTTCAGGGATCTATGCACTTGTGGCCTTCAGTCACTTTGTTCAACAACATTACTTGCCAGTCAATGTGTACGTCCTGCCCTAGTTTAACTTCCCAAAATGCGTCATTTAGAATTTGTACAAGTTAAATTTCAAGTCCCATTTTCCCAGTTGATCTAGATCCTATTCTAGCCTTAGAAAACATTCTTCAGTGTCCACGATACCACGAATTTCAGTGTCATCTTCAGACGTACTAATCATGCCACCGGTGTTCTCATCCAAATCATTAATATATGTGATAAACAATTCTTATGGTTTGGGCACAAGTCTCCAATCTGAAATACAATCCACCACTACCACCCACTGTCTCTTACCACCAAGCTAATTTTGTATCCCATATGTTCTAACCTTTCATGCCGGACTTTGTCAAAAGCTTTCGTAAATGTAGACAACATCTACTGCCCTGCACTTGTAAATCTACTTGGTCACTGCATTAAAAAAAACAAAAAAACAAATTAATGAGATATGATATCCCATGCACAAAATCATGCTAATTAGCCTTAGTCAGACCTTGCCTTTCCAAATGCAAATAAATCCTGCCTCTCAGTTCCATCTATTAACTTTTCCACCACCGATGGAAGGGAATTGGCAAATTGTCTGTGAGATTATATCTGAGAAGAGCTGCCTTTCAGGGTATCTGAGAACTTCAACATTGCTTTCTAAGGCACCGCTTCTGTTGGCACTAAAGTTTTGAACCTAGGTTAATGAAGATAATAGAATGGAGTACATAGTGGTCATTTCCGCAGTCATCAGTCCCTGTCACGGTTAGGGTGGATGCAAATATCTGTAGTTCTTCACTTGTATGTTAATGTTACCAGGCACCTGTGCGCGAATTTAGGGTGTTGCTATTGCCATGCACTGACCATTTTGTTGGTTATTGGTCTTCTCTACTCATACCGAGCAGAAGGGATCCCTGCCCTCCCATATGCTGATGAGTATGCGTCTCAAAGCCTGAGAAAAACAACACCAATGCTGTCTTTCAATTTGACAGGAAGGACAAGTAAACCAAAATCAGTGTCCTCTAACAGGCCAATGTCCACAGCATCGAGGCCTGTGTTACTCTTACTTGACTATGATAGCACTCTGTTTCGAGAGTCTTGGGAGGGGAATATCAGGTGGTTATATAGGAAAGACTAAATGATGTGCTGCAAATTTCTGAACCGTGACAGCTCAAAATGGAGATGAAGAAACATTTGGTTAAATCTGGGTATCATGTCATACAGAAGCAATGCATTAGCAGCAGAAAGAGTACACTACCTCTCAAACTAGCCATGCGCCTGCTCCATTGGCCGCCTCCCAAGACATACCTGGAAGAGTCTGTAATTCACA